>NC_143561.1:126707517-127358771 GCF_054136105.1 Typopeltis vanoorti
TCAGTTCTACCTGTAGCCCATTCCATAACATCTGTTTGTGAAATTTCAACATCTGAATTTATATTTTTAACCAAATTATGCACGTTCTGAATTTCCTCTTTTTGTGTATATTTGTGATTCATGCCGACAACACAGTACGTACTTTACAGTATAAAAATACAAACGCAAACACACAATAAATCAAAATAAGCCTAGTATAACCGTGCAATTGACAGTATGAAAAAATACGGTACCGTAATAATAATAAATTAAATAATAATAAATTAAATAATAATAGTTAAAATAATAATTATTAAATAAAAATAATAGTACACAAAATAATAATACGTAATAAATAAAACCTTTTTTTCTTTCAAACAGCAGTTCAGATTACTGGAAGGTTCGGACTAAAAAGGTTCGGATTAGCGAGATACCACTGTGTATATATATATAATAAAAAAGCTTTAATGACTGTTACCGAGAGATAAAAAGATGACAAGATATATTTAAACAGATACCACTAGTTTACTAGTTTCGTTGAATAGATCAACATCCTCAGGTATCACAATCAAAGATATATATAAAAAAATTACAGAGACTTAAATTCGTAATAACAGAACAAGTATAAAAAGAAAGTAGCGTGTTTGAAAAACAAATGCGAGTATGAGTTCCAAACAAACGTATACTACGCGCTGTCGCGAGTGCGCCAGTACTGAACATAAGCAACGTTTGCGTCAGAAATTGTAACTCAGGCTGTTGTTGATATGAGAGGAATCTAGAGAAATTTCCCTAGATTCGACAATCTTTCTTTCGAGTTCATCATAGCACACATGGATGTTAGAAGTTTGAGTCCAGTTTACAATGTGTTGGTGGCCTTCGTCTGAGTTAGCTGAAAAGAAACATGGCTAGAGAGAGCGCTAGCTCTAGTCCTGTTATAGGAGATATCACTACGGTGTTCATCCAAACGTATCTCTACGGTGTTCATCCAAACGTAGAAGGATGGATTCAGCGGTCTGTCCATAGTATGGCTTTCCAAAATCACACAAAATCTTGTACACTCCTGGAAACTGAGTAGGAAGATGTTTCTGTTTATGTTTGCTAAGTAATGAACGAAGTTTTGGAAGCGTAGTGAAGCAAGTTTTGAAGTTAAATTTCTTGCGAATCTTGGCCAGTTTTGGTGAAAGAGAGCTGATGTAAGGCAAGGAGATGAAGGCTCTTGGGGGAGAGGGATCTTCAGAAGTAGTTGAGTGCCTGGGGGAAAGAAATTTGTCAATTTTCTTTGGAGAGAAACCATTGTTAATAAACGTTTTTTTTTAAGAAAACGGAGTTCATTTTCAATTTCTGTTTCTTCTGTAAGTAATGATTTGGCTCGGTGAGCTAAAGTGGAAATAATACCACATTTTTGTGGGGGATAGTGATGGGAGGAAGCATGAAGGTATCTGTCAGTATGAGTAGGCTTTCTAAAAATTGAGATTTTAATGCTCTCAGCACATCTGGTAAGTTTGAGGTCTAAAAAGGGAAGGCAGTCATCTGATTCTAGTTCGAAGGTGAAAGAGATTTTTTCATGGTACTTGTTTAGATGGTCTAAAAATAAATACAGGTTATTGACACCGTCTTCCCAGATGAGGAAAATATCATCATCCCTTACTTACAGAAGAAACAGAAATTGAAAATGAACTCCGTTTTCTTAAAAAAACTTTTATTAATAATGGTTTCTCTCCAAAGAAAATTGACAAATTTCTTTCTCCCAGGAACTCAACTACTTCTGAAGATCCCCCCTCCCCCAAGAGCCTTCATCTCCTTGCCTTACATCAGCTCTCTTTCACCAAAACTGGCCAAGATTCTCAAGAAATATAACTTCAAAACTTGCTTCACTACGCTTCCAAAACTTCGTTCATTACTTAGCAAACATAAACAGAAACATCTTCCTACTCAGTTTCCAGGAGTGTACAAGATTTTTTGTGATTGTGGAAAGCCATACTATGGACAGACCGCTAAATCTATCCTTTTACGTTTGGATGAACACCGTAGGGATATATCCTATAACAGGACTAGAGCTAGCGCTCTCTCTAGCCATGTTCTCTTTTCAGCCTAACTCAGACGAAGGCCGCCAACACAATGTAAACCGGACTCAAACTTCTAACATCCATGTGTGCTACGATGAACTCGAAAGAAAGATTGTCGAATCTAGGGAAATTTCTCTAGATTCCTCTCATATCAACAACAGCTTGAGTTACAATCTCTGTGACGCACACGTTGCTTCTGTTCAGTACTGGCGCACTCGCGACCGCGCGTAGTATGCGTTTGTTTGGAACTCATACTCGCATTTGTTTTTCAAACACGCTACTTTCTTTTTATACTTGTTCTGTTATTACGAATTTAAGTCTCTGTAATTTTTTTATATATATCTTTGATTGTGATACCTGAGGATGTTGATCTATTCAACGAAACTAGTAAACTAGTAGTTTTTAAATATATCTTTTCATCTCTCGGTAACAGTCATTAAAGCTTTTTTATATTCCAACCGAGTAAAAATGAATTCTGAATATATATATATATATATATATATATATATATATATATATATACTGTATATATATATATATACATACATATATACTGTATATATATATATATATATATATATATATACTGTATATATATATATACATACATACATATATACTGTATATATATATATATATATATATATATATATATATACAGCTGTCTGAAGCAAAAGTGCTGTTTGCATCCCTTGAAATGAAAAAAATTGAGTATCGTGCGGTTATAAAATTCTTTCTAAAAGAAGATTTCACGACAAAAGAAATCCATTCGAAGTTCATAAAAGTTTATGGGCACTCTTTTCCTTCGTTTTCGAAAACGGGCTGCTGAGTTTAAACGTGGCCTTACCAGCCTTGAAGATGATCCACGTGGAGGACGTCCAAAAAATGTAGCAGAACCAGAAATCATTGATCAAGTGCACGATATGGTATTGGATGACTGGCTAGTCAAAGTGCGTGAAATTGCTGAGATTATAGGCATTTCAAAAAGAACATGTAGGATATATGCACTCGCATGAAAATCTCTGAACAGTGCTTGGAGCGTTTTAACAAGAATAAAACTGATTTTGTGCGTCAATTTATTACTATGCATGAGACTTGGATTCACCATTACACATCAAAATCCAAACAGCAGTCAAAACAGTGGAAAGAAGCCGGTTGTTCAGCGCCAAAGTAGACAAAGTCGGTTCCATCAGCCGGATAGGTCATGGCATCGGTGTTTTGGGATGCTAAAAGCGTTTTGTTTATTAATTATATTGAAAAGGGTAAAACAATAATTGGGGAATATTATTCAGATCTTTTAACTTGATTCGACGAAAAAATTCGTGAGAAAAGACCCATTTTGCAGAAGAAAAATCGTCTTTCATCAGGACAATGCACCTGTACACAAAAGTGTTTTGACAATGGGAAAATTAAGGGATCTGCACTATGAATTGTTGGAACATCACACTATTCCCCAGATTGGGCTCTCTCTGACTTCTATCTCTTCCCAAAACTAAAACTCTTTCTCGCTGGGCAGCGTTTTCCTTCGAATCAAGAGATTTTGGTTTGGTTTGGTTTATAGTTTATTTGGCACAAAAACTACAAAGGTCATACTTTGCCATACTAAGGGTACAACTATACATAAGCAGTTAAAGAAAATTGTAGACAATATGCCTGTACAAAAATTAGCTTCCACCAAGCAGCATCTACATAGAAACAGAATTGCTGCAGTGGGCACATCAACACACAAGGTTAAAGGTTATAGTAGAACAAAAATTGTCAACAATAGAATTTAAATAAACAAAATTCGTGTACAAGACAAGGAATGCAGTGTATCTATATCTATACATAGTTAAAATTATAACAGATGTTTTACAGCCATACATAAGTAGCAAAAAGGAATTATTATACCACATGCATGCATAAAAATAAAATTTAGCAATGTGGTATCTACATATAAACAAAATTACAAGAAGGTTACACAAATATACAAAGTGTCCTACAGCAATACATAATTAGTCAAAAAAATTAATAAGTATTATGTATGCACAAAAGTTAAGCTGGGCAATGCAGTATCTACATATAAACAAAATAACTGCAGAATTTAAGGCAGTATATAATTAGACAACAATATAAATTAATAAACAAAATGCATGTACAACACCAAGCCAAGGAATGCAGTATCTACATATAAGATTACTACAATAAGATTACAAAAAATGTTATTACAGTACTAGATTGCACTTGTAGTTGGTGGAGTAGTGGAGACAGAGAGAGGTTGAGTAGGTGCCCTCCCTCAATGAGTCTTTGGACTCCCTGAAGGAGTTACATAATAATAATAATACATAGAGTTAAAGAGGAATTATTATACATTATGTATGCATAAAAATTAAGTTTAGCAGTGTGGCATTTACATATTAACAAAATCAATACAAGGTAACACAAATACATGACTGGTCAGAAATTAGCATAATGAATAATATTATTATTATTATTATTATTTTAACGGTGTCTCCATGGAGTCAAAAGACTCATCGCGGGAGACCCGACATTGACACACTAACCATTATTTACACAATACCTGTCATACCTCTCCATAAATTCATTCACAGTTGAAGCATTCACAACCAGTTCTGGCAAAGCATTCCACCCATTCACAACCCTCCAAGTAAAAAATCTAGTCCTAACACCCTTGTTAACCACACTCTTACACAATCTCCAGGGATGACCTCTCGTTCTCTCACATCCTGCATTGGTCTTAAGAATATCATCAGTATCAATCCTGTAAAATCCCTTTAACAATTTAAATACCTCTATCATATCTCCTCTCCTACGTCTATCAGCTAGTTTTTGGAGCCCACAGATCATCAATCTATCCTCATAGGGAACATCCCACAGACCTGCAACAATCTTTGTAACCCTCCTCTGAATCCTTTCTACCACTTCCGCATCACCAAGAAATCCTGGCGACCAGATCTGTGCACAATAGTCCAAATGCGGCCTTATTAATGCCTTATAGAGTGGAATAATAACTTCCCTATCCCTGCTTGTTAGTGTGTTCCTCAACAACCATGTAATTTGATGTGATGTTTTGGCAATCTTAGCAATATGCCCTTTAAACTTAAGTTCTCTGTCCACAATAACTCCCAAGTCTCTTATCTCATCAACTTCCTGCAGTTCAGTTCCGTTAATATAGTAAACAGCATGCGATTTCATCCTCCCGAAGTGCATCACCTTACACTTAGCCACGTTGAACTGACAGCCATTTACCTCAGTCCATAGCGTCAGCCTATTTAAGTCATCCTGTAAAATATCCACATCATTTGAATTGATTATCGCTCTTCCCAATTTTGCATCATCAGCAAACAAGTGGATATTTCCATTCAAGGTATTTCCAATATCATTGATGTACAAATTAAACAATAGAGGACCAAGAACTGAGCCCTGAGGTACACCACTAGTCACTTGCCTTTTCCTGGACTCAGCTCCTCCGTAAACCACTCTTTGATATCTGTCCGCCAGCCATCCTTTAATCCAAATCACCATCTTCGGATCCAAACCCATTTGCTCTAATTTATGTAACAGAGTTCCATGTGGAATCCTGTCAAAAGCCTTTGCAAAGTCAAGCAGTATCACTGAGTAAGGATTTCCTTTATCCAACTCCACTGTTACTTTATTATAGAACGTAAGCAAATTACTTAGGCAAGACCTACCTTTCACAAAACCATGTTGCCCCTTATAATATACATTAGTACTCAACTCCTGCACATATACATCACAAAACATTACATATTTTGTAATATAGACGTACAAAAGTTAAGGGAAGCAATTCAGTATTTACATATATAAATAAAATTAGTCAAATGTGTTTGTATAAATTAAAAACATCGTGCAATCTGCTCGAGTCTGTCAGCATCTGCCTGAGTGTATATGGTCTGGCCAGGTAGGCAAAAATTTCATTCCTCTCAAATGCAAAGTGCTGGCGCTCTACCAGTATATGATAAATAGTGAGATGTGTATTGCATTTTTCACACATGGGAGGGTCATTAGCTCTCAGTAAATAAGAATGTGTAAGATGACTCTGACCAATGCGGAGCCTAGTGAGAACAACTTCCTCTTTTCTCTTTATTCGTTGACTAGAATGCCAATACTTGGTTTCAGGTTTAATGTTACATAATTTGTTTGATAATGCTTCCCGCCATGATGACTGTCAGTGAACAATTAGCTTTGATCGTATAAACTGTCTGCAGTCTGTATATGGTATTCTCAAACAGTACGTGGAGAAAGTTTGAGCTGATTTAGCAGCTGCAGCCTCATTTCCCTTAATTCCAACGTGACTGGGAATCCAACACAACTGAACATCAAAATTAAGGATTTTCAATTTGAGAAACAGGTGTAACACCTCATAAAGTACTGTATGTGGATTATGCATAGGAGAGGAAATAGCCTGTAAAGAGATCAATGAGTCTGTATAAATTATACACTTTTGGTAGCGGTTTTCTTTTATATGAACAAGTGCAAGCTGAATGGCATGTAACTCTTCTGTATAATCACTGCAATCAGATGGGATCTAGTTGGAGATAATAATGTCAGAAAAAACAGCAGCACAGCCAACAGAGGTATTATTTCTTGAACCATAAGTATAGATAGGCAAGAAATCAGAGTGTGCTGCTCTGCGTACCTTAAACAATTGAAGGTAGACAGATGATGGATATGAGATATCTGTAGCTGACAAAGTGAGAGGTTGCAGGATGGTGTGCAAACCTGCCATGGAGGGATGCTGTTATGTTTAGTGTAGGCAATGTTGTCAACATTTATACCAAGAGCTTGCATAGTCTCTTTAATACGCATACCAAAAGGCATGGCAGTTGGAAGTGTGTGGTATTGAGCTTCCCAGTGCAGAGAAAAGAGACTAGTCCATGTCGGATGATCTGCGAGGGGACTTTATCTTTAGGGCATAATTAAGAGACTAATAAGAATTAAGAGACAACTGTTTCCGTCGAAGTGATAGAGCTGGTTCATTTCCTTCACCATAAAGATTCTGAGTGGTTGATGTACGAAAGGCACCAGTCGCTATCCATATACCCTGATGATCGATGGAATCCGATCATCGAAGGTTACTCTGTGTTGCAGAACCATAGACTTCAGATCCATAATCCAGCTTTGCAGGTATAAGTGCACCATACAGATGAAGCAATGAAGCTCAATCAGCACTTCACTCAGTAGAGGATAGAATGCAAAGAAGGTTCAACGCCTTCTTGCGCTTTTCTCTTAGTTGATGAATGTGTGCTAGAAATGTAAATTAATTGTCAAAGATCAGTCCCCAGAATTTGGCTTCTGTAGCTACTGGAATAATAGTGCGTCCCATTCTTAACTCAGAATCTGGATGGAGAGGGCGTTTTCGACAGAAGTGTACACAGATACTTTTTTTCTGTTGAAAACCTAAACCCATTACTAAGAGCCCACAGAGAAACATGATCAATTGCTTGCTGAAGTTGTCTTTCAATTACCCTCATTTTACGGTAATGGCAGTAAATTGTGAAGTCATCAACATATAGAGCATTGTCTACAGTGGGAGGAAGCTTTTCAGAGTTAATTTTAACACAGAAAAGTGTCACACCTAAGACAGAGCCTTGGGGAACACCCTGTTCTTGATGACATGACCGAGATAGCGTATTTCTCCACTTTGACTTGGAAAATTCACCTGGAAAGAAAGTTTTTAATAAATACAGGAAGGTGTCCTTTAAGACCCAGGTTATAGAGGTCTTTTAATATGCCATATCTCCAGGCTGTGTCATAATCTTTTTCCATGTCAAAAAAAAAAAAAAAAAAAAACTGAAACAAGGTGTTCTTGCTTCAGAAATGCATCTTTTATACAAGTTTCTAAACGAACCAAATGGTCTAAAATTGAGCGATGTCTATGGAACCCAAATTGTGTATTGGAGAGAAGACTGTTGCTTTCTAAATATCAGAGAAGTCTGGCTTTAGCCATTTTCTCTAGTAACTTACAAAAGACAGCTGGTGCGAGCAATGGGTAGATAATTATTTACTTGTGTTAGATCTTTTCCTGGTTTTAGGATAGCAATGACAATATGCTTATGCCAAGAATTTGGGAACTCTTCCTCTGCAAATATTCTATTGTATAGTAAGAGAAGGAGATCTATAAAAGATGAAGGTAGATGTTTTATCATTTCATAATGGATGTCATCAGGCCTTACTGCACAAGGCTGAGATAGTAGGACTCTTTTTAGTTCCTTCTTAACAAATAGTGTGTCACTCAAGAACATTGGTAGAAAAATTTAGCGTTTTGTTTTTTCTCTTGCTGTTCTTTCAGAATTAAAAATTGAGGATATGAAGCTGTTGCTGAGATTCTGGCAAAACGTTCTCCCAGAGTGCTTTGGGATCAGCAATAACACTTCCATTATGGTTTAAGGTAGACAAGCAATGTGTTCTATATCTGCCTTTCATTTTATGGATTTTATCACATACAATTTTTGGATTGGTTATTTGATTAATTGATGTAGTAAATTGCATCCATGAATGTTTTTGACTCTGATGCCTCACATAGCGTGCTTTGTCTCAAGCACGCTTGAAAGCAATATGGTTTGATTTGGGTGGGATATCTACGAAATATATCTTATGCTCTGTGTTGATCTTTTCGGCTGTCTGACCTTCTGGGTTCCATCAAGGCTTTGGATAGAGTGGAAACCGAAATGATGTTTTTGGGATGGAGGCTGTTGCTGCCTGGACAATGCACTGTCATATATTTTCCCGCTTCATTGATAGGCGTTTGACTGATGGCATCAGCATTAAATTTTGCAAGATGAAAGAAAGTGTTCCAGTCAGCCTGGTCCATTTTTCATATAGGTATCCAGTGAGTTAACATAATTCCTGTGAAGACATTGTGCAGAGAACAGGAAAGTGATCACTTCCATATATGTTCTATTTAACGTCCTATGTGAGCAGTGGAAGAATTGATGGGGAGCAGATTGTAAGATCAACTGCAGAATACGAACGGGTAGGCATATGGAAGAAATTATTGAGTTTGTTATTTAAAAGGGAGAGCTTATTATTATCAAACATTCTTTCAATGATTCGACCTCGTCTATTAGTGTTGGCACTACCCCATACAGTATTGTTACCATTAAAGTCACCCATCAAAAGGTCAGGCAGTTGCGAGATAATGTTATCAAGATCAATTTTATTTAACTCAGCACTTGGTGGTAAATAAGTTGAACATACTTTAATAAGAAATACAGCGGAGAAGCGAATCGCTACTGCTTCCAGAGAAGTATTAAGTTGGACCAGGTGGAAAGGAACATGACTGCCCAGTAGGATAGCTATTCCTCCATGAGCAGGACCACCATGAATTCTATCCTTGCATACAACAGTGATATCCCTAAAGGTAGGGTCCGCATTGGGTCTTAAGTACGTTTCCTGTAGACAGAAACACAAAGGTTTGTGTTTCTGCAACAAAATCATGTTATCATCGATATTCTGTCGGAATCCACGACAGTTCCATTGTACAAATTTTCATATTGTTTTTGTTTTATAGACGTGTCTGTTTTTTGGAAGATTGAGGGCTTACATTTGTCATATTTATAATTATCAATTGTTTTGGGGAAGTATTGACGGCCAGTGTCCATCTATTCCTATGGTAGAGTATTCAATAAGTTTGATGCGTTAGGGTCGGTTGGTAAGTTTAGTTTACTTTCACTGGGTACTGAAGTATCCATTTTTTCTGTGGGAGTATCTTGTGGTTTTTTTATTAAAGTGATATCTTTATAATTTTTTTGACAAGTGGGTTTTCATCGAGTGGGATCATTTTTGGTCGTCTCTGGACTAAGGCCATAGGTCATGTGATTGATGCGCTCAACAGAGAAGTATTTGTGATCATAAGGTGCAGGTATGGTTAAATTATCAGATGGTGGAACAGGCGTACAAGTTTGAGTTGCTACTGTTACTTTCTTTATTGTTAACTTCTCAGTATAAGAGGATCTCAGAGCAGGTGTGATAGTTGCTAGCTTTCTTTTTGCATCCTGGTATGTTATGTTTTGCTGTTTTCATTCTTTGTATTTCTTTATTATCTTTCCATTTCTGACATGCATGAGCGTATGCTGGATGATCTCCCTGACAGTTGACACATTTTTGCACAGCAAGATTTGTTATCATGCTCTTTACTACCACATCGAGCACAGGTAGTAGAACCATGACAAGCAGTTCGGACATGTCCATATCTCTAACATTTAAAGCATTTCAGTTGGTTAACGATGTACATTATAATAGGACAGCTGAGATACCCTGCTTTTACAGATGTTGGATGCTTAGGTGTATCAAAAGTAAGGATGTTCTTGCATCCCTACATATCAGGATGCGCCTCACACCTGTCACTCCTTGATCTTTAAGTTCTGAACATATCTCCTGATCAGGTTCATCAAGGAGATCCCATTCTAATATCACTCCTCTACAGGAGTTAAGTGTTTTATGATGTGTTACTGTAATTTCTATTCCACCCATTGTTGTTGCTCTCAGTAGTTTCTCAGAATGTTGTTGACACGTTTCTACAAGGACATCACCAGAACGCAATTTCTTAACAGTTTGGGGAGGTTCTGCCAGTTCAAAACCTTTTTGAATAAAGAATGGTGACATTTTCCCTATTGGTTTTTCACCTGTAGCATGAATGATTAAAAATGTTGGTACTTCTGTTCCATATGCTGTATCTAAGGTATCAGTATTTGGTTGGGACTTTTGTTAGGGCCACTGAAACATTTGAGGATTAAGGATTCATGCTCAAGAAGTTTTTGGTTCGGCACCATAGCTTCCCACCCACCATGGAGCCACACACGGATGTCCACTACCTGGCAAGCAATGACTGGGCTCAGGAGTGGAATGCCAGGGCTACCGCAGATGCTATACCGGCACTACAGCAAGCCTAGGATCCCGACTCCAGACCATGGGAGTGAGAGACTTACTGGAACACCGTTGACCCATGCAGGCAAGCCCACTTGCTGATTGATCCTGGCTAGGCCATTAAGGACAGCCCGTCTTGTCAAAGTAGCGCAAGACTACCAGGATCTCCCCTTTCTGGATGTCCATGGATCGCAACAAAAGGCAATCACGGCGGCAGGGCATTGGATCCCAGTGATGGTGGTCTGGAAAGGTGAAAAATAATCAGGAGAAGTAGAGCGAAGAATACAGGGAAAAAGCAAAGAAAAGAGAAGCAATGAAGAGTGCCAGTACTATCACTGGGAGGTACCCTCCACCACGAACAGGTATCCTACATGGAGGGGATCAAGAGGTGATTGCAGCTGTAGAGGGGTATTTTGTAGATCTTACTGAGAACCACTACAGGATGGCATAATGGCGCTGGAATAAATGTATTAGTCCTAAGGGAGATTATGTTGAAAACTAAAAATAATTTTGAAATTATAAATTCGTTTTTTCATTGTTAGGCAGAGAAATTTTCAGACCACCCTCATATATGCCTTTTCAGAAATTCCTATATCTAGCAAATTAGCTTGATGAGTACAGGTTATCATGGGGGATTTCAAATATGGGGACATTCATTGGGAACAGGAATGATCACAGGAAAGGAAGCATATGGAATATGAAAATGCTGAGAGATGGTTACCTGAGTCATCATGTAATGGAGGGGACACGAAGTTCAAGGGTGCTGGATCTGATCATTGCATCAGAGAGTTTAGCACTAATCAAACTAGCAAAGCTGCCTCTGCAAAGAAAGTGATCACGTGGTCTTGAACTAAGAGATTACCAGACATGCAGAATTTTAAGAAGGGATATACTCTATGTGGAATTACAAAGCAGTTGATTATGAAAAGCTGAGGAGACAGCTTTCAGCAGAGCAATGGCATAACAATTTGGAGAGAGAGAGATGTCGTTGGTTCATTGGAGGTGGAAAAGGTATGTTTGAAGAAAGCAGTGTCTGAATGTATACCTAGAGTCAGAAGGATAAATCAAGGAGTTAGATGGAAGAATAGCGTCATTGAGCAGGAGTACCCAAAGTAAAGGGTGTGGGTTATATACTTCTCATAGGTATGAGAAGTATATAACGTACAGGCAAGAAGGGTGCCCAGTATACTAGGGAAAGTTAAAGCTAATTATGAGAGAAATCTAGCTGATGAAGCTAAAATAAGTTTTAAAGAGTTCATTAGCTGTGGCAAGTAAAAGGAGGAATGATATGCAAGGATGACTCTAACAAATGCTGATGGTGGTGTACAACAGATTACTAATAGGAGAATGGAGGTTAAAGAAATGGAGGCTCTGAAAATATTGTAGAATCTCAACACGAACACAACAATGGGATATCTGCCTGCAGATTAGAATGTACAGAGGAATTATTAACTCCTGTTTAATTTAAGCTTCAATATTGAGAAGATGAAAATGGAGTGAAACGAGGGCAAAATAGTAAATATATATATATATATATATATATATGGCGTCTGCTGATTATATATATATAATCAGCAGACGCCATTTACTCCTTGTAGGGAGTAGTTGACGCCTTTAATCCTATCTAGCTGTTGAATACTGAGTAGGCAGTTCAATCGCAATCGGTGAACAATCGATGATAGCTGGACCAAAATTTATAAGCGGCCACCGATGAAGACACTGGCAAGCAAGTTCTGACATTTCTAGGCACATAACCCTAACAGGATATGTTATTCCCTGAAATGGCGTAAGTTCTACGGTCGATTTTCTGGAGTTCATAGGATAAAAAACCCGATTTTTATTGTGGAGTGAATCAATTTAGCTTTAAAATTTTGTTTTAAGTACTGTCAATTTAGTATTTTGCACGGTAAGTTACGTAACGCAGCGCATAGTACCGATGCGATGTTGTTACATAAGCGGGTGCGATAGGAGATATTTATGCTACAAGATCTCTTTAAAATTTTAAAGAGAATATCGTAGGTATGGATTGCCTGACCTCAATCCTATTGAGTATGTGTGTGATGCTCTAGGTAGTCATGTTGCTACTATCAAACCACATTTCCTATATGGTGAGGGACATATTGTTCAGCGCTGTATTGGTGTGACCACATTTCATAGTGATAATCCCACTTTGATAATCTCATTTTGACCTTGACCATTATCTTCACGTACCCATTTGTTATCGAATTAAACTATTTATATACAAATTTGCGAGTATTTCATTCATATCTCATATCATATTGATTTATACATGAGTGTATTTAAGATATGGCAGTGTCATGAAGATGCTTTTTATTGCATAGAAAGGTAATTTTTTTTTTAATTTCAAGTTGAAAACCAAACCTTGTAGCGTACGTGCAACAAAAAAAAATAATAAATTTGAACATTTAAAACATAAAAGCGTGAATGCTATCATTTAGAAATTTTAAAGCATGCATTATGAATATCATTTATGTTAATAAAAAAGAATATAAAGAGAACATCCATTATGAAAGAGAAAGAACATCCTTCAAGTAGCACGACTGTTTGGAGACCTCCGAAAACTAAGTTGTTTTGTTTAAAAAAAAATGCGTCAGCATTTAAAAAATTGTGTTAGAATTAGACTCTATTGTGCAGTTAATTAATTTAGGTTAAAAGTTTTGTTTTAAATACTGTCAATTTAGCATTTTGCACGGTAAGTTACGTAGCATAGCGCAGGGTACCGATGCGAAGCAGAACAATGGTGTTCAAGTCGTCCGTGTTTAAAGAAACTTCGTGAAGTGCAATATCTGTGAAATGCGTGTATAACCGAAGGCAGCTGGAATTTGGTTTGAAAGTGATAGTCGGAAAGTGTGCCGAAAAGCTATGAGAGCAAAGATCAAAAGTGTGTCTCAGGTCGCGAGTTTGAAGTAGTGGATGTAACTCAGAATATGATTGAAAATGTGTGTGATGTAACGACAGATAATATTGAGAGTAAGATTAAATGTGACACGATTGAGAGACTAAAAGGGTTGAACGAAAGAATAGTATGATTGATGTAAAGAATGAAGAGTTGGCTGCAATGAGGGAGATAGCTTGGTTGCGCGGAGTGATACACAGGGAGAAAGAGCAGGAGTGAATGCAGAAATGTCTAGCGAGTGGGTCATCTGATAGCAGAAAGAAAGAAGTGCGAGATAAGAGAAATGCGGGCTTGACCAGAGAGAAAGAAAAATCAAGGAAGAATGTTGTATGGTGATTTAATAAAAAAAAGGTGCGATCGACAAAATCGTGCTTTCCAGAAGCGAAAATTAGTGAGGCTATTAGAGCACAAAAGGGTAGGATAAAGAAATGATCTTAGTGGCTGGAACGAATGATTTAAAAGGAGAAAAGTCATGAGAAAGAACATGAAAGAATTACCGGAAGTAGCAAAAGAAGAGTAAGAGAGTTAAGACAGTAATTCTGTTGCGGTGGTATGACAGAGTAGAGCTCAGAAGGAGGGCCATAATATCGAACGACTCGGTGCGTAGGTTATGCAGCAGGAGTGGTGTGGTGTGAGTTTGAAGGGAGAAAGGACATGTACAAGAAGCACGGTTTGCATCTAGGTGGATTTGGCTTTCGGAGACTGGAAAAAGTGTTGTTGAATGAAGTGAAAGTGGATGTGCAGAATAGGGGGAAACCAGAGCTTTTATTGGGGGGGGGGGAGTAAGCTTGTGAGTGGATATGCAGACATCAGTGAGGCAGTTGAGTGTAAGAAGGTGTATAATATAATATGAGTAAGTTAGAACCACTGGTAACAAACCAGAATGAAATAGATAGTATAATAAAGCGATGGGCCTAAGGAGCCTCTACACTTCATGTGCACTAATACCAAGAGCATTCAGAAGAAGCAGGGGGAATTTCTGGCATCTGGTGTGAGATTTACGCCAGCAGAACAAGATATACAGTTGGATGCTGCTATAGACAAGGGGATGGAAAGGATGATGGAGACAATATACATCGGCAAATAAACTCAATGAGAGGGGGAGGATAGGTAATTATTATGGGTGATTTCAACTATGGGAACAGAGACTGGAAGGAAGAGAGGCCACATGGGAAGAAGGAAATAGAATTTATGCAGATACTAAGGGATCATTACCTGAGACAACATGTAATGGAATATACTAAGGGTTCGAAAATACTGAATGTAGTAATTGCATCCGGGAATTTGTCTATGACGAATATGACCAACTTGCGACCAGCTGGTGAAAGTGATCATATGGTCTTGCCCTGGGAGGTGGTAAACTTGAGGAATTTTCAGTTAAGACGGTGTATATGTGGAATTACAGGGCTAGTAAGTATAACAATCTTAGGAAATTGCTTGGATCGGTGACATGGCATCTAAACTGCAAGGGCTGATTGGTGATAGTGCCTGGGAGTTGGTAAAGGAGTGTTTGAGGGAGGTAATGGCAGAGTTCATACTTAGAAACAGTAGAGTAAATCAAGTGGAAGTTAAATGGAAGAATATCATCATTAAGCTGGAGCTGCAAAAAAAAGAAACAATTATTGAGGGAATTTAAGGAGAAGGGTGACTTGCAGGGCACATGAACAGAATAAGGCACAGATGAGAAGGGTAACTAGCGCAGTGAGAAAGGCAAAAGCAGACTATGAAGTTAATTCTGAACAGTTCTTTCAATACGTTGCAAGCAAAAGAAAGAATGTCAGAATGATTTTAAGGAATGTAACTGAATCCAGGTGGTGATAATACAGTAACGACAGAGCCAAAGGCTTATAGGGGAACTAAGGTAAATGGAGGTGCATAGCAAATTTACAGAACCTTAATATGAATCCAGCTGTAGGATTTGAGGGTATACTAGCTCGAAGTTTACGTAAATCGGCGAGGGTATTATTAGTGACCTTAACCATATTGTTTAATGTAAGTCTCATCTCTGGGTTAGTCCCGAGGGGGTGGGATGAGAGGAAAATAGTTCCATTGCATAAAGGAGGATCTAAGGCTGATGTAGCAAATTACTGACCGATCAGAATATTAAGTTGTTGTCAAAGTTGGTCAAGAGCACAATACACGAATGGATAGATGGAAATGGAATAGTGTATGGGGGGGGGGGGCACATGATTTTGGAAAGGGTGTCATGTCTCAGCAACTTGCTCAAGTTTTGAAAGTTTATTTTTCACTTGGTTAGAATATAATAAATTTAGTTTAACCCTTTATCCAAGTGTGAGCAAACAAAGTTTGCGCCTGAAAGTATCTTCAGGACTGGGGTAAGGTGGTACAACACCAGGGCACTCCTTGCACAGGTGGAGCAAGCTACCAACACTCCTATCTCAGTATCTCCCATAATGCAAAACACATCTCCTTGCGGATATGTCTAATGTTATGCATTAAGGGAAGGGCCACAACCCACACTAGTTTCGACCTTTATTGAGGTCGAAATGGGTAGAGATGACCTGCTAATGCTTCTGCCTGGCTCCCACTGAAGACTTCAATAAAGGTCGAAACTAGTTCATTATAGCTGGCCTTGTCGAACAGCTGATTAGCATATCCACTCTTTAACCAAGACTGCAGATTTGAATCCTACCTTGCGCATGAGTGTTTGTCTTTCAGTGTGAAATTAATTTTACATCCTCGCAAGTAAGAAGTGAGTCCACTTCTTAGGCGTCTGAAATGGCTTGATGTCTGGAGAGCAGGATTTGCAGATTGTTAAAAAATTAATAAAAATACAAAATACAATAAAAACTAATGCTAAAGGAATTGATTAGGCATTCGTTTGAGTTTTAGCTCAGGAATAGAATACTGTCCAATCAGTATCTCTGGAGTGATGGTGAAGATTTTAGGGAAGTAGGTGAGAATTCAAACAGAAATGGTTTGACAGACAACCTATGCTTTGCAAAGAACATCATGGATTTACTAAATGGAATTCATGTTCTAGCAGTTTGCTCATGTTTTATAATAATGTTACAAAGCTGGGTACACTATAATACCTTTGGACTTGGCTAATGTATTTGCTAGTATACTAGAAATGCTGCATAAACTGGAGAATATCAAATCATCAGCTGATGCCTTATTATTCCAGTTTATGGATTAGACGAGGCCATTTTAGTCTTATCTAACTTTTTGAGACTGAGTGGGCAGTTCAATCTCCACTGGTAGCTAATCAGAGATAGCTCGCCCAAGGCTATCACTAATTAAGCTGCCCACACTGAAGAGGCGGCTCAACAAGTGCCGCCATCTTGTGTTCCCTAACACAATATATTTAATGTCTGAAAATAGTGTGGACTCTACAGTCGATTTTCTTGAGTTTCCTAGAGAAAATGCCCACTTTCCGGTGCTAGAGATCGACTAACTCGGGAACCAATCGAATAAAAGGCTTAGAAAAATTTCCTCTAGTCGCCGAGTAGATTCGAAACCAAGTCTTCCTTAGTACGGTCAAGTGTCCTGGTGTGCAAACTCCACGTCCACTGAGTTACACAGGTTCTAACTGGAGAATATGGGATTGAAATATATAGGATGTTAACATTGGACCTCCCTAGTTTTAACATGTTACTACTTAAGTCTATGGACCTCGGCATTGAATTTGTACAAATGAGAAGGAACGCTCACGAAGTTTTTGTAAAGAAAATTCGGGATGAAACGTGTAGTCTCTGGAACGTTTGAACAACCCAAACATTACTATTCCGGTATTTCGATTTTTTACCGTTTTTTGAAACTAGGGAGGTTCAATGTGAGCACCTTGTACCGTTGACTTCGTTAAGTGGGTGGGTGGCTGATGGATAAAAATGGTATATGACGGGTGGGAATGAGATTTAAGGTGACTAGTGGTGTACCCGAGGGAACAGTCCTTGTACCATTGTTCTTCAATATGGGAAGGACAAGAGATGTTTATGAGGATAAGATAGGCATGGGAGTCAGGATGCTCCTGAAATAAAACACGAAAAAATTATTTCAATAGGATGGAACGGTGGAAAAACGATGATTTTTGTAATTTCAATGTTAATAAGTGCAAACTCATGCACTTCGACGAGATTTCTAATAGCATATTATATTGGTGAGATTGTTACAAGAAAGTGATGAGTTTAGAGATCATTTTGGAGTTATAGCTTATAACAGCAAGATTTCATTTTTTATGATCAAATACCATTACAGAACCAAAAGTACTGGTATTTATGATACTAAATTTAAAAAAAATTATGATTTATTCACAAAAAGATATAAACAATAACAGTGATATTGATATCAGTGAATTTTCCACTGATGGATTGTTACAACACAAGTGGAAGGAATCTTAAAATATCCTGAATAATGAACACAAAAGTAGACATTGCATCTTAATGAATAATTTCAAAGATTGCTGTAATATTAATGCTGAAAATATTTATGTTCATATGAAAAAAAGTAATGATTCCAAGAGGTCTTTGTGATTTACGTAAATCGTTAGTAACCATTAAAATGGCAATGGATACTTCTCCATCGTATCCATCCTTTAACATGGGTAGAGTATCCTGCTTGGAGTTATGGCAAATAATCTACTCCACTGTTGCATCTTTTAAGAGTAAGAATTCACACCTGCTGATCTATCTTCAATGGTCTAGCATGTCTAATTTGAATGATAAACCTTTCACTCCAGGATGAGACCAGCAAACTCACAATTTGATTGTAAAGACTTGATAAAGGTTCTGACATCATACAAAGCATTCGCATCTGGGCCTTTTCAACTCTTATCTATACCAATGAGCAGAACCGGTCCAAGAGTATCTGATGCCCCTAGGTAAAGAAAATTTAGGCGCACCTATACATTGTCTCTCTCTATATTTTGCCATATTCACACAAGCACACGTACACCTACACAAGTATTATTTACTTTTGGTACTTTGTACAGCAGCTGAAGAACAAACGTTCTTCAGCCGCTGTACAAAGTACCAAAAGTATTAACCATTGGACTGAAATGTCACCTACGAAAAAGCTTTACCGAACTAATCTGAAATCAGTAGAAAAATGCCGGAGTGGGGATGATAACAAATAAAGGGAGCAAAGAGAAAGACCAATCAGCTGTCTTATTTCACGACCAATCCGAAGCCACTGCAATTCTATGAAAATTTCAACAGCATTCTCATACTGATTTAGAATAAACTGAACTGATTTAACAAGACGATTCTGTGAGAAAATGAATGACATAATCCCCGAAGCCATAGCGCCCATAGGCGAATAACTTCGGGGGCTGCGGGTTCGAATCCCGCCTAGGCATGGATGGTTGTGATTGTCTTTCACCTTAATACATTCACTCATGCAAATGAATAAACATTCTCCCAACATAGGGTGGGTCACCATGGGAGAAGTAGACCCTATCGTCCCTCAATGGGAGGGGCCTTTACCCAGTAGTGGGGGGGGGTCACAGACTTAGGGAAAAAAAAAAACACACACGTTAATCAAGGCAATGTGGAGAGCTTATAGGATGATTTAAATAGGCTGTCAATATGGGCAAAAATACTGGGTCATTTAACATGGGGAAATGTAGTTATGAATTTTTTGACAAAATATATTACAAGCTGTGCATCTAATTAATGGCCCTGTAATCTAGGCAATAGATGAAGCTAGAGATTTTGAGGTGGATGGGTGGGATGTAGAGATTAGAGGACATATTGCTAAAGCCCATAAGATTACTTGGCTATTGAAGAACATATTAACAAGTAGAGATAAGGAAGTTGTTATAAGGCCTTGATACACCCACATCTGGATTATTGTGCTCAATGTTCAAGTTAGGTCTCCTGGGTTTCTTAGGGATGAGGAAGCGGTGTAGAAGATTCAGAGGTGAGCGGGCTGTGTAATATTCTCTTTGAGGACAGATTGGCAACATGTGGATTGCAGAAGTTTGTTGATAGGAGAAAAGGAGGGGATATGATAAAAACATTTAAGTTGCTTTCTTAAAGGATTTTATAGGACTGATGATGGAGAAATATTTCAGCACTTGGCTAGAGGGACCAGAACAAGGGGTTATCCCTGGAAGTTGAATAAAGGTGTGGTCAGTAGGGGTATGAGGACTAATTTTTTTTGCTTGAAGAGTTGTGAATGAATGGAATGGGTTGTCAGAGTCAATTATGAGTGCTTTGTCTATTAATGGATTCAAGGAGAGGTATGATGGACTGGGTCTCTTGTGATGAGTCTTTGGACTCCATGGAGGTGCCCATATTATAATAATAATAGTGTTGATCACAATGGAAAAAACAAAGGATCTTTCAGAGTTCGATAAGTTTTATTGTGGGTGCCTGTCTGGCTGTAGCTATGATTTTGAAAATAGCACAGCAGATTGGTTTATCAGAATGTGAGGTATCCAGAGTGTTTAGTCAATGGAAAAATAATCCACATTACAATGCCAATCTCGCCATTGTCCAAGAAGGATGTTCTTTCATTAAATGGCTACACAGAAAACACTGATTTCTGATAAGAAATAAAAGTTTGTCTACAGTAATGTCAAGAACACTGTGACTGGCCATCGAAAAGAAATGATGTGGTTCTACGAGCCATGCTACTTCTTGTTCTGTACAAATGGTAGGTAGATAATTTGGTTGGAGCCCCCACCAAACAATGAACACAGCGTGCCTCATAAATATCTCAAATTTCTGGAGGTGTCATGGTGTGGAGCATGTTCTGTTGGTACAGAATCGGTCTCCTCATATTGCTGGAAAGTTAGGTGTCCTTAAAGGAATATCTGAACATTGTTGCTGATCAAGACCATCCTGCAATGCTGACTTTTTATCCAACAGGTGACGTATGTTTCATGGACAACACTGCTACCCTGTACTGTACAAGAATCACTCAGCAAGCAAGACAGCGACTTCCTTTCACCATCAGAAAGCCCTGACCTGAATCCCTTTGAGAAAGTATGGGACATGTTAAAATATAGATCCAGGAGCAAAGTCCTCTTCCATCAAATCTAAGCTAGTTAACGAACTGTTTGGTATATGTGTATACAGTTGACAGAATCCAACACCTTTTGCAATCTATGTCAAACTGCATGTGTTGCAATTCGGGCTGAGGAGATCCAAAACGGTATTAAACAAAAGTTTGTGATTCAGTGGAAGGTATGTGTACAATCATAGTGATGTTCCATTATACAAATTTTTTTTAAAAAAAAAAACCAACAGTCCATTCAATGTACCAGGTGTTGCATTCTGATTGGCAGTTAAACTTATAAACGTCATAGTAGTACATATTAGTACTACTTAGTACTAAATAAACGCCATAGTAGTACATAAGGCTAATTCACCTTCAACTGAAAAGTCCATATAAGGATTCCCCTCGTCATGACGAGAATTGAACCCAGGAGTTTTCCAATCAAAGGGTGCAATGTTCCACTATTCTTCCAAGTGTGTTATGACGACTTACTTAGTTCATTTCCCTATTTACAAATTGTAAATCAACCATGATGAGAGCATTCAATCAAATATTTTGAGCTGCACCTGAAAAAAAAAAAACAGCTGAATAAATGAAATTATTTTAAAAAAAAGAATCATCTTGTAATATTCCTGATTTAAATTGAATAACTACCTATTGATCAACGAGATAAGCACATGAGCACTCTCTCTTTCTATTACTAGTGAGGTAATATAAGGAAGCCCATAGCCCAAAGGTTGCTGACCCCTGCCTTAGATCATTAACTCCAGTTTTGTGTATTTTTGGAAGACCATAATTTCTCGGAGCAAAGGCATAGTATTTTAATAGCACCTAACTATGAAGTGAAAGAATTAAATAATTGTATTAGTTTTCTTTTTAGTGTGGTTAGTTAGGTAATTTGATCAGATGATGTGTGTTGTTATCAGGGAATAAAACAAGCCTATTATTAATGGCCATATTTTGTAGGTAAGCTGTCCAACCTATATCTATTGTGTGCATGTGAGAGAGCTTGTGGCTGACTGTTTCTGGGGTCTCACTGGCAACAGGCTATTCAGGTGTATATGTGAGTGTGCAAGAGAGAGTGCACGTGCCAGAACTTAGCCTAGTCAGGTCCATAGATGACCAACTTAAAAATATTTTCTTATATTGGTGCATACTATAATGTAATTTGCTTCATGTTCCTTAGCTCACAAAAAGCTATATTAAAAAAGTTTTTATTATTTTAGTCGTTAATTTGTAACATTTTAGAGGGCCTATTAATTGCTATGAAGGGCAAGCTATGTTAATATATATACACTATTTAATAAAGCTAAACTATACTTGGAATATACCAGGAAGTTTAAAAATTAGTCACATATCCATCAAGTAAAATTGAGCAATGCTTTATTTACAGTGCATAATACAGATAATTTGTTTACAGAAATCAAATTTTGGACCAGCAGTCAAAAATGTGGACAAAATACTGAATTAATTCTTTCTTAAATATTTAGCTATGTACTGATTTTACCACTTAGGGAAAAAAAATAATTAAAAAATTTTACTCTTTAAATAAATTAAATCATGGAACTAAAAAAAAGTAGAATTAAGAAATGAGAGAACAATGATGGAAGAGAAAGAAACATGAACCATTTTACCTTCCACAGGAAAAAATACTGTTAACTGTACTTAAATTAATGTATTATATTTACAACACCACACCTAAAAATATTCACATTTCTTGTTCTTCATTACCTCACTCTTCAGGAAAAAGAGTGAGGTTATGAAGAACCTTACTCTTTTTTTTCTAAAGATAAATATTATAGTTCACATTAAAAAAAAGTTATTAAAATACTCTTTTATTCATCTTATTTTTACACAGAGAAAACAAATAAGTAGTTTAACAATGCACATAATAGCACATTGTTCAATTATAAACTTTTAATCACATTATTAGAATACTATTGTACTTTAAGAAAAGAAAATTAACTGTTGCTTTTGATCATTTTCAGGTGATAATATAATCATTCAAAGTTTATATGTGGCAATGATGCAAAATTTCTTCAATATTAAGGCATTTCATTCTCATTTCAGTAACAAACTAATGTTTCCGGTCTTATGCTTCAAATTCATATTTTCATCATAGCAAGCAAACAGATTTTTTTTTTCTAGAACGTTCAAATCGGTAACTTAGTAAGTAACACAACTTGCACTGGCTGCACCATGTCTAATATATATATATAAAATATACTTACAATTTATGTAATAATCAATACTGGACAGACACCATGACTGAGGAATGTTTTACTTATATCTTTTCAACTTTTATGAAATGATGCATAAAAACAAACAAATTTCTATTTTTTTTTAATTAAAATATATCAGAGTGTAATTTAATTAACAAGCAATTAGCATCTTAAAATTTATTTCTTTGAATAAAATGCTGGACTGAAATACTAAAGGAAGATCCTTCTTAGCATGGGTGAGAAGACCACCATAGAAATGAATATAACAAATGCTAATACTTACACATTTACAGAAAGTTATGAAACTCCCCATTCCAAAGAAAACAAGAAATGCATAAAGTAATAATAATGCTACAGGTGAATGAGTTATACATTATAATACTGAATCATAAAGGAATGATTAAACTCAGTAAGGCAGCTATTCTGATTTCATAATACAACAAATTTTGTTCATTCTGTACTTTTGGAAACACACACATTATAGGATGTCTTCTACTAATTAAAAAAAAAAAAAACAATATATTTTTTCTCTCTCTCTCTCCCCAAAATGTTAAGACGTATTTCAGATGATAGTAGAAATAAACATCTTAATCTGATAACAGTTTATCAAGCAATTACATTGTTGAAGACATGCAATATTTAGGAACATGTAATCTAAAATACTCTGGACAGCTCTGCTAATTTACAACCTTACATTTTATCAAAATATTTATTACTATGAATTTTAAAAAATAGCTATGTGATTAAATGATATATTTTTTTTTTTCTGAGCAAGTATTTTCATATTTTTGAGCTTTTTTTTTTTAACATATCAACCAAGATGGTATGAAGACCTTAAACCAGATTAAAAAACATGTTTATAGGCCCACACATTTTTTACCACAGATTATTAGGAACTACAATGCTGATTACTACTTTAACAAGGCACATTTTTCTTTCAATAAGTACAACATTTTACAGTAATACTATAACATTCAACTCCTCTGGATCAGTAAAAACATTCTAAAAATGTATTCAAAATAAATATCTTTGGACAATCTTATTCAATCAACTCTGTACAAGTGTCTCTACACAAAAATGGGATATGCTTTTAAGAGATTTTAATTTTATCCAATGGAAAAATTAGTAATGAAAAAGTAATTTCAAAAAAATATTCAGTAATGATAACAAAATAATAAGATAATCCAAGTGGATATACCTCAGATACTGACTCAGTTTGATATAATTCAAGATGATTCCTTCATCAGTTTAAGGTATCTTAGATCCAAAACTGTATAGACCAAAAGTGTTCCATATAATAAATGACACTTCCACAATTGATACTGCTTTCAGCTACTTCCAGATCAGATTACATCCATTCCCTGATTTATAAATGCTCAAATTATATATTTATCATTTTATGAAGAACAGATATGCTTTTTTTTTTAATTTATGAAAAAACACTTTTCAATTTTATAAAGCCAAACATGCTATGTCATGAAGTAGAGATAAATTAATATTGTTTAAAGATTTCTCACTCGGTTATACTATAAATTAAAGATGCCAAGAAATTATATTCTTGGTTTCATCCTTTATCTAAGTGTAAGAAAAGTTTGCAAGTGAAATTACTTCATGACTGGGCTACTTGTACATAGAGGCTAATGACTTCACGTCAATTGCTTTAGTATCCCATAATGCAAAGCACATACATATATTTCTCATATGCGAGTAGTCAAAAAGGTGTCACACCTCATTACTGAAACATTGTGGATTAGAGATAGATGTTGAAAATTGTGAAGTTACTTTACATGCTAACTTTGTTTGCTTACACTTAGATAAGGCTGAAACCAAGAATATAATTTCTTGACATCCTTAAATTTTTAGATAAATTCAGAGCTAGCCACTACTGGAGTGTTGACTAACTGTAGCAGGAGTCATGGACTAAGGAGCACAGAATAGCATTAACAAGTGTGGATCAGTTCAGTGTTTGCGTATGTTAGGTTTAAACTCCTGTTTGTACCATCATTTATGACATCACAAATCCTGAACCACGTAAGAGAGAAAAATGCAATAAGTTGAAAAACCTAAAGAGGAGGAAAACATCTACACTTAAATGTAAATTAGCAGTGGCAGTGATAAAACAACTGAGGCAGGTCAAAGGTCAGATATATATCTGACTTACTATGCACCTATCTGCTTGAATAATGTAAACAATTTTCATGGAGGGGGAAAAAATAAAACAAAACTGATGTGCCTGCAATTAGCACTGAAAAATGACAATGCTTCTAAGGTTCATCATTCTTCAAGAAGTTCAAGAACTTCTCATGCACTAATGAGACTTTTCATCCTGTGAAATGAAAGTACACTTCCTAAAGAGGCCAGTGTCATCTGCATTGAAGATTTGTTTATCTCAGTCCTTTGATGATAAGCTTACTTCAGGGAAGATGCTTCAATCTTCTTGAATTTCTCTCTATCAAAACATCTGTGATCCCACTCAAATTCCAATTCTTCGGTACTCTCATCTTCGTCTTCAGTTTCCTTCAAACTGAAGACAAAGATGAGAGTGCTAAAGAATTGAAATTTGAGTGGGATCACAGATCCCTGTGAGATTCAAGAAGACTGAGGCATCTTCCTTGAAAAACTTTGTTAGTTTATCATCAAAGTAAGCTACTCAAACAAACCTTCAATGGTAAGTGAATATCCTTTGCACTTTCATTTAACAATACAAAAAGGAAGTCTCAATAACGAATCAAAGATTAATCTCATGCTAGTGTATCATTCACAAAATTAAAGAGCTATAAAAAAAGGGCATAAATCAAGAATTTATTTCCAGTTGTTTTCCATGCTAACCTAAAAAAAAAAAAGCTTGAGTTAGAAGGCAAATCCTTACAGATGTGTCAAGAAAATCAAAGATTTCCTTTCAAGATGAAATATTGTTCCAAGGATAATCTCACCAACAAAGTTCTTTTAATTTCTGATAATGTCTTACATCAGAGCAAAAATATCCAAGGTGTTTTATTTTGTATCCCAACACAACGCAACCTCCATACTCCAATCCACTGATCAACATTAAAGACCTACTACTTCCCAATGTGAATGAAATATACTGTTGATGGACTAGACACAAAACTACAAAAAAGAAACTGGAAAGCAAAGAAAAGTTACAGAATCATGTAAGCAACACATAATGAAAAATGCAATCAAAAACACTGAAACAGCAAGAGATAAAATAATGAGGAAAACTATGAAAGGACTTTGGTAGAAGCTATTGCCAAATTATTTCATGATTTCGAAATGTGTCTGTAAAAAGATTTGAAAGGGCATTGTGGATCTGTTAAACAAAACAGGTTTTGAAAGTGCACATGCAGAGCATTTGTTAAAATTGTAGAGTGAGAAGCTAACCAACGAAAAGTTGAGTGAAGGTAACACAAATCTGTCACAGTAAGAGCATGAGATGCCACAAAAACACCTAACATGATGAAATTGAAATATATGAAGAGAAGCTCTTTGCGCTATGTGTTCAACCTGAGAAATTTCACTGTCATAAAAAACTTGGATAAACTACTGCAGTGATTGCTTGAGCGATTTTTACGATAAAAAGAAATACTGTAAAATGATATTCAAGCTATTCTAAATGTACGATTTTTTGTATTTATGTATTTGTAAGTGGTTTTTTTTCCCCCTTAGGTATACTGATTATATAACTTTCCTAATTGAAATCCCAATTTCCATTCATCTATAATATTGATTTATGAATTTTTTTATGAAGTTGTGAAAAATAAATGATGTTTAAACTAAGAGGTAAGTAATTTATATATCATCACTTCAGATTATTAACTTTTACATAATTAATGAAGAATAGGGGCTACAAGGTTTCAACTTGGTAATAAAAATTCTTAAATAAAAAGATAGCATCCAGAATTTTATAGGAAAATTTTTTACTGAAATTTTAACAGCACCTGAGATACTCTGAAGTTGCACTACTTAAAACTTAGGTTAGCGTGAGAAACAACTGGGAATAAATTCTTATGGTTTTTTTTTTTTATAAATAGTCCTTTGATTTTATGAACACCAGCATAGGAATTAATCTTTGATTCATTACTGACACTTCCTTTTCGTTCTGTTAAATGAAAGTGCAAAGGACATTCACTTACTAAAGAGACCAGTGTCATCTCCATTGAAGATTTGTTTGAGTAGCTTCCTTTGATGATAAACTAACGAAGTTCTTCAAGGAAGATGCTTCAGCCTTCTTGAATCTCAAGGAGCATATGTGATCCTTCTCAAATTTCAATTCTTCAGCACTCTCATCTTTGCCTTCAACATGAATTCTGTCCAGAAGCCTCATAAGTTCAGGTCTACACAATGATTAAGAATTCAGTTAAGTAAAATATAGAAGTTTGAAGCATGAACTATAAAGATGTAATATCTAAGATATTCTGGGTTTCTGTTTAGTCTTAAATGAGTTTGGAAGAGTCAGAGATAGTTAGAACAATGAGATTCTCTAGGTACTAATATGGTTCTTTTGAATGATCAAGTATTGGAATACTGGTGTCAGCTTTTAAACTTTTGTTTTTTAAAGAGATGCTAAAAAGATGAAATACATAAAAAGTATTAATAATTAACAACAAAATGACTATTTGAGTTTTTGGGTAGAGATATTTTTAAAAGCTCTCAATCACTTTCATGAAAGTAGGGGAAGTGTTTGATCCACAACGAACAACTTCAACATCTTTCAAATATATGCCCTAATGTATTTTTAATAATGCACATTGGAAAGACTAACTTTTAACTATTGTGTTTTAAGGCATTATCATCTTCATTTCACTTAATATGCATGTGTGTGTGTGTACACACACAAAACAGTGCTTTTTTAAATGAGAAAATATACTGTTCTTGAGATTCAGCTAAATTCTTAACAGAGAAAGTATTTTTAATTGAATGTAAATGTAAAATTTATATTTTAAAAACTTTTGTAAAATTATTTTCTTTTGGAAAAGTGGACATAAGGAAAGACCACTGCAAAAATTTAAATAGGTTATTATTAGTAAATTATTAAAAATTAGGAATACTACAGGTATAAGTTTTATAATAGTTTCCAAATTTAAATAGGATTTTCAAAAGGACTTTACTTGAATTTGAAATTACATTTAAACTTGAATGTAATGTGAAGGACAATGTTAATAGGTTCCCTATTATCATTATAAACTAGATTATGCTGTATCTGAAATTAGAACACATTGTATCATTATCAAGTACTTTATAATGTACATGGAAGAAAGTCAGAAAGTCGTGTGTGTGCATGTAGGAATAATTCTGAAAAATCATAGCTATTCTAATAAATAAAAACTGAATTGAATAAAAAAAAATGCTGAACTGAATTTTAAACTTTCATTTTTTGCATATTCTGCAAGATTTTTTAAATAGATGGTTGGAAGTATACTTTATTTTTGTGCACTACCCATAAAAAAAAAAAGTGATATTTAAAATAAAAACAGTGTGAAAAACCTATTTTAAATTATATTTAGGATAAAAATCATAATCAAATTCCAAACTATATTTATCAAGTTTTAAATAGGTTATTCTATGGAAATGAATCAAAGAGTTGTCTGAATAGTTATGCACATTGTTCACCAAACATACCAGAAAAATCCAGTAGATGTGGCACAAATACAAACAGAGGCAATGCAATTCATAAGATTAATCACCAATGATTCAAAGATAGACTGGAAGGAGACTTCTACATAGTCTGTTACGAATGTCGAACAACTACAGATTTTAATTTAATACCCAATCCTCACCTTTACTGGTTTCACATGGTATGACATGATGAAATATTCTCAGATGGGGAGAGGCGCCCAGTCAAAAAAGCCCAGGCTGTTTTTCTCAAGGTACTAGGGTAAACATTCAGGTAGTGGAGCAACCTATTTCTAACATGGTTGTAGTCTCCATAATTTATCTGGAATGAAGCTGATTCTTGTTTGAGACTGAAATAGCAGAGTGCAAAATGAATCCAGGAGATCTACAGAAAAAAATATAGCTGCAAATGATCAGCACCTGCTCAATTCCTGCTAGGATGTGGACTAGTCTTTACTGGTGCCAATGTTTAATCATCTTTATGATGAATCATGGCATTAGTAAGTTTATGCCCTTCAGCATAAATTTACATAGAGAGAATATATTAGAAATAAGAAAAGACTTATGTTACTGTTGATAGTAATATCTTACAATGGTTCAGGATATAAGAGCATATAAGGGGATGTGAAATAGAAAGGGTTATCATTTAGTTTTTAATAGGATAAAAATGAGTAAACACACCACTGAAAAGAAAAATATATACAAAGTATATTAGCAGCCTTGTGGTGAAAACAGAAAAAGACAAATTATTAGCAAGGAAGTGAAGATACTTGAAAACAAGAACCAAATCCTAGCCAACTAATGAAAATTTCAGCAAAAGATTATTGATTCAGTAAAGGAGAAATAGTTAGCTACACTACAGAAATGGTAGTGATGTCTGTAAGAATAGAAAACTCAGTAACTTCATAATGGACTTATGAATTCCAAATAGCAGTTGTAATTTCTTTTGAAATCACATCAAAATTTTCTGGCAAGCAAAATAATAGTCCTAAACAAATATAGAGAAAAATGTAAGAAAGCCAAGTTATGGTATAAAAGTGACATTCAGTCATCCATATTATACAGAAGAATAATATCATGAATGTGGCAGAAATTGCTCTGGAGGCTCATGTGAAAGCATAAAAATGGTAGAGAAATGCTCATACACAAATTTTATACTACATAAAATTTACATGGAATATGGGTACTGTGAAAGAACGAGTACTTTCACAGTACCCATATACAAAAAAAAAAAGATAAACAAAACTGAACATTACAATTACAGAGGAATTTCTCTACTGAGTATTCTAAGCAAGGTTTATGTAAGCTTATTTCAGAAGAGGCTAAGAAAAATTATGGAAGAGAAATTTGAAGAAGAACAAGCTGGAATCAAGCCAAATGGGTTAAATCAGATTTCTATTTTTAAGGCAAGAAGAAATCACAGAATAGCAGGATTGATATTATGATATTATAAAATTATATGGTGTAAATGGAACATTATGCAGAACAATATATGGCATATATTTAAATTGTAATTCAGCAGTTAGAATTCAATGATGTACAAGAAGTTGCTTTGATGTAAACTCAAGGTGTAAGAAAAGAGTGCATGCACACTATCTCCACTATATATGGATTCTAGTAAGAAGGTGACATTAAAATTTATATGAAATTTAGAGAGTTCAACCCAGCTCTTTATACAGAATGTTATATTCTTGCATAAAAATCACTACATATCTTTAGGGTTATTTTCACTAAATGGAATAACTGCTGTAACAAATTTGATAGGAAAATCAGGAACCAAGACAAAAACTAAGGAAAAAAAATTCTACACAAAACATTTAACAACATTCTCAATGAAGTATTTATAAAAAAAGTGAAAAGTGTTTTAGCCATTTAAGTCCCATTTTATTGAAGATGACAAATTATATATTAAAAGAAAAAACAGAATAAGCAAAACCAACATGTCAAAAGAATCAATTTACATTGGAATTAGTCAAAACACTACACAAGTAGTATACAAGATGGTGTTGATGGATTTTAACTGATGGATTTGAAAGTTGGGTTAGAAAGAAAATGACAGAGACAGAAACCACATAAATGCAAGTTTTAAATAAAATTAGTGGAGTGAACAGATAGCATCAATGGTAGAACCATATTAAAAATGAAGATATTAGACATCCATAGATCATTATCATTGAACAATGTATGAGAAGATCTAATCTATGTGATATGGTCACTTGAACAGAAAATGGCAGAGGAAAGGTTAGTAAAATATATTTCATGCTAGAGGAAGATTGAAGTGTATATTTCACAATATTAGAGATCTGAAAAATAAGAAATTAGTTTGGATGATGTTATTCATAACGTAACCTTAATTATGTAGTGTTAACCTGATATTCTGTACAACCATGAGGTTACATATCCAGGAAATGACAAAATGGCACAATTTTGTCCTTTGTATTTGTTGAGCACTCCCATATTATTGGCAATATGGCATGTATTCCAGAAATTTTTGGATAATTCATTTTGAAGAAATATTTTTATTTTCTATTTGTTAAAGCTGTAAAAATTAAACTTGGAAAATCATAAGAGAAAGATACTTGGTATGTGAATAGGAAGAGTCAACTCTCACAGAAGTGAACTCATTAGGAGCAAAGAAATACTTATATAAAGTGGAAAGACAATTACAGTAAATTTCAGTAGTGTGATATGGGATTTTAGTTAAGACTTCTTCTGGCAGTTTGTTATAGTGAGTGAATTCTTAATAGCAATGCTTGCTAGGGCGAGAGTCAATTGTATAATCAAGTACGATACATCTATCAATAAAAATGTACTGCTTATGTCTTGAACAAAAATTCAAATCCAGATCAAGTTATCTTTATATGACCGTAAATATTCTTCACAACATAACATGCAATTTTTCAGTATCTCAGAGATATTTTATAGGTTATAAAAAAAATTTAAAAAAAATTTAAATGCATAAGAATTATATCCTGTTATACATGTCTGTACATGAGTATGTGTGTGTCTGTATTTATTAATCAAATATTGAAGTGATATAAAAACAGGACTTTTATAATTCACTTGACCTGTAGCATAAAGGTTATCTTTTCAATGAATTACCCTGAAATGCAAATAAAGTAAGTACATAATTATCACCCAAATATGTCAGTCAGTTAGTAGAATGCAGATTTTATCTTAGTACTATTTGTGAAAGTCTTTGGGTGGTAGATGCTTTTCTGCTCTTCATCAGTTGGTGTAACACCATTAGCACAGTTACTGGCTTATAGCTCTTGACCAATCTATGTTAATGTCCTATACATTCCAAACCTTTTGTGGGATTGCCATTCAAAATTTTAGGAATGGCATTCTTGAATGGGTGGAACATTACATGTGTCATAAATGTTAATGTTTAATGCAATATTTATGCAATTAAAATGTTTGTACTATTATTTGAAAATTAATATTATATTACAAAAATAAAAGAAAGGACACAATTCGATGATATGCTTAATGAGAAAGTGACGAAAGCATATTTTCCAGGTGCTGTAAGTATGCAGAAGAATGGAGCAAATGGGTTGATTGTATTGGCTGGCACAAATCATTTGTGCCAGCCAATACAAATGTTTTGAAAGGTGAGAAATATGTAATGAGAGAAGATATGAAAGAGTTGTTAGTGGAAGAAAATAAAGAGCAAGAAAGCAAAGACTGTGAGACTGCTGCCTCAGAATGATAGGACAAAACTGAGAAGAGCTTGCCAATGAGAAGTTTGTGAAGGAGGAATGGTGTGCAGTTTATTGATGTATGGAGTGAAGTTGATGGATGAAAGGACTGACAGACTATATTTAAATGGTTTTGGAGTTATATGTTTGGAGAAAGTGTTGTTTAGTGAGAGTCTGGTGGTGCAAAACCAGGTTAAATGATATTAGAGAGGATGAAATCAAGCATGTGTGCATGGCTACCCCTGCAATAAATGAGCATGAGTACAATAATGATTATGCAATGGCAAACAGGATTTCACATTTCTCCAATTTAAATGGGTTAGTAATGACATTACACAAGGGTAACTATGTATACAAAATGACATTGAAATGCATGCACACGAATGCAGGAAGTATCAGGAATAAGGGCGAGGAGTTTTTGGCATTGGTAAGCTCAACTTGTCCAAAAATTATAGGCATCAGAGAAACCTGGTTGACTGAAAATGATATAGTTACAGGGATAGAATGTAAAAGGTATTGTATTTTAAGAGAGGATAGAAGGAACAGGACAGGAGGTGGGGTACTGCTGATGATAGCTGCAGAATCACAACCAACAAAATTAGAAGTTCAAGAGGATATTAGGTCTGAGGGAGATGGTTCATTTGAGGCTGTCTGGTGTGAGACAGAGGAAAATAGGAAAAAATATGTTATTGGGTGCTACTATAGACCAGGGGGTCCAGAGGAAGATGTAGATGCCATGTAACAGAAAATCGGCATGAGTGTAGGCAAAACAATTATTATGGGAGATTAACTATGGTGTCATCAGTTAGGGGAGGAAAGGAGGCATGGCAAGATGGAAGTGGAATTTATACAGTTGCTAAGGGATAATTACATGAAACATATTATAGAGGGGACAAGGGGCTTGAGGGTGTTGGATCTGATAGTAGTATCCGAAGATGTGTCAATAACCAAGGAAGACACTATGCCTCCAATTGGGGAGAGTGACTATGTGGTCATGTTCTGGGAAGATGCCAAACACATGGAGTTCTCTGTTGAGAAGGGGGTTATGTTCACCTAAAAGGCTGGTGATTACAAGAGACTAAGGAGTCATCTTGGAACAGTGCCATAGCTTGAAAAGCTACAAAAAAGAATATCAGTAGTGCATGGCAAGTGGTCAGAGATTGCTTGAGTAGCAGTATCAGACTGCATACCCAAGATCAGGAGGATAAACCAAGTTGGAAAGAGCTGCAATAAAGGAAAACATTGTGAAGGAAATATAAAGAAAAAAAGTGATCAGCAAGTTCATGAGAGTACAAACTGCAAGCAAGAAGGGTGACTAGTATAGAGAGAAAATTAGCCAAACAGGATAAAGTAAACCCAAAAGAGTTTTTTCGTTATGTAGCAAGTAAGAGGAAAAACAACTATGGTAGAATGCCTTTAAATAATGCTCATGGTAGGAAGACAAATGAACTAAAAGAAATAGTTGAGTTGCTGAGTGGTCATTTTGCAAAGGTGTATCATCCAAGTGGTGATTTTACAGAGATGCATATCAACATTGAGGTACATGAACAGGAGGTGTTCAGCATATTAAAAAATATGAATGTAAACACAGCAGTTGGACCAGATGGCATATCAGCCCATGTACTATGTCAATTTGCAAGAGAACTGGCATTGCCTCTCTTATGACGAAGTTGTTCAATCGAAGTCTCAGCTCTGGCAGAGTTCCAAGGGAGTGGAAAGTGGGTAAGATAGTACCATTGCATAATGGAGGCTCCAAGAAAGAGGTGGCAAACTATAGAGCAATTAATATATTGGGAGTGGTTGTTAAATTATCGGAAAAGTTGGTGAAAGATAAAATATAATAGTGGGTGGATAGGGATGCGATACTCTATAGTGGGCAGCATGGAGCCGAGGTATTATTTTAGTAACTTATTCACATTTTATAATAAAGTGACAGCAGAATTGGATAAAGGTAATGGCTATATCATAATATTTCTCAACTTTGCCAGGGCATCTGATAGAATACCACATGGAAAACTATTATAAAAACTGGAGCGGATGAGAATAGATTTAAGGCTAGTAACATGGATGGTGGAGTGGTTGATAAAGTTGGTAGATATCTTGCAATTGGTAGTGGTTGGTAGATATCTTGCAGGATGATTTAAATTGGCATTGTGGCTAAAAGATGATGATTGTCAATTTAATGCATAACCTTGCAAAATGTAAGGTTATGCAGTGCAGGTTGAAAAGGTTGCATATGGTATATCATATTGATGGTATTGGTTTACAGAAAATTGATGAAGCTAGGGACTTGCAGATAATAGTGGACAATGAGTTAAAATTCAGAGGGTATATTGCAAAAGTTGGTAAAATAGCTCAATGAATTACTTGGATGCTGAAATACACAGTAACAAGTAAAGATAAGGAAGTTATTATCCCTCTTTACAAGGCTATGATTCAGCTACATCTTGACTACTGCACACAGATTTGGTCACCTCAGTTTCTTGGGGACTAGATGGTGGTTGAAAAGATTCAGAGATGAGTGACCAAGATGGCGACAGGTCTGTGGAATACTCCCTAAGAGAATAAGTTGAAGGTTTGTGAGTTACAAAGTTTAGTTGATAGGCAGAAAAGAGGGGCATGATAGAAACTTTTAAGATATTATAGGGGTTTTATAAAATTGATGCAAGTGAAAATTTTCAATATATAACAAATAGTCAGAGAACTAGGGACCATCCGTGGAGGCTGTGTCAAAGTGTGGTTATTAGGGGTGTGCAGACCAGATTGGCAGAATTAAGGATTCAAGGAGGGGTATGATAAGAGTTGTGTGTATGATGGTTGATTGGTTCTCCCGTGATGAGCCTCTGGACTCCATGGAGATGCCATAAATAATAATAATACTGAAATGAGAAAAAAAAATATCCTGTCATGAATTCTGCCAAAATGCAAATAATGTAACCATACAATTAATCAACCAGACTATGCAGAAAAGTAGAAATAAGAACTTAGGTTTTTTTAAAACTAAAGTTTTACGTGGCTCCTAATGTTAGATAATATAAAAACTACAAAGTTTAGGTGAAATAAGATATTGTTTAATGATACTAACTGAAATATGAAAACTAAAATGGTATTTTTCAGTTAATTATAGTACTTAATATTATTATTATTAATTTTTGTACTGACTGTAGAGGTGATAGGCAGTAAATAACTTCAAAAAATATTTATCTCACAATCTTTGATAACACTTGCAATGCTTATTTTGTACTGAAATTCTTAGTTAACTGTTGCAATTTCAATCTTCTGAGTTTATAAATAATTAAAAACAATAGTATAGAGGCCATTACTAAAATTCTGATAAACAGCTAAGTACAAGCAAACTTAGAGAGTCAAGTTTTTGAGCTATACATTTATGTATAGTTACATTTCCAAAACATAATTAGCAAAAAATGCTAACTAATAAATTAAAAACAACAAAAAAAGTATCCTCAATATAAAGCTAATCAATGTTTATTTACATGTTATACCAAACTAAAATACCTTTGGCACTATTGTAAAATAAAAAAAAAAAAAAAACATCGGCCAAAATAACCTGAAAATATACAACCTGAAACTGAATTCTTCATTGCTTTGATAAAGAGATTCAGTATATTCTGGACAGAGCAGCCTGGAATTCCACATTTTGTACAGCCCTCTGCTGGTCATAACCACTGATTTTAACACTTAATTGGATATCCATCATCATCACAGATATGAAATTGATGAAGTCTGCTCAGAAGTTTTATTATGAATGCTAGTTAAACAATTCTTTTTGTGATTTTTGAGTTTATCTTTCTTTCTTTAATTAGCAACCCCAAAGGCACTGGTGGTGTCAAGAATCCCTTTTACCTATATGACCATTCTCACTTGTATTATCTGTGTGGTTTTCAATGTTAATACCATTGATTCTGTTGGTACCTAACCTGTGATGAATATTACCACCATGTTTTTCAAAAAGTTTTGCTTCTTTTTTTGTTGGTCCATCAATATAATGTGAATGATTCACTGTTACTTTAGTTTTTCTTGAAGTTTTTATTTTCTGACTACTGGAATGAGAATCATCTTCTGTTGAACTGCTATGGGAACTATCTAGTCCATTAATTTCTGAAATACAGTTTTGGCCAATGACGGAAATAACCTTACAGTCTTTTATACTTTCACTCTGTGATATTTCCCGAGAATTGCAGAGACCTATTTTTAATCGCTTTGACGGATGCTCATATATTTTATAGAAAAGCCTAAGTGGACCATTCTAGAAAATAAATACAATGACATATTATAATGTTATAATATATAAATGAACAAAAAAATATTACATTCTCCAATTTCATTAAAAAAAAAAAAAAAGAAAGAAACTAATTTGAAAATCCATACTGGAATTCTTGGTACCCCACCTCCACACACACACACACACACCACTGTATTTTTCTCTTTTAGCTATTTATGCTAGGTTGCTTAACCACCATACTGGCTTGGCCATGTATATATATTCATAATTACATGGATGTGAAGTGTCCATTGAATATTATAGAAAAGTTATATGGATATGAAGCAAATATTATTGATATATTTGATCTAGTTGGGTGGTTAAGCTGTCTTTTATTTAATAACTAAGGAAATAGGTTAGGAAAATAGATTTTTGTGTTCTAAACTAAGGGATGTCAAACTCATGTACTCCTCATAGTCTTCCAATCAATTCTGACAGATTTGCTTAACTTTACTTTTGTACAGCTGTTAAATGCTATGATTCCCTACAGAGAATGTGCTATACAGTACTGTAAGATAGTTAATACCAACAGGGGTAAAATGGGCTGTTTCCAACTACATACTAAGACTGTTTCCATACTGCCACTAATTCCCTAGCTTATCTTGTTTAATGAAGAAAATTTTCAATGAAATACAAATATAGCTTACAGACACTGAAAAACAAGCAGTAACATGAGTGTGAGACTCTGTTCTTGGGATATCAATCAAGAAAAGGCTGGCATTTATCAATCTTTGTGTGAATAACAAAAAGCAACTCGGAACCAGTCGTATTTAAAAAAAGGAGTGGATTACACATCCTCAGGCTACTAGTGGTAATATTTAATAAGGTGCCATGTCCACATCAAGTTGTTTTTTTTTTTTTGGGGGGGGGGGGGAGGGGGGGAGGAAGAGATTTTGCTATTTTCACTAAAAAGAAGCAGCACTCAAGATTTATAAAACAGCGTAATTTTTATAACTAAACTAGTATTAAGAGAAATGTTACATCAAAATAAATCGAACAATATAAAAAAAGCATAATCATAATCTTTGAAATATTAATGTGATTTATCAGATTACAGACAATGAACCCACTAAAGAAAGTTACTTCTTGGACTAATTAATCATTAAAAAGCTGATAATTTACAATGCTCAACTATACTAGTGGCCAAATTCACAAAATATAACCTATCCCTTTATTTATCAACTGATAATATATCCATCATAGTGAAGAATTATGGAGACAAAAACACATGTGGAGTAATTACTTTACTTATAATGATGAAAATAACACTCAACGTTTCGACCTCTATATTGAGGTAATCATCAGGAAAACATACCTATGCATAGGACACAAGCTACATGACTACACAAAAGTAAGATAAATCTAAATACTCTGTTAATTGTTTACCCTAGCCTGACCTCTGGTGAAAAAATTAACAAAGCATTTAGATTTATCTTACTTTTGTGTAGTCATGTAGCTTATGCACTATGTATAGATATGTTTTCCTGATGATGACCTCAATAGAGAGGTTGAGACGTCGAGTGTTATTTTCATAATTATAAGTAAAGTAATTACTCCAACGCGTGTTTTTGTCTTCATAAATTCTTCACAATGAATGCTAACCACTGTGTAACTTTAAAAGAACTGATAGTATATCAATAGTAGACTATCATCTGATAGTACAGATGATGTACCTTACAAATTTGGCAAATCATTTATTCCATTATTTTCTATTAAGCCACTTTAGAGAGATTTTTAATGCATTTAAACTGTTAAAATCCTGAAATAGAGGAAAAGAATCATGCATGCATATTAGTAATATTATCAATTTCATGCATGCTGGTTAGTTGACTGTTTAGATCAGTGGTCGATAAAAAAATATAAGACCACATTGTATGGGTAATATTTAATTCAGTTAACTTAGATTACCTCCATCCTGAATGACAACACAATTAAGAGTGAATCGTGGGAACGGTGACATTAAATAGGACCTGTAAGATGGAGCAAGGTCATGAAAATAGTTACAGAGGCCAATCAAGTAGGCCAAAATGACGTATTTATCAATAAACGGATTTTAGTGGTTCCCACCCGGCTGGCGCTGGGGGAGCGAGATTGCAACATGTGTAAGTATAAGTAAATAAGAACAATGCACGTGTTGATCCCAGTCTCATTTTTGCGCATCGACATACTAGTGAGCATTAATGTTCTAAAATTCATCAACATACATATTGTAATTCAATCGTTATTCATTCACGAACTAAACTTCTCTATGTTGAAGAGTTCAGCAGGGCTGGTAGTAATACCAGTGATATTACTAGTGATAGTAGTAGTAAAAGTAATATAAAAATATATATAATAATATATACTATATTATACATACAATAAACATTGTAACTATAAAATAAACAATCTAAAAACTCACATAAGCGTCTTTTTTGCTTGTCCTATTATAATTACGTAATAGTAAAATAGAGGGGGGTCGATAAAAAGCCAAAAAACTCTTGAAGGGGTCGATGGTCAAAGAAGTTTGGCGACCCTTGGTTTAGATTATATTAAAGCAATTAAAACATGAGGAGAGTATATTGCATATTAACTCATATGTGTTCTCTAGTCAATTTGTAAAACAGTGTCACTTCCATATGAAATGAAACCAGCCAACTCAATTTTACATGAAAAGACCTTATAATAAATGTCACTCTTATACTATATGACAGAAACAAATAGCAATTTTTCAAACCACAGTGCACTTTTGCTACTAACCACTATGAGGATGATTTTATAGATTTTTCTCAGTATTTTAGATTGATTTGGCATTTTATAAATACACCATGGTATCTGATTATAATAATTTTTTTTTAAAAAAAAAAAAAATGACAACAGTTAGAATTTCTAAAGCGTAAGGTTCAGGTAGATCCTTTAAATCAATATTTGGTTTGCAGGACTTTGATATACAGCCACCCCAAATATAACTAATCTGAAAGACGATATATCTATTAAATGTTAAAAATTTTAATTATTACTAAACTACTGAAAGTATTTTAGATCGGCCCAAAACATCCTGCTGCTGAAGCGAAGAGCATAAAGAGAAGTAATATTAGGAGGAATGGATCAGAATTGTACAGTAGTGTACAAATGAATCCAAACAAGCTGAATTTCCATAAAGTTTTGGTATGGTTTTTGTTTCAGTGATAATAACTTGGGTTTAGGTTTCGGCTTACTATATGCAGTTTTAGTTCACTATTTTGATTGAGTGCTGCGTGTTGTAATTGTCTCTATGATGTTGCGTTGTGTGTTTTTAATAATGTAAACAAGTTGACATTCATAGTGTTATTTTATTCATTTCGTGTAGCTATACAAGGGTGGTCTGAAACGTTTTTGGCCTAATAAGGAAAAAACGAATTTATAAATTCAAAAGTATTTTTTATTTTTCAACATAATTTCCCTTAAGACTAATATACATTTATTCCAGCAATGCTCCAGTGCCATTATCCCACCCTGTATTGGTTCTCAGTAAGATCTGCAAAATACTCCTCTACAGCTGCAATCACCTCTTGATTCAAAGAAAATTGCTGACCAGCAAGGAAGAGTTTTAGTTTTGGGAAGAGACATAAGTCAGAGAACGCCAAACGTGGGGAATAGGGTGGATGTTCCAACAATTCATAGTGCAGATCCCTTAATTTCCCTATTGCCAAAACACCTTTGTGGGCAGGTGCATTGTCCTGATGAAAGATGATTTTTTTTTTCTTCTTCTGCAAAATGGGTCTTTTCTCACGAATTTTTTCGTCTAGTCTGGTTAAAAGATTGGAATAATATTCCCCAGTTATTATTTTACCCTTTTCAAGATAATTAATAAACCCCTTTAGCATCCCAAAACACCAATGTCATAACCTTTCCAGCTGATGGAACTGACTTTGTCTTCTTTGGCGCTGAACAACTGGCTTCTGTCCACTGTTTTGACTGCTGTTTGGATTCTGGTGTGTAATGGTGAATCCAAGTCTCATCCATAGTAATAAATCGACACGCAAAATCAGTTTTATATCTGCTGTGAGCAAGCATGGCACCCATCTTGCACGAACTTTGTCATTAGCAATTCTTCATGCAAAATATATCCTACACGTTCTTTTGATATGCCTATAGTCTGAGCAATTTCATACACAACTTGCCGGTCATCCACTACCATATCGTACACTTCATCAATGATTTCTGTTGTTGGACGTCTTTCACATAGCTCATCTTCAAGGCTGGAATGGCCATGTTTAAACAGTGCAGCCTATTTCTTAATTGTTGAAAACGAAGGAGAAGAGTGCCAATCAACTTTTATGAACATTGAACGAATTTCTTCTGGCATTAAATCTTCTTCTACAAAGAATTCTATAACCGCACGAAACTCAGTTTTATCCATTTCAAGGGATACGGACAACACTTTTGCTTCAGACAGCTGTATAAAACAAACTACTTGATAGAATGACTTGCAATTTCACATGGATGCTTATGACAGATGTACCAACTTAGAAATAAAAATCTTGCCGATAGTGTTGCCATCTGTAACCAAGGACGAGAACTTTTTCAGACCACCCTTGTAAAATGCAAACATCTCCATGAACATGTTCAAAAATATGTACTCTTTCTCAGTACACATCGACAAGTTGCCAATGAGTGCAGTGTTGGTTTGGTTACTGTTAATGTGCTTTTAAAGAGGTTTAGGAAGACAGGTACCTTTTCTCCTGACAGAAAAGGAAAATGTGTATAAAAAGGGAAACTGCATTTACTCAAGATTGTTTACTAGTTAGGACAAGCAAAATGAATCCAAGATAATCTGCTGTAGACTTAAATAGAAGCTTGGCAGCTAGTGGGATTAATGTTTTTGACATGACAGTCTATTGAAGATTGTCAGAAGCAGGGAGGATTTCCTACAGATAAAAAAAAAAAGAAAAAAAGAAACAACTGTTGACGAAGGCTGTGCAGAAAAAGAGGCTCCAGTGGGCAAAAGCATACAATGATTGGACTTTTGAGAAGCGGAAGAAGGTCATATTCTCATATGATAGCCATTTCTTTGTCCAAGGAAGCAAGTACCCTATGTCTGCAAATCTGCAGCTGAGAAGACTTCTCCTGCCCACCTTCATAACAAGCTTCTAAACACTCAACTAAAAAAAGATGTTATGGGGTGGTTTTACATATGACGGTCATGGATCACTTGTGCCTTTTGACAGTGGGAAGAAATGTGACCAATACATAAAAATATTGGAGAAAAGAGTGGTCCCACAGATCCAGAAAGACAAAAAACTCATTTTCCAAAAGGATTTCACTCCATGGCATCTTCAAAAAAAGTAAAAGAGTTCCCAAAAATCACAACATCCAATTGTTCCTGACATTAACCCAATAGAAAATTTGTGGGTCATAGTGAGAAAGAGACTCAGAAAATTAAATTCTGATACAAAGGGTAACTTAATACAATCCATTACCAAAATATAGTTATATTGGATTTGTATAAGAGGTATGGCCTACACTTCAATGCATTTGGTACCAGGAGTATTGAAAAATTATTAATTGGTATAAGACCTAACACAGAGAATCAGGGAAACTGAATTCTGATGGGAGGAATCATGAGAATCTGTGTGTAAGAGCGACAATATTAGATAACTGTGTTAGGAATGGTTATTATTATGGAAATTATTATGAGAGAATGATTCTGTTCATCCAGTTTGGACCTTTCAAGCATGTGTAAAGATGTCTGCATAAGTAAGGAATTAGATAAGAACAGAGATCTGCAAGTGGTTGAATTGTGGCATGCAAACAACAGACAAGTACAACAGACAATAGAACATGCAGGTAATTTAATATGTCTGTACATTAATGCTAGGAGTATCAGAAACAAAAGAGTTTGTTGCCTTGGTTAATATATTGGGACTTCATATTTTAGGCATTAGTGAGATCTGGGAATCAGAAACAGACAAACTAACTGGTATCGATTACAAAGGATACAGTACTTTTAGGAAGGATAGGAGATGTGTGTGTGGGGGGTGCTGCTAATGATATCAAATGACTCGAATCCAGTTAGAGTTGACACCTGTAACTGCAATACTAGTAACAATATTTCATGCAGCAGTAAATATGAAGCCGTCTGGTGTGAGATGGAGTCTAACAAGATTAAATACATAGTGGAGTATTGTTACAGACCTGGTGGATCAGCTGCTAGTGACGAAGAAATGCATCACCAAATAAATAAGATGGGTGCGAAAACGGTAATCATAATGGAGGACTTTAATTATCTGAACACTGAATTTATTTAGCTGATGTGAGACAACTTCCTTAAGCATGTGACAGGAGGAACTTGGGTCAAAGAGATTATAGTGTAATAGGGGGGGGGGGGGGTCAGTAAAAGAAGTAACTATTCTGCCTCCAGCTGGTGACAGTGATCATGTGGTACTCTCATGAGAATTGGCTAAGTTTATGAATGTTACTTTCAGAAAAGGTTACATGCTGAACTACAAAGCAGAAAATTATGACCATCTGAGGAGTGTGCTGGGTTCTGAGCTATGGTATCAGTTGTTGGACGGGAAGGATATCAACAGTGCATAGGAAGTTTAAAAAAATACTTAAATGATGAAATATCACAATGCATCCATAGAAATGGTAGAGCAAACAGAGTGAAATGGATGTGTAAATCTAATTAAGCAAGAGATTTATAAGAAAAAGATGACACAGAAGGAATAGCGTGTGCATAAGGATGATGGCGATTGTGATAATTATAAGCAGCAGGCCAGGAGTCACAAGTGTTGTACAGAAAACTGTCTGAATTTGAAAGGATACTGACTCTGCAAGTTAAAGACAACCCAAAAGAATTCTATTGTTATGCTGCAGGTAAAAGAAAGGATCAATTTGAAAGAATAGCTCAACTGAATGCTGATGTATGAAGGTGACTGCTGCAGAAGTGATTATCCAACTAATGAGCAGCCATTTTGCTAAAAGCTATCAACCTGGTATATGCAACACTGAACTCACAGCTACCACTTCACCATATGAGGAAACTCATGTGGAGGAGGAGGAAGTACTTGAGCTGTTGCACAAACGGAATAAGAATTCTGTAATAGGAACTGATGAGATATCAGCAAGGATGCTAAAGGAGTGTTCAGCTGAATAGGCTATTCCCTTAACCAGGCTATATAATCTGCATCTCAGAACAGGGAAGATCCAACAGAAGTGAAAAGAATGTATGGTAATCCCATTGCACAAGGGTGGTGTAATGACTGATGTATCCAACCATTGACCAATCAGTGTCTCAGGATTTTGGAAAAATTAGTTAGGGCTCGCAATCAGAAATGGGTTGACAGTGAATCTCTACTTTGCAATGAGCAACATGGGTTTACTAAGGGAACGTCATGTTTTAGCAACCTGCACATTCTATAACAATATTACCACTGAACTAGAGAAGGGGAATGAATACCCCATGACACTTAGGATGAATCTCAATAGATTGCAGTATGGTGGCTGCTCTTCTAAGCACGACACCCAGAACAGTACCTAGGTCACCTGTGGACAATTTGGTGCCTGCACGTCACACCTGAATGGTGCAGCGTAGGAAGCAGCTGCAGCATAGTCTTGATGCTTCCATTCAGGTGGCCTCAACGCCAGAGTGATCGCACCATGACAGTACGAAAGCAACTCCAGCTAGCGCTGCCTTTTAACGAGCAAGGCACGAATGGTATCATTGCAGTGGCTAGACGGGATTCTGGCTTAGAGGCGTTCAATCATAATCACACGGATGGTACTTCACACCACTGGTCACTCGACCAAGCACATGTACCAAGTGTCCAAACCTGCAGTTCCTCTTGTACTGAGCAGGATTACTATTGCAACGACTAGTCATTAGTAGGGTAAAACTAACCTGTCATCTTTAATATCAGGTTATCCTCTCTTTGCCTTCTCTAATATCAGGTCAGACTCTCTTGGCAATGTGCCCTGTCTCACATTAAGGACCTAAAGGCGTTCAGTCCTTAATGCTCCGTGGTACATGAACCTAAAGTCGTTCAGTTCATGCATTTACCACAGTATGACTATCAGCCATACAAGCCAGCACAAGACAATACCTAATTATATAATAATACACACTTAATGTTCATGCTGTTACTACCGCCAGGTTAAGTGCCTGCATGGATTTGGCCAGTAGAATTTTTACCTAGTCAGAACTTATTCCTTCTTTCCCCAATTCATTGTTCCCTTTCCTTAACCTAGCTTACATGCTAGCTTATTTCTAACTTAATCTAAGTTATGGCCTTTGGGCATGGAGCCAAATCCCCCAGTCAGAGGATGAGTCTCAACAGATCACAGTATGGTGGCTGCTCTTCTAAGCATGACACCTAGACCAGTACCTGGGTGTCTGAGGATGATTTCGTGCCCACATGTCACACCTGAATGGTGCGGCATTATACTTCATTCGCATATTCATGGACAAGCACATGATTTCTTGTTCCCATCTTACAAACTAGCTTACGAACTAACTTAATTCTACCTTAGAGTAGCTTACATCTAGGAACTACATTCCCACCTATTCCAATCTGGGAACTTTTTATTATTATTATTACAGGTGACTCCAGGGAGTCCTTAGACTCATCGAGGGAGGCCATTAACATCATGTCCACACAACTATTCGACATTCTCACAGTATCATACCTTGCCTTGAACTCATTCACTGTCATAGCACTCAGAACAGACTCTGGCAGCTTATTCCACTCATTTACCACTCTAAAAGTAAAGAACCCAGCTCCAACATCCTTGCTAACCGCACTCTTGCCCAGCTTCCATAGATGTCCCCTAGTTCTCCATCTGAATTAATCAAAAATATCCTCTGAATTAATCCTATAGAAACCCTTCAGCAATTTGAATGCCTCAATCATATCTCCCCTTTTCCACCTATCAACCAATTTCTGCAACACAAATCTTAAACCTGTTCTCATAAGGTTCATTTCATAGACCTGCTATCATCTTGGTCACTCGCCTCTGGATTCTCTCCACCTCCTTCCCATCAAGAAGAAACCTAGGTGACCAAATAATAATATTAAATAAAACTTCAAATAATAATATTAGATTCTTCTTTCAGAGTAATTCATTATTTGGCATATCGACTCAGCGAGACCACAATCTGCAATCCACCGAGGAACCCAATGTCTGTGAGTTAGAAAGAACATCCCTATGATTTATGTGCATAGGGGCACAGTGAGAGTCTTTAGGGCACTCTCACCTCATCCCAATAAGACATTGCTTGGTCTTAGTTTCCCGTGATGGGCACACAGGTATGCCATGGTGGGCAACCTCCACGTTAAAGACAGCACGTAGGAACAATCCTTCTCGGATTTTGCAAAGGAGCCAGACATATCTCTTCATGATCCTCGACGGTCACCGGGCACAGGTATAATTATAGTAATCACCGGGAATTACTATCAGTAGCTATCAACAGGAACCCTCTGATGACGTATGCTACTGAAAACTTTATTTATTATTATTATCCTGTAATATCTTTTAGAATTGCTCACCAAACAATAAATAAATTGTGCAATCTTGCACTCATCAGGCTTCCCCTGATGATTATTTTCAATCGAAATAGTAGGCAACCTCAACCAGCTAGACCAGAGCACCATCCAACATGTCCACCTTATTAAAGAGTCATGTTTACTCCCGCCAATTACCCGTGATTGATCTTGATTGATATTCTTTCACTTAAACATTCAGATCACTGGGCAGAAATCACATTGGCAACAAAACCTCTCAAAAGCCAATTCGCAAAATGCTTTGTTTTAATTAGACAGTATGATTCTCCGTGCGGGCCAGTTCTGAGTTGGTTGTTAGTTGCCGGCCGAAACGATTGAACCATCCGGGGTGACGCCCAGCTGAGGTATTCCATGAGAGGGCCCCCGACGCTGGTCTGGGCTCAACCGTTCCATTACCGGACAGTTTCGATTAGTCCCGGTGCAGTGCCATACCTGCTTCGGAACCCAATCCGACTATCCCAGTCCTCAGAGCCAATCCTTGTCACAAAGGTTATGGATCCATCTTGCCGACTTCCTTCACCTACATTATTCTATCACCTAGAGACTGTTCACCTTGGAGACCTGCTGCGGATACAGTGGTGCAAAGCTACCATCCGTGGGATTATGACTGAATGCCTCTAAGTCAGAATCCCGTCTAGCCACTGCAACGATACCATTCATGCCTCGTGCGTGAAAAGGCAGCGCTAGCCGGAGTTGCTTTCATACTGTCACGGTGCGATCGCTCTGGCGATGAGGCAACTAGAATGGAAGCATCGGCAACCATTGAGACTATGCATCAGCTGCTTCCTATGCCGCACAATTCAGGTGTGACGTGCGGGCACCAAATCGTCCGCAGACGACGTAAGTAGTGGTCTGGGTGTCGTGCTTAGAAGAGCAGCCACCATACTGCGACCTGTTGAGACTCATCCTCTGATTTTGCTAAGGTTTTTGACAGAATACAGCATGGCGAACTGTTGCATAAATTGAAAAATATGGATTTTGATTAGGGGTGCCTGAGGATCAAAGCTGTATAACTGAGAGGAGACCTCCATATATCTTTAAAGGAATGCAGAGAACCGACCAGGGCTTCTGACCTAATGAAAATCCTCACCTTCTCATGATGTACCCTGTTAGGTATCTACCTGGATACTGAACGAACGAGGATGGGCTGGCAATTTGGAATTTAGCTTACCAAACTGCATTCTTATTGGCTTAAACCACAATATAAAATGATGGCACAACATGACAGAATCACATCCTGCTGTGGTGTTGTTCAGTTAAACATGGCCAACAGCAAAATGTCAGCTACTGGAACAAATCCCAAAACACACTACAACTCAACATCACCAGACTTCAAGATAGGTACTATCCAAATAGGAAACCTTAATGGCAAAGACAATGAGCTAGCTGAGGAATTGGTTAAGTACCAGATAGACATAATAAGGATGACTGAAACAAAAAAACAGTATGAGGTATACAAGTCTTACAGTGGCTGCACTGCAAAGTTCAGAAGGGCTGGATAGAGGGATGAATTCCAGATGATTGGAAGGAAATAAAATTGAATGCGAAAATTACAGAGGCATTTCTCTACTGAGTGTTCTTGGTAAGATTTATGCACGTATACTTAAGAAATGTGGAAGGGATGCTTGGTGAAGAACAAGTTGGATTCAGCCAAATAGAGACTGTCAGATCAGATTTTCACTTTACGACAAATAGTTGAGAAATCATGGGAATATAACAAAAATCTGTATTTAAGTTTTGTAGATCTGAAAAAAGAGGCATTTCCCTACTGAGTGTTCCTGGTAAGATTTATGCAAGTATGCTTAAGAAATGTGGAAGGGATGCTTGGTGAAGAACAAGCCGGATTCAGCCAAATAGAGACTGTCAGATCAGATTTTCACTTTACGACAAATAGTTGAGAAATCATGGGAATATAACAAAGATCTGTATTTAAGTTTTGTAGATCTGGAAAAAGAGGCATTTCCCTACTGAGTGTTCCTGGTAAGATTTATGCAAGTATGCTTAAGAAATGTGGAAGGGATGCTTGGTGAAGAACAAGCCGGATTCAGCCAAATAGAGACTGTCAGGATCAGATCTTCACTTTACGACAAATAGTTGAGAAATCATGGGAATATAACAAAGATCTGTATTTAAATTTTGTAGATCTGGAAAAGGCATACGACAAGGTGCCAAGAGAGAGACTATTCAAAACACTACAGTTGTATGGTGTCAGTGGATCATTATATCAAGCAATATTTAGTCTTTATTTGAGTTGTAAGTCAGCAGTTAGAATTGAAGGAAGTACAGGAAGATGGTTTAATGTTAAATCTGGTGTGAGACAAGGATGTACATTTTCCCCTCTGTTATTCATTATCTATATGGATCACATTATGAAGGAAAGTGGTATTAAACATGATATCAAAATTGGAGATGTTAATGTCAGCTCTTTTCTCTGACTAAATTGAATAACTGTTGTAATAGATTTGGTATGAAGGTCAGCAATAGCAAGACCATGAAAATAGGCATGTTGTGCTATCATTTTTTTTATTTTGATGGTACAACATGCCTATTTTCATGGTCTTGTTATTGCTGACCTTCAAAACAGACTGATTTGGAGGAAAATTGTAGATAGGAAATTAATAATGATGTAATTTTTTTTCATGTAGTACTATCATATCCTGTACACCCCTTGAGGGCACATGACAGGAATTTGATGATGATGATGATGAAAATAGGCAGATGCATTGAAAATATCGACTGCATTGTGAATAGAGAATCCATAGAACAAGTAAAACATTTTAGCTACTTAGGCATGCTTTTAGTGAAGATGGTAAATTAAATATGGAAATAGACAACAGAATCAACAAAGGTGGTATGGTTGGAAGTCAAATGAATAAATTTATATGGAATAAGAGAAATGTCAAAACACTAAATTAGCTGTATACAAGACAGCATTCAAACCAATTTTTACTTATGGATCTGAGAGAAGAGTTAGAAATAAAACACTTAACCAAAGTCTAGAGACCAAAGATATGAGAGTCCTGAGAAAGGTCCATTTAGACTATTCATATTTGGTAATACACATATGTACAAGAACGGTGACTAGTTTCGCTAGCATACTGTCTAGCTTTGTCAAGACTAAAAAAGGTGAAAAAAAAAAAAAAAAAAAAAAAAAAAAAAAAAAAAAAAAATACAGTAACCGTTTACAATGGTTAGGCAACCAAATTTGACAGCTCATGTGACAATGTATGCATGTAGCGAGATGCTTCAGTCATTATTGTGAATACGCGTTACATAGTTTTTTAGCGTACTGTAGTTCCGCTATAGTTAATGAATTAATCAGATTTTTCCATGTATCTTTCAATACTGCTCCTTGATTTCTGTTCAGGTTATTTCCTGTTTGTATGACCACTGCTGCTTCTTTGAATATTCGGCATCTGTAATAATCCTCTATATATGGCATTGAACTGTTTTCCCAATCTATATCGTGGTTAGAAGTTGAGAAGTGATGCGCCACACCTGAGGTATCCGTTCTGTTGTGATTTATATTTCCAACATGTGCTTTCTTTCTAATTTCCAGGCTTCTTGAAGTTTGGCCTATGTAGGAAAGTTCACAAGTGCATGGTATTCTATGAACACCTGAATATTTGAAAAATGGAATGCTGTCTTTAGGCGATCTTAAAACTGTCTAATGGTTGTAGTCTGTTTAAACACAACTCTGATGTTGTAAGGCTTCAAAATTCTAGCTATTTTAGTGGAGACTGCACCAACATAGGGAATGACTACGGATGAAACGTACTGAGTAGCTATCCTTTGTTGTTGGAGGTTATTTTCATAAAGCAATTTGTTGATTATATTTAGAGGATACCCATTTTGAGATAGTGATTTCGATATTTGAGAAAGTTCTGTACGTACATCTTCTTCGTCTGTGATTATGTCTTGGGCTCTATTTCGTAACATATGGATGATGCTGTATTTTTGTGCATAATGATGATTGGAAGTAAAATGCAGATACCATCCAGTATCTGTTGGTTTTCTATATATAGTAAGTTTAATATTATCATTTTCTTGTCTTTTGACCAGCATATCTAAAAAAGGTATTTGTTGATTGTTTTCCAATTCTAAAGTAAATTTGATTTTGTTGTGAAGCGAGCTGATTTTATTTAAGAACACATGTAAGCTTTCTATTTTTATTTTCCAAATGATAAAAACATCAACGTATCTCCACCAGTCTGATGGTTTTGGAACAATGTTGGCTGTATTAAGCCGATGGTCTTATAATCAGAATAAGTTTTTGTGTTTATTAAAGATTAGAGGTGTGAACAGATGGCATCAGTGGCAATATCATATTAAAAATGAGATATTAGGAAAAAACTTAACATTGATAGCATCCAGGAATGTGTTAGCAGGGCTAATCTCAAGTGGTATAGTCATTTAAACAGAATGGGAGAAGGAAAGATTAGCAAAACAAGTGTTCTCTGCCAGGTTGGCAGGAAAAAGACCCATAGAAAGAACAAGATATAGGTGGATTGATACAGTAAAAAGTGCCTTAGAAGATAGAAATATAAAATCTGATAATGTTGGATTCTTGATAGGTAACAGATTGATTTGGAGGAAAATTGTAGATAGGAAATTAGTAATGATGTAAGTTTTTCATGTAGTGCTATATCCTGTACACCACTTGAGGGTACATATGAGGAATTTGATGATGATGAGGTTTGGATAATAGAATATTAGCATGGATAAGAGGATGGTTGACTGACTCAAAGTCATATATGGGGGGGGGGTGAATCTGCAAGATTCAAGGTAACCAGTGGTGTGCCTCAAAGATCAGACCTTTATTGATTGTTATTCAATCTGTATATTAATGACTTGGTGAAGGATTTGATATGTGATATACAGCTATTTGCTGATGATGCAAAGATAGGTAGGATAATCACGTGTGTTACTGATATGCAGTACTTGCAGAATGATTTGAATAGGCTGAAACTGCAGTCATGGGAAAATGAACGTCAGTAAATGTAAAATCATTCACTTCGGCATGATTAGATATCCAATGTCGTATTATAACGATGGGATTGTGCTAGAAGAAACTGAGGTTAGGGATCTTGGAGTGTTAGTAGATAGGAAGTTGAAATTCAGGGGCCAAGTAGCAAAGATTGCAAATATAACTAAAAAAATAATTGCAATGCTGAAATGAATGTCCACATGTAAAGATGAGGAAGTGATTTTGCATCTACAAGGCTTTGATAAGACCTCATTTGGACTACTGCGTCCAGGTCTAGTCTGATGGTTTCCATAGTGATTCTGATACAGTGGAGTGAGAATGCAAAGGAGAGAGTCAACAATGATATCATTAATATCAAATTCCTGACATTTACCCTCAAGGGGTCTACAGGATATGATAGCACTACATGAAAAATTTACCTCATTACTAACTCCCTACCTACAATTATCTGCCAAATCAATCTGTTACCTGTCAAAGCCACATTGTCAGATCTTATATTTATATATCTATCTTGTAAGGAACTTTTTACCATATCAATCCACCTATATCTTGGTCTTCCTCTGGGTCTTTATTGAGAAAGGACTCTCCATATATGAGAGTCCTTTCTCAGGACTCTCATATATGGAGTATCTAGTCTTTGGTCAAGTGTTTTACTTCTAACCCAGCTCTCAGATCCATAAGTTAAAATTGGTTTCAACACTGTCTTGTATACAGATAATTTAGTGTTCCTACTAATTTCTTTCTTATTCCATATAAATTTATTCAGTTGACTTCCTACGATACCAGCTTTTCTGTAGTCTATTTCCATATTTAATTTACCATCTTCACTAAAAATCATGATTAAGTAGCTGAAATGTTTTACTTGTTCGATAGGTTCTCCATTCACAATGCAGCTGATTCAGTGCTTCTGCCTATTTTCATTATCTCTGTCTCGTTATTGCTGACCTTCATATCATATCTATCACAACAGTTATTCAGTTTAGTCAGGGAATCTTGCAGACTTGTAGTGGATTTATTTAGAAGTATAACATCATCTGCATAAAGCAAGGAGCTGACATTAACATCTCCAATTTTGATATTAGGTTTAATACCACTTTCCTTCATAATGTGATCCATATAGATAATGAATAACAGAGGGGATAATGTACATCCTTGTCTCACACCAGATTTAACATTAAACCATCTTCCTGTACTTCCTTCAATTCTAACTGCTGACTTACAACTCAAATAAAGACTAAGTATTGCTTGATATAATGATCCACTGACACCATACAACTGTAGCGTTTTGAATAGCCTCTCTCTCTTGGCACTTTGTCATATGCCTTTTCCAGATCTACAAAACTTAAATACAGATCTTTGTTATATTCCCATGACTTTTCAACTATTTGTCATAAAGTGAATATCTGATCCTGACTCTCTATTTGGCCTGAATCCAGCTTGTTACTCACCCAGCTTCTCTTCCACAATCCTTCTCAACCGTTTCTCAAGTATATGGCATAAATCTTAACAGGAATACTCAGTAGAGAAATACCTCTGTAATTCTCACAATCAGTTTTATTTCCCTTTTTATATATGGGTACTATGAGAGCTCCACTCCAATGATCTTGGAACCCTCTGAACTATGCAGTTTAGCCACTGTAAAACTTTTATACCTCCATACTTGAGCATTTCTGATCTAATATCATCTACTCCAGCTGCCTTTCCACATTTCAGACTTTTGATGGCTTTTTCTACTTCAAGCATGGATATGTATTCCTGATTGCATGCCTGGTCAGCGTTTCTTTTATCACTGTGCTGTCATCACTCCTAGTTTAATTTAGCAATTTTTCGAAGTAATTACTCCATACTTCAAGGATCTTTTTCTCTGATTTTCATGTCACCTTTATCATCTCTAACCCCTTTTACAGCACTCTTTCCTCCATTTCTAAGCTTCTTCAACAACCTCCAGAATATCTTACCACCTTCTTGATATTTATTTTCTATGTTCTTGCCAAAATCATCCCATGATTTTTATTTAGCTAGTTTTACACAGTGTTTTGCTTTCTTAGATTTGTCTCTGTATTCTCTAAGAGTTCAAGCTGACTTATTTGCCAGGAACTTTTGATATGCTTTCTTCTTTTCCTTCACTGCCTCTTTCCTGTGTCCACCAAGGAGTTCTGATTTTTCTATCCTTATAGACAACCTCACCACATGCCTCTCTGGCAGAATCAATCAATGTTTTCTTCAGAGCTTGCCACTGAATCTCCAAGGTTTGATTCCTGTTCTCAAACTCTTTTATTTTTTCTTGAATAATATTTGTATATTTTTGTTTCAGTCACCCCTATTATGTCGATCTGGTACTTTTCTAATTCCTCAGCTAGCTCCATTTCTTTGCCATTCAGGCTTTTGTTGATAGTACCAATCTTTAACTCTGGTGATGTTGAGTTGAGGTGCTTTTTCAGATTTGTTCCAGTAGCTGACTTTTTGCTGTTCACCCTGGTTTCCTGATGAAAACAACGGGGGCCATGTTTAACTGGGCGACGCCCCAGCTAGCATGAAATTCTATCATTTTGTACCATTATTTCATATTGTGGTTTAAGCCAATAAGAATACAATTTGGTCGGCTAAATCCCAAATTGACAGCCCATCCTCATTCGTTCAGTATCCAGGTAGATACCTAACAGAGTGCAACACGAGAAGGTGAGGATTGGACATTAGGTCAGAAGCCCTGGTCGGCTCTTCACATTCCTTTAAAGGCATTGTAGAGGTCTCCTCTCAGTTATACAGCTATGACCCTTAGATATCAGGATTGTGTAATACAGATGGAGAATTTGTATGCTGCAGATACTAGCAAACAGGAGAAAGAGGGGGGGGGGTGATGTGATTGAGACTCACTTCTGAAAGGGTTATACAGGATTTCAACTGATGGAAATTTTCAATTTATGCAGGATACATGGAAGTGGAGAATGAATGCTGTGAAGAAGGGAGTTAGGACTAGATTTTTCTCTGATAGAGTAGTATGTGATTGGAATGTATTGCCTTTAGATGTTGTGCGTGCAAGTAGCACGAATGAATTCAAGAACAGGTATGACAGCTAGTGCAAATGTGGCTTCCCTTGATGAGTTCCTGACTTCCTGGAGGCCTCTTTTAACAATAATAATAAAAACACGTGTTTGGAAACAGAGAATAAAAATTTTATAAAATGACTTGGAAGGCAAAACTTTTAACATATGTGACATGCCAGCAAATCATGTCCATTTTGAGTAATTCACTCTAAGATTGTAGAAGAAAGGCAGTTTATCAGGTTGTTATGAAGTGTGATTTTACCGGTTTAAGAGTAAAGAAGAGCAATTTATTTTATTTAATTGTCATGCTAACAGGATTATGCAATCTATGCAAGTTTATAGCATGTTACTAAGTTCATACTGATAGCATTTCTCACCATTGTAAGTTACATTCATTTTCTTATAAGTTGTTCTAATTAAGCAAGGAACAGTTCAAATGCACACTAATACTGTAACACATCAGAATGCCAAAATCCTGCTGGCAAATATTTTGTTTATATTTTTAAAAAAAATTGCTTACTGCATATCAATCAACAAGATGACATCAGAAAATTAGAAAAACTTGCAGAACTATTCTTCTTCAACTCAAAATGACAATTTCCATCTACTTTTCTCCCCATGCCATTTCTTTTTATTATGTTAATAATGTCTTATTATTGGCAATGAATGCGCAATACTAGAATTGCTTCACTAATTCAGAATTGAACATGAGAAAGAAAACTTCTTTATTCCTTTTAACCCACTGCTGGTTATAGGATCTTAACTTTTCAGTTCTGTCTGTTTTTAGTCAATGTCCATCAGCTCATGTCAAATCTTTGTAAATCATTCTTCCATCTTGTTCTCCAATGATATTTCATTCTACTTTTCTTCCCATGCCATTTATTTTTATTATGTTAACAATGTCTTATTATTGGCAATGAATGCCCAATACTAGAATTATTTCACTAATTCAGAATTGAACATGAGAAAGAAAACTTCTTTATTCCTTTTAACCCACTGCTGGTTATAGGATCTTAACTTTTCAGTTCTGTCTGTTTTTAGCCAATGTCCATCAGCTCATATCAAATCTTTGTAAATCATTCTTCCATCTTGTTCTCCAATGACCTTTCATTCTCTTGATATCCACAGTGCTCAATTTTGTCCTCCTTCTTTCACCTGGCAGTCTACCAACATGGCCAGCCCATCTCCACTTGCATGCTTTACAACACTTCACAGCATCTTCTACTCCAGTAATCTCTCTAATTCTAGTATTTCTTATTCTATTCCTTTTTGTTATGTGGGGTATTCTTCTCTCCAAGGCTCTTTCAGCCACATGCAGCCTGTCTTCCTGTTTTTCAGTTGTTGCCCATGTCTCGTTTCCAGAGGTAAACACTGGAATGATGCATATTAAAGAGCCTTCTTTTTAGACATAAAGCTAAATCTCCTAACAAGTAATCTATATACAAACAAAATGCTTTGTTTCCTTGTATAATTCTTCTACTTATTTCTTTATCTTGTTTTTCCTTAAAATCAACAAACTGACCAAGGTAAATACAGTCCTCCATAATTTCAATATGATTATCTATTAATTTTACAGCAGTTCAATATGATCTGAATTGGTCATCAGTTTGGCTTTAGTTAATCTTTAAACCTTTTCTTGTGCTTTCGCTATCAAGTTCATTCAGCATTTTGATTGATCTCATCCATCCCTTTAGGACAGGTAAAGTTCCCTAATGAGGGATTTATGATAAATTTTAATGCATCTGGCTCATCACAACTTGCTGCATCCCCTAAGGCAATATTCATGACTGTGTGCTCACGGGGCCGGTTTGCCAGTTCTGGGCGGGGCAAAAAAAAAAAAACCTACCTCCGTATGACACTGGCTAACTCATCGTTCATCGGAAGAGACCAGATAAAGGTTTGTCACATCACTGACCAGAATCGAACTGAGGTCTTTCCGACAAAAGGGCTTCATCTATACCGAATGAGCTATGAAGGTTATCTCCCTCTTGATGTTTATTTTTATCCTTGATCTCAATAGCCTATGATCACTATCATAATTAAACTGCTTGATAACAGATACATCTAGTACTTCCATGTTGTTTACCATCATATAACTGATTTCATTAATGTTTTTAATTAGTGTATAGTGTGGCTTTTTATTACAAATTGTGCTGAATTTTTTCAGTTTGGATACAGATGTCCTTCAGTGGTGGTGGTGTCGAAATTTTTTGTTGTTTATATTGCGTTTTGCTACTTGTTTGTTTATACTGCTTCAGCTTCTAAAGATGGTATCCATAAAGAAACGTACGTCAGCGGCATGGAAGGCTTCTGTATGAAAGTCCCTCTGCCTTGGATTTTTTGCAGTGGATGCATTGCAAAAACTACTATATGTATGTACCGAAAAATGTGTAAGATTTGTGGGCTGTTAGGGTAAACGAGAAGAAAGAAAACATTAAAATATGTGAAAAGTTTAATCATGTTTCATCATTGCCTGAAATCAAATTTCTTCAAATTTAACAACACTGTATACAAACAATTGGAAGGTCTAGCCATGGGTAGTCCTCTGTCACCACCATGTGCAGACCTTTTTATGGAAAAACTTGAAAAGGATATTCTTTCCACCATTGTACCAAAACCGTCAATTTGGTGGAGATATGTCGATGACATGTTCATCATCTGGAAAGATACCATGGTAAACCTTCTCAGGTTTCTGAACAAAATCAACTCACTACACAATAAGATCAAATTCACTATAGAACTAGAGAAGAACAAAGAACTTCCTTTTCTTGACATCCTAGTGAGGAGAGAAGATAATTTCCAACTGTCCATTTACAAGAAACCCATAGATACTGGTAGATATCTACATTATTCGTCCAACCATCATAGATCACAAAAACACAGCATCATTCACATGCTCCGTAATAGAGCCTTAAGGTCTATTTCAAAAGAAACAGATGTGCAGCGAGAACTGTCACTAATAGCTAACACTATCTCTTAATGGATACCCTTCTAACATTTTAAACAAATGGCTATTTAAAGACAACCACCAATGTGTTACGGTGCCCCAATATGTGTCCACAGCTGTCATTCCATATATTAATTCAGTTTCCACAAAATTGGCGAGAATGTTAAAAGCTCATAACATCAGAGTGGTTTTTAAACCAACTACCATGATCAGACAAATCTTAAGATCACCTAAAGATGAGGTACCTTTCTTCAAATGTCCTGGAGTATATGAAATTCCATGCACGTGTGGCCTTTCTTACATTGGTCAGACTTCTAGAAGTTTTGAAATAAGACAGAAGGAACGTGGGGGATGTCAATCATAATAGAATTATCACATCTGGTTTAGCTCATCATTTCTCAACATCAAATCACGTTATAGATTGGAAAAACAGTTCTATGCCTTACATCGAGAATGACTACAGATACAGAACTTTAAAAGAAGCAGCTGTGGTACTACGCACAGGCAATAATTTAAATAGAAATCAGGGTATCATTCTTAAAGACATATGGAAAAATCTCATCATCTCTCTCTCTCTCTCAGTTCGACAGAATTACAATATGCAAAAAACTACACAACACGTGGTCATGTACCGGAATCTGACTGAAGCTTTCGAACACATGCACGCCTTCAAACAGAATGATTAAATGGCCTAACAGTTACTAAAGTGTATGTTTGAAATATAACTTAATGCATTTGTTTTCACACCAGTTCAGCCTTGAAAATGCTAGACAGTGGCTAGTGAAACTTGTTGGCTCTATGTATATTTTATCATTTATCTTCTGGTCTTTTAATAATAAAAGTTCTTTATGTGAAAAGTTTTTCACATACGTTAATGTCTTGACAGATTAGAGCGATTAGAAATGGGAGCAAACGTCAGGACCATAGTAGAAGAGCTTAGGCAAGAGTTAGAGAAAATGAAAAGCAAAATGAAACATCTGGAAGAGGATATTAAACATCTAAAGGCCGATGATAATGAGAAAGAGGAAGTTAATGTTATGAAGAAAGAATCAACGGATAGTCGTATATAAGATTGTATGGGGATTCGATCATTAGAAGTGCGATTACTAATAAAGTGCACAAAACATGCTTTCCTGGTCGAACAATGAAGCAAATGACTGGTGTGTTGCAGAAGAGGAAATACCGGGTGTCAAAATTAGTATCAGTCATGGGCACAAATGACTTAGTTGGAGAGAAAAAGTATGTTGATAGAGACTTGAGAGAGTTGTTGCAGCAGGTAAAGAAGAATAGTGTTTGGGAAAGTCATAGATGTGTTGCCAAGATATGACAACAGTGAACTGAGAAAGAGAGCAGAGATAATGAATAGTAAGATGGTTGAGTTGTGTGAGACAAAGGGGGGGGGGGGGTTCAATTTGCAAATCTGTGGAGTGAATTTGAAGGGAAGTTGGAATGGTTTAAAGCCGTTGGATTACATTTGTATGGGTTTGGTGCTGGGCATTTAGAAAGTCTATTGTTTTCTGATAAGGCACAGAGTCAAGAAGTTAATGTAGTAAATGATCAGAGTCTACTTGTGAAGAAGAATAGCACAAATTAACAGAATGTATGGCAGGAGGAATATGAATATGAGGTTGAAGATGTGGTTGCAGCAGCACAAGATGATGGAATGCATAAAAAGTGAGAATGAGACAGGTAAGAATGGAAATCAGAATCAGGGAAACGGGAGTGGTCAGAATGAAGAGAGAGGTGTGGTATAGCAGCTAGAATAAAGAATGTTGGTGCTGGTAGAATGGCCTCAAAAACACATGCATTGTTATGTTCATATACAAATGTAAAGAGTATTTGAAACAAGAGTGCTGAGTTTGTCGCACTGATTGAGTCAGTATGCCCAAGATAACTGGAATAAGTGAAACTTGGTTGCCTAAGGAGGATGTGATGTTGGGAATAGAATTAGAAGGATATATAATTTTCTGGAAAAATAGAAATGTGAAAGGAGGAGGGGAGTGCTGTTAATGACTGCAGAAGAATTGTGTCTGCAAAGTGTGGAAGTTGATGGTGCATGCACAGATTTTGAATGTGTGGTGTGAAGTTGAAATAAACAGGTTAGTATATCTGATAGGATGCTGTTATAGACCAGGGTATACAGAGAATTCTGATTGTGAAATGTTTACGCAAATTAGTTGGGCATGTAAAAAGAAGGTGATCCTGATGGGAGACTTTAATTACAGGAATATAGAATAAGTTTTAAAAGAGGTATACCGTGAGTAGACATAGATACAAAATTAATAACGGAAAACTAAAGTACAAAGATGATTTAATAGTATAATTTTCGCCTGTGTGTCACAGGCATCTTCAGTACATTTTAAGCTCAAATTAAACAATAACTGACAATTCCAAAAAGCGCCACCTAAGTAGCTGGTGTAAGATAACTAAAAAGGTCAATAAATTTCCTAACAAAATGTATACAATAAAAAGTTAAAAAAGGTTAGCTGATTTATAAAGTACTATCTCCCATAAAGGGGATAGACGTAAGCCGTCAGATCTGTTTAAGTTAAGAGAATGAAGTAAAGTTTCACATGTTTCTTTATAAAGGCGTTCCATGAGGAACTGACTTTTGTGAAAGACTCGTGTCTTTCTCCAATGAACTCTATGTCTAGTGAAGATGGCATGTTCTGCAAGTCCAGTCTTTTCAGGTTTAAAGTATTCAATATAAGATTGGTGCTCTTCTAGCCAAATAGGGGCAGATCTTCCTGTTTGTCCGAAATAAAATAATCCACAAGAGCATGGAATCTGGTAGACACCTGGATAATTAAGGTGTAGAAGCTCGTCCTTAGGAGAAGTGAGAAAGGGAGATTTTTCTAAACGGTCAAAAGGCAACAAAAATATTCAGTAGTTTTAAAACTTTTGCCACCATCACCATCCCAGTCAAAAGGCAGGAACTATTAAATCACTGGTTCATTGGGACCACTCCTTTTGTTCTTCAGACAATCTTTTACAGAAAGAACTGCAATATATAACTTCTTCCTTTCTCTCTAAATAAGAATTGCTTCATTAAAAGAGCTCTGAGTAGTTTTAATATGTCTTCCTCTTCAAATACAGAAGAAATAATGCACATTCTTATCCCTTATGTACAAGGCATTAGTGAACATATAGCAAAAGTTTAAAATCCACTGAATATTTTTGTTGCCTTTCGACCATTTAGAAAAATCTCCACCTCTCTCACTTCTCCTAAGAACAAGCTTCCACACCTTAATTATCCAGGTGTCTACCAGATTCCGTGCTCTTGTGGATTATCCTATTTCGGACAAACAGGAAGATCTGCCTCTATTCGGCTAGAAGAACGCCAATCTTATACTGAATACTTTAAACCTGAAAAGTCTGGACTTGCAGAACATGCCATCTTCACTTGACATAGAGTTCATTGGAGAAAGACAAGAGTCCTTCACAAAAGTCGGTTCCTCATGGAACACCTTTATAAAGAAACATGTGAAACTTTACTTCATTCTACTAACTTAAACAGATCCGATGGCTTACGTCTATCCCCTTTATGGAAGATAGTTCTTTATAAATCAGCTAATCTTTTGTAACTTTCTATTGTATACATTTTTTTTTTTTAAAGGAAATTTATTGATCTTTTTAGTTATCTTACACCAGCTACTTAGGTGGCGCTTTTAAGAATTGTCAGTTATTGTTTAATTTGAGCTTAAAATGTACTGAAGATGCCTGTGACACACAGGCGAAAATTATACTATTAAATAATTTTTGTACGTGAGTTAAGAATATAGAATGGAAGGAGGAGATAGTGTATGGAAACAAGGAGAGCAAGTTTGTGGAATTTCTGAGAGATAAGTATCTTAAGCAGCATGTGACTGAAGCAACTAGAGGCTTTAATGTTTTGGATTTGGTGATAACTTCACAAGATGTAGTTGTTAATGAAGTGTCGACACTGCCGCTGGTTGGTGAGAATGATCATGAGGTACTTGTTTGGGAAGTGATGAAACAAGAAAAGGTCACTGCCAAAAATGGATAAATGTGGAAATATGAATATAGGAAGCTATGCAGTCAGTTAGCATCAGTACGTTGGGTAGATGAGCCGAGCCGAGCAGAAAAGATGTTGACAATGCATGGAAACTCACAAAGCAGTATTTGACAAAAGCAATGTATGACTGCATAACAAGGGTTAAGTGGGTATAGAGTAGATGTGAAATGGATGAATAGTGAAATCAAGCAAGCTGAGCTGGAAAAGAAAATGTTGTGGAGGAGGTACAAGACAGTTGGTGGTGATCGGATCCATGCAGAGTATAAAGTGCAGGCTAGAAAGGTGACGAGCATGGCAAATAAAGAAAAGGTGCAGTATGAGAGGAGATTGGCTGGTCAGGCCAAGGGTAACTCAAGGGATATTTCTGCTATATGGAAAGCAAAAGAAAGAATAATTATGGCAGGTTAACACCGACAGATAGTCATGGCAGCAGAATAACAGCTACAAAGGATATAGTGGAATTATTGAATGAACACTTCATCAGTGCACATCATATTAGTGTAAATGATGTCGTGCAATATATAGAAGAGAGGCAAGTATTAGGAGAATTGAAAGTGAATGGAACAGAGGTGTATCAGATGCTGGTTGGGTTAGATGTTAATAAGGCTGTGGGAATGGATGACATATCACAATGTATTCTTAAGGAATGTGCACCACAATTGGATATGCCCTTGACCTGGTTATTTAATGAAAGTCTTGCAGTGGGTTGGGTTCCTAAGGAGTGGAAAGAAGGCGAAATAGTACCATCCCACAAGCATAGTTCTAAGACAGTAGTCTCCAATTATAGGCCAGTCTGTATAACTGCAGTTGTGGTCAGGGTGTTAGAGAAATTGGTAAGGAATAGAATATAGGATTGGGTTGATGGACATAGCATTCTTTATGATGATCAGCATGGATTTGTAAAGGGTAGGTCGTGTTTTAGTAATTTACTTGCATTTTATGATAAGGTAATATGTTTTAGATAAGGGAGAATCATAGACAGTAATATTCTTAGACTTTGCAAAAGCATTTGATAAATTCCCACATGATATGTTGGTATACAAGCTGCAGAGGATGGGAATAGATAGTATATTGGTTATATGGATCAGAGATTGGCTGTCTGAACGATACCAGCAGGTTGCGCATGATGGAGCAGTGTCTCAAAAAAAGGAGGGTAACCAGTGGCATTCCCTAGAATGCCACTGGTTACCTTGTTTAACTTGTTTGTAAATGATAATCATGTAGACTGACTGGGGATCTTCAGTTATTTGCTGATGATGCAAAGTTGGGAAGAATTATAGTAGCACTGCTGAAATTAATTCCCTTCAGGAAGATTAATAGACTTTTTACTTGGACAAAGGAGTGGGGTTATAGTATTAATATCAATAAGTGCAAGGTGTTGCATTTTGGAGTGAAAAAATATAAGGCTGTGTACTATATCGATGGTGCCATCATAGTGCTGCTAGGATAAGAAGTACTATAACATGTAGGAATAAGGAAGTGGTTGTGCCACTGTATAAAGCACTGGTCAGACCACACTTGGACGATTGTGCTCAGATCTGGTCACCTGGTTTTCAGTGTAATGTGGAGCCATTGGAGAGGGGGGTCCAGAGGAGAGTGACTTAAGACAATATAAGGACTTTGAAATGCTGGCTATGGAGAGAGGTTGAAGAAATGTGGACTGCAGAGTTTGGTGGATAGGAAGAAGAGAGGTGAGACATTTAAGTTAGTGAGATGATTTTATCAGATTAATCTACAGGAAATTATAAAAAGAGTAGAAGGTGAGAGGAGAAGAACCAGAGGTCATTCCTGGAAGTTATGTAACAGTGTGGCGAAGAGGGGTATGAGGAGTAGATTTTTTACATGGAAAACTGTCAGTGAATGGAACGCATTACCAGAATGTGTTGTTAATGAAAGGAGTGTTAAAGATTTTAAAGTTCTATATGATAAATATGTTGTTAGTTGAATGAATCTCCCGCCATAAGTCTGCTGACTCCATGAAGGGTGTAGTAATAATTCTTCTTCTTCTTCTGCAGCTTCTCCCACTTAAGTGGGGTCACTGTTTATTATGAATCTCCTCCACACCTTCCTGTCTTGGGCTGTCACCACATCCAAGTTCTTCATCTTCAAGTCCTCTTCTACCAGCTCCCTCCATCTCTTCTTTGGCCGCCCACGCTTCCGCCTTCCTTGCACATCCATCTGCATGACCCTTCTTCCCACATATTCGTCCTCCCTCCTCATCACATGACCAAACCATCTCAACCTTGCCTCCTGTATTTTCGCTCCTAAGTTCATAACTTTCACTGTTCCCCTGACATAGTCATTTCTCAGATGATCCTTTCTGGTCACACCGCACATCCACCTAAGCATTCTCATCTCTGCTACTTCCATCCTGCTAATGTTATTTTTCCTCAGGGCCACAGTTTCTATAGCATGTCATAGCTGGCCTCACTACTGTCCTATAAATTTTGCCTTTCAGATTGATCGGCACCCTCTTATCACATAACACTCCAGCCATCTCCCTCCAGTTCCTCCAACCTGCTTGCATCCTGCATCCCACTTCCTTCTCACCTCCTCCATCTTCTTCCACTGTCGAACCTAAGTATCTAAAGTCTCTCACTTTCCTGATGACATTTCCTTCCAGCTCCAGGTCTGTCTCCTGGCCACCGCCCACTGCGCAACACATATACTCTGTCTTACTTCTGCTCAGTCTCATACCTCTCTCTTCCAGTACTTTTCTCCATCTTTCCAGTTTAGTTTCCGCTTCTTCTCTTGAATCTACACACAGCAAGATGTCATCTGCATACAGCATTGTCCAAGGTGCATCTTCTCTCACCTCCTCTGTTACCACCTCCATCACAATATTAAACAGAAACGGACTTAATGCTGACCCTTGATGCAAGCCAACTGTTACTTGAAAACTTTCAGTCTGTCCCAAACAGGTCCGAACACTTGTCTTCACATTTCTGTACATTTCCTGCACCAACCTGACATATTTCTCCGGCACCTTCTTCTCCCTCAGACACCTCCAGACTTCTTGCCTTGGCACTCTATCGTATGCTTTCTCCAGACCAATAAATACCAGGTGTAGCTCCCTTTGTTTCTCTCGATATTTTTCCATCATCTGTCGTAACCCAAAGATAGCATCTGTTGTTGATCTACCAGGCATGAAGCCAAATTGTTCCTTTGCAATCTCCACCTCCTCCCTCAATCTACCATCAAGAACCTTTTCTAGGATCTTCATTGTGTGGGACATCAACTTTATTCCTCTGTAATTTTTACAGTCTTGTGCATCCCCTTTACTCTTGTAGATGGGAACAAGAGTACTCTCCCTCCATTCCTCGGGTATATTTTCCTGTTGGCAAACTTTCATGAACAGGTCCCACAGCAGGTCAATTCCCTCTTCCCCCAGTGCCTTCCATGCCTCCACTGGAATTCTGTCGGGCCCACCGCTTTTCCATTCCTCATCCTCTTCATGGCCTCCGTCACTTCCATTCTACTGATGTTCTGCACCATCCCCTCAGAAGGCTGCCCATCTCCTCTGTGAGTCCTTGCATATTCCTCATTCAGAAGTCCCTCAAAGTATATTTTCCATCTGTTTCTTATGTCCACATCCCTCCATAATACTCTTCCTTCAGCATCTTTGATCTGCCTCACATGTAAGATGTCCTTAGCTGCTTTATTTCTACATTTCGCTAGTTGGTAAATTTTTCTCTGTCCTTCCTTTGTTTCTAATTGATCATACAGATCTTGATATGCCATGGCCTTTGCCTGTGCCACAACTCTCTTGGCTTCTTGCTTTCTCTCTTTGTACACCTCTCTGTCCTCTTCCACTCTTGACTCATCCCACTTCTGCTTTGCCTTCCTCTTAGCTGTCACTGCCACTTGTACATCATTATTCCACCACCAACCCTCCTTCTGCTCTCTAATCTTTCCAGATGTCTCACCAAGCACCTCGATTGCACAGCTCAGGATTACTTTTGAATTATGTTTCCACCAATCTTGTACACTTTCCAGTCCATCCGAAATCCTCACTAACACTCTCTCTCCCTAAAATGATTCCTCACACTCTCTTCTTTTAAGCGAAACCACTTAATTGTCTTCATCCCATGGCAACCAGAAGTTCTTATCTCCGATCTTAATTTAAAGTCTGCGCACAGCAGTCGGTGTTGTTGTGCTACTTGATCTGTTGGAATTACCTTACAATTTGTCACAACCTTAAGATGTAGTAATAATAATAATAATAATTAAAAGCTTCTCCATTTTATAATCTCCAGGTCCATTTTTGTTTAGATCACTTATTTAAAGAACATATTTCCTATACAATTCCTCGCTTCCTGGAAATTCAACAAGTCTTTCTCTTCTTTCATTTCTTTGGCCCATACTTTGTGTATTTACAGTACTGTCTCCCTGTTGTTTCATGCTTATGTTACAGTTAAAGATGTCCAATACAATTTTCCAGTAACACATACCATCTCTGAAAGTGTTGGAAGATCCTCAAAGAAATTTTAAATTTCTTCATTTGACTGGAGGTGGGTACATATATTTGTATTATATTGAAATCATACTACTTACTGATTTTCAATCTAAGAGTTGTAACTTTAGAAGACTGTTTAAATTGAAGAATGTTATTTTTCCATCTTTTATGGACCATAATTCCAACTCTTTTTTGACCATGATCTCTGCCAGCAGAAAGAAAACTACTAACATTTAAATTCAATTCTTACAAAATCAGATCAATATTAATACCCAAATATAAGATAAACCCATAAATACTGACAACTGTTTACACTTCTCCAACTATCATTCTGTACTGCATCAAGAAAATTATTTTAACACTGGGCCCATATGCAAGAGGTTAGTTGATCAACTCACAGTATATTAGTAGTATGGAAAGCGATTTGAGAAAGGATGTATTATACTTATTCACATTAGGCCTGTGCACTGTATTCCTTGGGAAACACATAGGTGGGAGAGGGGGGGGGTAACACATATTTAGAAACATGGATCTATACAGGATGAAAGAGGAGGTAGAGAAACTTGTTCTGTGACTATGGAGCTGGACCACAAGGGAGAGGGGGGGAGGGGTTTGCAGCTGCAAGCATTTCAATGGATTTGGTAGAAAGAAGGGGGAATTTCTTATGCTAGTGCTGATGAACATTTATTATGGAAATATTTATAGAAGATGCATGCAGATGCATAAATACTATACCAAATGCCTGTATGAGAGCAGTTGGAGTGAATGGTAAGAGACCAAAATGCATGACTTCCATATGGTCACAATGCAAATTTCCTTCTTTTAACTCACTGGAAATCAGTTTCCAATGCATTGATGATTTTCTTGTAACTGTGAAATATGAAGGTGAAGTTCTTGAAGATAGCTGGTTGCAAAATGCTCGGTGTTCATCATTTAGACAGTGTTATGGCATCTTTTGGAGAACCAAGGCTCTCAGGAAATGGAATGTCGAATGGAATGGGGAATATATGCTTCATACTGGTGAGGATTACTTCCGTGCATATGCTTAGGTTGGACGACTCTTGGCTGAGAATGGCTATATGGGTGTTGTTCAGTGGAAGAAGAAATAAGTGCAAGGTTATGGTCTGAATTACCAAAGAAAGATACCTTTGTGGTATACTTGGAAGGATCATCGTGGTATACTTAGTGAGGAAGAGGTCTGTGCGGAGTGGTTAATTTAGTGATTATCATAATCTGGTGGGCATGTGAACAATTTGTGTAAGATCATTTGTGATGGAAAATATCTTGGTATCTCTACCTGTCTGGTCCAGTTGAAGAAAAACCAGTTGGTATTGTGAATGTTAAAATCTCCAAGGAAGATAACTTCAGTATTATTAAAGTAGGACTGACGGACGCTGACATTTAAAGAGAAGAAGTTGGAATGTGCAAAGTGGTTGGCACTAGCAGTGCAATAGAGACAGCATGTGAATTTGATAGTGAGGCAATTTGTGCAAGATCATTTGTGATGGAAAATATCTTGGTATCTCTACCTGCCTAGTCCAGTTGAAGAAAAGCCAGTTGGTATTGTGAATGTTAAAATCTCCAAGGGAGATAACTTCAGTATTATTAAAGTAGGACTGAAGGACACTGACATTTAAGGAGAGGAAGTTGGAAAGTGCAAAGTGGTTGGCACTAGTAGTGCAATAGAGACAACATATGAATTTGACAGAGTGAGGTAGAAAATACATGTACAAATGCCATCCTTAAGCTGTACTTGGAAAATAGATATGGGTAGCTCGGAGGAGCTGAAATTGGGGTCTCTGTCAGAAAAAAAAAGGCGAGGTTTTGCAGACTGGAGATGGAAGTAGACACTGTTGAAGATGGAGCTGAGGTCACATATATTTGAAAAGTGGATCTGGAAAGCTTTGTGGGGGGTCATTATTGACCAAGTGAATGATACATATTCACTATTCAGTACTAGTACAGTAATAACCACCTTACGATGCTTTCAGTTATGACTAATGCTCATTTATATGATGTGAATTCACTCATACAATACTTATAGTAACACAACGTGCCTGTGCACATCAACTGACGCACAATTTTTATGAATTGTGTGTTTATGATGTCATTGCTGGCTACATCTCTGAATGTTTTGCTGTGAATTATAAATTGTTTATAATTAATTTCTTTTACTAGCAAACCAACATTCAAATTATTAAATTTAGTGATTATGATGTATCGAACAATGAGATAGGACTCAATTTAAACTTACTTTGCACAACTGCAGTTGTGAAAAACAAGGAGAAAGTTCTTAGTAAAGTGAAAAGTGCTATATATGTCAATACATAGGATTCTGGATATTAAGTTTTAAAGGGAAACACGGGAAACCTTGTCATTTTTCTTCCATTTGTTGGAAAAGTTAACAACCTTCTTCATGCTGGCTTGTTTAGGATGTGATTGCATAGGCAACTGGGGAAAAGTGAGTTTGTTCACAGTCACCATTATCTGATGTGCTCGAAGGTGTATCACAGGATACTTTCACCAGTCATGGGAAGTTCACTCCATCCCTTCTTTTGTTCATAGGTTCAAAGCAGTGGCATCTAGTGATTTTTTTACTGGGATCGAAATCACATTTTTTGGTTAGTTTGGTTATGTCATTCTTCAGTGTGGAGTATTAAGATAGATGCATTGTATTTTTTTTGTTTTTGGCCTTGATTGTGTAATGTACCATCAATATGATGAGGCTAAAGGGCTGGCTGATATCGGTGGCAGGTGACTTTTTGTTGACAAGCTGATTCTGGATCTGTTCTAGCTTGGTCAAACAAATTTAACTTATGGATCTGAGAAATGGGATAGAAATAAAGTACTTCATCAAAGACTAGAGATCACAGATAGAGTCCTGAACAGATGGCATCTGTGGCAGAATCATATTAAAAATGAATATATTACAAAGGAACTTAGCATTCAAGAATGTGTGAGCAGGACTAATTGCAAGGTGCTATGGACACTTAAACAGAATGGGAAAGGTTAGTCAGACAGGTCTTTGATGGCAAGAAAAAGACTCATACAAAGGAAAGATCTAGGTGGATTGATTCGGCCAGAAGTGCCTTACAAGAATGAAATGTTAAATACAATAATATTGGGGTGCCAATAAGTAATAGAATAATTTGGAAGAAAATTGTGGATAAAAGATTAGTAATAATGTAAACTCCTTGAGAGTACATATCAGGAAACTGATCATGTGACTCTGTTCCCATCACTGTTCACACATTCAGATATAGTCCAGAGTAATACAGCTTTCAAAAAAAAAAAAAAAAGTAATAAATAAAAAATAAAATAAAGCCTCACCAACCAAATACAAGAATTCTGCTGCATTTATCATTGTTGCTACCATTTACAGTGAAAAACATTTAAAAAAGTATTGAAAACAGCAGCCTACAATACTTCAATTTGACATAAAATTTTTTAAGAGAAAGGATAATAAATATCCATTACTGTTTTATAGCCAAATAACAAAATGATATTTACCCGTGAAACTAAAATTTTTAAATATGACCAAAAGCATATGTCAATACAATTTTGTCATGAGAACTGACTTGGTACTGCATAAAATATAATGTATTCTGCAGAGTTTCTGCACGGTGTCTGATGAGAACCAACAGTTTGAAATAGCTATCAGGGCCAATGAAACCGTAATTAAAATCACTGATGAAAGTATGAATAAACATAGACTTCTGGATATTACATTTTTAAAGGGAAACATGGTTTTTCTATTTGGCTAGAAAATAATACTGAACATTTAAGAAATTCACCAATACAGGAATGCCTTGTTAATAGAGCATACCTTTTGTTATTATTATCTGAGACCTCCAAGGAGTCAAGGACTCACCGAGAGAGGCTGTAAATTACCGAAGTCAGCTATCATACCTTCCCTTAAATTCATTTACACTAGATGCACTCACAATCCCTATGGGCAAATTATTCCACTCACTCACTCACTGCTCTCTGGGAGAAAAACTTAGCTCTTACCCCTTTCTTGACTGAGAACAACCTTAACTTCCATGGATGCCCCCATGTTCTCTCCCCGCCTTCCATATAATGAAAAATTTCATCATTTGAAATGCTATAACACTCAAAAGAGTTTATAGACCTCTATCATATCACCCCTCTTTCTCATGTTAACCACGGTCTGCAATCCACAGAATCTAAATCTCATAATCTGGATATAATCTTTGTAACTCTTCTTTGCACCCCTTCCACAGCTTCTTTATCACCTTGGAACCTGGGAGACCAAATCTGCTCACAGTAATCAAGGTGTGGTCTTATCAAAGCCTTATAAAGAGGCAAAATTACTTCCTTATCCTTACATGTCAAGGTTCGCTTCAACATAGCAATTATCCTCTGAGTTGTAATTGCAACTTTTGCTAGGTGACCTTTGAACTTTAAATTCTTATCCACCAATACACTAAGATCACTTGCCTCTTCAGTTTCTTGTAGCATAATCCTGCTAATATAATATGCCACTGGAACTCTAATCACGGCAAAGTGCATAACTTTACTAACTTTAAATTGATAGTTAATTTCATTTGCCCAGATTTCCAGTCTATTCAAATCATTTTGTAATCACTGAATATCAGTAGCATCCCTGATTGCCCTGCCTATCTTCGCATCATCAGCAAACAATTGCAAATCTGATGATAGACCCTGCTTGATGTCATTAATGTATAGATTGAACAATAATGGCCCAAGGACCCTGAGGTACACCACTTTTTGATATCTGTCTGTCAACCATCTCCTGATCCAAGTGAATAGATTATATTCTAATCGCATATTCTCAAGTTTATGCAACAGCCTATCATGGTATCCTATCAAATGCCTTAGAAAAATCCAACATTATCATAGTGTATCCATTCCCTTTATCCAACTCTGCCGTAACATTGTTATAAAATATGAGCAAATTGCTAAAACATGACCTTCCTTTAGTAAACCCATGCTGTTCCCTGCAGAGTATAGAATGCTTGTCTACCCATTTCTGTATGCGAGTTCTTACCAACTTCTCTAAAATCTTCACTACCACACCAGAGATACTAATAGGTCAGTAGTTAGACACATCAGTTTTTTCACCACCCTTGTGCAATGGGACTATTATACATTCCTTCCATTCCTGTGGTATCATTCCTGAGCTGAGACTCAAGTTATACAAATGTGTGAAAGGCCTAGTCAATTCAGCTGAACATTCCTTTAGCAGACGGGCTGATATTCCATCTGTCCCTATTGGCAAATTCTTATCCAGGTTATGCAAGAGCTCTTTGACCTCATTTTCATGAACCTCTAACTCTTCATCCAACGTAGCAGTAGCACTGTGCACCACACTACATACACCTGGTTGATATATCTTAGCAAAGTAAGCACTAATTAACTGAACAATCTTCTTAGCTTCCGACACTCGTGTACCATCTGCATTCAATAAAGTTATTTTTCCACATTCATTCTTTCTTTTGCTTGCGGCATAATGATAAAATTCTTTTGGATGGATTTTAGCTTGTATGGCCAATTTCTTTTCATACTTATAAATGTTTTCATCCAACATAATTTGTTAGCCTTAATATATTATGCATTTTTCTTCTATCTTCATTCCATCATCCATTAATAAGGTATTCTATAATGATAACTTTTTAATGCCTTCGACTTTAAATGGTGATAGATGTAAATACGAAAGAACTATTTTTTTGATAATTAATTAATTAGTCAACTCTCACTATAGTAAATGCATAATGAGAATAGGAATAATTTTTAAGAGTGGATAGGTTGCTATAGTGAATTTCCTTTAAAAATTTATCATGCCAGTGGGTATTTCATTGGGGTTTTCTGATTTTTTATTATAGTAATTTGCTATTACAGTGTTTGCTGCAGTGAGAATCAACTAATTAGAAATGCTATGATATATCAATAAAGTAGTAAAGCAATCAGAGCATGTACAAAAGCATCTCCACAGCTAGTGGCAGCAATGCTGTAGTGTGGTTTGAAAAACAAGAGTTGTTTCTGTATAGTACAAGGAAAATATTTTTGCCAGTGAGATAATTAAGTTATCAAAAAAGATGCCAAAGATTTTCATGCTATAAAACTTGCAAACTGGCCAAAGAACTGCACTTGCTTTAGTATAAATCTGATATCCAGCTCTAAATTTTCATGATACAAACATATCACATCCATCTCTTCCTCAGCCCACAAAAAAAAAAAAGTTTATGCAATTTTCTTTTCAAGATATTCCTCATGTTTTGGAATCGTGTTTAGGATGGGTATACCAAAAACCTCTCAAAAAATTCTTTGCCATATTTAGAACAATTTGATTAGGCAACGATCACTCTCTCTCATGAACTTAATTCAATCATTAACTCACAAATGATATTGTTTTTTTTTGCATTGTCTGGAAACCATTTTGAAAACCAAACTTTTTTTTCCACCCTATGCTTTCAAATAAATTGAATTTCATTGTCTAGTATGAGGTGATCATCTCCCATTTAAAGACAATAATAAGCATGTTTGTGTTAAAATCTGCATATGGCAAGATTTGAACCCACAGCCTACTACATGGAGAGCAGATATATTAATCACTTGGCCTACGAGTGACTTCTAATGTTCTATTGAACATTATATCTGCCATTCTTCCACAGTGAAATGCTCTGAACCAATTTTTCATCTTTCTTTTTCCCTCCACTTCCATTCTCAGAATCATCCTTCTTTACCTACTGTTTTCTGGACTAACACCTCTAGATGATCAAAGAGCACCATCTCTTTTCAGACTATTGCCCACATATGGTACTATGTAACATAGTTTCTACTACATTGCATGGTGTTCTATTGACAAATGATACATATGTCATTATATATATATATATATATATATATATATATATATATATATATATATACATATATATAACACCAAAAAACATAATAATAGAAAAGAATTTCTTGGAAAGAGTCTCTTCATATGCATACTTAGGTCATCTCATTGATCTAAACTGTGGACTCCAAAAGCAAATAAATAGGAGAGTTCAACTGTAGCTCATGCTTAATGATATTACTTATCCATGTAACACATACCTCAGGTATAACAATTTTATATTGTTTTCTCTAGATCAGTGCTTCCCAAACTTATGGATGTAAAGGCCCTTTTGGAAAAATCAAAATATTTCACAGCCCCATCGAAAGAAAAAATATTTCGATTTTTTCTACAATGAATATTATTATAATTATAATATTCATTGTATTTATATTCAATACAAAACATACACATCGAATATTGTGAAAATCAAATGGAAATATTACATTTTTAGCATCTTACACATTTTGACATGCCACATTATCTTATATTCTGAAATAGATAGATATATTTATATAAATATAAACTTAGCCGTTTTAAATGAGCGCAAGATTTTGCGTTGCTAAGTTTTTTTGTGCTTCTTATCAATATGTTTGAAATTAAACTTATATGAATAAACATATTTACTAAAATTCATTAAGCGCTGTAATACACAGGAAGCAAAATTTGTGAACCAATTTTGATGTTTTCCATTAAAATATAAAAAATAACAAAAAAAAAAAAAAATTAAAATTAAATAGGTTTCTTTTAAGATAAAAAAATATCTACTTAGTCTTAAAACATTTAAAATTTGTTTTCATTATTTCATGGTCCCCAAGCATGGCCCACAGTTTGGGAAGTGCTCTTCTATTATCATCATCATCAAATTCCTGACATGTACCCTCAAGGGGGTGTACAGGATATGACAGTACTACATGAAAAATTTACGTAATTACTAACTTCCTATCTACAATTTTCCTCCAAATCAGTCTATTACTCGTCAAGACTCCAATATTATCATTAGCAGATCTTATATTTCTAGACGATCCTTAACTATGTCCCATGCACTACTAACATCCTTCCCTTGCAGTGTTTTATGCTATGGCACAGATTTAAGCTTCTTCCTAAGCTTGTCATAATCACCTGTCTTGTAGTTTCACACATACCCATTTTGAGAGAATATCCCTTATGATTAAGAACAGGGGTCGGCAACATTTCCAAACTTCCAGGCCACATTCAACTTTAATAATTGGGCCGCAAGCATTTAATTAAGGAAAAATATTGAGTGAAAAAAATACTTAAGTTATCAATTTTTATTATATCACTTAAAAAATACTATAAACATGGTTGACTAGCGCCAAGTTGCATAGCGATATCACAAAATATAGGTATAAAATTATTTTTAATTTATTATTCATATTATAAAATGTATTATTTAAATGATTCAACATGCAGGCCACATGCCATGTAAGTATGGTCAACCTTTTATGGGTTGCCAAAAATGCGCATTCGGGCTGCATGCGGCCTACAGGCCACTGGTTGCTGACCCCTGATTAAGAATCTTCCAAGTCAAGACCACATGGTGACTTTCACCAATTGGAGGCAATGTGATCACCTTGGTTATGGATAGCTCTTCTGTTCCCATGATGATGTCCAATACTTTCTCCCACCACTATCCCCTCCATCACATGTTGTCTCAAGTAATTATCTCTCAGTAGGTGTATACATTCCATATCCTTCCTGTCATGTGATCTTTCTTCCTTTCAGTCTATAACACTATAGTTGAAGTCCTCCAAAACAGTCACTCGACCTGCACTCATTGTAGTAATTTGCTGATATGCATATCTCCCAGATTATCTGTGACCCCCCCCCCCCACCAGCCTATAGCAACATCCAACTATATTTGTGTTACTGGCGTTGATCTCACACCAGATTGCTTCAAATTTACAGCCCCACCCACCCACTTACCTCCTATTCTTTTTTGGCTGCAATTCATCTGCTATCAGCAACAGTACCTTCCCCACCACACACACACCATTCCCTACCTTCTCTGAAAATATTAAAGCCTTCACATTCTATCCCTGTAACTACATCATCTGTTGTTAATCAAGTCTCACTAATGCCTATAACATTTGGCACGGTTTCACTAACCAATGCCAAAAACTCCTCTCTCTTGTTCCTGAAACTTCAGGCATTAGTATACAGAAACTGCAGCATTTCTTAAGGCCTCAACCTACCTTTACTTTCTGAACTGACTACCCTATTCAATATTTTTGCTTGAGAGACTAGATTCTGTATACATCTTGTAATGGTCATTCTCACACTCACTCACCTATCGATGCCTTAACAAACTCGCCTGCTTCCATCCTAATTACTTAAGTTTTTCAAATTTGTACTTCAGTATGCTTCAAAATTTCTATATATAAATATAAATGACATAAATGTTAGAACTGAAAATGTGTGTGAAAATGATCGTGTATCATTAATAAATAAATGGTTATGTGCACGGCTTGACAAATAAGTTCATCCACTTGCCCGTAGCGAGTAGCTGCTGAATGGAAAAAATAGAATTTTGTTTATTTAAACTTAAAAAAACACAGAAGAATATGTGTTATATAATGGACCACTATAGTAACAATTAATATAACAAATTATATTTTCCAAAAAATGAATGTTGTTTTTTACTCTTCTTCCTATTCTTATTTTACTTCTTGGAATGGTTCCAAGTTAATATGCTCTCCAAACAGTGATAGAGCACCACTAATCACTTTATGGAACTCCTATTGACTTAATGCGACATATCAATACAAATGGGTGGGGGTGAATATATTTGAATATATATATACACTTGAGTGAATATATTTTTCTCCATTGCAAGTACGATTTTGCAAAGTTTGTCGAGCCTTGGTTACATGTTACTGATAAAATGTACAAATTTTTTCTTTGTGTCTCACAGAATGATAAACACTAACACAAAAGTAGTCGACATAATGGCTTCAACATTGTTAGTTAAACAGAGTAAAAATTAACCAGCAGAAGTTTGTAAACTGACAAAAGCATTTAAATTGATCAGGCCAAACTGAACACATGACTATGCTATTTCAGACAACCCATTTTTAGCACATGACTAGTGAAAACATTTTTGCCTGACTGGTGAGCCAGCAAAAAATTTTAAGCCATAACAATAGGCCTTGTTTGTGTGCCCATTTAAGACAAAAGATCAAAGATTAGTGTTCCATAATACATTCGACTCTTATTTTTAAAAAACTTACCCTTCTCCAAGAATAGATGTAAGCTAAATCCATCATACTATATTCATCTCGTAAATGGTCATGGACATACATTACATCAATCTGAAAAGAAAAATGAGACATAATTGTTTGACATATTCAATATTTCCCATAAGCTCAGAATGTGATTTCACTCATGAAGGATATCAAAGTTCTGCATTCTCTACTAAAATTTTTTAGAATTTTTTTTTTCTAAAAATTAACATTTATATTCCACTAACACTCCTTGGCAATTTTCATTTAGAATCATCCTTGTATGCTTTTCAGAGAAGAATGTAATCAATTGTAATGTAATCTGATTGTTCATAACTGTAACCCCCATAACAAATAGTAATAATATGACAGCCAACAGCATTATGAAACTTTCCATAATTGCATTGTGCAGAATTATGAAGATAAAATGTCCATGTTAGAGAAATTACTTAAACTAAGATAAAATAACACTTGATGTTTCATCTTTTATATCATCATCAGAAATACATATATATACATAAGGACACAAGCAACATCACAATATGCTTTAGTAAGTTACAGCATAACTGCTATAGTCGACTGCTGACATTAGTCTGACTTCTGGTGAAGGAAAGAAAAACAGGAAGGGTACAAATTAAATAATAAATTAAATATAAATACTTAAATAAGCAAAACTACATCCTGCTACTGGCTAGTTTAATTCTCTACAAGTTACTTTTAAGTTCTGTTTATTGTCCACTGATCATTGGTTATAGACTGATCTAAATTTCTCCAGTTTTTTTTTTTTTTTGGTGTGTGTGTTGTGTAGGTCTGCTATCCTGTTCTTCTACTGTTCTATTCCTAGATGCTATATGGGTTGGTAGTGGACCAAAAAGAATGACAATGAACAATCATCATTCTTGCTGAGATTAGGATGATGCATTAGCATTTCACAGGCTCCTATAAATTTTTTTAATGGCAAGTTTCAGTTCAATATAAGGACTGGGCCCGCATGGAGACACCTGTAACCCCCATCGGGCGTGTCCTCTGGTGGCGGATTGGGGAATGCTCGTTATAGTTTACTATGAGGGGTAGGAGGGAAATAAAATACCTCCCACAGACCAACAGGATAACACTTTCCTCACAGGCTGGTCTGGGGCCTCGAAGGTGGCAGCCCCACCACCACCAGATTCGGGTGCTGAAGGCTAATCCCCTACACACCTTAAAATTTCACCCATTAAAAGAAATAACAAAGAGATAGCTGAACTGCCTAAATGGTTAATGACAAAGCGAGGAAAAAGGTACATGAGATAAGAAACATGGAACATTAAAAGCCTACATGAAAAAGAAAACAAATTAATAGATGAAAATTTTAAAAAAATCAAGATTGGATCTGCTAGCAGTCACAAAAACAAAAAAAGAAAGGTCAAGGTTGCCAGAAAATGAAAGATGGATATATACTTTTCTATTCAGGGATAAACCCAAAAGAATGGGGAAAATAAGGGGTAGCTTGTATAATTAAACCAGATCTCAAAGAATATATTACTAAATGGCAACTAATAAATGAAAGATTGTTGATAACCAAGTATTCAATGAAATTGTTGCATATGGTCCAAATGATAATGCTAATAAAGAAGTTAAAGATGAATTCTTCGAACTCTTACAAAAAAAAAAAAAAAATGAAGAAGTTCAAGGGCATATCATACTACTAGGACACCTTAATGGCCGGGTAGGGAATCAAGTAGATGAGGAAACGAAACAAGTGTTGGGACCACAAGGAGAAATAACCCAGAATAATAATGGAGCAAGAATAATAAATCTTTGCCTTACAAATAATTTAGTAATAGCGAATACTATGTTCAAGCATAAAGAAATCCATAAGTTTACCAGGGAAGATCCCTGGTAGAAATGAAAAATCTATAATTGACTATGCCATCATAAGCAGATCGTACTGGAAGTATACAAAAAATGCAAGAGTCTATAGAGGTCCTGAAATAGGCAGTGACCACTATTTATTAGTATTGGAAACAATCCATAAAATAAAAGTTGAAAAATGTAGAAAAAGTAGCAAGGAAATAAATGTTAAGATATACAGAACTACAAACTAAAGAAAGAAGAAACAGCCATGAGTATAAAAGTAAAATAGAAGAGAAGATGAAAGAAGTAGAAAAAGAGATATATATGAAGACCAAGATGTAGAAAGCCCATGGTATAGATTCAAAACACTTCTTCTAGAAACAAGCAAAGAAATTTGTGGTGTATTATTAAATAATAAACATAAAACACCCTGGTGGACTGAAGAACTAAAAGAAGAAATTAAAAAGAAAGAGCAATTGTGGAAGGGATATATAACATCAAAGCTGAAGGTTGATAGAGACCTATACAACAACCAAAGAAATAAAGTTAAAACCTTAGTGAAAGAAGAGAAAAGAAAATGCTGGGAAGACTTCGGACATACTTTAGAACAAAATTTTAAAGGAAACTAAAAACTCTTCTATAATGTTTTAAGAAGAATGAGGTCAGAGAAAGAATGCCCCATAAAGTTTATCAAAAATAAGGATGGAAAGTTACTCACAAATTCAGAAGACATCATTGAAAGATGGAAACAGTACTTTCAAGAATTATTGAAGATGCAGGACATGGAAAAAAATAGAACCCTAAGAGCAAGACATGCAAGCAAAATAGAAGATCAAAGTCAGGAAATTCATGCAAATAAACTGTTAGCAGCAATAAATAAAATAAAACTGGTCAAATCAGCAGGCCATGACCAAATACCACCAGAAATGGTAAAGAATTTAGGAACGAAAGCCATAAAATTTCTTTTACACCTATTCAATGTCGTATGGAAAAAAAAAGAAAATTATTCCCAAAGACTAGGAAGTAGCAATAATAATTCCTATATTTAAGAAAAAAGACAACCGTAAATGTGAAAACTATAGAGGAATTTCACTTTTAAGCGTTTCAGGAAAATTGTATGCCCGTATTTCTTCTAAAATACGGGCATACAATTTAATAATACAATTAAGAAGGCTTAAGAACCAAATAGAGGATACACTGGATGAAATGCAATATGGCTTTCAAAAAAATAGAAGCACGCAGGATCTTATCTTCAGTCTTAGACAAATATCAGAGAAAACATTGGAATATGGAAAAGAACTAGACACGTTTTATAGATTTCGAAAGGCCTTTGACTGAGTTCCCAGACACTTAATATGGCAAACATTCAAGAAAAACAAGATACAAGGTAACTTAATAGCAGCCATACAAAGCCTCTACAAAAGTAACAGAAATTATGTAAGAACCTGTAATAATAGATCAAAAGAATTTGAAACAAATGTAGGAGTGAGGCAAGGCCTGTATTCTCAGCCCTCTTCTCTTCATTATAGTAATGGATGAAATTTCAAAGGCATGCCAAACAAAAACATTCCACCTAGGATACAGGAAACTGAAAGAAACCAGGATTTCACATATGGCTTTTGCAGATGTAGTGACTCTAGCAAATACAGCTGAAGATTTGCAATGCAACATCAACATTTGGTATGAAGAAACAAAGAAAAGGAATATGACCATAAATATAAATAAAACTAAAACAATGATCATATCTAGAAACCAACCAAAACACATAATACAAATAGAAAACCATCAACTGGAACAAGTCCACTCCTTTAAATACTTGGGATCATATATACAAGAAGATGGTAGACTAGACACAGAAATTAACAACAGGATAACAGTGGGGGTACAAAGCCATTCTATCAATGAAAGGCCCACTCCTATATAAGAAAGAAGTCACCCGGAATACCAAAATGGTAGTGTACCGTTCAGTGTTTCTACCAACATTAACATACAGTTGCGAGTCTTGGTGTTTAACACCAGGAAACACAAATAAACTACAAACAATTGAAATGAAATATCTTAGGAAAGTGGCACAAAAAACATGACTAAACCGAATAAGAAATCAAACCATAAGAGACAGCCTTCAAGTTGTACCTCTGAACCAATTCATAACACAAGCCCAAATGAGGTGGTTTGGACATCTTAATTGAATGGAAGGAGGAAGAATAGCAAAAACTATAGACGAAAGCCAGAAAATAGGGAAAAGAAACATAAGGAGACCCAGGAAAGGTTGGCAAAAGGAAATTAAAGAAAAATTGGAAAAGAAGGGAATTAACCGGAAAGAAGCAAAACAATAAGCCTTGGACAGCAAGGGATGGAAATCTCTCGGGCAAAATCTCAACGCTTAAAAGCACAAGAGATCATAGACGAAGAAGAAGATAAGAAAGATCTGATTTTCTATAATTAAGGAATTTAATGTTTCATGTGTGTTCTTCTTTCCTTATTGGACCAGTGTTCCCTGTAAATTACAGGTGCACTGGACTGGGTATCTTCAAGAATCCAATATTAAAATTATAATAACACCCACAACAATAAGTAAAAGAAATTAGACTATTTTAAGCTTAAAGTGTTATGAGAGGTGCCCTCTATGACTGTTGTTAGCTACTTGTGTGTGTGTGGGGGGGGGGGGGGCTATGAATTAAAGTTTCAAGGAAGCCCTCAAGTGTTATTATTATAATTTTAATATCGTATTCCTGAAGATATCTCTGTGACAGAGAAAAAATATTGGAAAAATCAAACTTCTTGTTGAATTATTTCTCTGTGCTGTACTCATTCCATTAAACTTAATCATGAGGGTTATATTTCTCAGAAATGCATTCCACGATTTTTAAGTGAGCCAGTTGTTAAATTAATAGTACTGATGACAGTATGTTCCAATTAGTCCTTTGGTCCAGATACCATATTACTGACAAAACCTTGTGGTAGTCAAATAATGCAAGCTTCATGACTTTCTATGGTCAATGCCTTAAACAGAAATTTTCTACCATTCTCAAGTGGCTGAAGATAATTTAATAATTTTTAATGTTGTCACAAAACACAATCTTGACTTAGTTCCCAGAAGAAAGACTCACTCTCCCTCACTTCTGATAACACTGCTCACTGAGAGGATCAGTTTCTCTTCTTGGGCTAAATTTCCTGTCTAGCCTAAACACATCATGTCCATAACCTCTTCAAAATGATGGATATTTTTTTTTTGGTCCTAAACACTACTTCTCTTCTACTCAACTCCTAACTTTATAAATTCAATATCAGCCCCAAACATAGAATGTCGTTCTTGTATCTGAGATGGTGTCTCAAAACTCTCCCTTACAGAATGATAGATTTTACCCAAAAGAGAGCCAATTCACTTAACAGCTGATCTCCCCTCACCCCTTTCTCACTGAGACCCTCAATTTGCTTTCCCCATAGGTGCTATGTTTATGCCTTCTCTATAGATATTTCCATGGATGCTACTCAACTGAACTCCCTGTCCCTATGTCCACTTTCTAACATCTATATATCATGACACTCCTGATTCACAGAATCAATTTCTCGTCCTCTTTCTACATTCTGATATACCTTTCCCCTCTGGAACTGTCTTCCCTCCCCCAACCCATTTTCCTGAATGTATACAAGCTATAATTCTTCAAGAAATACATGAAGTGATTCTGATTCCCTTTTGCTCTCTGATTACTTGCCAACATGACAGTGCCATGTAGGCAAGTAATCAATGAGAAAAAAATACTAAATATCAGCAATAAACTAATATCACACCGAAGACACATACCATTATAATTAAAACGCATGTTAAACAACAATGTCCAAACACACAACCTGTGGTACACTACTGGTCCTCCTACTCCTCAAAGACTCAGCACCACCAAATATTACTTTCTGATACTTGTCGGTCAGTTGCTCTTCATTTCAACTGACTGATCCCCTATGAGTTTATATAACAACCTGCAATGGCTTATAGTTTTCCACTCTCTTCTTAGTCAAAGCACTTATTGCCACTTCACCGATCAAAATTGCAACACTTCTTTCTCACTAACTGAAAACATAATGGTCAACTTATTTATAGACATATTCTCAAATACAATTATCTAGTATTCTCAAATACTAGATACAGTGTTCTTGTACTATGAGTCCGTTCCACTACTTAAGGTGGTAATCCCTGAATAATTCTATAAATTGTTTTCTCTTATCTTGCATCCAGTCTATAATCCCATAGATGAAACATCCATAATGATAGTCCTCCATCTTTATATATAAAATTTATGTCTGTAGTCCACAGGTCTTTTTAGTTGATCTTGATAAGAAGCACCCAATTGTGACTGTGCTTGTTAACTTCCATTTCACACCAAACAGCCTCAAATCTATTTCCTGTATTACTCATACTTCTGCAGCTTCTCCCACTAAAGTGGGAGAAGCTGCAGAAGAAGAAGACTCATACCACTAAAACAGCACCATCACTATTGGATATTTCTACTGAGGTTTCATTTAATTCATCTGTCATCAGTAGCACAACTTCCCCATCCCTTTTATTTTCTCTGTTCTCACTGAATAAACTGAACCCATCACATTATATTCCTTTAAAAATATCTGTCAGATCTCAGTAATGTGTATAATATTTGATCTCACTAAATATGACAGCCTAAGAGCTTCTCACCTTTATTCCTAATGTTTATATCATTAGCATATACAGATGACAGCCAACTAGTGGACTGAATCTTTAACAAAATACCCTCTACCTATTTCTACAGTTTACAATTTTCTTTCTGAGTAAATCTATTCTTGCATTTCCAGAGAGTCATCCATCATCCCCACTATCACTCTCTTTCTCATTATGCTCACAATCTCTACCACTTATTTAATGCAACCACCAATACATAACTAGTTTCCTCTAATAATTCAAAAACCACTTTCACGTACCTAAGGATAAATAAAGTGCAATCCATTTTGCAAGTAGAAATCCTTTTGAATGAATTAATACATGCCATATATCTACATGCATCATCATCATCAATAAATTCCTGCCATGTACCCTCAAGGGGTGTACAGGATATTATAATACTACATGAAAAATTTACATCATTACTAACTTCCTATCTACAATTTTCCTCCAAATCAGTCTGTTACTTGTCAAGACTCCAGCATTATCAGATCTTATATTTCTATCGTCTAAGGCACTTTGTACCGTATCAATCCAGCTATATCTTTCTTGGTCTTCCTCTGAGTCGTTTTCCTGTCAACCTGGCAGAGAACACTTGTGTGGCTAATTTTTCCTCGCCAATTCTGTTTAAGTGACCATACCACCTAAGATTAGCTCTGCTAATGCATTCCTGGATGCTGACAATGACAAGTTCTTTCCTAATATCCTCGTTTTTAATATGATATTGCCATTGATGCCATCTGTTCATGCCTCTAATCTTTCTCAGGATTCTCATATCAGCAGTCTCTAGTCTTTGATCAAGTGTTTTACTTTTACTTCTGACCCAGCTCTCAGATCCATAAGTTAAAACTGGTTTGAACACTGTCTTGTATACAGCTAATTTAGTGTTCCGACTAATTTCTCTCTTATTCCATATGAATTTATTCAATTGACTTCCCACCATACCAGCTTTGCTGATTCTGTTGTCTATTTCCATATTTAATTTTACCATCTTCACTAAAAATCGTGCCTAAGTAGCTGAAATGTTTTACTTGTTCCACAGGTTCTCCGTTCACAACGCAGTTCAAATTTTCAACGATTCTGCCTATTTTTATTGTCTTTGTCTTTTTATTGCTGACCTTCATATCATATCTATTACAACAGTTATTCAATTTAGTCAGGGAATCTTGCAGACTTGTAGCAGATTTATTTAGAAATATAACATATTGTCTGCATAAAGCAAAGAGCTGACATTAACATCTCCAATTTTGATATCATGTTTAATACCACTTTCTTCATAATGTGATCCATATAGATAATGAATAACAGAGGGAATAATATACAACCTTGTCTCACACCAAATTTAATATTATACCATCATCCTGTACTTCCTTCAATTCTAACTGCTGACTTACAACTCAAATAAAGACTAAGTATTGCTTAATATAATGGCCCATTGACACCACATAATTCTAGCATTTTGGATAGCTTCGTTCTTCGCACCTTGTCATATGCTTTTTCCAGATCGACAAAACTTAATACAGATCTTTGTTATATTCCCAACTATTATTCCCAATGATTTCTCAACTATTTGTCGTAAAATGAAGATATGATCCTGACAGCTTGTTCTTCACCAAGCTTTTCTTCCACAATTCTTCTCAACCATTTCTCAAGTATACTTGCATAAATCTTACCAGGAACACTGAGATTTAGTTTTATTTCCCTTTTTAGATATGGGTACTATGAGAGCTCTATTCCAATCATTGGGAATTCGTCCCTCTGTCCAGGTCTTCTGAACTATGCAGTGCGCCCACTGTAAGACTTTTATACCACCATACATCAGCATTTCTGGTCGAATATCATCTACTCTTGCTGTCTTTCCACATTTCAAGCCTTTGATGGCTTTTTCTACTTCAAGTATGGATATGTATCCATGTTCTTGCCAAAGACCTCCCATCACTTTTGTTTAGCTAGTTTTACACAGTTTGTAGCTGTATTCTCTAAGAGCACAAGCCAACTTATTTGCCAGAAACTTTTCATATGTTTCTTCTTTTCCTTCACTGACTCTTTAACTTCCTGTGTGCACCATGGAGTTCTGATTTTTCTATCCTTGCAGACAACCTCACCACATGCCTCTCTGGCTGAATCAATCAGTGGTTCCTTCAGGGGTTGCCAGTGAATCTCGAAGGTTTAGTTCCTGTTCAAAAACTCTTCCATTTTTCTTCAATAATATTTGTGTATTTTAGTCTACAGTTCACATCTGAGAGCTGCTCAACTTTTATTCGCTTTAAGACTTTCTTACATGTTATTCTTTTCAATATAAAATTCAATTTTATCCTGCTCAAGACTAAATAGTAATCACTTCCAATTTCAAATCCTCTGTACACTCTCATGTTCTACACCAGAGAGAAAACATTACTATTGACAATAACATAGTCAATGAGACTTCTTATTCCTTGCCTCTTCTCTCCATGTGCATTTGTGCACATTTTTATGTTGGAACATGGTGTTAGTAATAACCAGTCCATGTCCTGAACAGAAATCCAATAGATATTTGCCATTATTATTAGCTTGGCTCTTTTCTCCAAATTTTCCCAAAATATTTTTGTATGTCTCACAATCTTTTCCTACTCTGCTATTTAGATCCCCAACAAGGACCAACTTTTCCTTTTTCATTGTGTCAGTTGCTTTCTCTAAAGCATCAAAAAATTTCCTCCACTTGTACCTTAGTAGAACCTTCTGTGGGACCATAGGCACAAATAAGTCTCATTGTCCAGTTCCCCATTCTCATATTTGCCCACATCACTCTACTTCCGACTGCCTGCCATTCAAGAAGATTTGCCTCGTATTTTGTGTTGAATACTATGGATACTCCTTCTTTTCCTTGATTGTCATTTCCTGAATATAATATTTTGTATTTATTGCTCAGAAAGATCTCACCAGTTTTTGTCTTTTTAGTTTCAGTCACCCCTATTATGTCGATCTGGTACTTATCTAATTCCTCAGCTAGCACTATTTCTTTGCCATTCAGGCTTCTTATGTTGATAGTACCGATCTTTAACTCTGGTGATGTTGAGTTGGGGGTGTGTTTTCAGATTTGTTCCAGTAGATGACTTTTTGCTGTTCACCCTGGTTCCCTGGCAAAAACAATCAGGGCCTTGTTTAATCGGGCGACGCCCCAGTCAGCATGAAATTTTGTCATGTTGTACCATCATTTTGTATTCTGGTTTAAGCCAATAAGAATACAATTTGGTCAGCTAAATCCCAAATTGCCACCCCATCCTCGTTCGTTCAGTATTCAGGTAGATAACCAACAGGGTGCACCACGAGAAGGTGAGGATTGGACATTAGGTCAGAAGCCCTGGTCAGTTCTCCACATTCCTTCCAAGGCTATGTGGAGGTCTCGTCTCAGTTATACAGCTTTCACCCTTAAGCACTCCATATCTACATACATAACCTGTTATTCTACACAATTTACTGACTCATTTGCAATGGCAGTGTTATATTTTCATTATTTCGCATCCCTGCTTCATCTTTGTTGTTCTTTACTTAATATTTAGTGAAATGTCTTAAATGGTGGACTGCCGCAATTTATTTATTTTTACTAGATCTTATTTCTCATGTTGTATAGTCAAACAAATTTATTTGTTTTAACTGTGCCAGTTAGACTATGTATTGAGTGCAAGATTATAAAATTTTACACTAAAGACAAAGCAGATATTGTTAACATTCGCTACTTATGTTAATTAGTCGTGCCTTGATTATTGATCACTTTAATTTTATCTTAAGCAGGTTTGAAATTTTCAGGATAATGCATTGACAGAATCAGTCCAATGTGTTGTTCACAAACCACTTAATTAAGCCAAAAAGGAATATTCACAGTTTGATTCACATATACATAAATATACAATTGCATTACAATTCTTGGTTATTTTCAATTCTTCCTAATTCAAACTTAGTTCTCGTTTTCTTCTTTTAAAGCTAATTCACAATCTAGAATACCCTGCCAGCCACATATATACACAAACTGACAATAAAGCATATTTCGAGTAAGCTTAATTCAATTTCAATTTCCATTATCTTATTGTACCCTTAAACTGCCATACTTGATGTACATTCTTGTTTGGAATTATGACATATTTAACTACTTACAATTCTCGTTCAGCACTGCCTTTTACAAGAATCTTTTGTTCACACATAAGTGCTCCTCCTTGCCTTTCTTTCCTTCTGCTGGCTCGCTCTTGATTTTCTGCCAAATTTCTTCTTTTCCGAATTGATTATTCCTATAGGACTCTTAACGTGGTAGCAATGTGCAACTCTTTCCTTTTGATTCCCGATATCGAACCTCATGTGGCAGCAGACTCAGATAAGAGAAGGTGAAAACTCTAAGACAAAGTCTTTCTCAATGCCTTGCCTTATATAGGCCCGGACTTCCGCTGTACACATGTGCATGTCTCTCGAAACTTCCCTATAAGGCACGGGTGGCCAAACTTTTAGACGTTGGGGGGCTACTTAACTAGTGAAAATATCTCTGTGAGTGACTATAGATACGATCGAAAATTGTGGAATATTTTCGAGATTTTTAAAAGTTTATAAGGCAATAAATATAATAAAAAAAATAAAAAAAAAGTAAATTTATAATGCATATTCCGGTAATTGCACCACATTTTTTTTATTAAGCTAAAAGCACAATAAGAAATAAAACCCGACAAGTTTCGTAAGTTATTTGACCTACATCTTCAGGGGCAAAAGGTAACTGAAAGTTAAAACAACAAAAAAGAGAAATTAATAGTTCATACTATACAGTTGTAGCCGTCTGACTGTTTATAAAATTAAAAAATCAGAATGCAGATTCAAAGCAGTGCTAAGTTTAAACAATGCTGGATGATGCCACGTTCTGTTGTTCTACACCAAGTTTGGTCAGCTTTGATAAAAAATATACCTCAGTCAGACCTTGAACATTATGATCGTGAACAACAGAATGTGGCATCATAGCACACAGTGGGGTTATAGCAAAACAAAGGAGGATGGATAGTTGAAAAGTGGGCTGAAAGTAATCAAATGAATCTTATACATGATCCTAAATAGCCATCATCATTTAACAGTGGAAGATTGAAAAGAGGTTATAACCCAGACCTTGGATTTGTTAGTAATAGAATAGCTAATCTGTGCACTAAAAGGGTACGCGCACCAATCTTAAGTTCACAATATAGGCCAATAATGTTGCAAGTTTTTGCACCAGTCTGACTTAAGAAGATGCTTTAATTTTAAAAAAGCCAGAAAATTATGGAAAGTTCATCAAAGCTATTAGACGATCTGCTACCAGGCATATCCCAAGAGGTTGCAGAATATGTTACATTCCAGGTTTTACAGAGCACAAAGAGTCAACAATGGGCAGAGAAATTAAAAGCTTAGACATAAAGCACAGTAGCCTGGCTCTTACTCAAAAAATTATCTGGTGCAGCAACCAGAGTTGTTATAAATGCAAACCAAATTGCAACTCAGATATCTCTGAATGGTAAACCAAGTACCTAAGGATAAATACCTAGAGATTATATTAAAAAAGTTCGGGATTCAGAAAATAATCTGTTTGAAAAGCTGCCGGTATAGATGAGATCAGAAACGAGATAATAAGGAATCAGGGAGAAAAGGCAAAAGAGCGGTTGTTAGAATTTTTTTAAACTTTTGTTGGAAATTGGGCTAAAATACCCAGCATATGGAGGCAAACGAAAGTAATACCTATCCTGAAACCGGGTAAACCTGCTGAGGATCCAAACAGCTGCAGGCCTATAGCTCTCCTATGCACAACACTGAAGCTGTATGAGAGGTTAATCTTGAACAGACTTTAAGTCCAGAAATAGAGAAAGTGATGATAAAAGAACAGGCAGGATTTAGACCAGGAAGATCATGCACTAGACAAGTATTAAACTTAACACAGTTTATTGAGGATGGCTTTGGAAGGGGTTAGCAACAGGAGCTGTATTTATAGATTTGACAGCAGCATATGACACACTAAATTTTAGAAAGCTTATAGTCAAAATTTACAGCGTGACAAACAGCTATCGGTTAGTGGAGATATCTAGGTCGCTGCTGTTCAGCAGGAGATTCTTTGTTGATTTTCAAGGAAAAAAAGAGCAGATGGAATATCCAGAAAAATGGTCTACCTCAGGGAAGTGTGCTATCTCCCCTCCTCTTCAATATATATACTAATGACCAACCTAGAAACTCACGGTCAAGAACCTTCTTATATGCAGATGACCGGGCAATAGCTTATCAAGCAAAATCCTTTGATGACATTAAGAAGCAGCTCACACAAGAGCTAGAAACCCTTACAGTTTACTATAAGGAAAACCAAATGAAACCAAATCCCAGTAAAACCCAAATTTGTCTTTTCCATCTCAATAACAGGGAGGTGAGGAGAGAGTTAATATAGAATGGAATGGTGTGAAACTGGTCAATTATCCAAATCCAAATTATCTAGGTGTTACCCTAGATAGGAGCCTAAATTATAAGTGACACATAGCTGCTGTCTTCTCTATGACACATAGAGAAGACAGCAGCTAAAACTCAAACAAGTAATAATATTCTGTGCTGATTAACATCATCTCGGTGGGGTACAAATCCACAAGTACTGCGCATCTCTGCACTGGCACTCTGCTTTTCGACAGCCGAGTATGCTAGCCCTGTTTGGGATAGATCATCACATGCCAAAATTACTGACAAGGTTCTTAATGAAACATGTCGGCACAATACTGGCTGCCTTAAGCCTACAAAAATCGATCATCTATATTCAATATCTGAGGTATTGCACCTCCTCACATCAGAAGGACTACACAGAGTATGAGCGGAAACAACAACTAAATGATGAATGCATCCTTTGTATGGACAGAGACTAAGATCAAGGAAAAGTTTTATTCGCTCAGTGGAACCATTGGCTGATTCCATAAAAGCTACAAGGTCAACAATGTGGCAAGAACAATCTCCAGAGGCTCAGAACTTAAACAAATCTCTTCCTTCCAGTTTACATCTTGACTGGCAAAGATGGAAGACATTGAATAGACTTCGTTCCAGAATGGGAACGAAGATTTAATGCAGTGTAATGAAACAGCTTTAAAGTATAATAGTCACTGGATGAGTGAAATTTGACATTTTATGTTTTTGCTTAATATTTCATGCAAGTGGCATTTGTGTCTTTTAATGTATGCTTTTAATCGCTATTCTTTTAATGTCTATTTTTTTAAAAAATGTGTTTAATCATTTATATATATGCTCTTACATTTTCTGTAGTTCGCACACAAAATAAAATAAACCATTTAATTGGTATATCCAGTAATCTCCACTTCATGAAGTATTAAAAAATAACATAATCTTCCTTAAAAAATTTAGTGCTGATGATATCTACAATGTTAATGAAACAGGGCTATTTTATCGTGCCATATCGGATGGTTCCCTGTGTTTTAAACATGCTACACTGCTTGGATCAATGAAAGCAATGAATCGTGCAACAGTGTTATGATGTTCAAATATGTCAAGAACTGATTAAAAAAAAAAAAAAAAAAAAAGCTGTTAGTTAATGGAAAAAGAGACAGACCTCAATGCTTTAAAGGAATAGAATGGAGAGTGCACCACTTCAATACCATGCAAACAAAAACAAGTGGATGACATCTGCATTATTTAAGAATTGGTTTGAGTTGGGACATGGAATTACAATGATAATCCAGAAAAATTTACTAGCTCTTGAGTGCAAAATTCAATTTTTTACAAACAATACAATTTATGACTGATAGTTAGTGAGGAATGAGCAACAACAGGGGGGACAGGATGTATGTATTTAAATTATACATTTTTGGTCGTTTTATAATAGAAATACAAACCAGTATTTTACAATAAAAACATTTATTCAAACCTACCAGTTTCGCCAGCAAACTATCTGGCTTTTGCATTACGGAGATATGAAAGTTAGTAAATGCAAATTAAAAGGAACATAAAAAACGTTGTAAACCAAACTAGTATCTATGGTTACACGTTTCGCATGACAGAGATGACTTATTGTTCTTATTCATTATCACACATGCGTGTTTGTTGTAGACTTGTAATGTGATTACTGGCTAGCTGTAGTTCAGATTGATTGAGAGAGAGGATCAAGTTTTTTCACGAACTGTTTAGAATTACACCCTGATTTCTGTTGAGGTTTCCGCCGGTTATTAGTACTATTATGGCTTCCTTAAATACATGATGCCTGTAGTCTTGATATTCTCTCTCAATCAATCTGAACTACAGCTAGCCAGTAATCACATTACAAGTCTACAACAAACATGCATGCGTGATAATGAATAAGAACAATAAGTCATCTGTCACGCGAAACGTGTAACCATAGATACTAGTTTGGTTTACAACGTTTTTTATGTTCCTTTTAATTTGCATTTACTAACTTTCATATCTCTGTAATGCCTTGAAAAAGCCAGACAGTTTGCTGGCGAAACTGGTAGGTTTGAATAAATGTTTTTTATTGTAAAATACTGGCCTGTATTAATAAAATTGTATTTCTATTATAAAACGACCAAAAATGTATAATTTAAATAGTTTAATGAAACACAAAGTTCGGTGTATGGAAAGAGAAAAATGCAGAAAGGCCAAACTTTTGAACCACTTAACGTTCCTTAAACGTTGCAGGGAATTCTCCATCATTCCTAAGTTCCTTATAGTCAGAGGTCATATTAACTCTATATCAGCTAAAAAAATTTATCGACGCACTTCATTGGCGCTTGTTAGAGAGAGGATCCAACACACGAGATACGAACTTAATAAAAGTGATATTAATTGCCGCAAGTTCTTTGATGAAATTTCCAACAACTTAGAATACACCATATGGAATCAATTAGATCAAATGCAGTTATGAAAAAACTTTATAAGGACAAACAAATTAGGAAATTCAATGAACTTTACAAGAAAAAATATCGGACACAAAACAACCTCCAGGATGACAATGTGATTTTCAATTTGTCAAATCATAGCCTCACAAAAAATGAATCTGATATTCTCAAAAAAGGTTTTAATTTTGCGCTTACGCCCAAACACATTCCTAAAATGGAATTTATGTGTGGAATTGAAAAAGGCCTATATCCACTACCAAAAAACGTTGCCGACACTATTAGATTCAAAAGTACAATAATCCTATCCAAAGCCAAACAACCTGTTCTCAACATGTCTCCTTATGATAGAAAGGCAATTCTCAACTTGAAAAAAAATAAAGATATCATTATTACAAAAGCTGATAAAGGAAATTCTACAGTTATCCTCAACTCTAAAGATTATTATGATAAGTTAAACGTATTACTATCAGACACCTCAACTTATAAAATCCTAGACAGAGACCCCACAATAAAAAATCATAATGAAACAAACCAACTAATCAGAAATTGTAACAATTGGCCAGAAGAAGTGAAGAGAACACTAAAATACTCACATCCTATCACTCCAAGACTATACGAGGCACCTAAAATACATAAACAGGATATACCTCTCCGTCCAATAGTTGATGGAAGATCATCACCAACCTACCTTTTGGCAAAGCATCTTGCAAACTTATTAAATAATAAAATAAGATCAACAGAATCCTATATCAAGAATAGTCAACATTTTGTAAATAAACTCCAAGCCATTAAGATTGCACCAACTGACATGCTAGCCAGCCTAGATGTTGTATCCCTTTTCACCAATGTTCCAGTAGAAGAGGTAATAAAGATCATCCAAGACCTCTTTCCTTTAGACATCAGACAGATGTTTAGACACTGCCTTCAATCTAATTTCTTCAAGGTTAACAACACTATATACCAACAATTAGAAGGCCTAGCAATGGGAAGCCCACTATCACCATCTTGTGCAGACCTTTTCATGGAAAAACTTGAAAAAGAAATTCTCTCTGCAATCTCTCCGAGACTATCTACATGGTGGAGATATGTGGATGATATATTCATCATATGGCAAGACAGCTTAGACAACCTAAAATCGTTTGTGGATAAAATCAACTCAATACATAGCAAGATAAAATTCACTCTGGAAGTAGAAAACAACAACCAACTGCATTTTTTAGATATCTTGATAAAAAAACAACCTAACAGTGTCAAATTATCCATTTACAGAAAGCCCACAGATACTGGAAGATATCTTCACTATACTTCACACCATCACAAATCACAAAAACTGAGTATTATCCACATGTTGAAACATAGAGCCAAAAAGTTTATATCAGAAGAAGAGGATACACAGAATGAACTCTCACTAATAGCCAACACATTATCACAAAATGGATATCCTCAAAACATCATCAAAAAATATCTATACAATGACAACCCCAGACAAGAAGAATCCCACCGTCAGCACATTTCTACTGTAGTGATATCTTTCATCAAGTCAATTTCTTATCAAATAGCAAGAATACTAAGAGCCCACAACATCAGAGTGGTCTTCAAACCAACCACCAACATCAGAAAAGTTTTAGGATCTCCAAAAGATAAAGTTCCGTTCTACAAATATCCAGGAGTATATTACATTCCCTGCTCCTGTGGTCTTGCCTACATAGGACAAACTTCACGAAGTTTAGAAATTAGACAAAAAGAACATGTTGGTGATGTAAACCACAACAGAAGCATCTCTTCCGGCTTAGCACATCATTTCTACACGTCTAACCACACGATAGATTGGCAAAACAGCTCCATGCCATATCTCGATGACGACTACAGGCATCGTGTATTTAAGGAAGCCACAATAGTACTAATAACAGCGGAAACCTCAACAGAAATCAGGGTGTAATTCTAAACAGTTCATGGAAAAACTTGATCCTTGCTCTCAATCAATCTGAACTACAGCTAGCCAGTAATCACATTACAAGTCTACAACAAACACGCATGCGTGATAATGAATAAGAACAATAAGTCATCTCTGTCACGTGAAACGTGTAACCATAGATACTAGTTTGGTTTACAACGTTTTTTATGTTCCTTTTAATTTGCATTTACTAACTTTCATATCTCCGTAATGCCTTGAAAAAACCAGACAGTTTGCTGCAAAACTGGTAGGTTTGAATAAATGTTTTTATTGTAAAAGACTGGTCTGTATTAATAAAATTGTATTTCTAGGATGTATGTATATTAGGTGGGCAAAGAAAAAAAGCCCTCAGGAACAGAGGTGTGTGAGCTTGGAGGCATACGTAGTCAAAGTGAGTGAATTTGAAATGCAGAGGGATCAGATGTATATGGTTAGAGGAAAACCTGCTGTAATGGAAAGAAAAGGTGGGTTTAGTGAAAGTTTCAGTGGAATAGTAGCACTGATAGGAACAGGTATGGGTACAAGAACAAATTATTCATTTACAAATGTCAAGTGTGGGACTGCGGAGATATGTAGTAATGACTGAATTAGGTGTTGCAAATATTGCTGATAAAAGCAAGACCTGGTTGAATGAATATGACATACTGTAAACAGAAATGGAGGAAATGATGTTGTGATAAGAGAATTTATGCTCACTTAGAGTGTATACAAAAGGAATGCAGTAATAATGAATCTAAAACAGTGAAGATGAAGAAAAAGAAAACAGATCAGATATTTAGGATGTTTAAATAACAATGGAAGAGACACAAGAAGATTTATTCATAGAACTTTTTTCTTTTTTTTTTTTTTAAATCAAAGGCATCAATATAAACTTGAAATAATGAACAAGGCACAAGTAAACATAACTGAAGAATCAACAATGCAGAGTCACACACAGTCCAAATTGCAATATAGTTCTATGTTTAACCCTCCTACCGGCCAAGGTGGATGAAATAGCAAGACTACCCTAGACTTTTTCATGGATCAAAACTTCATCGGCATTCTATCTTTTATCAAGTATTTACCCTCCTCCGCTGTTAATCCCTTAATGGCAATTTGAGAGCCATTAGCGGATTAACTGTGGTCGAGCGACTTTTGTGTCACTTGTCTTTACATGTACTCTGTTACTTAGAATTTTCTTCACTGTACTAGGATATTTGATCTTTTTTTTTTTGCTGAACAATTTATTTCTTGTGTCTCTTTCCAAAAATAGAAGTTTAACATTACCAAAATAATAATCAATCCTGAAATGACCATAGATCAGCCTTTGCAATGAATATACTTTAGTAATAGTTAATTTCCTCCACTTTACTGACAATACAGATTCTTTTTCGCGAATTTTCAAATGTTTGTTTATGTTTAAAATATTTTGTCAAATATTTATATTTTTAAACATTTAGTGAAATAAATATGACATTTTGCTTTCTTTCTTTGCAAAATACCTTTATATGGATTGTCACATTTCAATTTCAGGAACAACTGTTTTTTTTTAATTTTTTTTATTATTATTTTTTAATGAACAACAAATGATTATAAACTGCATTACTTGGTTTCCGATATTGTGTCTTTTTTAGTATTGTTATGTCCCATTCTACCTTACGACTTTGTTTGTCTTACAAATTGCCTTCGTCTATATTCTTCTAACTTCTACTTTCAAGACATCACCAAAATTTCTACTAATATCTGAGTTATTGTTCCCCGTAGTATCCCTAGTATTTGTATTTTAACTGCGCCCTTTGGGATATTTAGTTTAAGATATTTTATACATAAACAGAGAAAAGGAACTCAAACATCTGAAAGTGTAACTATTGCAGTCGTGACACTATCTCTTTTACTCAACATTAATTCCTTAAACGTCCCGTTTCTTAACATTAATTCCCTGCGTGATTAGGCTCGAATGTTTCTAAGTGGTGCATTGGATTAGCAATATCAGACAACCTTTTTATCATTAAACAAAAGGTTTATTATTTCTCTAAACATGGTACATATCAAAATACTCAACTAAATTACTTACACACTAAAATTAGCTTAATACAAGTAGTTGGGCTATGATTCGACAAAAGTTACTACGATCATGCCGCCACAAAATTTCATACAAAACATGAATTCACTTAACATGGACAATTTAGATTACCACACACTATTAGATTATTCAACTTCAAGTACACTAACAAAATCATTAACTACTCTAGCACATATTTATGACAATTCTGATTCTCTAAACATCACACTAGGCATTCAAATTCCTCAGGCTACTTGATTACTCAATTCACACTAATCAAACTCAATGTTAACAAAACCATTTACTTCATTAACACACAACTATGTCATTAACTTTCCTTTTACAATATAGTAGGCACTCAAGATTCTTAGGACAATTAATTATTCACAAATTATCAACACTAGCTAGCTTACTTTTAACACTCTCTATCAAATTCTAAAGTCCTATTATAATTTCTCCCTAATCACTTTAACAGTTCCGTATTATGACAATGGTACCTATCACAAACAACTTCTAGTTAACATAAGACAAAATTCACAATACCTTTCTTTAGCTTCACTTATGGGCCTTTACCTTCTACTGAACAACTTGCTTGCATAACTTCTTGCAATTCAGGGCTATATAAACATCTGCGCGGTCGGCTGTACTATCCGAAACGAGGACATCGATATTTTCACAGCTTCCTATGACTCTATGGTATATTTCGCTTTCTACATAGGAATACGGGAATAGCTTTCCCACTCACCTTCGATTCCTTGTTGTGGCATGAGGATATAAGCCATATCTCTCCACTCAGGAATAACGTGAAATCCACTAGAAAACCAAACTAAAACCACCGCGACTATCAAAACGTTTCTTCTCCTCTGGCAAAAGACCTCAAGCCTCCTTGACTATCTAAACGTCTTCTCCCAAAACCAAAAGAGCCTACTCTTCGAAAAAGCCACGGGGGGGGGGTTACCAACCCTTTTATAGTAGCTTCCCTAACGGCACCCTTTCTTACTTCTTTTTCCCGCCTCCTACTTGTTTTCCGTCTGTCTACCAATTGGGTAGCATTTTGCCGCCATACGTCATTTTGATCGGTAACTCGTAACGAAGTTTCTATCCGGGTATAGGCCCTAAGCGATATTCCGTTATTTCTCTTGTTAGCCTCTATCTTAACCCCCTTTTAAACCTTTTCTCAGAATTCTACTTAATGCTTAATCTGTAGCCTCTTACATAGCGTATTTCATGACTCATTCTTTTATACTTATGCACTTAACTCTTTCATTCTTAATCGCATTACTATATTAATTCTTAGTTAGCTACTTATTTAATACAAATTCCTTGTTTAGTCATAATATATCTTAATACATTCTTTTCTTTTGTTATCTTAACTAAACAATAGACCTTTACATTTTACTCAATTTATACTGGATGCAAGTATATTTTATTAATTAAATTATCCTTTTTATGCAGGGGGTTTTATTTATGTTATTTATTTTTCATGTTACACCATGATAACTGAGAATACTATATTCTCAAGATATCAGGTGTAACAGTATCAAAAATTTATATCTAATGGTATTTTATCAGAGACTGTTCATCTTTTGCTGAAAATTGCAACATAGGTTTTTTTTTTTTTTTTTTTTGTAGGATGCACATTACTATAATATCTAGTGCTTAACCACTGTAGATATGTTGAAAATATAATAGGAAGGATAAACTATATGGAATGATTAAAAATTTATGCTCATTTTTAGGATTTAATAATTAAATAATAATTTTTAGGATTTTTTACTGCAACCTCCACCTCTCCTGTCCTGGAACTGAGTTGCATAACTATTTTAAATTTCTATAGCTTTGAAAGCTTTCAGACTTTATTCAAAATCTCTTATTTCAGTTTACCATTTTGACAAAAGAAATAAAGCAATAATATTGTTGTATATCGAAGCTTCTAATTCTGTACTCTTTCTTTGAATCTGAAATCAGCAATCTGCTGAAATTATTCTAAGATTTAGAAATACAATGCTGTATTTTCAACATGTTTCTTTTCTTTTTCTGTTTCTTTTTTTTTTTAAAAAAAAAAATCTAAATATTACTACTTCTATTTCTGCTGATTGCTATTTCTGAAATAAGTCTTAGAAATGCTGGACAATAATCCTCTTACCTAGAGGAAAAGCTAAAAGTTAGATAACTCTTTTGAGAAACACAAGAGAGAAAGTTTCCTAGAGGTCACACTAAATTGCCTCAAGCAAGAATGTATTGTTTCGTTTTCTGTTGTTCAGATATCCTAACACAGAAAACTGACATTTCTTTTACAGGCTGATGCCAAAATTTATGCCAAAAATGATTTCTTTATTTATAGTGATCAGTTTCACTTGTATTATCGAAAAATTCTAAATTATTTGATAACTATCTTGAAAAAAATTACTGCTGTTGCTGCTCTTGCTTGCCATCTCACAAATGAATTGTATATTGGGTATACTTTCTAATATTCCTTTCTGCCCAGTAACAAGTTGTAGACTAACGGAGATTACACCCCCCACACCCCTGGGAACCAGATCGAAAGAACATGCCCAGAAGGCAGCACACTAAAGTACCTAGTGCAATAACTGAATATTTTACAGGCAGAAATTCCTTGTTCTGTTTTTCCATCTTTCTGATTGATTAGATTCTAGTGGTAAGACTTATACGTTGGTTAGACATAACTGGTAATTAATTTACGGAATTAACAACGCATGTAAAGTAAATTAATTAAAGATAACTTTAACGAATCACTTCTATATTTCGACAATGTCACATTGTCATATTCAGGAACATAAAGATATGGTATGTGCACTAAAGGAACTAACAAAGCAAATGAGGAAGAAATTAAGACACTAATTTTGTTCCTAAAGTCCTAATGGTGCCCTCTTGCGGGCTAATTTGGTAGTCTTGGCCGTTGGGCTGAAGTTCTCATAATGAAAGTCTCCCAAATTTATGGCAGTTTCATGCACCCAAATTTGTTGAGGTTAGGAACGTTTTTTAGAGCTGCTGAAGATTCTTTGAATAATCTTTCGTATTTAAACTTGCTGCGATGGATTATTTTTGTCTTCTTCCAACGAATTTTATGGTGGGTATCTAAGGCATGGTCTGCCAGCCCAGAGCGGCTGTACTGGTGAAACCGGATGTAGTCTTGGTGTTCTGAAATCCTGATATTTGTTGTTCTGCCTGTTTGGCCAAAGTAGGACAATTTGCAGCTGCAAGGGACCTGGTATACACCCGGTAGGTCTAGGGGAAGTGGTTGGTCTTTGGTAGAGCGGATAAGGGATGCCAACTTTTTATATGGTCTGTAACAGGAAGTAAGGTCATATTTCTTGAGGATATTAGTTATTTTTTCAGAGGTGCCCTGGATGTAGGGGATAGTGATAGACTTGGTGTAGTCTTTATTGTTGAGGGGGGTTGTGGTTTTCAGGTTTTAGTATTTTTTGGATTTTTTTGGGGTTATAGCCATTGGCTAAGAAAGTGTTGAGGATGTGGTTTAGTTCCATAGTCAGGGCCTTGTCATCTGAGCAGATTAATTTTGCCCTGTTATATAGTGTTTTTATCACCCCATATTGTTGTGAGGGGTGGTGGTGGGATTGCTGGTGAATGTATCTGCCAGTGTGGGTGGGTTTTCTGTAAACAGAGAAAACCAAAGATCCATCAAGCTGGCGGGTGATTAAAGTGTCTAGGAAGGGGAGGGTGTTGTTTTCCTCTTTTTCTAAGGTGAACTGGACTCTGGGATGTTGGTTGTTTAAGTGTGTTAGGAAGGAGTGGAGAGAGTCTGAGCCATGTGGCCATATAGCAAACACAACATCCACATAACGAAGCCAAATAGTGGGTTTTTGTGGGGCGGAGTTTAAGGCTTTTTCTTCAAATGTCTCCATAAAGAAATTGGCCAAGGGTGGGGAAAGTGGTGAACCCATGGCTGTCCCCTCTATCTGTTTGTAGAACTTTCCTTGCCAAACGAAATAGCCTGAGTTCATTGTGAACTGAAATAGGGCTGAGATATCGGGAGGAAACTTGGCTTGGATGAGCTCAAGGGTTTCTTTGAGTGGGACATTAGTGAATAGGGAGGAGACGTCAAAACTGACCATTATGTCAGTGTTTTGGAGTGTGAGGTTTTCTATACTGGCTTTAAAGTGGGCCGAGTTTTTTATGTGTGATGGTGTGTTGCCAGTGTAGTGTGTGAGCGTTTTGGCTAAATGTTTGGCTAATTTATATGTGGGGGAATCAATGCCATCCACTATGGGACGTAATGGCACATTTTGTTTATGTATTTTTGGGAGTCCATATAATCGGGGGGGGGTCTAGAGTTATAAGGTTTAAGCTTGTTGGTGACTTCCACAGGCCAAGAAGTGACTTTCTTATTAAGGAGTCTGTGGATAGTTCTAATCTGAGAGCTGGTCGGATTATATTCAATGGGGAGGTAAGTAGTACGGTCTCGTATTAAAGAATTTAGCTTACCTTTGTAGTCTTTTTGATTGAGTACCACAGTGGCGCTTCCCTTATCAGCTTTGGTGATTACTATTTTTTTGTTGTTTTTTAATTCTTGTAGGGCTGTATATTCGTTTTTGGATAAGTTGGATTTTGGAGGTTTGGCTTTAGTGAGAACACCGACTACATCCAGTCTCACGTTGTTGGCGATATGGATAGGCAGGTTGCGAATTCCATGCTCTATTTGAATCATGATTTCTTCAGCAGGAATCCTTTTTGGAGCTAGGGCGAAATTGTGACCACGTGAAAGTGCGGTGAGTGCTTCAGGCTTTAAAACTGCCGACGAGAGGTTGACTACTGTGTTAAGTGGTGGCTGGGGTACAGAAGTAGAAGTCTTGGTCAGGTTTTCATATTTTTTTACGTGCCGACTACGTATTTTTTCGAATTCCTTTCTTGCCGATGTGCATGATATGTCATGGAGTATCGACCATAGATCAAGGCCAAGTGTGTTAGAAAGCTCTTCCTCTAGCGCCCGTATGTTTTTGTTTTCGTCGGCAAGGAGAACGCGCGTCGCGGTAATTTGTTCTCTTAACAGGGCGAAGCTAGTGCGGTTATAAATGCGTAGAGCTTTCTCGGAAGTGAAACGGTGCTTCAATTTGACACAGTTGGGGATCACTTTGTTATCCCGGCAGCGTTTTAGGAATGTCAGGCGATTTATTTGCCTCGATATCTTTAACCTCAATTTGCCGTATTGACGGGCCTTTCGTGCGATTGCATCTCCGTGGATGATCATGATTCTAGTGGTAAGACTTATACGTTGGTTAGACATAACTGGTAATTAATTTACGGAATTAACAACGCATGTAAAGTAAATTAATTAAAGATAACTTTAATGAATCACTTCTATATTTCGACAATGTCACATTGTCATCTTCAGGAACATAAAGATATGGTATGTGCACTAAAGGCGTTGTTAATTCCGTAAATTAATTACCAGTGATTGATTAGAAGACATTCAAAGCATATTCTGATATTGCATTTGTAGGATGACAGTGTTTTTAAATATTAATTTCCCCTATTTGCCAACGTCACATAACTTTCTGATTTATAATAATAGGGGAATAATATGTATATTTTCTTATTTATAATTTGCAAATTTATAATAATCAAAACTTAGTTTCTGTGTCGAAAAAATTAAACGTTATGTGGAACAATTATTATGGAAAAATAACGAATGAAATAAAAACTGTACCTATGTTCCATAACAGCTTTCGGGTGTCTGGTAATGTTGCAACGGGAGGGGGGGGGGGGGTAATGCTATCAAATTCGAAATAAAGTTCATTGTATTGTGAAAGGAAATGAAATTTCACATTTGATATACATATTTTGAATGATAAAAATAAGCAAATGTATCGCTTACTTTAAAAACTGGAGAATAAAATATATGAATTATGCAGTAAATATCTATAACTGTTAATTTCATTTTGTAATAACCAATTATACAGGGAAACCAAGAAAGTGAAAGTACAAAGAACAGTAGATTACTATATAATATAAAGAAAAAATTTAGTGATATGATTAAATAATTTCACGTTATTCTCTATAAAGCAAAGTTGCTCCAGCGTGTCCTAAAGGAAATCTGTGAAGTATTATTCGATTTCGATGGTTTTGTACAAAAGTAAAAATAATATAATCTGGAACGTCGGCAGCAGGTTTTCTTTTCTTTTTTTAAAAGAATATTTCAAATAATTATCGTGAATCAATTTCTTCGAGAACAAAGAATAATGTTTTGTCTAGAAAGCGATTAGAAAAAAATTAGCGCAAAAAAATTAAAAATGAAATTGGTTCTTTAAGGTAAGGCAATATTTAAGTGAAGAAATTATGCAAGACACCTTTATTTTGTCCAGAAATTAAAATCGTATTGTACAATAAAAAGAGAAAACAAAAATATAAATAATTTCTCTATTTTTAGTCTAACCTATATAACTAAAATCCAGTTGACCAGCATAGAACAAGGAAATGAGTTTCTTGTTATATGGCAACTGAGAGGTAGCTACGAACGTGAGATAATCCGATTAAACGTTCTCTTCAGTGTGAGGGTTTATCACACCTTCTAATGGACAGGATGGTCAAATTGCACTTCTTATCCTGGTTATTTAAACAGGTGGGCTGAATCATATCCAGATTTAGTTGGACATCTATAGATATCCTGGCCATTTGGAAGGTTAAACAAATTCTAACTGCTGACTTACTCATTGTAAGTCAGCAGTTAGAATTGAAGGAAGTACATTATCCCCTCTATTATTTATTATCTATGTGGATAGCATTATGAAGGAAAGATGTAATAAACCTGATATCAAAACTGGAGATGTTAATCTCAGCTTTTTACTTTATGCAGATGATGTTATACTTTTAAATAAATCCAGCACAAGTCTACAAGATTCCCTGACTAAACTGAATAATTCGTGTAATAAATTTGTATGAAAAATCAGCAATAACAAGACAAAGACAATGAAAATAGGCAGAAACACTGAAAATATCAACTGCATTGTGAATGGAGAGCCTAACAAGAAAAACATTTAATCTAATTTGGCACAATTTTTAGTGAAAACAGTAAATTAAATAGGGAAAGACAACAAAATCAACAGAGCCGGTGTAACATCTCTCATGATATATGATTTCGTAACTCATTATGTTTGTTTTTATATGTTTTTTGTTTAGGAGAATAATGTAATTTTTGTAGTAATTTTGTAACGAGCCTTTGTTAAAATGTGGCTCATGACATCATGTAGCGATATTAACTCATGTTAAATTAGTAAGTCTAATTATAAAAATAGTGAAGAATTCCAGGAATTGTCATAGGTGGAAATTTCCAAAGACATGCAAAGAATGACGTCATCAAGCCCAAGGTCAATACATGACCATAGTGAAGAATTCTAAGAATTGCATGGATAGATAATTCCACAGACGCATGAAGAATGATATCACATGTCCGAAGGTCAACATGCAACCATTTTCGAGAGACACGCGCATGCACAAAAGGGAAGTCTGAACGTATGTAAGGCAGGTTGTCGAGGAGGAAATTTGTCTTGGAGTTTTCCAAGTCTTCTCTTACCTGGGTCTGCCGTCACATAAGGTTGTTGTCAGGAATTGAAAGAGAAGTGTGTTATGTCTTTGAGTCTTCTACCTGGGTCCACTACCATGTGAGAAGTATTGTGTCGATCTTCTTGAAAGGAAAGAGCTGTACACTGCCGCCAAGTTAAGGGTCCTATAAGGCAAGGAATAATAGATGACTCAGACAAGAAAGAAATTTAGCAGGAAAATCAGGAACGAGTTGCTAGATGGAAAGAAAGACAAGAAGACTTGCATGTGAACAAAAGGTTAATGTGAAAGACTGTGTGCTGAATAAGAATTGTAAACAGTTATAATACTGAACAAAAAAGTATGTTAAGTGTTTATATGTTTATGAGATGATGTATATTAATGTTTAATTAAGCTTAAACAAGGTATGTCTTATATTCAGTTAATGTTATGCTAGATTGTAAATTAGCTTAGAAAGAATTAAGACTAGCAAGAGGATTGAAATGACATTGTGTACATATGTGAATGTGAATCATTCTGTAAATATTTCCTTTAAACTTAAATGGTTTGTGAATAACACATTGGACTGATTCTGTAAATGAGCTATCCTAAAATATTCAAATCTGTATAAGATAGAAGTCTATGGGATTTATAATTAAGCCACAACTAGTTTAAAGTAAGGATATATATATATATAAGTGGGGAATACAAACAATATCTGCTTTGTCTTTGATTTAAGATCTTATAATCTCCCACTCAATGTATAGTCTAACTGATGCAATCATAAAACAAACTCGTTAGACTATACGGCAGGGGTCGGCAACTTTTTCAGACCCGCGGGCCACATTCAACTTTTATATTTAATAATCGGGCCGCAAGCATTTAATTACGAGAAAATAGTGAGTGAAACAAATACTTACGTTATCAATTTTTATTATATCAATCTTTATTATCATTCATCATTAAACCTTCTTCCTTCATCTGCAATTTAAAATTATTTTCTTAAACCCATTTTTGAAATTATTTTTTAACAAATATATATCCTCTGAAAATAATAGTTGATGTTATTGAAGAATTGAACTTTTGCAATTCTTCAATTTAGTGAACTTCAATTCTTCAATTTATTGAACTTTTGCAGTTACATTCCCTGGTCTGTCTATTTTATTAAAATAGACAGACCAGGGAATGTAACTGCAAAAGTGCCCCAAAATCTCAGTTGTCATTGGATGAAGTCTCCTTTGTTATTCCCACTCATGATGACTCACACGGTTGAATCGTGCCAAGTTGAATGGTGATATGAAGTATAAATATCAAATTATTTTTCATTTATTATTCAGATTATAAAATGTATTATTTAAATAATTCAACATATGGGCCACCAAAAATACATGTTTGGGCCGCCGGTTGCCGGCCCCTGCTATAGAACGTGAGAACATGGGATATAGTAAACAGATGGTGGCAGTTCATAGTTAAGGCAGTCGACCATTCACGAAGTTTTAAATAGAGAAAACAAGAACAAAGCAGGGTAACAGAAAAACGTTTTTATAACACTAGTATGGTAGGAAGTTAACTGAATAAATTTATATGGAATAAGAGAGAAATTAGTCAAAACACTAAATTAGCTGCATAAAAGCTTAAAATTGATATCTCCAAATCAATTTTAACTTATGGAACTGAGAGCTGGGTTAAAAATAAAACACTTGACCAAAGAGTAGAGAGACCATAGATATCCCGAGAAAGATTAGGTGTGAACAGATGGCATCAGCAGTGGCAACATCATATTAAAAACAAGGATATTAGGAAAGAACTCAACATCATTAGCAGAGTTAATCTCAGGTGGTATTGTCAATAAACAGAATGGGAAAGGATTAGCAAAAGAAGTGTTCTCTGCCAGGTTGGCAGGAAAAAGACCCAGACCAAAATATAGGTGGATTGATACAGTAAAAAGTGCCTTAGAAGATAGAAATATAAGATCTGATAATATTGGAGTCTTGACAGATAACAGATGGATTTGGAGGAAAATTGTTGATAAGAAATTAGTAATGATGTAATTCTTCATGTAGTACTATCATAATATCCTGTACACCCCCTTCAGGGTACATGTCAGGAATATGATGATGTTTAAAAAAAAATTAGGTAGGGGATGAGCAATGAACAATGCTCCAATATTTCTTAATATCTCCAAAAATAAATATTAATTCATTACATCTTTAGATTAGCCCAATGCAGCAAGGTTTCACAAGATTCTCTTTACACAGTTTTTTTGGGTGGTGGGGGGCATTAGTCTCCTTCAAAAGAATTCCGTGTTTTTAGGCAATAGCATGTTTAGCAAATTCAAGCAGATTGGTTAAGGAACTAAAAAGAATGAGATCACAAAGGATTGCAATTATGGAAGACTATGGCATGGGATCTATAAAAAACATCTGAAAACAAGTTGACTTTCTGAGAGATAAATACCATCACACACAATAAGAAAATATAGAACAAGACCATTGGATTTAATTATAGCACCTGAAGATGAGCTTATGGAAATATCAAACTGCTTGCTGATAAAGAAAAGTTAGGAAGGGTAAGTGATGCTGAAGGTCAGCTGACCTAACAAACTCACTCGTTATAACGAACTGCAGAAAACCATGGTTTTGGGGAATGTTAGATGTTAAGCTCTGTGAATTGTTTGCATGGGGATATTCAACTGCTTGCAAATGATGGTCAGGAAGGGTAAGTGATGCTGTAGTTCTCCAAGAGGATTTGAATAGGCTTCAGGTGTGACAGATATGTAAGACTAATAATTTAATATTAGTGAGTGAAATGCATCAAAGGGTGATGAAGGGAGTGTTTGAATGGGCTAGTACTGTTTTGACAGTTTGCTATGAGTGAGTTTACCTAACAAACTCACTCATTTCTAACAACTGTGAAAAGACATAACAGATTACTGCAATAGTGATGTTACTGACATGCACAGATAAGAAAGTTACTGTTGCGCTATACAAAAACTTCGTCACCTGGTTTTCAAAGTGCAAGGATTCTCGAAAACAAAGTCCAGAATAGAATTAGATTAGACAGAATAACATAACATCATAGATTAAGATAATGTCAGAATGCTGGCTATTACGACAGATCAAGAGAATTCTGTCTGATGGGTAAAGCACCCAAGAATAATAGACATAATGTCATAGAAATGTTTGAACTGATGAAGGGTCTTTAACTAGTATTAAACAGATGTAATTTTTAATAGGACAGAGAAGGAGCGAAAGGAGGGAGAAAAGAACAAGAGACCCCCCGCATCTTAAAGTTGTACAAAGAAGTAAAAAATGTAAGATTTTTTGTTCAGGGAATGATGGATAAGTGGAATACAGTGCTGGAAAGTGTGATGAGTTTAAGACACAGTATCAGGAGTGAGAGGGCTTGGACAAAAAACATGACTCTCATTTTCTAAGATAAGTTCTAATTTTCCTACTCTAAATTGCAAGGAAACATAATATACAAAATAAACACAGAATGTCAGTGTACTAAACCCAGTGCCATGTGAAACAAATATTTCAGATGAGATGGTTCACTGAATGTTTCCATCATATAAGTACAAGTAGCAAATTCAAAGATTATAATTGAAGATCTCAAATCCCTACGCTTTTATATTTTTTCTATTATGCTCTTGATCCAAGAGAGAGGATTTGAATCCTTGGTTAAAGCAAGGTAAGAAAATCTCCTACATTAATTTAGTAACATCATGAGAGACTGATGACAATAAAAAATAATCTCTTTATACTATATCAGTTTCAAATATAACCTGTCGGTCATGACTTATTTTTCACGGTATTAAACAACACCACAAACACTTTTATCCACAAAGATGTTTTATTAATGCTAATATTTCGCTGATTTTCGCCTCAGCATCATCAGAGCACAACACACATGTAAATGCGACAGTGAGTGAGTGAAACAATATAATTGCAAAAGACAAAAGATCTAAAGTCCTATTTTTGGCACCCTCTAACGGGGAAAAAAAAAAAAAAAAAAAAAAAAAAAAAAAAAAAAAAAAAAAAAAAAAAGGCAGCAGTTATCCAGGAGTTTTTCTTAGGATAACTGTCTCCCAAATTTTTGGCAAATTAATGCAACCATATCTGTTAAGGTTGGGAGAATTCTTCAAAGCCCATTGCTGACTCAAAAAATAATCTTTCAGATCTATAACGACTCCTAAATAGCACATTCGTTTTCCTCCATCTAATCCTGTGTGAAGGAGTGTCCAAAGCGTGGTCTGCCAGTCCCGACTTGCCATAGTAATAGTAGCAAATGTATCTTTCATGTTCTTCCAGGCGGATGTTCAACTGATCTTCCTGTTTGCCCATAATAGGCCAAGTCACAGTCACATGGACCTTCATACACTCCTGGGTGTGCTAAAGGGTGAAGTTTATCCTTTGGCAAGCAGATCAGAGTTGCCAGCTTGACATGAGGCTTGAAGGTGGTGTGAAGGCCATGTTTCAACAATACTTTGGCTATCTTTTCTGATGTACCTCTGATATAGGGAATGGAAATGGTCATGTTGTATTCTTGTGTATAGTGGGGGGGGGGGGGGCAGAGTAATGGGGCCTATGTAGTATTTTTTCTATTTTGTAGCGATTGTAGCCGTTGGCTAAAAAACGTATGGCGCAGGTACTGGAGTTCATTGGTCAGAGCTGTATCGTTAGAACAAATGGCTCTGACTCTGTGTGTAAGTGTTTTTAAAATGCCATACTGTTGGACTGGATGATGTGATTGTTTATGTAGGTATCTTCCTGTGTGTGTAGGCTTCCTGTAAATAGAAAAAGATAGTGATCCATCTGAAAAGCAGGTGACTAATGTGTCAAGAAATGGTAGACAGTTATTTGATTCTTTTTCTACTGTGAAGTGAATTTTGGGGTGTTGGCTGTTTAGGTAGGTGACAAAAGCGTCCAAAGTGTCTTGTCCGTGGGGCCAGATGGCAAACACATCATCTACATAGCGCAACCAAACTTGTGGCTTGTATGTAGCTGTGTTAAGTACTTTGTTCTCAAAGTGTTCCATGTAAAAATTTGCTAATGGGGGGGAGAGGGGGGGAACACATAGCAGTACCATTAATCTGTTTGTAGATAGGATCACTATCTTTTTCTATTTACAGGAAGCCTACACACACACAGGAAGATGCCTATATAAACAATCACATCATCATCCAGTCCAACAGTACAGCATTTTAAAAACACTTACACACAGAGCCAGAGCCATTTGTTCTAACGATACAGCTCTGACCAATGAACTCCAGTACCTGCGCCATACGTTCTTAGCCAATGGCTACAATCCCTACAAAATAGAAAAAATACTACATAGGCCCATTACTCTGCCCCCCCCCCCCCCCAATACACAAGAATACAACATGACCATTTCCATTCCCTATATCAGAGGTACATCGGAAAAGATAGCCAAAGTATTGTTGAAACATGGCCTTCGCACCACCTTCAAGCCTCATGTCAAGCGGGCAACTCTGATCCGCTCGCAAAGGATAAAATAAAAAAAATAAACTTCACCCTTTAGCACACCCAGAAGTGTATGAAGTTCCATGTGACTGTGACTTGGCCTATTATGGACAAACAGGAAGATCAGTGAACATCCGCCTGGAAGAACATGAAAGATACATTCGCTACTATTACTATGGCAAGTCGGGACTGGCAGACCACGCTTCGGACACTCCTTCACACAGGATTAGATGGAGGAAAACGAATGTGCTATTTAGGAGTCGTTATAGATCTGAAAGAATTATTTTTTGAGTCAGCAATGGCTTTGAAGAATTCTCCCAACCTTAACAAATATGGTTGCATTAATTTGCCAAAAATTTGGGAGACAGTTATCCTAAGAAAAACTCCTGCATAACTGTGCCTCCCCCCCTCCCCCCGTTAGAGGGTGCCAAAAATAGGACTTTTGATCTTTTGTCTTTTGCAATTATATTGTTTCACTCACTCACTGTCGCGTTTACATGTGTGTTGTGCTCTGATGATGCTGAGTTGAAAATCAGCGAAATATTAGCGTTAATAAAAACATCTTTGTGGATAAAAGTTTGTGGTGTTGTTAATACCGTGAAAAATAAGTCACGAATAACCATCAACACCTAAGCTTATCAGTTAGATAACCTGTCAGTGACAACTGCTCCCACTTTTAGCAGTTAATGCGATAAACTGCATATAAGATCCAAATTACCACAAATATATATATATAAACCAAGAACCAGTAATAAAAAATATTAAAAAATATAAACATAAATGGATGGAACATGCTCAAAGAATGAAAACAGAAAGATTACCAAAACAAGCCTTAAAGTACAAGCCATTAGGAAAAAGAAAACCAGGATGTCCTCTTAAACGATGACTTCTAAGGACGGAACAGGCCATGCTAGGCCTAAATCCTTGATACGCATAATGATGATATTTATTTATTTTTTTTTTTTTTAACTGAAGAGAAAAAAAAGGCTACACAATAATAATAGTGATATTGTGGAATATCTGATTTTCATTCAGACTTGAATGAAAGTTGAATTTCATTCAACTATCAACTTCATATTAAATGAAAAGACATCAAAATTTTCACTAGATGTTAGAGTTCACAGAGGATATGAAATAAGCAGTGACCACTTCCTTGTTAAAATAAAATTAAGATTACCACCTAAATGGATACAAGTAACAAGAACAGAAAGAAAAATTGAAACATTTGTTTATAAAACTAGACTACTGAATGACACAAATGTACAATGGCTATATGAACAAAGAATTAACCAATATCTAGATAAAATAAAACAAAATGAAGGAATAGAAATAAAATGGCTTAATATAAAAATGATACTAAATGCAGCAGCAAATGAAAGCTTAGGAAAGACCAAAAAATTCAATGAAAGAAAAAAACTGAAGATCTAGGATGATACAATCAAAGAAATAATCAAAAAGAAAAAAGAAGCCTATCACAAATGGTTAAGCAGTAAAAGATTAGAAGATGAAATAGAATATAAAAGAATAAGAGCCATAGCTAAAAGAGAAGTCAGAAAAAGACAGAGAATCATGGAATAAATTTGTTTCTAATTTAGAACATGATTACATAAAATAAGACCCAATGTATATAAGATTTTGAAACACCTAAATGCAGATACCAAAGAAAACAAAATTAAATACTGAATTAAAATTAGAAGAATTTCTAAATTACTACACAGAACTGTGGACAGACAAATATTTTAAAAAAGACAACTGGCAAACAATTAACAAAAATGAAAAGGAAATAACTGAAGAAGAATTAGAAATCAGCCTGAAAGAAACAAGAAATGGAAAATCATCTGGAGAAGATAAGCTAGGTTCAGAACTATATAAATAAGCAGGAACAAGATTAAAAGAAAGACTCTTATTATTTTTAAATAAAATGTACTCAACTGGTATCCCCCCAATAGAATGGAAAAAAGCAATTGTGATTTCTATCTTTAAGAAAGGTAATAGAGATGACCCTAAAAACTATGAAGGTATCAGTATACTAAATTCCTGTTACAAAATATATAGCAGAATCTTAAATAACAAACTAATGAAATATTCCGAAAACTTTATTCTAGAAGTACAGAATGGATTTAGAAAAGGACGATCATGTATAGATCCAGCCTTTTGCCTAAAATTAATAATAGAGAAAAGAAGAGAATATAATTTAGAAACACATATTGCATTTATTGACTTTGAAAAAGCATTTGACAAAGTTAAAAGAAACATGTTATTTAACATATTAAAAGAAAGACAAATACCAAATAATATCCTAAAAGCTATCACAAGTATATATGAAAATAATCAAATACAAATAAGATTAAATCGCGAGCTATCATATACAAGAGAGATAAACTAAGGGGTCTGACAGGGATGTCCCCTCTTAGCAACTCTTTTTAATATCTACTTAAATGAAATAATAATAAAATGGAGTAAAAATTTACATCAAGGAATTAAACTTTCACCTACAGTTAACTTAAACACTCTCCTCTTTGCAGACGACCAAATAATAATTACAAATTCTGAAGGTAACTTACAGAAAGCTATTTTAAATCTAAATGAGATATCCAAAGATTATGGTATGATAATATCAACGGAAAAATCAAAAACTATGGCCTTTAAAGGACAAGATCCAGTAAGAACTAAAATAGTAATAGATAACAAAATCTTAGAACAGGTGAATTCATTTAAGTACCTGGGATGTATGATCAAAATGAAAAAGATATAAACGTAAAAATTGCAAAATATTTAAAAATAACAGGAGTAATTAACTCTATATTTAAACCAAGCCTAGTTCAATAACAAACCAGGCTAAAAGTATACAATACATTAGCCCTACTGGTCTTAATGTATGGAAGCGAAATCTGGACAATAAAACAAAAAGACAAACAAAGATCAACAACAGCAGAAATTAAGTTTATGAGAAAAACTGCAAAGTATATCCTATTTGATTACAAAAGAAACGAAGATATTATGAAAGAATTAAACCAAGAACCTGTAATAAAAAAAATTAAAAAATATAAACATATATGGATGGAACACATTCAAAGAATGAAAACAGAAAGATTACCAAAACAAGGCCTTAAAGTACAAGCCATTAGGAAAAAGAAAACCAGGACGTCCTCTTAAACGATGACTTCTTAGGCCGGAACAGGCCATGCTAGGCCTAAATCCTTGATACGTATGATGATGATGTCTTACTTATTAAGCAATCTTATATTAAAAAAATTGGAAAGAATGAGATGACATATTCATCTCCTCCTACAGTTTTGGAAGTTTTTTTTTTTTTTTTTTAATATATAATGGGAAAGTTAATTTAGGATTATAAGTAAATTTACTTCTTTGTCTTCATCTATGTTAATAAAATCAGTTAGTAAGATTTAAAGTTATTAAAACAGTTTGTAACATAAGATTAGTTAGTTTTTATTTTATTTACAATGATTACTGAAATGTAGATGATTTTGGTTTACATTAAACTAAAGTTTTTACTCCAACAAGTGATTAGTGTGTTTCCATAATTTTCGTGATGTATTCTGATCACCGTGTAAGCATGAAGGAAAGGGTAGGTGATTTTATTTCATCTGTACGAAATGAAAAATTTTCAAAACATACTCATTTAGTAAGTTTGATCCATAATTTTAATAGTGAACTTTAGGAAAACACTGAAGTGTTTTTTGAAACACAGGTTTCTTAGTAAATGATGAGACATCAGTTGTTACTTATTCTAAAAGCAATTACAAGGAAAGCTAAAAAAATCTGTCTTAGATTGTCACAATTCATCAAAAATTGCTGATTATGCAACGTTCTAATCTCTGATGGTGCAGGAATTTTTCTAGGAAATGACATAGGTTATAACCTAAGAACAAAGGAAACTATTTCTCAGTTTTATCACAAGCTCACTGACACTATTTATGGATTTCATGTAAAGGCATCTACTGATGATTTCTTATAAAGCACATTTATTTATTATTACTTTTTTTTTTTCAATTTAAAAAATACCTTGAAACCTCAATTGCAAAGGACTTCATAAAAGAGGGTATGATACAATGGACATAGCATTAGTTGAAGAGAATGTGACGAGGAATGTTAGCTTTCCACTTAGCATATAATTTCATCCAGCTGAAGAATTAAACCTTCAAAGGATTCTAAACTTTGACTTGATTAAAAAGACAATATCAAGTTTGAGTCGCTTACAAACATCAGAAACAACTTCCGTTAACAATTTCAGATCTTAAAAAAAAAAAAAAAAAAAGGGGGGGGGTTCTGTTGCTACAGGTGTAATGAAAAGAGCCATGAGTCAAGGTTCTATCCTAAAGATTTTTACAAAACTTTCTAAACCATATGATCAACCAAGTCTTCCCTCTTTCGATTCTAGGAAGCCGAAGAATTCTAATTTAAATGTGTTGCAAAATTGTATGCAAAATTGTAAATTCTGAAAACAATATTCAGAAAATGACAAGAACAGTAATTCAGTTCCATAAAATTCTATTAAGTCAGTAAAGATGCAATTATTTTTTTTTTTAAATAAATGATAAAGAATAGTTTATAAGACCAAGTAAACAATTTAGAATATGTGACTCTAAAAGGTATTTTTAATCAAGAGATAACAATTGAAGTTTTCAGAACTGATATTGAATTTCCAGATTTTAACTTAAATGTACCTATTTCAAGAATTTTTGATTTGTTCTGCAATTGTCAGTAATATTTTTTATATTATTTTCGAAAGGAATTTTTGATTATAAACACTCTTGCTATGAAGCAGGAATAATAACACTGCAAGGTGCAAATACAAAAAACCTACTTATAAATATCCAGTTTCACAATCAAATGATTCTTCTATTCCTCCTTTTAAGTCTTCAGATTTCAATGAGATTTGCATTCCTGAAAAAGATTTTTATCTAATACATCAGTGCTTCCCAAACTTCTGGATGTCAGGGCCCCCTTTGGAAAAATTAAAATATTTCGTGCCCCCCCCTCGAAAAAAAAAATTGTAATACAGACATATATTATTATAATATATGTCTGTGTTTATATTCAATACAAAACATACACAGCAAATATTGCAAAAATCAAATGCAAATATTACATTTTTAGCATCTTACATACACATATGATATAGCACATTATCTCATATTTTATATAGATAGATATATTGTTATTGTACATTTGCAGTACAAGCACATGAAACGTAAAACGATTAGTAATAAAGAATTAAAAACATAAAAGTTTAATAACAATTTAATGTGATGGATGTGTTTCAATGCTGCTACACCCATATCAGGTGAAATATTTGAAACTACAATTCTTAGGTTTCTGCTTTGAAATGAAACTTATACGAATAAGCATATATTTACTAATATTCATTAAGCACTGAAATATGCAGGAAGCAAAATTTCTGAACCCGCACCAATGTGTGATTTTTTTCCATTAAAATATAAAAAATAACAAAATAGAAATAATAAAAATTAAATACGTTTCTTTAAAGATAAAAAAAAATCTATTTAGTCTTAAAAGATTTTAAATTTGTTTTCATTATTTCACGGCCCCCAAGGGGGGGGGGTGCGACCCACAGTTTGGGAAGCACTGTAATACATCATCAAAGACTCTAGATCCTCGTGAAGCGCTTTGAGAAAACAGCAATATTCCTTCTGAGGAAGATATCTAATTTGTTAGAAATAAATGTGCTGGAGTATTCTGTCAAGATTAATTCAGATAAACCATTTTTTGTAACGAAGTATTAAACACCACTTGAGTATGTTGACACATTTAAACAATTCATATAGCAGTATTGACAGGCAGGAATTATAAACCTTCAAATTGCAGAATAGTTACAAAGACAAAAGTTTATAGGTCACCACTCTCCATTTGGTGTCTCCAATAAATCAAAAGGAGGCTATGGCAATTATTTTTGCGCTGAAGAAACTTAAATACTTTAGATATAGTCAAAACATGGAGGTTAGGCTTGATCACAAGCCATTATGCTTTCTAAACAACATGAAGGATAAAAATCAAAGAATCATCTTTGATTTTTGTTTTTCACCATCTTCAAAACTTTTCCAGTCCAGTCCAGGATTTCCAGGATATGGTGATGGCATTTCTGAAGTCCTTCTGAAGAGATGGCTGGGGAATGGGGAAGGAACTGATTATTCCACAGCCATCTCTTCAGAAAAGGACTTCAGAAATGCCATCATCATACCCTACATCCTTAGCACATAAGAAAAAATAGCCAGGTCCTTAAAAAAGTACAACCTCCACACAGCATTTAAGTCCCATCGCAAACTTACTACCCTTATCTGTTCCACCAAAGATCAGCTCCCTCCTCTCTCAGTGCCAGGAGTATATAGAATCACCCTGTTCTTGCAAGCTGGCTTACTTTGGACAGACAGGCAGATCAACAACCATCTGTCTAAAAGAACACAAATCATACATCTGCAATCACGACTATGATCAATCTAGTCTTGCAGATCATGTTTTGATTACAACCCACAGGATCTCCTGGAGAAAACCACCATAGTAAATTCAAAAAAGAAAGACTGTTTTTAGAATCTGCGGCAGTACTCAGAAATCAACCAAATTTAAATAAATATGGTTGCATAAAACTTCCTAAAATTTGGGAAACATTAATTATCAGAGATCCCATGTTACATCCTAGGCCACCTACAAACACCCATAGAGGGTGCACCACCTAGATAGGATTTTAGAGTCACCCACATGTGTTACTTAATATTGTATATGAGTGTGTTGTTACAAAAGTTATTTGTAATCCTTGAAGATGTCTCAGTGACAGACGAAATATTGGAAGCATTAAAATTAGTTTCAATCCTTTACCAGAGCTGATAATATTCCATTAAACCTCCAACATGATGTTGCATAGAGGAACAGATAACCATCATGGGTCAAAAATGCTGTCAGCTAAGAACAGAATAATGTGGCTTCAGTGGGCATGCAATCACCAACAATGACAGTTGCCAATTGGACAAATGTTGTCTGGTCTGATGAGTTCAAGTTTGCACAGTATCACGTAATTATGGCAGAACCAAAATATGGTGGCAACAACATGAAGCTATGGACCACTCCTGCCAAAAAGCAATGGCTCAGGCTGGTGGTGGGTGTGTAATCGTGTGCGGAATGTTTTCTTGGCACATGTTAGGTTCCCTGATACCAGCTGAATTCTGCCTGAATATCACAGCCTATCTTAACATTGTCACTGATCATCACCAGGCTCCACTCATTATTAAATGCTGTTCTTAATAAAGTGGTCACTCAGTGTATATGATCTAATGGTATTGGAGTCCTGACAGATAAGACTAACTTGGAGGAAAATGGTTGATAGGAGTTAGATGGAAACTAATCACGCAGTATTATCACAGCATCCTGTATCCATTGAGTACATAACTAGAATTTGATTATGATAATCAAAAACTGCAGCGCACAACTATTAGAGTTCTAAAAAAATAATAAAAAATAAAAAAAAAGTCTGTGCGATTAGCTGAGTGGCTATGTGCTTTGCAACATTAAGCCTGGGAAAGGAGCGTCCTGGGTTCGATTCCCGTCACTGACCTGAGGAGCTTAGGATCTTTCTCAGACATAGCCAAGTTAGCCAGTCTTGGGTGTGGACTGCAGGGTTTTACCTCTTGCAAGCAGGCAAACCGGCCATGAGAACAAAATGCTTATAGTGACACAGGATACATTGGGCCAACCACCTTATCCTCGTATAATGGTTGCGGTTATAATGAACAGAAATCCTTGACACTGTAAAGGTAAAAGAGAGAAAGATTAAGAAAGAAAGAAAGGGGAAAAGAAAAAAAAAATCAGAGGAATTAATGGATTACATTAAAGGTAGAATCATTTTAAAAATTAAGATAGAAAGGAAGCGGAGATTATTAGCATTCCAGAATGTGAGAGCAGACTACAGTCACATGGTCAATCAAACAGAACAGTTTGCAAGATGTTTGATTTCTGGATTGGGGAGGAGGGAAGGTGGGAGGAAAAGGAAATCCCAAGATCTAAGTGGAATTTATATTATGTAGGTATATTCAAGTGAAGTGGGTCTCATATGAAGATATACGAGTGTTTCTCATGGAAACCTAAACATAACAAGCAAATTGCCCATATAATACAATCTACAGAGAAAAATACTGTGCAGTAGAAAGCAGATCAATACAGGTGGAAGACTGATGCACACAATGCAGACTGCATACAGCAGGTACTTACTGATAGAAACATGGTAACGATATATTACAATCATCAGAAGCATCTTGTATTCTGTCTCTGAATTGCTCGCTTGTTTCACACATACACACACACACACACACACACAGTGATGGTGCACTGTTAATTTCAGTGCAAAATTATGTGCTATTTTCATTATTATTTACTGCCTTCAATGTGCTTGCCATTTTGATTGCAACATCACAGGTTTCATTAAAAATTAAAATAGTTTACAAAAAATCCAATAAGCTCTTATTTAAAAACCTAGCCTGGCAGTTTCATTCCATTTTTACATTCACATACAGGTCAAACCTAGATTGTAATATCTGGGAAGTCATTACCTAAGAATCACTGATCAATGACAGTAGCTACTTTTATGTGACAAGCACAGTGCACAAAAATGGCAAGCTGTTTAGCCAAAAACTAAACATTATTTTTAATAGCTGAAAGAATGAAAAGTTATTAATGAGAGGGTGCAACAATTAATACATAAATAAAAACTGATTTGTAAATTATATTAAAGGTACTCATAGGTAAAGATTAATAATGACTGTCATCAACCAACTTTGGAATATACTGATATTCCTGCTTACAAAAAACTGTACAAAATACTACAAATAAATGAGTTCTGACATGATATAATTTCTGTACCTTATGTAAAGGATGAAGACCATATTTTGCTTTTAGCAACCTTTTCAGATGGGCAATTGTGATTGCACCTGGACACCGGAGATAGCGGCGATGATTCTATTTAAAAACAGAAGATAAAGTATAGCAAAAATGTTTTTTTACTAATCATTAGTAATTATAATGTTGCAACATGAAGTACTTGATTTAATTCACAATAATTAAGTAAGAATATTTAAATAATCACCTTACTATAATAGATTATTAAAGAAAACAGAGAAAAGATCATCTGTTCAATAGTTTCTATTGATATTTTTTGATTTAACAATTCATTCACAAGGTTTCTTAAGAGTCAATGCCAGTAACTCAGAGTTCTCCACATTGCCTAGTCCCTCCCTTGTGGGGCGCCTGTTCATGGTGGAGGGGGACCTCCCAGTGATTGTACTAGCCATTTTCATTCTTCCTGTTTTTCTTTGCTTTTCTTCCTATATTCTTCACTCTACTTCTTCTAAGTCTTTCCTGCTATCCTTTTTTTCCCGCCTATCACCACTGTGATCCAATGCTCTGCCACCATGTTTGTCATGCAGCGTGACATGTGAACATTTGGAGGGGAGGGGGGTTCTGGTAGTCTTGCACTACTTTGGACTCTGCTTTGGTAGTCCTGGATGACCTGGCCAGGATTGATTAGCTAGTGGGCTTAGCTGCAAGGGTTGACAGCACTGCAGTGTCTCTCACCCCCATGTCCAGGATTGGAACCCAAGGCTTACTGTGGAGCTGTCAGAGCCTCTGGGATAGCCCAGGTCAGTGAGAGTCCATGTGTGACTCCATGGTGGGTGGGGCATTCTAGTGCTGAACCAAAAACCCCTTGAGCACGAATTCCTCATCCTCAAATAGTTTAGGGACCTTAACAAGGTCCTGACCAAGAACTGGTACCATATATACGGCACTTGATAACACAAGTAAGAAATAAAAGATATGCAATACTAATACAAATGTACCAGTATTTCTGATCATTGATGCCACAGGTGAAAAGACAATAGGGAAAATGTCACCCTTCTTTATTCAAAAGGATGGCATTATTCACGACTGGCAGGATCTTTCAAAAGTATTAAGAAATTACATTCTGCTACGTGTGTAGAGGCTTAAGTGCTGTGAGGACATCATGTTGGAGGCTTAATGGATTTTTTACAACACTCAAAAAGAATTAAAATAGAATTTAATACTTCCTATATTTCGTCCTAGTCACTAGGACATCTACGGGGATTACAAAAACAATTAATGGAACATATACACAAATAACAAACAATACTAAGCCCAACTACGTGGGTGACACTAAAGTCCTATCTAGGTAGAGCGCCCTCTAAGGGCAGTAGTAAGTGGCCTGGAATGTAAGGCGGGAACTCTGGTGATGAGTGTTTCCCAAATCTTCGGAAGCTTAATGCAACCGTATTTATTGAGATTTGGTTGGTTTTTGAGAGCTGCTGCTGCTTCTAAGAAAAGTCTCTCTTTCTTGAATTTGCTGTGGTGGAGCATGGTGGTTTTCTTCCATGATACCCTGTGGGAGATGTCCAAAACATGGTCAGCCAAGCCTGAATGGCCATAGTTGTGTTTGAAGATGTAAGACTTGTGTTCCTCTAGACGGATGGATGCTGATCTTCCTGTCTGTCCAAAGTACGCCAGCTTACAGGAACAGGGTACTTTGTAAACTCCAGGCAGAGAGAGAGGAGGGAGCTGATCTTTCGTAGGACGGATAAGGGTAGCAAGTTTGCGGTGGGGCTTATTATGCTGTGTGTAGGTTGTACTATTTTAGTGTCTTGGCTATTTTTTCGGATGTGCCACGGACGTAGGGTATGGTGATGGCATTTTTAAATTCTTGTTGACGAGAAGGACAGGGGAATGGGGGAGAAGTTGTCCTCCCCCATTCCTTCCAACTAATACTTATAGTTAACTATTTATATATTCCTATTATTAGAGAGAATGAAATGTGTAGAACAGAGAAAAATTCTGTTCTGCGCATTTAGACACCCATCCAGGTGTGATATATTTTTTTATCTGAACTAATTCAGAAGGTGACATGTTTCAGTTATTGAATACATGTATACAGGTAACCCTCGTATAATGCGATATCGATATAATACGGTCTACAAATTGTAGTAACCCTTGTTGAACGTGGTACTTATACAACGCGGTTTCAATTATAAGACGTCTACAAACTGTAGTAGCCCTTTATCTTTTCATATATTTTTCACTGCGTGACTTGATCAAATTTTATCTTCTTTAAATTTGAGGCTACCCGCATCGTGCATGTAGTTATACGTAGCGAATTTATATTCAAGGATATACCATTTAGCACACATGTACGTCAATTGTTTACCACATAAAGTATTTATTGTTGAAAATTGTCTTCGTTTTTTGCCAGGAAAGTGCATTAAAATCATAAGTGTGTTTATCTCAAGCTGAGCACTTTATTTTTTGGCGAGTTACATACAATATATAATGCTTTTTTTACGTAAAAAAAATATATTTTTATAGTAATAGCCACTTAGAGTGCTTTTGCGATATACACCTATTAACAAATTTCCAGATATTTGTTAATAGAGATAAACCCGGGGTGCTTAAGGGTCAAAGCTGTATAACTGAGAGAAGACCTCCACATAGCCTTTAAAGCAATGCGGAGAACCGACCAGGGCTTATGACCTAACGTCCAATCCTCACCTTCTCGTGGTGCACCCTGTTGGGTATCTACTTTGATACTGAACGAACGAGGATGCGCTGGCAATTTGGGATTTAGCCGACCAAATTGTATTCTTAATGGTTAAACCAAAATAAAAAATGATGGTACGACATGACAAAATTTCATACCGGCTGGGGCGTCGCCCGGTTAAACAAGGCCCCCCGTTGTTTTCGCCAGGGAACCAGGGCGAACAGCGAAAAGTCAGCTACTGGAACAAATCTGAAAACAAACCCCAACTCAACATCACCAGAGTTAAAGATCGGTACTATCAACGTAAGAAGCCTGAATGGCAAAGAAATGGAGCTAGCTGAGGAATTAGATAAGTATCAGATCGACATAATAGGGGTGACTGAAACAAAAAAGACCAAAACTGGTGAGATCTTTCTGAGCAATAAATACAAAATGTTATATTCAGGCAATGACAATCAAGGAAAAGAAGGAGTAGCCATAGTATTCAACACAAAATACGAGGCTAATCTTCTTGAATGGCAGTCAGTCTCAAGTCGAATAATGTGGGCAAATATGAGAATGGGGAACTGGACAATGAGACTTATTTGTGCCTATGGTCCCACAGAAGGTTCTACTAAGGTAGAAGTGGAGGAATTTTTTGACGCTATAGAAAAAGCAACTGACACAATGAAAAAGGAAAAGTTGGTCCTTGTTGGGGGATCTAAATAGCAGAGTAGGAAATGATTGTGAGACATACAAAAATATTTTGGGAAAATTTGGAGAAAAGAGCAAAGCTAATAATAATGGCAAATGTCTGTTGGATTTCTGCTCAGGACATGGACTGGTTATTACTAACACCATGTTCCAACATAAAAATGTGCACAAATTCACATGGAGACAAGAGGCTAGGAATAAGAAAAGTCTCATTGACTATGTTATTGTTGATAGTGATGTTTTCTCCCTGGTGCAGGACACCAGAGTGTACAGAGGATTTGAAATTGGAAGTGATCACTATTTAGTCCTGAGCAGGATAAAATTGAATTTCATATTGAAAAGAATAACATGTAAGAAAGTTTTAAAGCGAATAAAAGTTGAGCAGCTCTCAGATGTAAACTGTAGACTAAAATACAGAAATATTATTGAAAAGAAAATGAAAGAGTTTGAGAACAGGAATCAAACCTTGGAGATTCAGTGGCAAACTCTGAAGGAAACATTGATTGATTCTGCCAGAGAGGCATGTGGTGAGGTTGTGTGCAAGGATAAAAAAATCAGAACTCCCTGGTGGACACAGGAAGTTAAAGAGGCAGTGAAGGAAAAGAAGAAAGCATATCAAAAGTTCCTGTCAAATAAGTCAGCTTGTGCTCTTAGAGAATATAGAGACAAATGCAAGAATGCTAAACACTGTGTAAAACTAGCTAAATAAAAGTCATGGGATGACTTTGGCAAGAATATAGAAAATAAATATCAAGAAGGTGGCAAAATATTCTGGAGGTTGTTGAAAAAGCTTAGGAATGGAGGAAAGAGTGCTGTAAAAGGAGTTAGAGATGATAAAGGTGACATGAAAACAGGAGAAAAAGATATCCTTGAAGTATGGAGTAATTACTTTGAAAAACTGCTAAATGAAACAAGCAGTGATGACGGCACAGTGATAAAAAACATTGACCAGGCATGCAGTCGGGAATACATATCCATACTTGAAGTAGAAAAAGCCATCAATGGCTTGAAATGTGGAAAGGCAGCAGGAGTAGATGATATTCGACCAGAAATGCTGAAGTATGGTGGTATAAAAGTCTTACAGTGGCTGCACTGCATAGTTCGGAAAGCCTGGACAGAGGGACGAATTCCCGATGATTGGAGTAGAGCTCTCATAGTACCCATATATAAAAATGAAATAAAACTGAATGTGAGAATTACCGAGGTATTTCCCTAATGAGTGTTCCTGGCAGGATCTATGCAAGTATACTTGAGAAACGGTTGAGAAGAATTGTGGAAGAAAAGCTTGGTGAAAAACAAGCTGGATTCAGGCCAAATAGAGGCTGTCAGGATCAGATCTTCACTTTACGACAAATAGTCGAGACAACATGAGAATATAACAAAGATCTGTATTTAAGTTTTGTCGATTTGGAAAAGGCTTATGACAAGGTGCCAAGAGAGAAGCTATTCAATACGCTGCAGTTATATGGTGTCAATGGGGCATTATATCAAGCAATACTTAGTCTTTATTTGAGTTGTTAGTCAGCAGTTAGAATTGAAGGAAGTACAGGAAGATGGTTTAATGTTAAATCTGGTGTGAGACAAGGATGTACATTATCTCCTCTGTTATTCATTATCTATATGGATCACATTATGAAGGAATGTGGTATTAAACCTGATATCAAAATTGGAGATGTTAATGTCAGCTCTTTGCTTTATGCGGATGATGTTATACTTCTATATAAATCCGCTACAAGTCTGCAAAATTCTCTGACTAAATTGAATAGCTCTTGTAACAGATATGGTATGAAGGTCAGCAATAAAAAGACAAAGACAATGAAAATAGGCAGAATCATTGAAAATGTCAACTGTGTTGTGAATGGAGAACCTGTGGAACAAGTAAAACATTTCAGCTACTTAGGCACGATTTTTACTGAAGATTGTAAATTAAATATAGAAATAGACAACAGAATCAGCAAAGCTGGTATGGTGGGAAGTCAATTGAATAAATTTATATGGAATAAGAGAGAAATTAGTCGGAACACTAAATTAGCTGTATACAAGACAGTGTTCAAACCAGTTTTAACTTATGGATCTGAGAGCTGGGTCAGAAGTAAAACACCTGACCAAAGAATAGAGACTGCAGATATGAGAGTCCTGAGAACGATTAGAGGCGTGAACAGATGGCATCAATGGGAATATCATATTAAAAATGAGGATATTAGGAAAGAACTTGACATTGTCAGCATCCAGGAATGCGTTAGCAGAGCTAATCTCAGGTCGTATGGTCACTTAAATAGAATGGGAGAGGAAAGATTAGCAAAACAAATGTTCTCTGCCAGGTTGGCAGCAAAACGACCCAGAGGAAGACCAAGATATAGGTGGATTGATACGGTACAAAGTGCCTTAGACGATAGAAATATAAGATCTGATAATGCTGGAGTCTTGACAAGTAACAGACTGATTTGGAGGAAAATTGTAGATAGGAAGTTAGTAATGATGTAATTTTTTCATGTAGTACTGTCATATCCTGCACACCCCTTGAGGGTACATGGCAGGAATTTGATGATGAGATAAACCCACCCACTCTAAACTGCCAAGGTAACAATTGAACAAGACTGAAGATACATTCGGTTTCGATCAGCACATGAGACTTTGCAAACTTCTTCAATAAGTGCTCCAATCTCTTCAATAGTGAATTAATCAATGGGGAAACATTTAAATGAGGAGGAACTGGTACAATTAATAGATGACGCCGAACCAAATGGCAGGGTAAGTTCTGCCTAAGATTCTGATTGTGATGATTCCATTAAAGAATTCAGTTTCAAAAAATTAGCAGGATTGGACTTGGCAAGAAAGTTATTTTATGGATAATGATCTCTCAATGAAGCGCTCTGGAAACTTCACGAGACAATTGGATATTTGTTTAGCTCTGTATTATGAGCTTAATAAAAAATTGCAGCATAGTGTTAAGCAAGGCCTTATTATTGACTTCTTGATAACTAAACCAGCCAAAGTATGCAATGCGAATTATACTAATGATGTCCAACAGATTCAAAGTAATGACGACGTCCGGCCAGTCGTAAATAAAGAACATCTACGAAATATTATTTTTGAAGAGAGTGATGACGATTAAAATATACACTTCCATTTTATTTTGTCTAAAACATTCATGTATTATGTGCAATAAACTTTACATACAATTTATAATTTTTTATGATTTTATACTATGTATTTGTTTCATAGTTTATATTGTTTTCTTAACCTGAATTAAATAAAAATATTTTTTTGTTTGATATGTCATTGTTTATCTTTAAAAAAAAAAAAAAAAAAAAAAAGATTTCAGAACCTAACCCTACTTTTTCATATTTGATCTGAGTCTCGCATAACGCAACATTTTTGTGGAACCTGACATCCGCATTATATGAGTGCTACCTGTATATTTTAAAAAGGATTCCACTTTTCTGCATAAGAAAGATATCTTGTATGCTGCTATCGTTCGCATAGCTAGAATTCATCATTTAAGAATCATAGGTGCACTTCTGAGTAATTATATTAAAGAATATGATAATAAAATTACATTAATCCTATCATCGTTATGTAAATCAGAATAAGCTAAATTGCCATCTGCAGCTGCATTATAGTCTTTACTTTTTTCTCCATCATTAGTATTTTATGACACTAAGAAATTTTAAATTTTATATTTAGTCTTCTTTACTGGAAAAAAAAAATAAATAAAAATGTGTGTGAGCGCGCATGCTCCCAAAGTGAAATACGTAATTATTTTTCTTGTGAACTATTCAAAAATAAACTGTAATTAGAAACATCATGTCGTTAACAACTGACTAGATAGCATACCGTCCAATCCCACCAATGATTAGTTGAAATAACTATTATCCCTGTACACTCGAAATTCACAATGAGCATGGATGTTTGTAATTGTTTTTAGGCGAGAGATGAATTTTGTCATCTGATGTGAGACCACAGCACTGCTTACTGGAGGCCTGAAGTGGCTTGAGTGGTTTCCATGTTTGGTATCTACAGCAGATTTCTGGACCAGGTTAAAATGAATAAAAATTACAACAAAAAGTACATAAAAATAGATTTCATGTTATCTTTTCATATATAATATCATTTATGGTGTTCTTTTACCTATAAAAATAAGTCTCGATTATTACAGCTGCTGACTGTTGCCATTTCTGAAATCTGAGATCTTTAATAATATATATAATAATCCTTTCTGGTTACTAGACAGTAATCCTGAGATATACCAGAAGATAATCCTAACAACCACCAGGCTGAAAGTTAAGTGAAATTATTCATCACGATTGTGATCTTTAAGTGCATCTATGATTTTAAACTAGCCCTGTAAACGATAACAGCATACAACATATCTTTCCTATGTAGGAAAAATGGAGTCATTTTTAAAATGACTGCGTATTCAATAACTGAAACACCATATCTTCTGAATTAGTTCAGATAAAATGTGAGATATATATCTGGTTGGGTGTCTAAGTGTGCAGAAAAATAGTGAATGATTTGCAGAATAAATATTCTTAAATATGGTGCTCTTTTCCAATAAACCACCCTATTCCAGTTTTGTAAATATTGATATTCCATCAACAAGAACCTGTAGTATCTAAGTAAAGAAAAAATATTTACAACTTTTTAAGATGAAACAGAAATCAGAAAACTCACCGATCAATAAAATGTTACTTTCGCTGTATATGAATAAAAATACAATAAAACTTGTCCAAGGCAGAACGTGAATAAGGTGGAAACTTGCTCAATGAGAACAAATTATATAGTCCCAGCCAGAAGAATAAGTATTACAGTGCTATTTATTTTGTATAATGCGGAATCTGCCCAACGTAGAAACGGAAAGCAATATTTGAAGAATTTATTAAAAATTACTTGTATAAAGCGGAAAGTGTTTCAAAAATACACCTATATTTTTTAGATTTTGGCACTTGTGTTGCTTTTACTGTTTCGTTTGAGAATTAATGTGTCAGTTTCCCGTAAGTCCAAACAGTAACCCGAATTTGAACAAACTGATCAGTTCATTTTTTGCATCATGGCTAAATCGTATGTGGCTTTGTCACTAAACGAAAAAGTCGAAGTCATTGAAAGTAAAGAAAAGGATAAACTCTCGGTACAGGAAATAATGATGCGGTTTAAGTGTGGCAAAACGCAAGTATACAACACACTTAAACAAAAGGATAAAATAATGAACAAGTGGCTGCAAGGAAACGGTCGAATGAAGAGGAAGGCAAAGGTAACCGGTAACGAGGAAATCAATGAGGTAGTGTGGGAGTGGTTCATGAATGCAAGATCAAAATACATTCACATATCCGGTCCAAACTGAAGCTCTTGCAGTGATCAAATTTCTTGGGAATGATCAGTTTAAGGCGTTTACAGGATGGTTGGTTAGTTTTAAGAAGAGGCACAATATTGTGTGGAATGAAGTATTTGGGGAATCTAAAGATGTGGTGAAAGTGTAGTGTAGTGAATTAATGGAAACCAAAACTCCTAGAATTGGTTTCACCATATGAACCTAAAAACATTTAAATGTGAACGAAACAGGATTTTTTTTCAGACATTACCAACAAAATCACTCGCGGTTAAGGGAGAAAAGTGTACCGAGGGCAAAATGTCCAAAGAAAGACTTAGAGTGTTATTGTGTGGGAATATGGTGGGAGAAATGGAAAAGCAGCAAAACCAAGATGGTTCAAGAACCTGAAAATTAATAATTTACCAGTGATTTGGAGAAACAATAAAAACGCTTGGATGACTGCAGCTACAATGGAAGAGTGGTTAAACATGTTTAATGCAAAAATGAAGAAGGAAAATAGAAATGTTATCCTTTTTTTGACAATGCTATCTGCCACAAATGTGAAAATTGCCTGGTTCCCAGAAAATGCAACAAGTGTATTACAGCCCATGGATATGGGTGTTATTAACACATTCAAACTGCACTACAGACGATTTCTGATGCAATCTTTGATTTCGAATAGAAGAAGCCGATAGCTCTTGCACATTAGCAAGATCTGTATCAGTTCTGGATGCTGTGAATTGGATCGGGTTGGCAGTGAAGAAAATTAAAGCAGAAACAGTAAAAATATGTTTTGCTAAAGCTGGGTTTGGGGAAAGTGATGTGGCAGATAATTTGGAGGAGGCGAGTGAAAACATTGCTGCAATATCCAATCTCTGCTTAGGAAAAGAAATTTCCTATGATAGAACGAACTTTGTTCAGAGTGATGACCATCTAGCCACACATTACAGCTTTGAATCTGCTACAGCTTTACTAGTGGTAAGAAATACACAAAACGAAGATGTGGAGGATGAGGAGGAAGAAGGAGCAGCCGGAGAACAGGATATGTCAATGAAAATTCGTACACATGAACAGGCCCTTCATTGCATCAGTTAAGTAATTCAGTTTGCAATTGATTCAAACTCTTCCAGCCTTCTTGAACTATTGTATACAGTTAAGGACTGCATTCAAAACGACATGATCACAAAAAAGTGGAAACAAGTTTCTTTGTTGGATCTGTGGAAGAAATCTCAATGAGTTGTATATTGGAAATGTGTAATTGCAGTGTAATAGAGCATTAATACAGTACTTTAATAATGTGTTATTATTATTACTACTATTACTTGAATAACATAGGTCTACAAGTATCACTTACAAGAGCTACTGATGCCGATTTTCACTCATAAACAGGTGTGTACCATGAAATATGATTTTAATGGATTTAAAATTTTTTTTGCAATTTTGTATAATGCAGAAACTTGGCCAAAGTGGAAAATATATTCGGTCCCTTTCGATTCTGCTTTGAACAAGTTTCACTGTATTATCATCATCATCATCATCAAATTCCTGCCATGTACCCTCAAGGGGTGTACAGGATATGACAGTACTACATGAAAAAATTACATCATTACTAACTTCCTATCTACAATTTTCCTCCAAATCAGTCTGTTACTTGTCAAGACTCCAACATTATCAGATCTTATATTTCTATCGTCTAAGGCACTTTGTACCGTATCAATCCACCTATATCTTGGTCTTCCTCTGGGTCGTTTTCCTGCCAACCTGGCAGAGAACACTTGTTTTGCTAATCTTTCGTCTCCCATTCTATTTAAGTGACCATACCATCTGAGATTAGCTCTGCTAACGCATTCCTGGATGCTGACAATCTCAAGTTCTTTCCTAATATCCTCATTTTTAATATGATATTGCCATTGATGCCATCTGTTCACGCCTCTAATCTTTCTCAGGACTCTCATATCTGCGGTCTCTAGTCTTTGGTCAAGTGTTTTACTTCTGACCCAGCTCTCAGATCCATAAGTTAAAATTGGTTTGAACACAGTCTTGTATACAGCTAATTTAGTGTTCCGACTAATTTCTTTCTTATTCCATATGAATTTATTCAATTGACTTCCCACGATACCAGCTTTGCTGATTCTGTTGTCTATTTCTATATTTAGTTTACCATCTTCAGTAAAAATTGTGCCTAAGTAGCTGAAATGTTTTACTTGTTCCACAGGTTCTCCATTCACAACACAGTTGACATTTTCAATGATTCTGCCTATTTTCATTGTCTTTGTCTTTTTATTGCTGACCTTCATACCATATCTATTACAACAGCTATTCAATTTAGTCAGAGAATCTTGCAGACTTGTAGCGGATTTTTTTAGAAGTATAACATCATCCGCATAAAGCAAAGAGCTGACATTAACATCTCCAATTTTGATATCAGGTTTAATACCACATTCCTTCATAATGTGATCCATATAGATAATGAATAACAGAGGGGATAATGTACATCCTTGTCTCACACCAGATTTAACATTAAACCATCTTCCTGTACTTCCTTCAATTCTAACTGCTGACTCACAACTCAAATAAAGACTAAGTATTGCTTGATATAATGCCCCATTGACACTATATAACTGCAGCGTATTGAATAGCTTCTCTCTTGGCACCTTGTCATATGCCTTTTCCAAATCGACAAAACTTAAATACAGATCTTTGTTATATTCCCATGCTTTCTCGACTATTTGTCGTAAAGTGAAGATCTGATCCTGACAGCCTCTATTTGGCCTGAATCCAGCTTGTTCTTCACCAAGCTTTTCTTCCACAATTCTTCTCAACCGTTTCTCAAGTATACTTGCATAGATCTTGCCAGGAACACTCAGTAGGGAAATACCTCTGTAATTCTCACATTCGGTTTTATTTCCCTTTTTATATATGGGTACTATGAGAGCTCTACTCCAATCATCGGGAATTCGTCCCTCTGTCCAGGCTTTCCGAACTATGCAGTGCAGCCACTGTAAGACTCTTATACCACCATACTTCAGCATTTCTGGTCGAATATCATCTACTCCTGCTGCCTTTCCACATTTCAAGCCTTTGATGGCTTTTTCTACTTCAAGTATGGATATGTATTCCTGACTGCATGCCTGGTCAGTGTTTTTTATCACTGTGCTGTCATCACTGCTTGTTTCATTTAGCAGTTTTTCAAAGTAATTACTCCATACTTCAAGGATATCTTTTTCTCCTGTTTTCATTTCACCTTTATCATCTCTAATTCCTTTTACAGCACTCTTTCATCCATTCCTAAGCTTCTTCAACAACCTCCAGAATATTTTGCCACCTTCTTGATATTTATTTTCTATATTCTTGCCAAAGTCCTCCCATGACTTTTGTTTAGCTAGTTTTACACAGTGTTTAGCATTCTTGCATTTGTCTCTGTATTCTCTAAGAGCACAAGCTGACTTATTTGCCAGGAACTTTTGATATGCTTTCTTCTTTTCCTTCACTGCCTCTTTAACTTCCTGTGTCCACCAGGGAGTTCTGATTTTTTTATCTTTGCACACAACCTCACCACATGCCTCTCTGGCAGAATCAATCAATGTTTCCTTCAGAGTTTGCCACTGAATCTCCAAGGTTTGATTCCTGTTCTCAAACTCTTTCATTTTCTTTTCAATAATATTTCTGTATTTTAGTCTACAGTTTACATCTGAGAGCTGCTCAACTTTTATTCGCTTTAAAACTTTCTTACATGTTATTCTTTTCAATATGAAATTCAATTTTATCCTGCTCAGGACTAAATAGTGATCACTTCCAATTTCAAATCCTCTGTACACTCTGGTGTCCTGCACCAGGGAGAAAACATCACTATCAACAATAACATAGTCAATGAGACTTTTCTTATTCCTAGCCTCTTCTCTCCATGTGAATTTGTGCACATTTTTATGTTGGAACATGGTGTTAGTAATAACCAGTCCATGTCCTGAGCAGAAATCCAACAGATATTTGCCATTATTATTAGCTTTGCTCTTTTCTCCAAATTTTCCCAAAATATTTTTGTATGTCTCACAATCATTTCCTACTCTACTATTTAGATCCCCAACAAGGACCAACTTTTCCTTTTTCATTGTGTCAGTTGCTTTTTCTAAAGCCTCAAAAAATTCCTCCACTTCTACCTTAGTAGAACCTTCTGTGGGACCATAGGCACAAATAAGTCTCATTGTCCAGTTCCCCATTCTCATATTTGCCCACATTACTCTACTTGAGACTGACTGCCATTCAAGAAGATTAGCCTCGTATTTTGTGTTGAATACTATGGCTACTCCTTCTTTTCCTTGATTGTCATTGCCTGAATATAACATTTTGTATTTATTGCTCAGAAAGATCTCACCAGTTTTGGTCTTTTTTGTTTCAGTCACCCCTATTATGTCGATCTGGTACTTATCTAATTCCTCAGCTAGCTCCATTTCTTTGCCATTCAGGCTTCTTACGTTGATAGTACCGATCTTTAACTCTGGTGATGTTGAGTTGGGGTTTGTTTTCAGATTTGTTCCAGTAGCTGACTTTTCGCTGTTCGCCCTGGTTCCCTGGCGAAAACAACGGGGGCCTTGTTTAACCGGGCGACGCCCCAGCCGGCATGAAATTTTGTCATGTTGTACCATCATTTTTTATTTTGGTTTAACCAATAAGAATACAATTTGGTCGGCTAAATCCCAAATTGCCAGCCCATCCTCGTTCGTTCAGTATCAAAGTAGATACCCAACAGGGTGCACCACGAGAAGGTGAGGATTGGACATTAGGTCAGAAGCCCTGGTCGGTTCTCCGCATTCCTTTAAAGGCTATGTGGAGGTCTCCTCTCAGTTATACAGCTTTGACCCGTATTATGAAAATCAAATTAAAATCTAAATAAATAATACATAAATAAACTATATTTTGAGAAATTTATCATACACTGCATTTACTTTTCATATATCGTTATCAATTTTCTAGCAAATAACATTATTTTCAGCAAATTTTTTCTGCGATGAATTGTCCATGAACTATGGTCACCTGGTTCCAACTAGGAACATCAACCTTATTCAAGATACCAGGTAATTTTATATAAACTTGGTTTTTAATCCTTTTTCCCAAGTAAGCAAACAGACAAGTAAGTCAAGTTTGCGCCACGTAATGCATTTCTGAGGCAACTCGTTTAAAAGGTGGATTAAGCTCTGGTCACTTTTCTTAGTATTTTTCCTTTAGTGTAAAGCACATCCCCTTGCGGAGATGTATGATGCTATGCATTAAAGGCAATGGTCACTACCCATACTGGTTTCGACCTTTATTGAGGTCTCGTCAGTTGGAGCCAGACCTGACAATGCTAAGGTTGAAGTAATGCAGAGCTTATGAATTTTATCTAAACAAGTTGTCACAAGGTGCTTTGACCTTATTAAATAAAATCTCAGGATGAGAGATAGATGTAGAAAGTTTTTTTAACTTGGGTATATTATGTATTCAAGATATCAAGTAATTTTATATAAACTTGGTTTTTAATATTAATCAAAAACCAAGTTAAGTTTTTAATTTTTTGTTTTTTAATTTTAATTAAAAACCAAGTTTATATAAAATTACTTTGTATCCTGAATACATAATATACCCAAGTTAAAAAAACTTTCAACATCACCTTTACTTTTGATACACCTAAGCATCCAGCATCTGTAAAAGTAGTCCTGTTAGACTGTACATCCCTAATCTACTAAGATGCTTTATATCTCAGAAATATGAGCATGCCCAAATTGACTGTCATGGCTCTATTGCCCATGCCGATAAATCTTGCTCTGCAAAGAAAGCTAAATGTATCAACTGGCAGGAAGATCAACCAGCTTACTTCTGTGCATTGTCAGAAGTGGAAAGATCAAAAGGGAATACAAAAAAATGAAAACAGAATGAAATATATTAGAATGCAAAAAAGAACTTAAGCACTACTACACCTATTCTGAGATCCTCTTATGCTGAGAAGGTGGCAGCTAAGAATATGCCAACAGCATCTCAAACACGTATGTCTATTCCACCATACCTGAATGTTTTGATCGTGAATGCTACTCTGTTGAGCTCATCAATTGCACTATGGTCTTAGTCCAGAGACAACTCCAAAAATGGTTCTGTTCAATTAGAACCTACTTGTCTAAAAAAATATGGCAAATATCGCTAAAAGATAAACTACCAGACATCTCCCACAGTAAAAATGGATACTTCAGTATCCACTGGAAGTAACTTGAACTTACCCAGTGATCCTGACACATCCAATGAAGTATTGGATATTTTTCCAGAGGAATAAATAAACACCAGTTGTCCAGACTTCCTAAAAATCTAATGAGAAATATAAACCCAACAAGGGTAAGTCCTCAAACTCCCAGAAATCAGACAGGTCTACAAAGCCTAAACAGATGAAAATTTTTACAACGGAACTGTTGTGAGTTTTGCAAGAATATCAATAATATCAAGACTTTACTGCAGAAACACAAACCTTTCTGTCTGCAGGAAACATATTTAAGATCCAATGAGAACCCAGTTTAAGGAATTTCACTGTGGTATGATGCAAGAACAGGATTAGAGATGGTCCTGCTCATGGAGAAGTAGCTATCTTAGTGGGGAATCATACTCCATTCCATCATGTCAAGCTTAATACTGCTCTGGAAGCAGTAGTGATTTGTTTCCATGGCATCTCTTATTACAGTATGCTCAATTTATTTACCACCAAGTGCTGAGTTAAATGAAATCAATCTTGATAACCTTATCTTGAAACAGCCTAAACCCAAACTTCTTATGGGTGACTTTACTGGACACAACTCTATGGAGTAGTACCAACACAAATAGATGAGGTCGTATCATTGAACGAGTCCTTGACAATGATGACTTCTCTCTTTTTTTTGAATAATAGGCTCAATACTTTCTTCCATATGCCTGCTCATCTTACAATCTGCTCTCCGGTCATTTTTCTGCTGCTCAGATGAGATGCTGAAGATAACAGTTACAGAAGTGATCATTTTTCTTGTATTTACACATCTTCACACAAACCATATTCTACACGAATGTCAAAATGGAAAATGGATCAGGCTGACTGGAATACTTATTCCCATCTAGCAGAATTTAAAGTTGATACAGTCAAACACCTATTAATGAAGCAGTAAAGTATGTAATATGCATTGTCTAGGCAGCAACAGCTGCCATTCCAAAAACACATTCTTGATTTCCACTCTATCCAAAGCCTTGGTGGAAACCAGAATGACAGACAGTCAAAAAAAAAGATCAACACAGTGTGTGGTGTATTTCATAGATACACACTGTAAAAATTCGATGTTGCCAAAATAAATCATCTAAAGTCGACTTTTTACAGCAGTAATTCACATAAATTTTCTTGTACAAATGTATATTTTGCTTTTCCATGTAATGCTATCTGTATAAAGAGCAAAATAAGCCCAAAGGGAATTAACTCACTCATTGTTTAAGAAGGGATGTAGAGGTATTGAAACCAAGAGCATCGCCTGAAATTCGGCATGTCTTTTGAAAGTTGTTTGCAAGTCCCATCACAGGTGACCTTCAAGGTCAATATTGAAAGGGCGCGGCACGAATCAAAAGGAAAGGCCCGTAGGCAGGATTGAGAAGGTAAAGGAGGAAAGTAAGATTTGTTGAAGAATATTCGAGAAACATTATCCAAGGTTCTGAAAACTACTTGCAAGACTCGCACGGGGATGCTAGGGGTCCCAAAAACTTAATCCAAGGTGCAGGGACTCTGGTATTTAAAAGGCTTGGTTCTGAGATGAGAAGCGCTTCCTTTTCTTCATCTTGAGTGATCCATCCACGAGAGGTGCCAATAAGTTCTGGAGGGGAAGGCGGAGAGACCCGTCCACTGATAGCGCTCCAGTTACAGCCAAAGATATCCGGAGGTGATAAGTTAAGGAGAAATCTTGCTGTAAAGGTCCTGAAGTCGAGCAGGACATAGGCGGCAGCTGGCGGGATATAGGGTAGCCAGAAAGGCTACCCTATATCCCACCAGCTGCAGCGACTATTCATCGGTGCCCTGTATCACATCGAGGAGATTTCCAAAACAAGAAAAGGAGGAAAGAAACCCCACTCAAGCGCCGGAATAAGAAAAAAAAAGGACGGAAGACACATGCAAGATAGGAAGAGACCCATGTGAGTCTATATATTCATTAATTGTTTGTGAATTAAGAAAGAATTCCCTATCGAACTGTTAAATTGTCTAGTTTCAGGAGATAGTATTTAGAGTGTTAATATTTCTCGTAAATGTGTGTAATCGCTAATAAGTGAAGCATGAGCGCAGATAATTTCCCTTGGAGAAAATATTGAGCTATTGAAATTTCCTTAATTAATTATATGTGTACTTATGATTGAATTTTATGATAGATTATGTTCCTGCTATCATATAATTGGAATGTTTGAAACTCAATGAGGTGGATTGTATAAATATAATTGCCTAGATTATGATTAAATGTTTGAAAGAAATGAGATTCTGAGAGATATGGTTGTATACATGTATGTTGTATTTTGAATGATGCTAAATTAGGAATGTCAAGCGCACCTAACGAATTCATGTTATGTGTATAACTTCCTGACAGTTGTAATATAAATTATGCTTGTTGAAAGTCTAACTAAGTAAGTGTGAAAGAATTAAATAGAAACCAAGAAAGGCTAAGAATTACCTTTCATAAATGAATCTTGTGATTTCATGTGATATGTACAATTATTAGACCAGAAATCAGAAATTACACTTATTGTTATTGTTGATAAAAATAGTTGTCCGATTCAATCTTTTGCAATGCACTGATCCTAAAAAACACTATTCAGACGGAGCTGATAGCGGAACCCCAATGATTAGTAGTGATTTAAGATAAAAAGCGAGTAATTTTTGCCATGACTGCAAACCTTGGCTAAGATAGGATATAAGTGATTATTTGATCTACTAGAGTATGAAAGCTTTCTTTTGCCTATAATGGAATTTCAGAGGTGCAGTCTTCAATCAAATAAATATCTGGAGATCCCAGGCATGAGAAAAATACTTAAGGTAGAACAAAAAGGAAAATGATAAGATAATATAATATAGAAGAAAAAAACCCTATTACAATGGCACAGAAGGTACTCCTATTACAACACCAGATCAAAATTAATAGCTTTTAAGCATACTCGGACTAGAGCACATTATGTGAGACCCTGGAATCTGAAACAATCTTGGATCCAATTTACCTCATCAATTAAAGGTAAATACAGAACACACCATTCATCTACCTTAGACCATAATGGATGTGTTATTGCTGATCACAAAGTTACTGCAGACAGTTTGGCAGAAAATTTTGCCAGAAACTCAAGAACGGCTTCATATTCCCTAAGTCCAATCCTCACCTAATTGCAGTACATTTTGTACTGCAATTAGGTGAGGATTGGACTTAGGGAATTAGGTGAGGATTGGACTCACCTAATTGCAGTACATTTTGTAGAAAGTTTGTTCACTTGGTAAGAAATTATATTCTTGCTTAATACTTTATCCAAGCCTTTATCTAATACTTGAGCCTCCGTAGCTCAGTCAGTATAGATGAAGCCCTTTGGTCGGAAAGACATGGGCTTGATTCCCATCAGTGACGTGAAGAACCTTTATCTGGTCTCTTTCAACTAAAGGTGAGTTAACCGGTCTCACACAGAGGTAGAGGATTTTTCATCCTTCAAAACAGGCAAACCTGTCCTATGAACACACATGGCTACTGTCATAAAAATATGCTGCGGCAAGGAAGGCAATGGGAAACCACCTTGCTCATAATCATCTCCCTAATATGGTAGAATATAACTACCCCCCCCCCCCCACACACACCAGCTGTATGGCTGAGGGAATAGGATAGGATAAGTCTATACAAGTGTAAGCAAACACAAAGTTTGCTTGAAGTATATTAACGACCAGGCTACTTGCGTATAAAGGCTGATTATTTCACATCAATTGTTGTACTATCCAATAACGCAAAACACACTTCCTTTAAGAAGTGTATTGCTAAGCGAAGGATCACTATCTAGTCCAGATCAGATCTGACCTTGGTGTTTGCAATTTTCCCTCAGCCAAATGGTTAGTGGGATAGCAATGCTACATTACTAAGGAATTGTTGTAGAACAAGGTGGTTTCCAGTTGCCTTCCTTGTCCAATGGTATTCTATGTACCACCACCATCATCATCAAATTCCTGATATACCCACAAGGGGTGTACAGGATATGATAGTACTACATGAAAAATTTACATCATTACTAACTTCTTATCTACAATTTTCCTCCAAATCAGTCTATTATCTGTCAAGACTCCAATATTATCAGGTTTCTGTCTTCCTCTGGGTCTTCTTCTGGTTCAGATTGGATGCAAACTGGTGTTTCTTGAGTATTACTGCTACCCTGCTTTTCCTGAGAATATTATCCTGTAGTCGTCACTCCAGAAATCACCTTGATCTTGCCATCTTGTTTCACATATTCCCAGCATGTCTATATTAAGCCTCTTCATTTCCTTTTTAATGTTTCCTATTTCCAATAGGGTTTTCACATTCCACGTTCCTATGTTTCCATAATTTTTCTGCTTCTTTCTGTCTGTATCATGGTTTCACTGGTTTATGACCTGAGAAGCCCGATTTCTTCCCCTGCTAGGCATGACTCCTCTCATGGATGCTCCATCGCCGATCTCATTTTGACTGTTTCTAGTTTCCCTGGAATACAATATTTAAATTGTTAATAAGCTGAGACTACTTAGAGCATAAAATCCTATGAGATACATTATTCTTGGCTAGCCTTAGCTGTTGGAAACTTTAAGAATTAAAGTTTCCAAAATTTTTGGAATTTTAGCACAACTATATTTATTAAGATTGGGCTGTCCCCCCCCCCCACTTACAAACCTGAAAGATTCATTTTAGAATCAGCAGCTTTAAAAATAACAGCCTAATCTTAATAAATATAGTTGTGTTAAACTTCCCAAAATTTGGGAAACTTTAATTCTTAGGCCTCCCACCCAACAGCTAAAGCTGGCCAACTGTACCCATAAAGGGAGCCCATCATAGGACTTTAGGCTTTATGTATTCTATTTTCTTCTACTCATTGTGTTTTTGTGTGTGTTATTACAATTTTAATATTGTTTCGAAGATGTCTCTGTGACAGAGACACAACATTGAAGTGATTAAACCTGCTGTTTAATTATTTCTCTTTGTGCATGAGTGTAAACCAGCAGTTCAGCCTAAATATGCATAAGGAAACAAAGCTTGCACAAGGAAGTATCTTCATCATTAGGCTACTTATATAACAGAGGCTGACAACTTGCACATCAGCTGCCTTAGTATAAGCGAATACTTATACTAAGCATATTCAAATGTAAGTACTTGGTTTATGCTTGAATAAAGAATTACTGTATATTATCGCGTATAATGCGAACTAGAAATTTTGTTTGAAAACTAGCCCTAAAATGATATGTCCATGTATAATACAATCTGATAATCTTGTTCTCAGCTAAAAAAATCAGCTAATGCCTTTTTTTTTTTTATTCCCGTATATAGGGAGTATGCGAGACCGTTTTTAGCCCTATCTTACTTTTGGAGACTGAGTAAGCAGTTCAATCTCCACTGGTACCCAATCAGAGATAGCTGGCCCAAAGCTATCACTAATTAAGCGGCAAGCAGTGAAGAGAGACAGCTCAACAAGAATCTCGTTCCTTAACATTATAAATAAAACAATACGAATTAACGAACGAAATATTTATTTTAAAACAAAATGTCAAAATCCTTTAAATTCTTCTTCATCTTTTGAGTCATCAAACATTTCATTTATAAATTCATCTGTAGGCATTGCATCATCAGTTGTCATCATCATGCTCCCCATTTTGTTGTGCGCCATCCTCGCTTTCGTATATGACGTCATCTTCAGATCCATCCATTGAATTATATATTCCACATTTAAGAAACGAGCGTTGAATCATTTCAGATGGTATCGAATCCCAAGCTTCTTTAACCCAGCTGGTGACCAGGGTGATCTCAGGCTTCTGAAAATTCCACCCTTTGTCATCTTCACCAAACCAGATGACATCCATTCTCTCCATTTTTCACGTAAGTGATCTTTAAACGGCTTAATCAAGCTGACATCAAGTGGCTGCAAAACGGAAGTTAAATTGGTGCCATTACCTTCCAAATCAAAGGACAGGTTTTCATATTTATCCATTTAATCTTTTGATTCGTTTATATACGTTAAAAAAAAAATCACTGTACTCCTCTATCATAAGAGCTTTTGCCTAGTGCCTTTATTATTTAACATATGAGAATTTCTTTTCTCATATGCTTCAGAATTGTCTTCCTTTTAAATATCACTGTCGGCTTTAATTTGGTTCCGTCTGCATTGCATGCTAGAACAACGGTAAAATGCGTTTTTTCATGTCCCGTTGTTTTTATGAGGACACTCTTTTCACCAACTGAGTTTACGGTTCGATTCCCAGGCATATCAAAGTACATTGGCATCTCATCCATATTGCCTATTTGGGAAAGTTCATATCCATGACACTTCTGTAATTTTATGATAAATTTATGGAAGGACTCCACTTTTTCTTCAAGCTGTTTTGGTAACTTCTGTGCAATTTTTGTTCGGTGTTGAAATGTTAATGCTTTGCATTCCATAAATCTGTTGCACCACCCAGGCGAAGCAAGAAAAGATGAAATACCTGGTGTGTCCTTGAATTTACCATACTTGAGTGGTAGAGCTTGAAAATGAATTGCATTTCTTGTTACTATAATGCCATCTTGTCGTTGCGTCAAAATGCGTTAACCATCTCCAAGATGGCATGTTTCGTTTTGGGGATTTTTTCAAGACTGTATTTTTGCTTATGCCAAAGTCTAATATTACTCTCTGCTACACCAAATTTTCTCATAGCAACACTGTTATGTTCTTCTGCAAACTGCACGACACGCAATTTAAATCCTGCTTTAAAAGATGAATGGTTATGTTTCTGTTGGCTCATTTTCAGGCTAGGTTTGTTTAACGAATAATATATAAAATGAACTGTGGTAAAAACCGATATAACTGTGCTAATATCCCACCAAGGGAGCAGGATATTAGTACTACTTAAATTACTGGCTTTATGCGCAGATACAATGCGCGCTCAGTCGCCGAATGCGAGTGGGTCAAGTAGATTTCATTGCATAGGCATTAGGTAGTATATATTGTGTGTGCAAGTCTAATAAGATGATATATTTTTTAAGATCCGCATATAATGCGAACCCCTAACTTTAGACCATAAATTTTAACCATAAATTTTTCGCATTATACGCGATAATATATGGTAAACAAAAAAACAATTTATTCGCAAGATTAATTTCTAAAAGTGGAAAACCTTTCTACAACTATCTCTGATGGGTTGCTTAAGGATCAAAGCTATATAACTGAGAGGAGACCTCCACACAGCGGTTATATGGCATTTATATGGTTATATGAATGCAGAGAACCGCCCAGGGCTTCTGATCCGATGTCCAATCCTCACCTTCTCGTGGTGCACCCTATTAGGTATCTACCTGGATACTGAACGAACGAGGATAAGCTGACAATCTGGGAATTAGCCGACCAAATTATATTCTTATTAGCTTAAACCAAAACATAAATGAATGGTACAACATGACAATTTCATGCTGGCTGCGGCGTCACCCGGTCAAACAAGACCCCCGTTGTTTTTACCAGGGAACCAGGGCAAACGGCAAAAAATCAGCTACAGGAACAAATCCTAAAACACACCCTAACTCAGCATCACCATAGTTCAAGATCAGTACTATCAACATAAGAAGCCTGAATGGCAAGAAATAGAGCTAGCTGAGGAATTAGATAAGTACCAGATCGACATAATAGGGGTGACTGAAACAAAAAAGACAAAAACTGGTGAGATCTTTCTAAGCAATAAATACAAAATGTTATATTCAGGCAATGACAATCAAGGAAAATAAGGAGTAGCCACAGTATTCAACAGAAATACAAGGCTAATCTTCTTGAATGGCAGGCAGTCTCAAGTAGAGTGATGTGGGCAAATATGAGAATGGGGAACTGGACAATGAGACTTATTTGTGCCTATGGTCCCACAGAAGATTCTACTAAGGTACAAGTGGAGGAATTTTTTGAGGCTTTAGAAAAAGCAACTGACACAATGAAAAAGGAAAAGTTGGTCCTTGTTGGGGATCTAAACAGCAGAGTAGGAAATGATTGTCAGACGTACAAAAATATTTTGGGAAAATGTGGAGAAAAGAACAAAGCTAATAATAATGCAAATATCTGTTGGATTTCTGCTCCGGACATGGACTGTTTATTACTAACATTATGTTCCAACATAAAAATGTGCACAAATTCACATGGAGAGAAGAGGCAAGGAATAAGAAAAATCTCATTGACTATGTTATTGTTGATAGTGATGTTTTCTCCCTGGTGCAGGACACCAGAGTGCACAGAAGATTTGAAATTGGAAGTGATCACTATTTAGTCTTGAGCAGGAAAAAATTGAATTTTATATTGAAAAGAATAACATGTAAGAAAGTTTTAAAGTGAATAAATGTTGAGCAGCTCTCAGATGTGAATTGTACATTGAAATACACAAAGATTATTGAAGAAAAAATGAAAGAGTTTGAGAACAGGAATCAAACCTTGGAGAATCAGTGGCAAACTCTGAAGGAAACATTGATTGATTCTGCCAGAGAGGCATGTGGTGAGGTTGTATGCAAGGATAAAAAAATCAGAACACCCTGGTGGACACAGGAAGTTAAAGAGGCAGTGAAGGAAAAGAAGAAAGCATATCAAAAGTTCCTGGCAAATAAGTCAGCTTGTGCTCTTAGAGAATACAGAGACAAATGTAAGAAAGCTAAACAAAAGTGATGTGTAAAATTAGCTAAACAAAAGTCATGGGAGGACTTTCAAGAACATAGAAAATAGCCAAGAACATAGAAAATAAATATCAAGGTGGTGGTAAAATATTCTGAAGGTTGTTGAAGAAGCTTAGGAATGGAGGAAAGAGTGCTGTAAAAGAAGTAAGAGATGATAAAGGTAACATGAAAATGGGAGAAAAAGATATCCTTGAAGTATGGAGTAATTACTTCGAAAAATTGATAAATGAAATAAGCAGTGATAGCACTGTGGTAAAAAACACACTCAACAGGCATACATATCCATACTTGAAGTAGAAAAAGCCATCAAAGGTTTGAAATGTGGAAAGGCAGGAGTAGATGATATTCGACCAGAAATGCTGAAGTATGGTAGTATAAAAGTCTTACAGTGCTGTGCTGCACTGCATAGTTCAGAATGACTGGACAGAGGGACGAATTCCTGATGATTGGCGTAGCGCTCTCATAGTACCCATATATAAAAAGGGAAATAAAACTGAATGTGAGAATTACAGAGGTATTTGCCTGCTGAGTGTTCCTGGTAAAATTTATGCAAGTATACTTGAGAAATGGTTGAGAAGAATTGTGGAAGAAAAGCTTGGCGAAGAACAAACTGGATTCAGGTCAAATAGAGGCGGTCAGGTTCAGATCTTCACTTTACAACAAATAGTAGAGAAATCATAGGAATTTAACAAACATCTGTATTTAGATTTTGTCGATTTGGAAAAGGCATATGACAAGGTGCCAAGAGAGAAGCTATTCAATAAGCTATAGTTATATGGTGTCGATGGGGCATTATATCAAGCAATACTTAGTCTTTATTTGAGTTGTAAGTCAGCAGTTAGAATTGAAGGAAGTACAGGAAGATGGTTTAATGTTAAATCTGGCAGAATCTAGACAGAATCTGGTGTGAGACAAGGATGTACATGATCCCCTCTGTTATTCATTATCTATATGAATCACATTATGAAGGAAAGTGGTATTAAACATGACATCAAAATTGGAGATGTTAATATCAGCTCTTTGCTTCATGCAGACGATGTTATACTTATAAATAAATCCACTACAAGTCTGCAAGATTCTCTGACTAAAATGAATAACTGTTGTAATAGATATGGTATGAAGGTCAGCAATAAAAAGACAAAGACAATGAAAATAGGCAGAATCATTGAAAATGTCAACTGTGTTGTGAATGGAGAACCTGTGGAACAAGTAAAACATTTCAGCTACTTTGGCACGATTTTTAGTGAAGATGGTAAATTAAATATGGAAATAGATAAAAGAATCAACAAAGCTGGTATGGTAGGAAGTCAACTGAATAAATTCATATGGAATAAGAGAGAAATTAGTCGGAAAACTAAATTAGCTGTATACAAGACAGTGTTCAAACCAGTTTTAAGTTATGGATCTGAGAGCTGGGTCAAAAGTGAAACACTTGACTAAAGACTAGAGACCGCAGATATGAGAGTCCTGAGAAAGATTAGAGGCATGAATAGATGGCATCAATGGCAATATCATATTAAAAACGAGGATATTAGGAAAGAACTTGATACTATCAGCATCCACAGAATGGGCGAGGAAAGATTAGCAAAACAAGTGTTCTCTGCCAGGTTGGCAGGAAAACGACCCAGAGGAAGAACAAGATATAGGTGGATTGATAGGGTACAAAGTGACTTAGATGATAGAAATATAAGATCTGATAATGTTGGAGTCTTGACAAGTAACAGACTGATTTTGAGGAAAATTGTAGATAGGAAGTTAGTAATGATATAAATTTTTCATGTAGTACTATTATATCCTGTACACCCCTTGAGGGTACATTACAGGAATTTGATGATGATGTAAACGTATTTTCTTCTTTTTTTGGTGTTGTTTATACCATGAAGCTCTGTTATTACCCCCCCCCAACTGGCCACGACGTCTATAGACGTTGAGATAAATCTGGATACGAAGCTCTAAAATCCACTGAATAACTTGGATAAGAAGTGCAATTTGGTGTTCACTATTTCATCCACATTGGCCGGTAGGGAGGTTAATAATCAACACCTAAGCCTATCCATATTTCACTAATTTTTCTATCCTACTTCCTTTTTATGATTAGATTATTCTTCTCACATATTCTTGAGCACTGGATATGACAAATTCCTTTTTACTATCTTCATTTTTAAAGTGATTAAACCTTGAATGCCATCTAATTACTTGCTAATTTTTCTCAGGACTCATATTTGTAGTCTTAGTTTTCAATCAACTCCCCCGCCCCCTCAAAAAACCCAACTCAGATCAGATTTTGGCCGCTAGAGGGCCAGATGATTGTTCGTGTTTTCAATGAGCGCCCGAAAGCTAAGTATAATTTTGAATGAAAATTAGAATATAGGTTAAAATCATAATGTAATAATGTCTAATTTTGGTAGCTTGTGGTGTCTGTGTGATTTTGGTGTAAATTCCGTTATTTAATTTAGTATTTAACGATACGTTTCATAGATTTGAATATGGCGCCAATGCGACGTAAGATAATGGCGTCCAAAAATACGACGCCATTGTTCAAAAACTATAATGTGAGAGAATTTGTCCAATGTGATGTGTGTGGAATGTATGCGTTCCTGAATGAGGCTGGAGTTTGGATTGAAAGTGATAGTGGTGGGAGAATGTGCAGAAAGTGTAAGCAAAGTGAGGAGTTGAATTATGTGTCAGGTTGTGAAACAGCTATGGTTGAAGAAAGCCAGAATGTGAGTGAAAATAGTGGCTTGATAGGGAATTGCAATGTACAAGATGGCAATGAGAGCGGTGATCTAAGAAAGAGTGAGAGCAACTATACAGAGAGAGAAAATGGTTTGAATGATAAAAAAAATGAGGAATTATTTGTAGGAAGTGAGATCACTAGGTTGCGCGCAGTGATACAAAATGCGCAGCGGCAATTAGAGCACCTGCAAAACTCTTTCCAGAGTGATTCGGCTAACGTAAATAACCAGCATAAGAGCGGGCGAGTTTCAGAAATGAAGGAAAGAGTGTTGTATGGTGACTCGTTATTAAGAGGAGTGATAGATGGGAGTGTAACGAAATCGTACTTACCGGGTGCGAAATTTAAGCATGTAAGTGAGTATTAGAGTGCAAAAACAGAGGTTGAAAGAATTTATAATTGTGGCGGGTACGAATGAATTGAAAGGTGATAAATTTTTTATGAGAGAGGACTTGAAAGTATTGTTAAAGGTAGCGAAAGAAAAGAGTGACAGAGTTAGAATGGTGAGTCTGTTGCCGTGGTATGACAGAGAGGAGTTTAGGAGGAGGGACATAATCGCAAATGACATTATGCGCAGGTTATGCAGACGGTGTGGTGTGGAATTCATGGACGTGTGGAATGAGTTTGATGGGCAAAAGGACTTATACAAGATGGATGGCCTGCATTGAATGGACTTGGTGTGCGGAGACTGGAAAAAGTGTTGCTGAATGAAGTGAAAATGGATGTGCAGAACCAGGGAAACTAGAACTACCAAGAATGGAGGGGGAGTGGATATGCAGACATCAGTGAGACAGTTGAGTGTAAAAATGTATATAATGTACCTGAGCTAGCACTAAGAACAAAAAATGGGAATGGGACATTTAGAATAACGCATCAAGATAGGGGTGGGACAAAGGGATCACTGCATTTCATGTATACTAATGCCAGGAGTATTAGGAACAAGAAGGATTGGCCTTGATTGGCTCTTCCTGGCCACAGGTTATTGGCATTAGTGAAACATGGCTGACGAAAGATGATATAGTTAGTGGGATAGAATATGTAGGTTATAGTGTGTTTAGGAGGGACAGAGAGAATAAAATGGGGGGGGGGGGTGTTATTGATGATAACTTATGAACTGCAGCCAAGGAGAATTGAAGTTGTATTGCAGGATAGTGAAAGGAGCTCATTTGAGGCTATTTGGTGTGAGATTGAGACTGGCAGAATAAAATATACAGTTGGGTGCTGCTATAGACCAGGTGATGGAATAGATGATGGAGATAGTATGCATAAACAAATTGATGAAATGAGTGGAAGGAGGGTAATTATTATGGGGGATTTTAATTATGGTAACATTGATTGGAAGGAGGAGAGGACACATGTGAGGAAGGAAATGGATTTTATTCAATTATTAAGGGATAACTATCTGAGACAGCATGTAATTGAAAACACTAGGGGTGTGAGAGTGCTTGACCTGGTAATAGCATCTCAAAATTTGACTGTAATGAATATGACCATGTTGCCACCTATTGGTGAGAGTGATCATAAGGTCTTGACCTGAGAGGTGGCTAAAGGTGTGGAATTTTTGATTAAGACAGGGTATATGTGGAATTACCGTGCTGGCAAATATGAGAAGCTTAGGAGATTGCTTGGATCGGTGCCATGGCATGTACAACTGCAAGGGCTGGACGTCGATAAAGCATGGCAAGTGGTCAAGGAGCATTTACAGTAGGTTATGGCTGATTGTATACCTAGGGTCCGAATAGTAAAACAAGCAGGGGTTAAATGGATGAATAATACCATTAAGCTTGAGCTGCAAAAAAAGAAACAACTGTGGAGGGAATTTAAAGAAAGGGGTGACCTGCAGGCACACAAACGGTATAAAGTGCAGGCCAGAAGGGTAACGAGTGTGGTAAGAAAAGCAAAAGTGGATTATGAAAGGAAACTAGCTATGCAAGCAAAAGAGAATCCCAACAGTTCTTTCAATATGCTGCAAGCAAGAAAAAAACTGTACATGGCAAAATGATTTTAAGGAATGACGATGGTAACGAGGTCATTGAACCAGTTGATATAGTGGAGTTACTGAGCGCGCACTTTGCAAAAGTATATCACCCAGGTGGTGACATTGAAAAAATGAAGGAGCCATTAGTTTATACGGGAATTGTGATGAATGAAGTGGAGGTGAATAGTCTATTACAGAACCTTAATGTGAATACATCTGTGGGATTGGATGGTATACCGGCACGGGTCTTGTGTGAAGTGGCTAAGGAATTATCAGTGCCCTTGACCATGTTGTTTAATCTGAGTCTCGGGTCTGGTTTAGTCCCGAAGGCATGGAAAGAGGGGAAAATAGTTTCACTGCATAAAGGAGAATCCAAGACTATGGTTGCAAATTACCGACCGATCAGCATATCAGGAGTTGTTGTCAAGGTCTTGGAGAAAGTAGTCAAGAGAAAAATACAGGAATGGATTGATGAAAATGAGATACTGTACAGGGGGACAGCATGGCTTTGTAACGGGTAGATCATGCCTAAGTAACTTGCTCAAGTTTTATTACAAGGTGACGGCTGAACTGGATAAGGAAAATGGGTTTACAGTGATACTGCTGGAACTGGCAAAGGTATTTGACAGGATACCACATGGAATTCTAATCTGTAAACTACAACATATGGAAATGGATATAGGGTTGGTGAGATGGATAGGTGGGTGGTTGATGGAGAGATATCATAGAGTGGTTTATTCAGGAGTGGAGTCCAAAAGACGGCCTGTGACTAGTGGGGTGCCGCAGGGTTCTGTTCTTGGACCACTGCTGTTTAATCTGTTTATTAACGATATAGGGAAGGATCTAAGTGGAACAGTTCATTTGTTCACTAATGATGCAAAGTTGGGGAAGGCGATAGTGAATGCAGAAGATGTCAAAGTCTTGCAGGATGACTTAGATAGATTGGAGTTCTGGGCTAAGGAGAATGGATGTCAATTTAATGTGACAAAATGTAAGGTTATGCATTTTGGGGTGAAAAGATTAGCAGCAGTATACCACATGGGTGGAACTGTACTCCAAGAGATTGATGAGGCCAGGGACTTGGGAGTGTTGGTGGATAGGGAGATGAAGTTTAGGGGGCACATTGCGAAAGTAGCTAAATCAGCTCATCAACTCACTTGGTTGTTGAAAAATACCTTAACGAGCAGAGACAAGCAAGTTATTGTACCTCTGTACCGAGCCTTGATAAGACCTCATCTTGACTACTGTGCCCAGATTTGGTCACCTTGGTTCCTTCTTGATGGGGAGGAGGTGGAGAGGATCTAGAGGCGAGTGACTAAGATGATAGCAGGTCTATGGAATGAACCATATGAGAACAGGTTGAAGATTTGTGGGTTGCAGAAACTGGTTGATAGGCAAAAAAGGGGAGATATGATTGAGACATTCAAATTGCTAAAAGTGCTAAGATTAATTCAGAGGATATTTTTGAGATCAGTACTGGTGGTGGGAGAACTAGGGGACACCTATGAAAGCTGGGCAAGAGTGTGGTTAGCAGTGCTGTTAGAGCTGGGTTCTTTACTTTTAGAGTGGTAAATGAGTGGAATAAGCTGCCAGAGTCTGTTGTGGGTGCTATGAGAGTGAGCAAGTTCAAGGCAAGGTATGATAGATACTGTGAGAATGGCATATAGTTGTGTGGACATGATGTTTAGGGCCTCCCTCGATGAGTCTAAGGACTCCCTGGAGTAGCCCGAAAATAATAATAATAAGTTAAAATTGATTTCAAGATTGTTTTGTATGCTGCTAGTTTAGTGTTTTGGCTCATATTTTGGCTCTTATTCCTTAAAGATATATTCAAATGGTTTCCAAAGATATAGCTTTGCTTATTATATTATTATTTAATGAGATTAGATTCACACCTAATGTTCTAAATTAGATTCACATCTAATTTAGAACATGATTTATATAAAATAAGACCCAATGTATATAAGATTTTGAAACACCTAAATGCAGATACCAAAGAAAACATAAAATTAAACACTGAATTAAAATTAGAAGAATTTCTAAATTACTACACAGAACTGGGGACAGACAAATCTTTTAAAAAAAGACAACTGGCAAACAATCAATGAAAATGAAATAACTGAAGAAGAGTTAGAAATCAGCCTGAAAGAAACAAGAAATGGAAAATCACCTGGAGAAGATAAGCTAGGTTCAGAACTATATAAATACGCAGGAACAAAATTCAAAGAAAGACTTGTTATTTTTAAATAAAATTTACTCAACTGGAATCCCCCCTCAATAGAATGGAAAAAAGCAATTGTGATTCCTATCTTTAAGAAAGGTAATAGAGATGACCCTAAAAACTATAGAGGTATCAGTATACTAAATTCCTGTTACAAAATATATAGCAGAATCTTAAATAACAAACTAATGAAATATTCCGAAAACTTTATTCTAGAAGTACAGAATGGATTTAGAAAAGGACGATCATGTATAGATCCAGCCTTTTGCCTAAAATTAATAATAGAGAAAAGAAGAGAATATAATTTAGAAACACATATTGCATTTATTGACTTTGAAAAAGCATTTGACAAAGTTAATTAAATGAAATAATAATAAAATGGAGTAAAAATTTACATCAAGGAATTAAACTTTCACCTACAGTTAACTTAAACACTCTCCTCTTTGCAGACGACCAAATAATAATTACAAATTCTGAAGGTAACTTACAGAAAGCTATTTTAAATCTAAATGAGATATCCAAAGATTATGGTATGATAATATCAACGGAAAAATCAAAAACTATGGCCTTTAAAGGACAAGATCCAGTAAGAACTAAAATAGTAATAGATAACAAAATCTTAGAACAGGTGAATTCATTTAACTACCTAGGATGTATGATCACATATGAAAATGAAAAAGATATAAACGCAAAAATTGCAAAATATTTAAAAATAACAGGTGTAATCAACTCTATATTTAAACCAAATACAGAGTTGAAAAAAAACCACCTAGCTCAAAAACAAACCAGGCTAAAAGTTTACAATACATTAGCCCTACCGGTCTTAATGTATGGAAGTGAAATCTGGACAATAAAACAAAAAGACAAACAAAGATTAACAACAGCAGAAATGAAGTTTATGAGAAAAACTGCAAAGTATACCCTATTTGATCACAAAAGAAACGAAGATATTATGAAAGAATTAAACCAAGAACCAGTAATAGAAAAAATTAAAAAATATAAACATAAATGGATGGAACATGTCCAAAGAATGAAAACAGAAAGATTACCAAAACAAGCCTTAAAGTACAAGCCACTAGGAAATAGAAAACCATGACGTCCTCTTAAACGATGACTTCTAAGGCCGGAACAGGCCATGCTAGGCCTAAATCCTTGACACGTATGATGATGATGATGAGATTCACACCCACAAAAGACTTTGGTAATAGTACTTTAGTAATTAATACCATGGGTGGGCTAAAAAGTGATTAATCCAGAAATTCTACTGTATAGATTAAACACAGAACCTTTTATGAAACCACTACAGGCCTCCAAATAAGCAAGGTGGTGGTCTCACATTTGGATGGTGAAATTCATCTATCACCTAAAGATGCTCCCAAAACATCCATGCCCACAGTCAGGTTCAAACCTACAACCTGTTGGTAGGAGAGTGGATATACTAACTATTAGGCCAATCAGCCCTGCAAATTTGAAAATATGTTTTTTCAAAATTTAGTTCACCATCTTTACCAAAAATTGTGCCTAAATAGCCAAAATATTTTTCTATGTGCTCTCCATCAAAAATGCAGCTGATTTCCATGTTTCTGTTTTCATAGTTTTCTTATTTTAAAAGGGTCAATTTTTATTGTAAATTTGTAGTAGCAGATATCTCTTTACTTAAGAGTCTTGAAAACTTCCAGTGGATTTATTTAGTTTTAAATCACCAATAAAAAGCAAAGAGTTGAGTTTACTTCAGATTTTGATAGCAGGCTTAATGTCATTTTAGTTCATAACGTGATCCACACAAATGATGAAATAACAGTTGAGATAAATATGCACCCTTGTCTTATACTTGATTTTACAGCAAATCATTCTCTCTTTATATCCTTCAATTCTATGATTACTTAAGTGTGAGCTAAATAATACTCATATAATGTTCCATCTACACCATATAATGTAATTTGGAATAGCTTTTCTTTTAGCAACTTTTCAGAGCTACAAAACTTAAATATAGATCCCTATTATATTACTGTTGGAATCTGCCCATGCTAACAGATTAGTTATTACTAATATCTTCTTCCAGAAACACCCACAACGGATCTATACTTGAATATCTAACACTGACAGGTCAGGGCACCAGATTGATTCCATCCTGGCTCTCCAGCAGTGGAAGACAAGCATATCTGATGTGCATACTTGTCCTGGAGCAGATTGTGGTAATAGACAATCAGCTAGTAAGTGCCAAAGTAAGACTAAGACTCCGAAAACTTCCAAATCAGGCACATCCCACTAGACTGGATGTTAGAGTAATTCCTAGTGGATTCACAGAAGAAACATCAACTAGACTGGGTGATTTTTTGGAGACCATTGAGGAGAACTCACCAGAAATGCTTTGGGAAGGAGTCAAGGTGATAATACAGGACATAGCCAAATAGTATTTCAGCCCAATAAAAAGACCAAGAGACCCATTGGTATCAGATTCAACGTGGGAACTAATCAAAAGAAGGCGAATGGAAAAACAAAGAGACACAGGGACTAAAGAATATAAGATATTACATACAGAAGTCCGAGGAGCCATCAAGCAGGACAAAGAAAAGTTTTATACTAATAAATGTGAAGGCATGGAGTTCCATATGAGGAGGAACAATTATAAAAGGATGTTTTATTTAGTTCGTGACCTAAAGTACAAGTTTGAGTCCAAATTGAATGTCATCAAAGACAGGAATGGAGCATTACTAACAGAGTGGATAAAGAAAATTTGGAGGAGCCCTCTCACCTGGAAAATTCTAATATGGAATCTCCTCCACTTAAGCATGAAGTTGAAAGAGCAGTTAAGCAGCTTAAGAGCAATAATGTCCCAGGTGTAGATGAAATCCCAGAAGAGTTAATTATGGAGAAATAAGTTTCATAGATTGATTGCAAGGATATGGAAGACAGAATCATGGACTAGAGACTGGAACAAGTCTGTTTTCATGCCACTACAAAAGGGAGATATGAAGGATTGCAAGAAGTATAGAAATATTAGTTTAATATCTCATGCAAGCAACATTTTATTGAAGATCATGCTAAATAGGATTGAGGCAGAGATGCCAGAGGAACAAGCAGGTTTTAGGAAAGGTAAGGGCACCACAGATCAGATCCTTTGCCTTAGACAGATCACAGAAAAATATAAAGAATTTAGACTCCCTCTCGTAATGTGTTTCTTAGACTACTCTAAAGCTTTTGACTTTCCAGGACGTGAAACTGTGGGAAGTAATAAAAATAATGGGTTTTCCTCAACATACTATTAGGTTAATAGTCAACTTGTACAGGGAGCAAGAAGCCACACTAAATACAGGTGTTGGATTAACTGACTGGCTTCAAGTTGCAAAAGGGAGTTAGGCAAGGATGTTTACTTTGTTCTAACTTGTTTAGTATATATACTGAGGACGTCACGCATGATGTCCTCAGTATATATACTAAACAAGAATTGGATGAACTCAAGACAGGAATTAGGATAGGTGGTAGATTGATCTGTAATCTGAGGTATGCTGCCGATACTATACTCCTCTGTAATGACAAGGAAGAGCTAGGACAAATTCTTGATCAAATTAACAAGATCAGTAATAACAGAGGACTTCAACTTAATCCTAGCAAGACAAAGATAATGGTTCTCAAAGAAAATACAAACAGGACAGCTCTTGAGAAACAAGTATACCTTAATGGAGAAAGAATTGAAGAAGTCAGCAAATCTGAGTATCTGGGATACATTATTAATATGAAGAATTGCTGTTCAGAAAACATCAGAAGAAGATTAGGAATGGCTAAAACAAGTCAGAGACTTGTCTAAAATCTGGAAGGATGAATCAATTGCCATGGGAACAAAGTTGAGGATTTTGGATGCAGCTGTTTTTCCAACAGTGACTTATGAATGTGAGCCTTGCAACCTAAAGAAGTCATATAAGAAAAGAATAGCTGCTTTTGAGATGCAGTGTTACAGAAGGCTGTTGAAAATATCATATAAAGGCATACAGATGAATAGATGTTAGAAAAGATTAGTACAACTTTAAGGCTCCTTAAGGATATTGACAGAAGAAAGTTAAAATACTTTTGACAGATTGAAAAGATGGATGGAAGACTTCTCAAAACAGTAATAGAAGGTAAATCCCTGTAAAAAGAGGAAGGAACAGACCATCAATGAGATGGATGGATGGTGTGGAGTGATTGATCTTCAGATAGTTGAAGCCTCCAGAAAAGCAAACAACAGGACTTGTGTGGCACATCACCGAGCATCAGAGTGACCACAGAGCATCTGTGAATGTCATGAACAGATGATGATGATTATATTACTATTATTTCTCAAATATTTGTAAAGTAAAAATGTGATCCCAAGAATCCCTACTTTTGCTAAATCCAGTTTGTTCTCCAAATTTCTCTTCCACAAATTTTCCTAACCATTTCTAGTAAATTCTTGCATAAATCTTACCTGAAACACGCAGCAGAGAAATTTAACTCCCAGTCTGATTCTCACATTCTGCTTCATTTCCCTTTTAGAGATGAGTACTATCATAGCTCTGCTCCAATCACCTGGAATTCAAGCTTTTATACTTCCATATTTGGGCATTTCTGGTTGAAACACTATCATGCGAAACGCTATTTGAAACTACAGGCAGATGGATTGAAAGAGGAAAAAGTCTGATTGAGTTTGTAGGCTGGACTATGAAATTATAACAGGCAGTTGCTGCTCGTGCATGGAGAAAAGACATAGGACTAAAAGAAACTGAGATAACAAATGAAGTGATTCAGTGAGATTAAGTAATTACATAAAGACGTGCAAAATTCACATTGACCAAATTAATCTCCTCTAGACAGCACTGAGAAATTTTAGGTGAGTTTTTAGTGCACCACTCCAACAATAAGATCAGTATCCAAGCTGAACAAATTTGTGATTTGTATAGCATTAGCAGCTGGTTGGACATATGGAAAAGAATGCCTAGTTTTTTTTAGAGATTAACCACCTTACCTGCCATTATGGATCAAATATGCATCCTCATACGCTTCGTATCCATCATATATTTCAATGTAATTTCCATGTTATTACAATTTTAATATGCACTTCGCATTTATGATAACTTGGATGTATATATACGTCCTGGCCGGTAGTGTGGTTAAGGAAACTATAAATGTGATGCATTATAGCAGAAAAGGCTACAGGTAAATATGAGTAAGAAGATTTGATCCTGTCTGGTGAGAAAACAGAGTGAGATGATTATACTTGCCAAGCAAAGATTTTCTTGTTTAATCCTTTACCCAAAAATAAGCAAAGTTTGTGCCTAAAGTACCTTCATGACTAAGTTCTTTTATATGTTGACTTTGCATCAATTGCTTAAGTATCCCATAATGCAAAGCATTAAGGGAAGAGTGCTTCCCTTAATGCTTTGCATTATGGGATACTTAAGCAATTGATGCAAAGTGGATAGTGATCCAGACTGGTCTCATCAGTGGGAGCCAGATCCAGAAAGATTAATTCAGAATTAATATGTTAATTCAGCATAATATGAGGCATGTGCTAGGATAATAGCAATAGTACAGCAGACAGCAAATGAAAAAATGATTTGCCTGTTAGCTTTATCTCGTCATCTTATTACTAAAGACAGAAAGCCTAATTGACAAGTATATATGAAAGATGAACCAGTAAATTTATTCCCTCATCGACATGAATACAAGGAGTAGTGTCAGCAGAAGCTGATAAACCAGCTAGAGAGGTTACTGCACTAGTTTGTCACTGAAGTATTTGATAACATAATCTATATATCAACATGCAATGCTATATTGGGGCATGAAACATTTTCAACACTAACAAAGCAGATATATTTTATGATAATGAATCATCACAACCAATCTGGGAACAGAAAGGGTCCTAATATAGGTATGCAAAGGCTCTTTACAAACTAGTATAACAAGGAAGAACCTAATAGTTCAATTATATTGTTAAGGATCCTAATAATGATACTAGCCATCGGTTTATGGACACATTTTCAGATGTCTCCAAAAAAGAGGGGTAAAAATCCCAAAATTGAATGTAGCAGGGAACCATAAAAAAAAAAAAAAAAATATACATTATATATATATATACACAGGTGCACATATATTCACATTCAAAGCACATCTTATTAATATTTATATAAACTTGGATTCTGTATTTTTATACTATCATACGAAGAAGAAAGGAATTAGGACTAGATTTTTCTCTCATAGAGTAGTGCATGACTGGAAAGGATTGACATTGGATGTTGTGTGTGCAAGGAGTGTGAATAAATTCATGAACAGGTATGACAGCTAGTGCAAATAGTACTTCCTCCCTCAATGTGTTCCTGACTCCCTAGAGGTCTCTTAATAATAATATGAATTGAACTTTTTTCTTCTTTGAGGTAAACCTGTTCTTTCAACATTTCTATCCTCATTCTCCCCACCCTCCCAAATCTTTATGAAGAACATAACAATGTCATGAAAATTCATCATCACAGGCTTTTATCTTTCATATTTTAAAAATTTTGGCAGATAGAACCTACAAAAGCTACTAGTAATAGGTCTTACGGTCATGATCCACACAGTTCAGAATATTATTAAGAGAGACCTCCCAGGACTCATTCAGGAAGGCCACATACTTATTCTTCAATTCATTCACACTGCTTGCACTCAACATCCAATGGCAATCTATCCCAATCATGTACCACCCTCTGAGAGAAAAATCTAACCTCACCCCTTCTTAGTGGCCTTCATTCTCAGCTTCCAAGGATGTCCTCCTATCTTTTCCCCACCTCCATAAATTATAAAATTCCAACTATTGAAATCCTGTATGACCCTTTCAGAAGTTTCTAAGTCTTGATCATATCACTCCCTTTTAAGATCTCCTGTTTGTTAGTGTCTGCAGTCTACAAATTCTCAATCTGTCTTCATAATCAGTATTCCACAATCCTCATAACATTTTTAACACTCCTCTTTGTACTCGCTCCAATATATCAGAATCGCAATGGAAACAAGACCTGCGTACAATAGTCCAAGTGAAGTTTTATCAAGGCTTTATAAAGAGGCAAAATGACATCCTTTATCTTTACATGTGAATGTTTGTTTCAGCATTGCAATTATCTTTTGAGTTGTATTTGCAGTCTTTGCCATATGGCCCCTGAACTTCAACTTCCTATCTACTAGCACTCCAAAATCTCTAGACTCATCAGTTTCTTCTAGCATAATCCCACCAAAATAATACAACATTGGATATCTAATCACGTTGAAATGAATGACTTTACATTTACTGACAATGAACTGACACCCATTTTCCCATGCCCATAATTCCAGCCTATTCAAATTCTGCAAGTACTGCATATCAGCAGCATTCTTGATTACCTTACCTATCTTTGCATCATCTGCAAATAGCTGTATGTCACTTGTCAAATCCTTCTCAATATTAATGTACAGATTGAATAACAGTGGACCAAGCACTGATCCTTGTGGTACACCACTTGTAATCTTGCAGACTCATATTCCCCGTATATTATTTTTTGATAACTGTCAGTTAGCCATCCCATGGCAATATTCTATAACCCAAACCCATTTTCACCAATTTGTGCAACAGTCTACCATGCTGTATTCTGTCAAAAGCCTAGCAAAATCCAAAAGCATCATGGTGTATCCACTCCAGTGCATAGTTCAATGGCAACATCCGTGATATTTTAGCAACTTGTTCACATTATAGAATGTGAACAAGTTGCTAAAATATCATGTACCCTTGGTAAACTCATGTTGTTCATTGCAAAATAGAGATTCACTATCAATCCATTTCTGAATGCGAGCTCTAACCAATTTTTCCAAAATCTTCATCACCACTCCTGAGATACTAATTGGTTGACAGTTGGATACATCGGTTTTTGCGCCATCCTTGTGAAATGGAATTACAATCAATTCCTTCCATTCCTGCATAATCTTCCCTGTTCTGAGACTCATATTAAACAGCCTGGTCAAAGGAATAGCCAGTTCAGCTGAACACTCTTTTAGCACATGTGCTGATAATCCATCAGTCCCTATTGATGAGTTCTTATTCAATTTGGGCAACAGCTCTAATACCTCGTCCTCATACACCTGAATTTCTTCATCCAGTTAAGAGGTAGCAGTGAGCTCAATGTTGCATACACCAGCTTGATAGCTTTTAACAAAATGGTCACTCATTAGTTGAACAACCTCTCCTGCATCTAACTCTGATGCATCTGCATTTAGAAGAGTTATTCTTTCATATTCATTCTTTCTTTTACTTGCAGTATACCAATAGAATTCTTGTAGGTTCATTGCATTTTCATTCTTCTCATGAGATTCTACTGTTACCCAATCAATATTTGATAATTAAAGTGTCCCATTATGATTACTCTTTTTGCACTCGTCGTTTCTATTTGGTGATGCATTTCTTCATCACTAGCAACTGATCCACCAAGTCTATAATAACACCCCACTATGTAATCGATCATGTTAGATTCCACTTCACACCAGATGGCTTCAAACTTACTGCCACATGAAATATTGTTAGTAGTAGTACTACTATCATAAGTCTCAACTCTAAATGGATTCAAGTCATCCAGTATGCTTATAGTAATTAGTAACTATTAAAGTAATTAGTAACAAATTAAATAAACTAAACATAGAATATGCTTATAAGCAGTATATACAAAGGACTTACTGGATTGTTTCACTTCGACTAAGATATGGACGAGGAGGGAATGTAACACCACTAAAAAATAAAAATTATATAAATGATAAACAACAATATTTACTTCATAAACAGCAATAACACATACACACAGTAATACTTAGCAAAGTGTAGTTGAGGTGTTAAAAAAGTTCCTGTGTTATGGAAAACCGTGCTGTTAAAATTATAGTGCATTATAGGGTAATGCGTTCCAAACAATTACAGTATTGGTGAAAGAGAAAAAAAAACACAGTAAAACCCTGTTTTTACATTCCTGCAATTTACGTCATTTTCCGTTGGTCCTGTCTTAAGGTCTATTCTTACGATATATTGTTTTCCCGCCATTAATAACTTGATGTGGAGATTATTTCTCGTGATTTGTGTTTTTTTCTCGGGTGGCAAATACTGATTTTCGAATCGATTTCTGAGAAAATCTGCCATTTCTGTTCCCAGATGGCATTGCTTTCAGCTGTAGTTTCGTTTCTGCCATCACGGTGACGTGCATGCTTGCAGCAGTAATGTAGTGATGAGCGATAACGTGATTTTTCAATCACAATATGAATTGATATTGCAGAATTTCTGCTACATAATTTAGCATGTGAAAATTGCTTTCAAGTTGCCATAGTGGATTATCCATGTTAGTAACGTGGAGAAAAAAGACAGAAAAAACGTATTTCGGTAGAAGAAAAGATGGCAATTCTGCGACATGTAGATTGGCATGCTAGAACATGTTTGCATTTAGCAAAAGATCTTGGACTCTCCATGTCCACTTTGAACACGATAGTAAAAAACAGGTCAAACACTGAACTCAATGCAAAGCAATCTGGTGCTATGTCAAAAAAAACGAAAAGCAAAAACAATCAACAATTAAAGATTTTTTTAAAAATAGATAAATGTAAGTAATTGTAAATTCATTTATTTTCAGTTATTAAATTTTGTAATCTAGTAGGTAGACTCACATACTAGCAGTAAGTCATCTTTTAGCCTTTTTTTAATTTTTTTTTTTTTACATTTCCTGCTATTTACACTTTTTTTCATCAGTCCCCTGAAAAGTGTAAAAAAGGGGTTTTACTGTAATAACAATAATTGAGAATCATTTGTTTACTGCAAGCTCCACAAAAATACTGATTAATTTTCACTTAAAAATTAAAAAGGATTAAAATAAAAAGAAAAATCAGTAAACATTGTGATTGTAACAGAACAGAAGTTTTTATTTGGAAAAATTGATGGAGACAGTGAGCTAAAATCATGAATGGTATGCTGGTGGAGTTGTTTGAGGAGAAGAGAGTACAGTTTGGGGATGTAGGCATGTGCTTGAGGGAAGAATAGAATTATACAGACACAATGGATTGCATTTGAATGGCTTTGGAGTGAGTGCACTGGATAAAGTGTTGCTAGATGGAAGTGCAGTGTGTGTGTGTGTGTGTGTGTGTGTGTGTGTGTGAAAGCAAGAGATCAGATGAGATGAAGTCACACTTCATCTCATCAGGAGAGTGGTATTGAAATAAACAGAAGTGCTTGGCAATGGGAACAGTAGTTGTATGATAGATGGAGAGAGAGAGAGAACAGAATGCAGGAGGAACATGGAAATGAGGAGGGGTGACAGGGAGACATGGCAGAGGGGAGAGTGGATGTTGGAAGTAGTAGTGAATGTATGTATGGGGATGATCAACATAGAAATAGAATAGATCTGGATGTAAGTGTGTGGTGTGGGGGGGGGGGGGGGTTGAGACTGAGCTGATATATGTGGTAACCAGTGATAAAGGTGATTGGGCAAGGGAAGGTGTGGTGGGGAAATCACAAACAAGTGACTTGGGTAGGACTGGTTATAGTCCAAAAAGTAACCTGCTGAGTTTATTTACAAATGCCAGAAGTATCAGACGGGAGATGAAATAGTGTCGCTGACCGAGTTCATTTGTCCCCAAATCGTTGGAATAAGATGATATCCTAATGGGAACAGAAATGGAAGCATACAGTATTTTTCACAGGGATAGAAAGGACAAGAAGGGGAGTGATGCTGATGATAGCAGAACTGAAATAGGGCTGAGATATCAGGAGGGAAATTCTCAAAGAAACCTTAGAGCTAATCCAAGCTAAATTTCCTCCCTATATCTCAGCCCTATTTCAGTTCACAATGAAATCAGGTTATTTCATTTGGCAAGGAAAATTCTACAAACAAATAGAGGGGACAGCCATGGGTTCACCACTCTCCCCACCCTTGGCCAACTTTTTTTATAGAGACTTTTGAAGAGAAAGCCTTAAACTCTGCCCCACAAAAACCAACCACATGGCTTCGCTACATTGATGATGTGTTCGCTATTTGGCCACATGGCTCTGATACACTCCTCTCTTTCCTAACACACTTAAACAACCAACACCCCAGAATGAAGTTCACCCTAGAAAAAGAGAAAAACAACAGCCTCCCTTTCTCAGACACACTAGTCACCTGCCAGTCTGATGGAACCTTGGTTTTCTCAGTTTACAGAAAACCCACCCATACAGGCAGATACATTCACCAACAATCCCCCCCCCCCCCCCTCACAACAATATGAAGTAATTAAGACACTACACAACAGGGCTAAACTTATCTGTTCAAATGACAATGCCCTAACCACAGAACTAAACCACATCCTCAACACTTTCTTAGCCAATGGCTACCCCCCAAAAAAATCTTGAAACCAGTAAACCACAATCCCCCCCCACACACACTTCACAACAAAGATTACTCTAAATCCATTACCATTCCTTACATCTGGGGCACCTCGGAAAAAATTACAAAAATCCTAAAAAAACACTTGACCTCATGTTACAGACCATATAGAAAATTGGTGTCCCTTATCCGCTCCACTAAAAACCAACCACTTACCCTAGACCAACCTGGTGTTTACCAGGTCCCTTGCAGCTGTAAGCTGTCCTACTCTGGCCAAACAGGCAGACAGCAAATATCAGAATTTCAGAACACAAGGACTACATCCGGTTTCACCAGTACAGCCACTCTGGTCTCTTGCAGACCATGCTCTGGATACACACCACAGAAAATGGTGGAAGAAAGCCACGGTAATACACCGTAGTAAATTCAAATTTCAAAGGCTATTCATGGTATCAGCCTCAGTCCTAAGAAACAATCCAAACCTCAACAAATTTGGTTGCATGAGACTGCCCCAAATTTGGGAGACTTACATCAGAAGACCTTCAGCCCAACGGCCAAGTATACCTACAATAGCCTGCTAGGGGGCACCATCAGGACTTTTAGGAGAAACAATAGCTTCCTGCTTCATCCTCATTTACTGTGTGTAGTGCCTGCGTCTTTATTTTAAGTTACTGTGAAGATGGCAACGGGACGTTGCCGAAATATTGGAAATATAGATTAAAGTTAAATTTAATTTATATCCTGTGTACGTTGTAAATTCCTTAAATTATTTAATAAGTGTGGCTGTAAATTATAGGCCAATCTGTATTTCTGGAGTTGTGGTAAAGGTACCAGAGTGATTGGTGAGAAGTAAGATACAGAAATAGGTAGATAACAGCACTATTCTCTGTGGTTATAAGCACGGGTTTGTTAATGCGAGATCATATACATGAAACTGCTTTCTTGTCTCACAACTACCCTTACACATTGTACTAATTATCCCATTCCAATTTTCTAATAATAACTTCCATATTCGAATGTGATAACATATACATATTTACCACTTTTTCTTTCTCTTTTTAGTTTTAATTTTGTTAAAGGGAGATCATGTGTTATTAACTTATTTATGTACAACAAAGTGACAAATGTCTTGGACAAAGGAGATGCATATACAGTGGTATACTTATATTCTCAAAAGCTTTTAATAGACTGCCACACAACGAGTCATTGTTGTGTGGCAGTCTATTAAATTGAAACAGATGGGAGTGGATAACAGACTTTTGGGTTGGATCAGTGATTGGCTGTCAGATAGGTATAAGAAAGGTGTATATGGGAGTGCAGTATCCTAAAAGAGGAAAGTCACTAGTAATGTGCCATAGGGGTCAGTTTTGGGACCATTTATTGTTCAATTTGTAATGCACATTAATGATATTGGAATGGGTTTAACTGGTGAATATGCAGCTATTTGCAGATGATACAAAATTGGGGTAGAGAAATACAGAGTCAAAGTGATGGCCTTAAAGGAAAACTTGAATAGATTGTATGAGTGAGTGAGTTACAGTATGCAATTGTCATTTCAATGTTGTAAAGTGTAAGGTTTTGAAATTTGGTAAGCAATGATGGGATGCAAAGTATAACTTGGTGGGAAGACTTTAAAGGAGATATAAGAGATGAGAGATTGGGGAATGGTGGTGGACAAGGACCTGAAATTCAGGGACCACATTGCAAAAGTTGTTAAGATGCCACATTAGATAATGGAAATGATGCAAAGGACCCTGACATGCAGAAATAAAGAGGTTATGATGCCAATGTATAAGGCCTCATATGGATTACGAGTGCACAGATTTGGTGACTGTGTTTTCATGGTGATGAGGATATGTAAGAAACAGTTCAGAGAAGATTCCCAAAGGTGGTCAGTGGTTTTTGAAATTTGGAGTACGAGGACAGATTGAGGGAATGTAAATTGCAAAGCCTCATGAATGGGAGGAGGATATTGTAAAATCTCTCATCATATGTAAATCATGAGAGATTTTACATTTTTCTAAGGAGATTGCACTTAAAGAAATGTCAATCTTGCCTGCAATCTTGTATTTGTAGTAACTTAACCATTAGCCTTTGTTAAAATAATGTGGTGTCTGACGGCATTATGTAACACTGTTAAATCATGTCCATATATGCCAATTTCAAGACACGTGAAGTATGACGTCATCATGTTCAGATATCAATATGTGACCATACATGGAACTTTCTAGAGACACGCATATGCATACAACAGAAATCTGGACCTTCATAAGGTGAAACGTCGAGAAGGACTTTGTCTTAGTTTTCTAATGCTTCTCTAACCTGGGTCTGCCCCGACAAGAAGTATTATGTCAATTGTCAGGATGTCTTATCAGGAAAGAGCTGCACATTGCTGCCACATTAAGGGTTCTACATAGAATAATCGATGACTCAGACAAAGAAGAAATTTGGCAGGAAATCAATAATGAGCTAAGAAGGAAAGAAGGACAAAAGGAGCACTTTTGTGTAAACAAAAGATTCATGTAAGAAGCAGTGCTGAATGAGAATTGAAAGTAAGAATGTACATCAAGTGTGTCTGTTTATGGGTACAATAAGATAATATAAACTGATATTGAATTAAGCTTACTCAAGGTATGCTTTATTGTCAGTTTGTGTATATATAACTGGAAGGATATTTTAGATTGTGAATTAGCTTTAAAGGAAGAAAATTAGAACTAAGCTTGAATTAGGAAGAATTGAAAATAGCAAAGAATTGTTATGCAATTGTATACATATGTTAATGTGAATCAAACTGTGTAAATAATGCCTTTTGATTTAATTCAATAGTTTCTGAATAACACATTGGACTGATCCTGTTAATGCATTATCCTAAAAATTTTGAACCTGCATAAGATAAAGTTTAAGTGATCAATAATCAAGCTACAACTAATTAAAGGTAAAGATTAATATAAGTAGAGAATGCAAACAATATCAGCTTTTGTCTTTAGTTTAAAATCTTATAGTCTCGCACTCAATACACAGTTTAACTGGTGTAGTTGGAAAACAAATAAATTCGTTAGACTATAGAGTGTGAGGATATAAGATCTAGTATAAATAAATAAATGGCGACAGTCGACCATTCACATAGTCCACAAAGTTTTAAGTAAACAACAACAAACAAAAGCAGGGTTGAGATATACGTTACTCAGAAAGGAGAAAATAACAATATGATTGAGACATATAAACTAGTCAGCAGTTATCAGGTTGAAATGGAAGAGATTTTTCATAGAATGAAGGGGGGGGGGGGGGCAGAGAAGAGGTAATTCCTGGCGACTGTATAAGGAGGGTGTGAGCAGAGGAGCAGCTTCTTTACATGGAGACTGGTTATTTAGTGGAAAGTATTTCCTGAATATGTTGTGAATATTGTCACATTGCATCAGTTTAAGGCATGATTGGATGAACTATGTGTGAGATAGTATGTACCTTCCACAATGAGTTTCTGACTCCACGGAAGTCATATAATAATTATATTTAAATAATGCAGTTTGAACAGATTTTTTTCTTCATTTTTTTCTAAATGCATATCTTTATAACATGGAACATAATTTTCAGTGCATGTCAAATTTTAATGCTTAGTTCAATGTTAGGATTGGTATCCACAAGAAAATCAGAAGCATGATAAATATTTCTGATTAAAGTTGAAAGCACATTTAATCTCCCTACCAGCTGAGGTGAATGAAATTTAGCTGGACATCTATAGATGTCATGGCCAATCGGGGGGGGGGGGGGGGGGGGGGGGAGTTAATGAGAATTCTTTTGTAGATGCTTGCACCTGAAGTAATTTCAGGACTGGGGCAACTCGTGGTAATGACTTCACATCACTTGCCTTAGTATCTCATAATGCAAATCACATCTCCTTGCAGACATGTATAATGCTATAAGGATTAAACCAAGTATACAATTTCTTGGTATCTTTAATTTATAGTATTACCAAGTAAAAAAACTTCCAACACCCTTTCTCTAATCCAGAGTAATTTAATAATAAGGTGTGACACCTTTTGGCAACTCGTATATGAGAATATGACTCTCAATTACTTCAAACCTTAGAATCACCTCTGGGTCTGGCTCCCACTGGAGAGACCTCAATAAAGGCTGAAACTGGTCTCTGGTAGATAATGCATAGCATTATATGTCTGCAAGGAGATGTGCTTTGCATTATGGGATTCTAAGGCAAGTGATGTGAAGTCATACCACCTTTACCACAAATTGCCCCAGTCCTGAAAATACTTCAGGCAAAAACTTTGTTCGTTTAGACTTCGATAAAGGATTAAACCAAGTATATAATTTCTTGGTATCTTTAATTTAATGTTGTTATTGTTGTTCCATGGAGCCTATGGATTTTCAGCTTGGTAAACCAGCAAAGGCTTTAATTTTGTCACCAGATGCATTTCCACCTCATAAAAGTGTCAAATGGTCTTCTGAAATATTATATCCTGGTTGCAACTTTTCCTTTTCTGCTAAATAAGTGCACATCTCCCTCCAAAACAAACCTTTTTTTTGACATTAAAAATTTCTTCATCCTTGTAGCCTCCTTTTTCACTTCTTTTAAGTGATTGGTAAATTTTGCAGCATCATATGCTTTTTAAAGTTACAAAACTGGCAACGACTTGCTGAAAAAGTTTCCCTTTTATCTTTATTTTCTTCTCTGTTTTCTTTTACCTTATACAGACATGTTATGTTGCCTTAGTGTGAATTATCATCTGACTTAATGGAATTTTTTTTCTGATTGCAGCCTTCAATCCATATCATTAAAAGATATCCACATTATCTGTTGCAGAACTCTTCTATTTACTGATCACTTTTGTCATATAAGATGCTGCAGCTATTCCATGTTCTTTTATTTAATCTTTCTTCTTAATTAGCATTCGTATTGATGATTTTGGATGTGTAGAATGATATATGTCATACATGTTCAAAAGGGTTGTGCTTTTGCATTATGGGATACTAAGGTAATATTTGCTTACAATTTGGACAAAAGATTAAACCAAGAATATAATTTATTGGCATTTTTAATTTAGTCTAACCATGTGAAAAATCTTGTATCATCTATCTCTGATCCAGAATATTTTAATAATAAGGTATACGCTATATTTTTTTAATAATAATGTATACACTTATAAGGTATACACTATATACAGAATATTTTAATAACAAGGTATATCTTAGTGTACACAGAATACCTGTATCATCATCATTTATTTATAATTTTACAATTATAAATAGGGAAACCAATCAAAACAAAAGTATTCTGTGTACACTAAGATAGGACTTGGAGGTTGTTATGAAGTGAAGGAAAAAACCAGGCTTCAGATCCGTCAATTAGCATATGACAAATCTCTGATACAGAGATTTGGGGGGGGGGGGACATTGCTGATATATTTTTAATATGGATTTTGGGGTCTTGCCTCTTTTTCTTTTTCCATCTGTAGGGGTATAGAGGACCAGGGCATTAAAAGGTACAGAGTATGGATGTCTGAGATGGTGGCCGAGCCATTTTATTTGGTTTCTTTGAACAGTGCTGACTAGAAGATCTTGCTGTTTGTGGGAAAAATATGATTTCTGCATCACTTCAAGCTTTCTCTTTTGCATTTTCTTGTTCGTTGTTATTCAGCACTTTACTGTCAATCTTCTTACTCGCTCTACACTTTTGATCTCACTCACAAAACACATGCTCACCAGTTTCTATCTTTCCACAAATCTTTCATTTTAAAAAGCCAATACATTTCACAAATGTGCCGCAGTGGAAACAAAATTGCATATGCTGAAATCTGTATTTAGAACTTCCAGCAAAACAGCAATGAAATGGCAGAGGAAGCAAAAAATTAGAAAAGAAATTGCATCAGTTCAGGCAAGAAGAAAGATCTTATGTAGGTGGAAAATGAAGAGAAGGAAATGATAGCATGCTTACATGAGTCCTTCACAGGACAAAACATGAGATAGAATGGTTGAAGAATTAGCTGGCAAGTGGTAAGGAAAAAATGCAATGGAAGAGAAAGCAAAATATGGAAGAACAAAAGAGAGAGGATAAGAACAGTTCTGTATGGAGACTCAGTGATAAGAGAAGCGCTCGAGGGGAGCATGACAAAATCATGTTTCCCTAAGGCCAAGATTAAGGATGTTAAGTGATAAGGAGGAATGGGGAGGAGGAGTTAAAGAGGTTATTATATTGACAGGTACAATGATCTTGCAGATGCAAGAAAATAAGAGTAAGAGAGTAAAGATCAGGGGTGTGTGTGTGTGTTTGTGTGTGCTGCTATGGTATGATAAAGGTGAGTTGAGAAGGGCCGTGATTGTGAATTAGTGACTGAAAGGTAATCAGCAAGCCATGAGCAGTACAAGGCACATGCACGAAGGATGACCTTATGGTAAAGGCTGAAGCTAATTATGAGAGGAAGCTAGCTTCGTCTCATACAAACTAAGAAGAGCAATAGTCAATAAAGATGATGCAGAGCATGCAGGATGACTGGCAGAATGGGCAAAGGATAATGACTACCAGATTAACATGTCAAAGTATAAGGTTATGCATTCTAGAATTAAGAGATATAAGCTGTGTACTAAGGAAATGACCTGCAGAAAACTAATGAGCACAGGGATTTGAGGATGACTGTAGACCAGTGGCTGAAGTTCAGAGGAAATATTGGCAAGGTAGCCAAACTGCATATCAGATTACTGGTTGTTATTGGACACACTAACAAGCATGGATTGGGAGGTTATTATTTCCCTTTATGAGGCTTTAAAAAGGCCACAAGTGGGATACTGCATGCAGATCTGGTCACCTACCTTCCATGAGCTGTGGTGGAGAGGAAACAGAAGTTACTAAAATTGTGGCAGTCTATGGAATGTTGCATATTGGGTAGATTGAGGATTTGCTGGCTTCAAAGACTAGTTGATAGGCAAAAAATGAGAGGGACATTGCAGAAAAAAGTTATTAAAGGAATTTTATAGAACTAACAAAGAAGACTGGTTTTCAATACATGGTAGGAAGGAGGAAAAAGAAATAGATCACTTCTGTAAATTGTGTAAGAGTCTGAAGGAAAAATTAGTTAGGATGTTAGAACTTGATTTTTTGTTTAAAAGGTGGTAGACTGGCTGAAATTGGTTTCCAGAGGTGGCTGCAAGCGCTTTGCCAGTGAATAAGTTCAAGGAGCGGTATGATAAGTATTGTGTGAATAATAGTTAGAGCAAACCTCCAGCAATGAGCAACTCATGGAGATGCCCAATAAAATAATATCTTTATTATATAGTTTCTGGAGTAATTTTTCTGTATTAAGAATCAAATGTTTGTTTGAAACTAAAGAAACAGCAACAGAGTTTAATGGCTTTTCCCAAACTATTTCTGTATAAGTGAAGATCTGATGAACAACAGAAGTGTAAAGTCTGCCCATGAAAGGTTAGTTGTAAACCTATTGAAAATAAACATCACAGGTAGGTTAGGGAATTTATTTTGCACTTGGTTAGACTATAATAAATTTAGTTTAATCCTTCATCCAAGTGTAGGCAAACAAAGTTTGCACCTGAAAATATCTTCAGAACTGAGGCAAAGCGGTACATTTGTTGACAACTCGTAGCAAAGGTGGACCAAGCTCTCATCTATCCTTGTCTTAGTATCTCCCATAATGCAAAGCACATCTCCTTGCAGACATGTATAATGCTATGCATTAAGGGAAGGGCCACTACCAGACCGATTTTGACCTTTATTGAGGTCTCGTCAGTGGGAGGCCGACCCAGAAGTGGTGATACCTCAATAAATCAAAATCAAAATACCTCAATAAGAGTCTAAACTGGTCTGGGTAGTGGCCCTTCCCTTAATGCATAGCATTATACATGTCCACAAGGAGATGTGCTTTGCATTATAGGAGATACTAAGACAAGGAGAGATGAGAGCTTGAAGTCCTCAAGCTCTCATCTCTCCTTGTCTGTCAAGAAGAGATGAGTCCTGAAGTTATTTTCAGGCACAAACTTTGTTTGTCTACACTTGGATAAAGGATTAAACTAAATTTATTATAGGTAGGTTAAGGATTAAATATTCTGGAAGTTCTGTTCAAGAAACCAAGTGTGGAACTTTTTCTAGCCACTTCAGGCATCCAGTAAATAAGGTAGTGGTCTTATGATGGCTGATGAAATTCCTTCCTATCTAAAAGACATTTACAACATCCATGTCTGTAATAGGAAATGAAGCCAAAACTTACTGGATGGAGAGTGGAGATGCTCTCCATACAGTCAATTCTCACTACAGCAAAATTGGAGGAACCACAGAAACAGTTTGTTATAATAAATAATTTGCAACAATGAATTCTCTTTAGAATTGTGTCTATGGAGCTTTGGTCTGACAACTTTATCACAGTGAGCAATTTTGTTGTAAGCACCTGTTTTAGTCAACTGTAACAGGATTACTGTTTGGTAACATCTGTATGTTTCCTTTCTTATGAACTGGAATTATTTTTCCAGGTAGCCTATTTGGATTATATCAAAACAAAGGCTCCTGTTAATTAATAATAGTAATCTTCTTTGGAAGTTTAATCCTTCATATTTAAAGAAGTCAAATTTGCAAAATATATATGGATGAAATTATTATTTTTGTATAAAGTAACTAATGGTCTTTAACTGGCCAAGTATTCACGAAACTAATTATATATTTTAAAACTAGCTTGCAAACCAGATATTAAATAATTTAATTTTATAAATCTGTACATTATTTTGCAAACTATCATATACACATAAAATATGGTAATCATGAAGAAATACTGACAGGAGAACTGCCAATGAGATATATCTGTATGTCAGACAGGCAATCCTTGAGTGTTTATCAACAAACACACACACATTCTGTATATTTGGTAGGTTTCCCTCCCCCATGCCTGACTAGCAGACGGCTGTATGAAGTAGATGGAGGATCAAGTAATATAGAGAATGAGTTGTGTGCTGTAAAGTGAACTCCCATGACAGGTTCCTCTAGAATATTCCATGCCATGGAATATTCTAGGGGAACATAAAGGACAGTAGAAGCAACTGCCTATCTCAATTTTTCACTTGCAGTTGACCCTCACAATAGCAAATACAATAAAAGAAACTCCCTCACTATAATAAACTGAGTCCTAACTAAATCTATCTATGCTATTCTAAAGAAATGTAGTTATAGCAAAATATCCTCAATAACAAACTTTCTTGTGGTCATTGTGAGTTTGGTATAAGAAGAATAAACTATATGCTGCTGAAATAGTCCAGATTGTCTCAACAAAACGAACTGCAACCACTTCTAAACTCTTATTACCACCCCTCTCAAATTTTTTATGAATGTATATATAACTATACAAATATTTTCTGAATGCTTGCCTCCAAGATCAATGGAATATTTAAAAATACTGGAGCTGCAATAATATAAATAATGAAGATTTAACAAAGATGAATTAAAAAAAATAATAAATAAATAAATAATAAAAAGTGAAACTTACGGGGGACAGTATTCTAGAGATATACTAATAATATCTTCAGGAGTAAAGATAAGCCTCTCTCCTCCTAATACTTCACCTCTTTCTTCACTTGAGGTGGGCACAGCTCCACTTGCAACTATTATTTTAAATGGTACAGTAAAAACATTTATATGCAAAATTTAAGTATAAAGAAAGAGAATAATATATATTTAAAAACTATTACACATGACTTCTTCAAATTTCAATCCAATAATGAAAGAATAAGTTAATCCTGTCCAATGCCGACAAATTTCATGCCATGAACCTTTGACATGCATGCAGAGTCACTAATGCAAACAATATAAATAATTTACATAATTAATAGGAGACTTCAAAGCTTCTTTAGCAAGCCAGTGAACTCCCATATGAATAAGCATTATTCTAAGCGTGGTGATATCTGAATTTTGGAGCAATGGTTTTATGTAAATGTAACAGATTTAACATTCCAATGGGAAAAAAAAACAAAAAAACTCAATGTGAAATGCTGTTCAAAGCAATAATTTCATGATATTTTAATCTTTAATCTTGCATTGCTTCCTACTATTTCCTAATCATACCACTATACAATGCAACTATTGATTACTTACGGACCTGTCTCTTAAATGTATCAACATGAGACATGGAAAAACTTACTTACATGACTTTATTATGATGTCATTTTGTAATCACCTGAGATGAGCTCTGCTCACCATACTTGGAGAGCAGAGGTAATGTCAGATGATATGGTCACTCAGAAATGGAAAGGTTACAAAAAGAACCGTTTGAAAGGGATGACAGGAAAAAGACCAAAACATAACAGCTGACAATACTGGAGTCCTGACAGATTAATTTGCAGAAAAATCATCAAAAGGAAGTTGGTAATAATGTAAATGTTTCTTGTAATGCTATCATAATTAAAACACTTAAGGAATAGAACAACGTAGTTAGGATATAAATTAAATTAAACTTTAATAAATATTTTCCGATATTTCGGCAATGTCACATTGCCATCTTCTAAAGGAACTTACACAAAAAAGCACGTGCACGTAGGCACTACAAACACAGTAACTGGGAATGAAGAGATGAAGCTATTGTTCTCCTAAAAGTCCTGATGGTGCCCTCTAGTGGGCTAAGTAGGTGTTCTTGGCCGTTGGGCTGAAGGTCTGCTGATGTAAGCTTCCCAAATTTGGGGCAGTCGCATACAACCAAATTTGTTGAGGTTTGGAGAATTTCTTAGGGCTGAGGCTGATTCCATAAATAGTCTTTCGTATTTGCTACGGTGTATTACTGTAGCTTTCTTCCACCGTATTCTGTGGCGTGTATCCAGAGCATGGTCCGCAAGACCAGAATGGCTGTACTTGTGAAACCGGATGTAGTCCTAGTGGGCACCATCAGGACTTTTAGGAGAACAATAGCTTCATCTCTTCATTCCCAGTTACTGTGTTTGTAGTGCCTACGTGCACGTGCTTTTTTGTGTAAGTTCCTTTAGAAGATGGCAATGTGACATTGCCGAAATATCGGAAAATATTTATTAAAGTTTAATTTAATTTATATTCTAACTACGTTGTTCTATCCCTTAAGTGTTTTAATAATGCATAACCAACGTATAAGCCTGTCTACGAGAATCAACATCATCCATGGAGATACAATCGCACGGAAAGCCCGCCAATACGGTAAATTGAAATTGAAGCTGTCTAGACAATTAAATCGTCTAGCGTTCCTGAAACGCTGCCGAGAAAATAAAGTAATCCCGAACTGTGTAAAATTTAAGCACCAGTTTGTGTCACAAAAAGCTCTCCGAATATATAACCGCGCTAGCTACGCGAACAAATCACTGCCACGCGGTCACTCTTAGCGGACATTAACGAAGCTAGTCGAAGATGAGCTCTCGTGCACTTTAAACCACGAACTTTGGTCGATTTTACGTGACGTCTCATGTACCGCTGCCGACAAAGAATTTAAAAAAATACGAGGCCGACAGATGAAAAAATTCGAAAAATTAAAAAAGAACTCTACCGTCCTTCCAAAACTTGCTACCAATACCGTAATCCTTTCTTCAGTCACCCTGAAGCCTGAAGCAATCAACGCGCTGTCACGTGGCCACAACTTCGCGATTGCTCCCAAAAAAATACCCAGTGAGGATATTATGATCCAGATCGAACGCGGAATCCGCCACCTTCCACATCGAGTCACCAACAGTGTGAGACTGGATGTAGCTTGTGTCCTTTCCAAAGCAGTCCCACCAAAATCCGACATATCCAACAAGGAATATAAAGCTCTACAGGAAATGAAGAATAATAAAGAAATAGTTATCACCAAAGCGGATAAGGGAAACGCAACTGTAGTCCTTAACCAAAAGGACTACACAGGTAAGCTGAATGCTCTTCTCTTAGATCGGGCTACTTACCCCCCCCCCCCCCATCAATTACAATCCCACCAACTCTCAAATTAGAAAACTTCACAGGCTCCTTGAGAGTCACTTCTTGGCCTGTAGAAGTTACCAACAGATTAAAGCCATTTAACTCTATACCCCCCCGTATTTACGGACTCCCAAAAATACATAAAGAAAATGTGCCATTACGTCCCATAGTGGATGGCATTAATTCCCCCACATACAAATTAGCTAAACATTTGGCCAAAGAGCTCACACACTATACTGGCAACACACCATCACACATAAAAAACTCAGCCGATTTCAAAGCCAGCATAGAAAACCTTACACTCCAACATACTGACATAATGGTCAGCTTTGACGTCTCCTCTTTATTCACAAATGTCCCACTCAAGGAAACTTTAGAGCTAATCCAAGCTAAATTTTCTCCCGATATCTCAGCCTTATTTCAGTTCACAATGAACTCAGGCTATTTCGTTTGGCAAGGAAAATTCTACAAACAAATAGAGGGGACAGCCATGGTTTCACCACTCTTCCCACCCTTGGCCAATTTCTTTATGGAGACCTTTGAAGAAAAAGCCTTAGCTTCTGCCCCACAAAAACCAACCATATGGCTTCGCTACGTTGATGATGTGTTCGCTATTTGGCCACATGGCTCTGAAACACTTCTCTCCTTCTTAACACACTTAAACAACCAACACCCCAGAATCAAATTCACCCTGGAAAAAGAGGAAAAAAACAGCCTCCCTTTCCTAGACACACTAGTCACCCGCCAGCCTAATGGAACCTTGGTTTTCTCAGTTTACAGAAAACCCACCCATACAGGCAGATACATTCACCAACAATCCCCCCCGCACACACAAACACAACAATATGGAGTAGTGAAAACACTATACAACAGGGCTAAACTAATCTGTTCAAACGACTTGGCCCTAAACACTGAACTAAATCACATCCTCAACACTTTCTCAGCCAATGGCTACCCCCAAGAAAAGTCCAAAAAATATTAGAACCTACAAACCACAGATCCCCCCCCCCCCTCCACAACAAGGATTACTCTAAATCCATCACCATTCCCTACATCTGAGGCACCTCGGAAAAGATTACCAAAATCTAAAAAAGCATGACCTGACCTCCTGTTACAAACCTTACAGAAAACTGGCATCCCTTATCCGCTCCACTAAAGACCAACCACTTCCCCTAGACCTACCTGGTGTATACCAGGTCCCTTGCAGTGGTAATCTGTCTTACTTTGGCCAAACATGCAGGACAGCGAATATCAGAATTTCTGAACACAAGGACTACATCCGGTTTCACAAGTACAGCCATTCTGGTCTTGCGGACCATGTTCTGGATACACGTCACAGAATACGGTGGAAGAAAGCTATAGTAATACACCATAGCAAATACGAAAGACTATTTATGGAATCAGCCTCAGCCCTAAGAAATTCTCCAAACCTCAACAAATTTGGTTGTATGCGACTGCCCCAAATTTGGGAAGCTTACATCAGCAGACCTTCAGCCCAACGGCCAAGAACACCTACTTAGCCCACTAGAGGGCACCATCAGGACTTTTAGAACAATAGCTTCATCTCTTCATTCCCAGTTACTGTGTTTGTAGTGCCTACGTGCACGTGCTTTTTTGTGTAAGTTCCTTTAGAAGATGGCAATGTGACATTGCCGAAATATCGGAAAATATTTATTAAAGTTTAATTTAATTTATATCCTAACTACGTTGTTCTATTCCTTAAGTGTTTTAATAAAGCATAACCAACGTATAAGCCTGTCTACGAGAATAATGCTATCATAGTATCTTGATGACCTGGTAGTTTTAATATACTTTTCTAAAAACATGAAAGAACACAAGCAGCTGCTAGTCAACATCAAGAAAAGAAAAGAAAACAAAACAAATTTTTATCCTATTTTATTCATTCTTCAGAAGAGCCTTCCCTGCATTGTTTTCCTCGATGACAACAACCTCCAGCTCTTTGAGAAACACATTAACCAATTCCTACTTTTTCTCTCTCTCTGATCATTTAGCTACACATGGAACGGTTGTGTTATAGGATTTGCAACACCACTCGTGTGGGGTTGACATACATAAGATTTTTGAAAATGAAAAATGTACACAATAATATATGTTTCAATAGATGATGGCAAACTACTATCAGTTTGTCTTGGTAGCTCAGTTGGTAAAAGTTCCTTTATAGTTACTGGAAAGGCTATTGAATGAACTTGTAGAGCTCTCAAATTGATAACTGATTATTTTTTAAACAAATATATTAAAAAAACAAAGAAGGAAAACTGTATAGGTTGTTTAACAAGATTACCTCCCAGTACTGGTAAAGTTTAGACCGATCACACTTTTTCAGGTTCAGTTCTTATAAGAGTTTCATAACCTTTATGCAAAAATAATAAAATTTATCTGAAATATTTTTTCCTCATTTCAAGGGGATCAACAGGAAAAGAAGAAGAGATTAATAAAGAAAGAGCCACATGGCTTAGTTTCAGTTAGGTAAATTATATAGAAATAGTGGATATTAAAGATCCAATATTATTTCAAAACCAAATGTATGTAGAAACTATGAGTTTTGTCATTTTGACCAGAGAGAGCTTATGAGAACACAATCCCCCAGCACCAGTTGCTCTAGATTGCACTACTTAAAAGAATATGACTGCTTCCCAAGTGTCTGTATATTCGCCTTCCATTAGTGCACTCAATAAAGGTCTTACTGGCCTGACAGCTCTTCTCCACCCCACACACCAGACAGAAAGCTTATGAGGGCAAAAACTCTCCTTCAAAGAAGAAGACATTGGTTGGCACCTGAGTAAACAAAAGAAAATACTATTAGAATTTAAAAGAAACAACGGTTAGTATCTTGTAATTCAAACACAGCATTATTATTATTAATACACAGGTACCTCCACGGAGTCCAAAGACTCATCGTGGTAGACCCAAAATATTCGCACTACATCTATTGCCTCTCCTTGAACTCAATGATAGACAAAGCACTCACAATAGACTCTGAGAACCCATTCCACTCATTCACCACTCTCATAGTGAAAAATCTAGCCTTCACATCACTGATGACAACACTTTTACTCAATTTCCAGGGATGATCCCTCTTGTTTTGTCCCTCTTCTAGACACATACTGAAATATTTTCTCTGAATCAAACCTATAAAACTTTTAGTAACTTAAATGTTTATACCACAACTCCTCTTTTTGCCTATCAGTCAACTTTTGCAACCTACAAACCCATAATCCATTGTCACAGAGGGTAATCCTAAAGACCACTGAGAGTCTTGGTCACTTTCCTGTGGATCCTCTTCACCACTTCCACAACTCTATCTACCCCCTCCACCCAAAAATCCTTAGCTTCATAAATTTCTTGAAGTACACAATTTGTTTATTGACACTAGACACTTGATTTTACATTCTCAGATATATGTACACACCCAATTCTCCATTTACATGGTAGATTGGTTCCAGAAAAAATCATGTAAATGAAAACTGTGTAAAAAAGAATATAGTGCATATGAAAAAATAGAAGAATGGTTCCAGATGTGAAACCCCAACACAAACGATTAGTTATTTTCAAACAAAACATATATATATGCATCTCTTAAAGAAAACAGTGTGTCACTAATAAAACAGAAATTTGAAAAGGTCCAAATACATCCACACACATGGTTATTAGTTACATTTTATTCGCAGACACTTTCTGACAGTAGCTGCATTCTTTTGTGTGAGAATGGAATTAAATTACTTCCATCACTAAACACTTTGGCTGTCCTGTTCATACTGCAATGGCGAAATGTTTTCTTCAGTAAAAGAAACTAAATTAGCACTAATTTCCAATAATTCTGCAGGTTGATTTTTTTTTTTTTTTTTTTTTTTTTTTAACCAGCTGTTTTGACTAGATTTTTGTATAATTCTTCATATCACACCATACATGACTTCAGTTCATGTTTAAACTGTCAGCTCGTTCAGTATTTGGATCATGTGTAAGAAAATGACTTTGCTATTTTACTAGCTGTTTGAAGCCCTTCTTTAATTAAACCTGTAATGAGTAGAATCTCTTCATCATCATTGAGATTTTGAGGGACAGCTTCTATTATTTTGTCATCGCTAACAGCCTTGTCAACCATCAATTCTTCAATATCTGCAGACAAAAATTCATTATATCCTTCTCTGCTAACTGCATGTGCTAATCTGATGATATTGGGATATTCAGTTGTATGCTAAGGTAGAGGGTTTTCTTTTTCACACATTCTGACTAAGTAGTTTCCAGCATGCATTTAAAGTTGATGGTTTCAATTCTGATAATGCCAACTTAGCAGGTTTGATGCAATCCAAAATAGAACATTTCTTCCTCACATCAATAACTGTCAGTAAAATTACCCTCATCTAGTTTATCCAAAATGTACTGGAATGTTCTTCTCATGTAGTAAGTTGTGAAGATAGCGATCACACCCTGATCTAGTGGTTGTATTAAGTATGCTGTATTAGGTGGCAGAAAACAAAATTCCACGTTAGGGTGTTCTAAAGCAGGATGAATAGGCAACATTGTCTACAATCAATAAAATTTAAAGTTCAGATTTTTTCCCATCAAACAGCATTCAACTTCTGGAAAAAAATATTGATGGAAACATTCATTAAAAGTTTCTTTTGTAACCCAACCTTTTTTTATTTGCTTTCCAGTGCACTGGTAACATGTTAAAATCCACACCTTTCATTGTCAGCACGCTTAGGGATTAATTGATCAGTAATCCTTTCCTTCATGCTTACACGGTGATCAGAATATATTATGCAAATTATGGAAACAACTAATGTTTTAGAGTAAAACTTTAGTTTAATATAAACCAAAATAAACACTTGATGTTTCAACCCTTCACATTAAGCTCATCATCTGGAGTATACACACATATATACAAAGAAACAAGCTGCACTAAATCTACATGGCATGCTAAAGTTACTGACAACCGTTACAACTATTTGTCTGACCTGGTGAAAAAAAAAAAAAAAAAAACTTGCATCAAAGCTAGAGTTCTATTATTATCCATTAGGTTACAAAATTAAATTAAGCTGGAGAGAAACATGTTTACAAAAAGGAAAAAATTAATAAATATAAAAAATTATTACTTATATAAGTATACATATGCCAACTGGTATGGATAGTGGCTAATATAAGCTGAAAAACTGTTCATTATCATCATCATCAAATTCCTGATTTGTACGCTCAAGGGGTGTACAGGATATGACAGTACTACATAAAAAATTTACATCATTACTAACTTCCTATCTACAATTTTCCTCCAAATCAGTCTATTACTTGTCAAGACTCCAATATTATCATTATCAGATATTACATTTCTATCGTCTAAGGCACTTCGTACCGTATCAATTCACCTATATCTTGGTATTCCTCTGGGTCGTTTTCCTGCCAACTTGGTAGAGAACACTTGTTTTGCTAATCTTTCCCTGCCCATTCTGTTTAAGTGACCATACTACCAGAGATTAGCTCTGCTAACGCGCTGCTGGATGCCGACAATGTCAAGTTCTTTCCTAATATCCTTGTTTTCAATCTGATATTGCCATTGATGCCATCTGTTCACAACTCTAATCTCTCTCAGGACTCATACCTGCAGTCTCTAGTCTTTGGTCAAGTGTTTTACTTCTGACCCAGCTCTCAGATCCATAAGTTAAAACTGGTTTGAACACTGTCTTGTATACAGCTAATTTAGTGTTCCAACTAATTTCTCTCTTATTCCATTTGACAGACTTCCTACCATACCAGCTTTGTTGATTCTGTTGTCTATTTCCATATTTAATTTACCATCTTAACTAAAAGTCATGCCTAAGTAGCTGAAATGTTTTACTTGTTCCACAGGTTCCCCGTTCACAACACAGTTGACATTTTCAACAATTCTACCTATTTTCATTGTCTTTGTCTTTTTAAGGCTGACCTTCATATCATATCTATTACAACAGTTATTCAATTTAGTCAGGGAATCTTGCAAACTTGTAGCGGATTTATTCAGAAGTATAAGATCGTCTGCATAAAGCAAAGAGCTGACATTAACATCTCCAATTCTGATATCATGTTTAAGAGCACATTCCTTCATAATGTGATCCATATAGATAATGAATAACAGAGGGGGGATAATGTATATCCTTGTCTCACACCAGATTTAACATTAAACCATCTTCCTGTACATCCTTCAATTCTAACTGCCGACTTACAACTCAAATACAGACTAAGTATTGCTAGATATAATTCCCCATTGACACCATATAACTGTAGCGTATTGAATAGCTCCTCTACGTGTGTAGAGGCTTAAGTGCTGTGAGGACATCATGTTGGAGGCTTAATGGATTTTTTACAACACTCAAAAAGAATTAAAATAGAATTTAATACTTCCTATATTTCGTCCTAGTCACTAGGACATCTACGGGGATTACAAAAACAATTAATGGAACATATACACAAATAACAAACAATACTAAGCCCAACTACATGGATGACACTAAAGTCCTATCTAGGTAGAGCGCCCTCTAAGGGCAGTAGTAGGTGGCCTGGAATGTAAGGTGGGAACTCTGGTGATGAGTGTTTCCCAAATCTTCGGAAGCTTAAACAGCTGGCCAACTCTCTGATCCCCCTCACTGGAAGGTCCCCTTCCTATATAAAAAACTCGACCCACTTTAAAGTCCTCACAGAAAATTTAACCTTGAATAAAAGACAGAGTAAGTTTCGGTAAGCTTTGATATCTCCTCTTTGTTTACCAATATTCCCTTAATTGACACCTTATCTCTCTTAGAAAACGTTTTTCCCTCTGACATCTTAGATCTCTTTTCCTTTGCGATTAACTCTGGGTATTTCTCTTGGAACAACAAAATCTACAAGCAGATAGAGGGAACTGCCATGGGTCCCCCCCTCTCACTCCCCCTTGCCAATTTCTATATGGAAGATTTCGAAAAACGAGCCATAGACTGAGCCCCACTCAAACCTTCTATCTGGCTAAGATATGTAGATGATGTGTTCTCTATTTGGCCTCATGGCCCAGACACGTTAGACTCCTTCCTCAGTCATCTCAATAGTCTACATCCAAGAATCCAGTTCACTATGGAAAAGGAAAAGAACAATTGTTTACCCTTCCTAGACACCTTAGTCACACGCCTGCCTAATGATACACTTACCTTCACCGTATACAGAAAACCCACACACACAGGCAGATACATTCACAAACTCTCCCACCACCACCCCTCTCAACAATATGGGATTATTAAAACTCTTACCAAGAGAGCCCACAATCTTTGTTCCAGTGGAACTGCCCTCACTACTGAGCTTAACCACATACACAGCACTTTCCTCTCCAATGGCCACAGCGATCACAGTATCAAAAAATAATCAACTCCTCCCCCATTCCCCGTCCTTCTCGTCAACAAGAATTTAAAAATGCCATCACCATACCCTACATCCATGGCACATCCGAAAAAATAGCCAAGATACTAAAACTACAACCTACACACAGCATATAAGCCCCACAGCAAACTTGCTACCCTTATCCGTCCTACGAAAGATCAGCTCCCTCCTCTCTCTCTCTGTCTGGAGTTTACAAAGTACCCTGTTCCTGTAAGCTGGTGTACTTTGGACAGACAGGCAGATCAGCATCCGTCCGTCTAGAGGAACACAAGTCTTACATCTTCAAACACAACTATGGCCATTCAGGCTTGGCTGACCATGTTTTGGACACCACCCACAGGGTATCATGGAAGAAAACCACCATGCTCCACCACAGCAAATTCAAGAAAGAGAGACTTTTCTTAGAAGCAGCAGCAGCTCTCAAACACCAACCAACTCCTCTCTTGGCACCTTGTCATATGCCTTTTCCAGATCGACAAAACTTAAATACAGATCTTTGTTATATTCCCATGCTTTCTCGACTATTTGTCGTAAAGTGAAGATCTGATCCTGACAGCCTCTATTTGGCCTGAATCTTACTTGTTCTTCACCAAGCTTTTCTTCCAGAATTCTTCTAAACCGTTTTTCAAGTATACTTGCATAGATCTTGCAAGGAACACTGATTAGGGAAATACCTCTGTAATTCTCACATTCAGTTTTATTTCCCTTTTTATATATGGGCACTATGAGAGCTCTACTCCAATCATCGGGAATTTGTCCCTCTGTCCAGGCTTTCTGAATTATGCAGTGCAGCCACTGTAAGAATTTTAAACCACCATACTTCAGCATTTCTGGTCATCTAGCAGCAGGAGTATATGAATATCATCTACTCTTGCTGCTTTTCCACATTTCAAGCCTTTAATGGCTTTTTCTACTTCAAGTATGGATATGTATTCCTGTTGAGTGTGTTTTACTACTCTGCTATCACTGCTTGTTTCATTTAGCAATTTTTCGAAGTAATTACTCCATACTAAAAGGATATCTTTTTCTCCTGTTTTCATGTCATCTTTATCATCTCTAACTCCTTTTATAGCACTCTTAACTCCATTTCTAAGCTTCTTCAACAACCTCCAGAATATCTTACCACCTTCTTGATATTTATTTTCTATGTTCTTTCCAAAGTCCTCCCATGACTTTTGTTTAGCTAGTTTTAAACAGTGTTTCGCTTTCTTACATTTGTCTCTGTATTCTCTAAGAGCGAAAGCTGACTTATTTGCCAGGAACTTTTGATATGATTTCATGATTTCTTCTTTTCTTTCACTGCCTCTTTAACTTCCTGTGATCCACCATGGAGTCCTGATTTTTCTATCCTTGCAGACAACCTCACCACATGCCTCTCTGGCTGAATCAATCAGGGTTTTCTTCAAGGCTTGCCACTGAATCTCCTAGGTTTGGTTCCTGTTCTCAAACTCTTTAATTTTTTCTTCAATAATCTTTGTGTATTTTAGTCTACAGTTCACATCTGAGAGTTGCTCAACTTTTATTCACTTTAAAACTTACATGTTATACTTTTCAATATGAAATTCAATTTTATCCTGCTCAGGACTAAATAGTGATCACTTCCAATTTCAAATCCTCTGTACATGCTGGTGTCCTGCACCAGGGAGAAAACATCAATATCAATGATACTTTCCTATTCCTTGCCTCTTCTCTCCATGTGAATTTGTGCACATTTATATGTTGGAACATGGTGTTAGTAATAACCAGTCCATGTCCTGAGCAGAAATCCAACAGGTATTTGCCATTATTATTAGCTTGGCTCTTTTCTCCAAATTTTCCCAAAATATTTTTGTATGTCAGAAAATCATTTCCCACTCTGCCATTTAGATCCCCAACAAGGACCAGCTTTTCATTTTCATCGTGTCAGTTGCTTTTTCTAAAGCATCAAAAAATACCTCCACTTCTACCTTAGTAGAACCTTCGGTGGGACCATAGGCACAAATAAGTCTCATTGTTCAGTTTCCCATTCTCATATTTGCCCACATCACTCTACTTGAGACTGCCTGCCATTCAAGAAGATTAGCCTCGTATTTTGTGTTGAATACTATGGCTACTCCTTCTTTTCCATTATTGTTATTGTCTGAATATATCATCTTGTATTTATTGCTCAGATAGATCTCACCAGTTTTTGTCTTTTTTGTTTCAGTCATCCCTATTATGTCTATCTGGTACTAATCTAATTCATCAGCTAGTTCTATTTCTTTGCCATTCAGGCTTCTTATGTTGATAGTACTGATCTTGAACTCTGGTGATGCTGAGTTAGGGTGGGTTATAGGATTTGTTCCAGTAGCTGACTTTTCGCTGTTCACCCTGGTTCCCTGGTGAAAACAACGGGGGGCTTTGTATAACCTGGCGACACCCCAGCCGACATGAAATTTGTCATGTTGTACCATCATTTTTTATTTTGGTTTAACCAATAAGAATACAATTTGGTTGGCTAAATCCCAAATTGCCAGCCCATCCTCGTTCATTCAGTATCCAGGTAGATAACCAACAGGGTGCACCACAAGAAGGTGAGGATTGGACATTAGGTCAGAAGCCCTGGTCGGTTCTCTGCATTCCTTTAAAGGCTATGTGGAGGTCTCTTCTCAGTTATACAGCTCTGACCCTTAAACACACCTGAAAAAAAAAAAAAAAAAATTGTTTAAAGTCCTAAAATCAGGGTATGCTGGAAACTAAATGGGTTTATTTTGGTTTATATTAAACTAAAGTTTTGCTCTAAAGCTGCTTTAAAGCTACAACACTTTTTTGTGATTTCGCTAGATAAGTTTTACTTAGCATTTGTATACATTCTGCAGTATAGAGTAATCCCTGATATTTACATATCAGGGATTATCAGGGATAAAGTACATATGTATCGTACTAGGATATGATAATTACACCCTCTATCCAAAAAGAAACTGAACTTTTGATAGAAAATAAAACACAGGCCAATTATAATTATTGAAATCATTTATTTCAATCAATATACTCTCCCTCAGCTTCAATACAGCATTTGGCATGGTCAATTAATTCGTTAAATGAGTTTTTTATATTGGTTTTTGGGATACTGTTGAGGGTCATGGTTACTGCCGCTTGAACGTTTTCAGTGGTGTCGTATCACTTTCCTTTCATTGGCAAATGAAAGCGGGAGAAGAGAAAGAAGTCACAGGGTGCTAAATCAGGCGAGTGATCCAACACACAAACTTGGATTTTGCTCAAAAACTGTCTCACAATGTTCGAATGATGAGATGGTGCATTATCGTGCAAAAGTGACCAGCTGCCTGCATCACGACATTCATGCAGTACGCGACAAATTCTTGCTATCAATCCTTCGAGATAACACTCACCATTGATCGTTTGGCAGGCAGAATGAATTTTTTGTGGATAATGCCCTTGGAATCATAGAAACAAATAAGCATTGTCTTCACTTCTGACTTCTCCAAGAGACTTTTTTTCAGATGCCCCTCTTCTGGTGGTCTCCACTCAGCACTTTGTTTTGGGCTCATACTCAAAACACCATGTTTCGTCACTAGTAACGATCGTTTCAAGGAAATTTGTGTCCTTATGAGCGGTTTTATGAGGTCCTTGCAGTGTTCAATTCGATACATTTTTTGGTGGTCGGTCAACTTGTGGGGAACAAATCATGAATTCAATTTACGAAGGCCCAAAACTCTTGGTCAAAATGTTGTGCACAATTGATTTTGGAATCCCCAATTCATATTCAATCAATCTCATGGACGATTTCGGGTTTTCTTTCATGAAATCGTGCACTTTTTGGATGTTAACTTTGCTCAGTCCAGTTTTTGGACGGCCAGGCTTTTTATCGTCCTCAAGCATATCACGACCACTTTGAAATCGCTTAAACCACTGGTAAACTTGAGTATGGGATAAGCATTCATCACCACATGCTTTTTGAAGCATTTCATGCGTTTCGGTAAAACATTTACCAAGTTTAACACAAAAGTTAATCACAGCTCTCTGTTTGAAACTCATTTTCTGACCGTTCGTCAAAACACGCTGTCACTCTTGGCACTGTAACTCGGCTTCTAATGAAACAAATGTCATAAACAGTTGACACAATACTAATGAAGATTACCACTTTCGACAACAAAAAGATGCAACAGGTGGCACCACTACTTTCTTCTATTTTCGAAAACTTCAGTTTCTTTTTGGACAGAGAGTGTATAATGGAAATATCCTTTTAACAAAACTGAATTCAAAGAAAAATTTTATAAATAAGCAGCATTCGAACTATGCTAAATCAAAATATACCGTGTAAAAATAGAATTGCATTTGTTTTCTAAACCATGTTATTTCAAAATTGTGTAAAAAAAGCTATAAAAAGAGAATTAACTGTGTGTGTTAAAGATACCAAAGTTATTTTAAATATAAACCTGTTTTTTTTACTCCATTTCCCAAGTAAGCAAACAGACAAGTCAGTCAAGTTTGTACCTGTAAGTATTGCAAGTCTAGCTGACGCTACACGTAGTGCAAGTCCAAGACAACTCGTGGTAAAGGGAGAATAAACTCTGATCACTATTTTTAATATTTACCCTTAATGCAAAGCACATCTCCTGGAGATGTATGATGCTATGTATTAAAGGCAAGAGGCCACAACCCAGACCGGTTTCAACCTTTATTGAGGTCTCATCAGTGGGAGCCAGGCTAAGAAATACTAAGTTTTAAGTAATACAGAGCCTATAAGTATTTTACCAACACAAGCTACCATAAGGTGCTTTGACCTTATTAAATAAAAATCTCAGGATGAGATAGATGTAGAAAGTTTTTTACCTTGGGTATAGTATATGTTAAAGATACCAAGTTATTTTAAATATAAACCTGGTTTTTTTACTCCATTTCCCAAGTAATGAACTATGACTTGCACTACATGCAGGGTCAGCTAGACTTGCAACACTTGCAGGTGCAAACTTGACTGACTTGTCTGTTTGCTTACTTGGGAAATGGAGTAAAAAAACCAGGTTTATATTTAAAATAACTTGGTATCTTTAACATATATTATACCCAAAGTAAAAAACTTTCTACATATATATATAAAAAGACAAAACATACCCTAATGAAATATCAGAAAAAAACAGCATGGATTCTTCGCAAGTTTAAATCTATGCGCTACCTTCAAAACCATTCCTCTTTTCTGCCATCCACCCAGAATAATACACAACCTCTATCCTTACCTGGTGCTCATCATGTTTAACATGATAATTACCACACACGATAAGGCATGATAAGCATGTATCGTCTTATCGTGTGTGGTAATTATCATGTGGTAATTATCTTATCACACACAAACCTAGCAATCCAAAATGTTATTTTGGATTGCTAGGTTTGTGTGTGATAAGAATCCAAGAACCTCAGGATTAGAAATTAATGCGAGTTTTGCCTTGCTTACCATGCCGTAATACTAGACAGAGTTCTTTGGTATCAAACTAAGATTCTGTAACTCAAACAGGTTTGAATTTGATCACCTATTCCTCAAAATTTGTAAACTCTATGATGATGTTTGAATTTTAATCATTCTAAATGCATGCCTATTTCAAAGCTTTGGGAAGTAATCGTGATTTTTCATATGTTTTTAACACATGATTTAGATAACCTAATATATGAATTGAAAATGCTGATTGTTATTTTCTTTGAACTCCAATAACGTGATCTGTTTTTACACAGTGGCTGAAATGTGAGTAAATAAATATGCTTACTCTTGTCAGTTCGGAATGTTGTCAAATGATCTTCTTTGTGTCCTAATGACGCATGCAGAAAGGTTTATATGTTCGTCATACATGTTGTTTAAGTTTGACGGTATATATCAGAACACAGAATTATAAGTAAATAATTATTTATTGACTTATTGCTGATATTTAGCTACTGTGACAAACTGTGTTTTTGTGCTCTGAAGATACTGGTTATAACACCCGTGAAATATCAGCAATAAGTCGATAAATAATTATTTACTTATAATTCAGTGTTCTGATATATACCATCAAAATGAAACGTGTCCTAATGATGTCCTCATAATAAAGATGAAATAAAATAATAATAACAACAACAATAATAATTCCCCCGAGGAACATGGCCTTGTCATGGCGGTGGAGCTTGCATGCTTCAATGATGTTGAGAGCAATGCTGGTGAAAGCATAGCTACTGCCAGCATAGCTCTCAACAGGCAACATAAGGCTGTAAAAATAATCATAATTCAAAATTCTGAATATTTTTACGTATTATTTATGTTAGTAAGTTTATTAGTTTTAGTTTCATAACACGCATTGTTGGCACTTGCAACGTGGCCGTTATTGAAATTGTTTTGTCAAAATGTCAGCCATTATACCTAACTTTTTGCTTGCCAGTTTCGAGGAGTGCACATGCTTGCCGAGAAGTTTGATGTGTGATTGACAGCTAACAAGGAGAGCATTTGGTATCGATGTAACGGGAGTAACGTTTATACAATGTAATGTATAAACAAGAGAGCATTCAAGAAGAAATTAGAACACAGGCCGGCAGATATTTAGATTCGGAGGAACTTAGGTTTTTTTTTATGTGACATTCGGAGGAAAATTAATAGTATATTCCGAAAAAGGAATCATGTAACTATGAAGTTTCAAAGTGGAATAAGTATTGATAAATAAAAGAAAATATTGCTATAGATCGTTTTAAAAGGAATATTCGAGGAAACGCTAATTGGAAGATTAATAGTAGATTCCGAAAAGGGAATCATAGAACTGTGAGTTTTTAAAGTGGAAGAGTTAAGATTGTCAATAAGCATTAGTGAATAAAACTAGAAACTGCTATTTACGTTCTAAAGGAATGTTCGAGGAAACGCTGATTAGGAAGTTTCATCTGTCTTAAGAACGCTGGATCTAACTATTATTTCCATTGGAAAGGAGACAGAATTGAGTCAGAAAGAATTAATATGTGCTACATGAGAAAGAATCCTATGAAAATGAAGAATAAAGTCATATATCTTCGGAAAAGGGCCATGACACACACAGAGAGAAACTGGCTATGAACATTTTATCATTGTACAAACAAAGTGTTTAGTCTAGTCTTAAGTGTAAGTTTATTTCAAAAGGCCTTGGATCCAATTAATTCTGTAGTTAGTTATAGTTATGTAAAATTTATTTGAAGTGTATATATATTGTTTCTGTTTTATTAAATGTGGTTATTTTGTATTTCGGTCTTGAGTCAGTGATTTTTTGGATTCTGAAAGCAATAGTAAAAAAGAGGTCATTGCACCAATCAGAGTGAACCCTTGTGCAATAAATAAATATAATAAAAGCACTCGGAAATTAAAAATAATTGTTATAGAGAAATCTCATAAAACTGAGGATAACATTAAATAAAATAATCTCTCCTATCTATTTTAACAAGGTGACAAGTGGGATACAGGACCTAGCTCTCCTTTCTGGGCAACTAGGGCAAGAAGGTGAAAAGTGACTGGAAGAAACCACATGCAAAAATGGACTGTAGAAAAAAACAGAGAAGTAATGAAATGTTTTTATAGATCAACACTAAAAAAATGGGATCTTAAAAAGCATATGCACATGATTCGGAAACAAAAAAACTCCAGAATCTGCAAAAACAGAACAAAAACTTATGGACCAAAAGAATTTCATTTTCTGCAACAAAATATTTACTGAACTTGAGTTGCAAGAGTTATGTAATAAACAAAAACAGCTTTAATAACAACAAATCATCAGGAGGAAACTATATATATCAAAATTCAACTCAGTGAGCATCAAGCTGATGACATACCTCAGAATGTTTTGACAGAAGTACAGTGTAAAATGAAGTCAGGAATATTGGAACATATAAACTTCATAAATGACCATCAACATTAAAAACCTTACATAAATCTAAGCTAAAACAGATCCTCTGAGTCGCAGATGCTGTGATAAAAACCATCACAACCAACAGTATAAAGGAAACAAGTCAGCTCCTATACAGCACAGCTTATATCATTACAACGAAGCTTAGTTGCAAAAGCTGAGGACGAAGCAATCTGCACCATGGAAAATCCAGTTGGAGCAAAAAGTCAACAAATTTTGAGCTGATCTAAGTAACATAAAGAGTCTTAAAGAAGGACTGCTGAAAAATAATAGCATCAAAAATAAACTCATAACTACATATATTTAGCCAAAAAAAAACAAAAAAAAAAAAAAAAAAAAACAATTTTTGAAGTTACCAAAGAGCAAAAGCAAAGAATTATATGAATGCCCAGAAAATTAAAAGATATGAAGCAAGAATCAACCAATATGCACAAAACATGCAATTTTGCTGAACCAACGTCACTTCTTTCAGTCTCTTCAGAGAAATACAAATGCAAACAATCATTCACCAGAAAAAAGAAGAAACACTTGAATTTTGGAAGTCAATCTGGGATAATCCTATTGAATATAATAAAGATGTCTTGTGGATTAAGGAAATAGAATCAGAAATGAAACAAAAACAAATACAAAATGTCTTATTTTATTTATTTTTCTAAAGTGAACTGGATTCTGAGATGCTGGCTGTTGAGGTAGAAAGGAAACAGTCTAATGTGTCTGAGCCATGTGGCCAAATAGGGAACAAATTATCAATATACTTAGCCAAATAGAAGGTTTAATAATGACAGCATCAAGTGCATGTTTTTCAAAATGCTACATAGAGATATTGGCCACAGAAAGGTAGAGCCCATGGAAGTAAACCTTCTGTTTAAATAAGGTGCTCTTCTAAGAAAAGTAACCAGTATGGATGAAGTAATTAATAATTCTGCATGGAGATGACAACACGTAAAATTAAACAGTATGGTAATTGGAAGCTACATTTATCCAGGGAATGTAATCAGCTAACCTTCCTCAAAAGATGTAGGGACACTGGAATTGTACCTACATATATCAAGTTTAAAATAAAATTTCACCAGCCTAAAGAAGCTCTCCACATCTACAGATGCTCTAGTTTTGCTTCGTGAACAGATCATCTCACCACCACTCGTGCTAAACTATCTATTATACGGGACACTGGAATCATACCTACATTCATCAAGTTTAAAACAAAATGATGTGATGAAATGACCATTAGAGTCCTTAGCTCTAGTCATAACTTTGTAGTAGTGCCTCAGCAAATTCCTACTTTAAAAATTATGTGGCACACAGAGCACACTTAACATTGCTAATATCTTATCACAAGGGTCAACACCTAAAAGAAATCTCTCCAATAGCCAGCTTTACACATCACATAAACTCCACAAAGACAATAGCTACTGTTGTCCTCAATGGTAGCGATTATAATCAAAAAATGAATGTGCTGCTCAGAGAGTGCACTACTTATAAACTGCTAGATTATGACAATCTGAAAGGCTTTAAAAAAATGTAACATCTTGGCCTCCTGGAATTTTTAAAAAACTCAAATCTTTTAGCCCCCCCCCCCCCCCCCGAATTGACCAAAATTCACAAATCTAATTAGCCTCTCCATTCATTATAAATGCTACAGGCTGTCCCTCCTTTAAATTGGCCAAAGATCTAAATCTTTATTTCCACTTACTGGCCACACTTCATCTTATTTAAAAATTTCCATGCATCTCAAATTTAGTTCATTAGTTCCACTTACATCTCGATTTTTAAATCAAAATTTCATTTTAAACATAATGATATCATGGTGAGCTTTGATGTCACCTTATTTACAAATATCTCACATTCTGATACTTTGAATTCACTGAAAAATTCTCCCCCCCCTCCCCTCTCGACATTATTGATCTATATATTTTTACACGCCAGACTGGTGATTTCTCTTGGAAGGACAACTTATTTAAACAGAAAATACTTCCATGGCCCTTCCCTCTTCTGGCCAATTTCTATAAAGCATTTTGAAAAACATGCTCTATACTGCCATTCTTAAACCTTCTATTGGCTAAGACACATTAAACTCTTTCTCCCCTTAAGGATTAATTTCCTCCTCCCCTCCTCTGTTTCAGATGTTTACAAAGTTCCTAGTTCTTGCAATTTATCATATTATGGTCAAACTGGGAGATCTGCTGAGATGAACACAAAAAATACATCTGACACCACAACTAAGGTTAGTCAGGTCTAGCCGACCATGCCTTGGATACTTTGCGCATGATCACACGCTTCATCACAGTAAATACGAACTTGAAAAACTCTTTTTTAGAATGAACAGCAGATTTTTTTTTAAAAAAAAAACAGTGTCATCTTAATAAATATGGCTGTGCTAAACTTTACAAAATTTGGGAAACTTAGGCCTCCTGCCTCTTCATCTACAACCTTTTGGTTCTGTCCACTGCTGGATGAAGGTCTTCCCCCCCCCCCATGATTTTCCAGACCACTCAGTTTTCTGTCTCCATCCATCTCACTCCTGCAATTTGTTCCAGTTCATCCCTTCACCTTCTTCTCAGTCTTCCTCCATCCATTGGTCTCCACTCTGTTTTTCTAGTCCATCTCGAGTCACTGCATCTGGCTAGCCCATCTCCACTTAGCCTGTTTAATGTATTTTACAATATCCATGACATCTGCTTGAGATCTTATCCAGGTACTTGTCTTCCTATCTCTTAATGTTATTTTTAGCATACTTCTCTCCATGCAATGTTGTGTTGTTCTCAGCTTTTTGTTTAGGGCTTCTGTTAAAGTCCATGTTTCTCCTCCGTATGTTAGGACAGGAAGTATGCACTGGTCGAAAGCTTTCCTTTTTAAAATAACAGGGATGTCACTTCTGAATGTCTCTCATTTTCCCATAAGCCACCCATCCAAGGTGAATTCTTCGTTCAATCTTTTTTCTTTGGCAATCCTCAAAGGATAACAATCATAATAACAAAAATTATAATAGAATAAAATCTAAACTAGAGGGAATGCAATCCTGTAAACAAGCTGGATTTAGAAAGAATTACAATACTTTGGGACCATATTCACACATTAAGACAGCTCATTGAAAAATCAACCGAATATAAACCCTTATTACTGGCTTATATGAATGGACTACAAAACAGCACTTGATTCAGTTAAAACAACTGCAACACTAAAAGCACTTTAAACCCAGGGAACTAAGAAACCATATATTGAAATACTAAAACATATTTACAATAATGCAACTTCTGTAATTAAATTATATAAAAACAGTGAAAAGTTCCCAATACAAAACAGCATCCGGCAAGGTGACACTGACACCATATCCCCCAAATTATTTACAGCTGCACTAGAGGAAGTCTTTAGAAGCCTTGATTGGCAAACAAAAGGAATAAACATAAATGGAAAAAGACTGCACCATCTGAAATTTGCAGATGATGTTGTCCTAATAGCAGATAATATTGAAGAAAGGCTAAATCAGCTAAATGAAGCCTCCAGAGTAATTGGATTAAAAATAAATAGAGAAAAAACAAAAATAATGATGAATAAATACATAAACAATAGAAATGTCAAAGTTGAAAACCATGAAATAGAACAAGTTACTTCATATGTATATTTGGGCCAATTGTTAACAGCACCCAAAGAGGGTTCTCCTCATAGGACTTTATGCTTTAAATATTATTATAATTTTTTCCACTTATTGTTTTGTGTATATTTTTACAATTTCACTATTGTATGTCTGAATGAAGATGTCGCTGTTAGAGTGACAGATGAAATATCAGAACAATTAAACCTGTTTTTTTTTTTATGTGTATGCTGTATTCATTCTTAGGTTGCTTTGCTGTTCAGAGGGAAAAACCAAAATTACTAGGAGAAAGAGGCACAGTTTTGACTAATACAAGCCACACATAATAAATATTATATAACTAACCATATTTTGTGCTGAATGCTAAAATATGCCAATCCACTCCTCATCCCCCCCCACCCCAATTTCCAAATTCAAAAAAGAATGGATTTGAAATAGAACATTGGAAGAAATCTCAATCAATTATTTAAAGCAGAAACCCATGGTTGACGACTTTCACCATCAAACTTTTTTTTATTATGTGGTGAGAATAATATAATAAAATCTGAATCTTCATCTGAATGCTAAAATATGCCAATCCACTCCTCATCCCCCCCCACCCCAATTTCCAAATTCAAAAAAGAATGGATTTGAAATAGAACATTGGAAGAAATCTCAATCAATTATTTAAAGCAGAAACCCATGGTTGACGACTTTCACCATCAAACTTTTTTTTATTATGTGGTGAGAATAATATAATAAAATCTGAATCTTCATCGGTAAGAAATTAATAACTGTTGTGTAAACATTTTACCTGCTTCAGGATGTTGTGTGTAGAACTCTCTTCTTCTCTTCATTTCACCTATATAAATAATAGTTCATCTTTGATTAGTGTAAAAACATACCTCAGTTAAAGCTTTGCTGTACTGTTACAATTTTTGAAATGTCTAATAAACAATTTGCTCTCTGTCTGTCTGTGTTCCTTTTACCATTAACTCAAGCTTACTAGAAGTTAGCAATAGCTCAAACTCACAGAAATATTGGCAGGTATATATTTGAAATTTTGTAGTTTAAACTGCAACAACTAAAAATAAACCTACTAACATTTCACTAAATTTCCAACAAGTATATTCAGAGCACAAGCAGTTTGTCATGGTACAAATGCACTAATAATTTTAGTGGGAAAAATTCAAAATTGCAATGGATATAAGAAAAGAACATGTTATTTTGGCATTTTCTAATTCCAAAAGATAAAAAGCAGTTTAAAGTGTTAGGTTAGAGCTGGTCTTAAAATGTTAAGGTAGTTAGTGGTAAAAATGAAGATTTGACTGGCCATAGGGGGAATGAGAGGATGATTATCAAGAGATTGTGAGGAAAGTTAAAGACAACAGTGATGTAGAAAAGGTGGGTAGCATACTGCAAGGTATAATTATGAGTTAAGACAGCAAGCAAAAATCATGAATCTGGGAGACACTAACTAGTAAGTAGTTAGTGTCTCCCAGATTTTTGGTATGTTAATACAGATATTACTGAAGTTTGCAGAGCACTTCTGACTACAAAAACAGTTTCTGTAGCTTGTAAAACTTCTTCTATGCAGCCGTTTAGTTTTCATGCATTTCTGCCAGTCATGATTTGTAATAACAATAACAGTGAATGCATTTCTTATGTTCTCCAAATGGATGTTATAGTTCTTCCTGTCTGTCCACAGTAAGTCAAGTTATAAGTCACTTCATACATTCCTGGATGTGACAGAAGGTGGAGCTTGTGGTTTGAACATGGTGTTACGATTATATTTATCAAATGCTCTGGTAATCTTTTTAGAAGTGCTTAGATACAGAGAAATGGAATAGGTTTGCTGCAGTTTAATGCATTTGGAAAAAAGAAGATGGAGGATCTAGTATTTTGTCTTTTTTTTTTTTTTATATAAGGGTTAGAGCCACTGGCTAAAAATGTGTGGCACAGGAAGGCAAGATCAGCCCTGGCCAATGTTAGTATTTTACAGAAACCACATTGTTAAGTAAGATGATTATATGTAATTGCTTGATATCTTCCAGTGTGTACTGCCTTTCTATAAATAGAAGATAATGAAACATTTAAAAGGCATGTGAACTAATGTGTCTAGGAAAAGCAAAGTTCTCCAAGGAGTTGTGTGGAATGGAGACAGATACTGCTTGGACACTGATTGTAAACATGTTTGCATTTAACATTTTCGTTCGTTTAAACCATAGGTTGCCAAACTTTTTTGGCTCACCGCCCACTTTGCAAGACATAAATTTTGCAAAGCCTCCCATTATAACAGTTTGAATAAAACCATATTTCAAATACTCAATACTGTATTGTTCTTATATTCAGACATAATGAGTAATAAAATTTGCAAAATTATTCACAAAATAAAAGATTTAATTTACACTTTGTATAACTCCACTTATCTATCACACTTTCGACTGATGATTGTTGACAAAGCACACAAAAAATAATGAAACTTATTCCTAAACCACTGGTATTTATAGATTTGAAATCGAATCGACTTGCATGCATTGACTTGTTTGCGATACCATCGTACTCGTGTTTTGAACAAGTCATTGCAAGCACCCATATTCCTGTCAAAACATGCTGAGTTGAGTGAATTACCTACGTAATAGTTGACCGACATACTACAAGTTAAGACTCGTCTGCTGCATGGATAGACTAAAGCCTGTATGGCACGATCAATTTTTACAATAGCAAAAAATGAATAAATTTTTTAAGTATATAAAAAATAGAAGTTAAAATATCCTGTATGACACGTTCAATTTTTTATTTTGCATGCAAGCGCATTTTGTTCATCCGACCACGACATTGTCCGAATAATTATAAATAATAATTAATAAATAAAATAATTACACAAGATATAAACAACAAACCTACAAAACATAACCACAGAAAACAGTATAATAAGTTTCGAATAATATTTGCTTTGTTTTTTCCCTCTAGTTAGCAATATAAGTTAGTACTAACTAGGCTAACTAAAATTTACGATTTTATTTCTTTCTTGCCATTATTATTTTTACTCGTAATATTAAATTATACAAAATTGGGTTTATTTTTGTACAAGTCAATTAGAAAAGTGGTTTTATATATTTTATATATATTTTGAAATGAAATATAATGAATATATTTGCTACTGCAATCATAACCTATTATACACACATATATACATATCTATTTTCTCATTGACATAGAAAATTGACATCTATTTTCTATGTCAATGAGAAAATTTTCAAATGATTAAATAATTGAAATAGAAAATTGATAAAAAAATTGATCGTGTAAGATGGGGGCATAAGATGAATTAAAATTCAATATTTAAATTTTAAATGATTATCTAATCGCAAAATCACGAAAATAATTAATTTTTAAATATATATTATTAATTTCTTCTATAAAGAGCCACCGACCCCTAGACCGCCCCCAAATGCTTCTGATTCCACTATAGTTCCCCCTAGAAGGCTTCACTGCCCACTTTGGGAACCTATGATTTAAACGAAGTTCATTTAAACCTTACACATTCATTTAAAATGAGTGTGTAAGGTAGTTAGTGGTAAAAATGAAGATTTGATTGGCCATAGGGGGGAAATGAGAGGATGGATATCAAGAGATTGTGAGGAAAGTGAAAGACAACAGGATGTAGAAAAGGTGGGTAGCATACTGCCAGGTATAATGATGAGTTGAGATGGCAAGCAAAAATCATGAATAGCATACTAGTAGGGAAAATGGAAATGCATAAAAGAGATAGTCTACGTTTAAATGGATTTAGTGTGAATCAAATGACGAGGTTGTTGCTAGAAGGAATTACAATGAGCGATGTGAACAAAGTATCGGTAGAAGTAAGAGGTAATGTAAATGAATGGAATACGACTATGAATGGAAATGAGAATGTGAGAACAGGAATGCGAGCTGGACAGGAAAACAGGAGAGCCAAGTAGACGTGTATGGAGAATGGATTTGGGAAACAATAAATGCATGTATGGGGATGATCAACATAGAATGGCTTGGGATGCATGGGGAGTAGTTGAGTCTAGACAGATATATAGGGCAAAGAGTAAGCAGACAAGAGAAGGTGTGGAGTCATATAGATAGCAGATTAAGAGTTGCAAGGATAGAACTTGTTATAGACCAAGGAATGAACTGGTATGCATATTTACGAATGCCAGGAGTATCAGAAATTTTTGCATTGATGAATTTATTCGCTTGAAAATAGTTGGAATAAGTAAAACATGGTTGGATAAGAATGATATCCTGCAGGAATAAAAATGGAAGGATATGAGATCTTTCATAATAATAGGAAGACAAGAAGGGAAGGGGAGTGCTTCTGATGATAGCAAGGAAATTATGTTTGCAAAAGGTTGAGACACAAGGGGAAAATAGTGGCAGTGGTTTTGTATCGGCAGGAGGTGGTGGTTGATAGGATGAGATATTTAGTTTGGCGCTGCTACAGACCAGGGAATGTGGATGGAGACAAATAAATGTATATGCAATTTGGATTAGTGAGCAAGAGAAGGGTGATTGTTATGTGCGATCTTTTTTAATTATGGCAATGTTGACCAGAATGATGAGCAGTATCAGGGAATAAGGAGAATCAATTTCTTGAATTCTCAACTATCTTAGGCAATATGTAATGGCAGGCACAAGAGGGTTGGGAGTCTTGGATCTGTTCATATCATCAGAGGACGTAATTGTGAAAGGAGTGTTTAATCTTCCCTCAGTTGGCAAGGGTGGTCATGCTGTGATCACCTAGGTCATAGCCAGTTATGAGAACTTCAGTGAATAAGGGATATGTGTGAAACTACAGGACTTAGCAGGCTTATGAAAAGAGGAGTTGAATGGAATGGAGACAGATGTTGCTTGGATAATGATTGAAATTCATTTAACAGCAGCAATGTCTAGGTGTTCTCCAAATGTGAAAAGGCTAAATAGGGTAAGAGTAAAATAGATGAATGAAGAGATTAAGACATGAAATCTGGAAGAAGAAGAAGGCACTGTGGAGGCAACATGAGATGAATGTTGGTAATAAGGCAAGAGTACAAAGAACAGGAAAGTGATTCATTTGGTAAAGACAGAAAAAAATGGAGTGTGAGCAGAAATCAGCTAATCTAATCAAGCCAAAAAAAAAAAAAAAAAAAAAAAAAAAAAAAAAAAAAAAAAAAATCCTAGGGAGTTATTTCAACATGAAGCTAGCAGAAGAAAGAAAGACTATAAGATGATATTCGTTGATGACAATGGTTAATTGGTAACTGATGCAGAGGACATAGCTGAAGTATTCAAACAACAGTTTACAAGAGTATTTCATCCTCATGAAGGTGGCATCATGAGAAGCTGGAGTGTAGAGAGTATGTGGAGGAGGGACTGGTGGTGAGTCAGCAGCAGGTATGAAGAATTAAGTCAACTTGATGGTAACAAGAGTTCCCTAGAGCATTCCTTCAACATCCCCATATGTTGAAGGAATGCTCTAGGACAGTGGTTCCCAAACTTTTTCGATTCTCAGCACCCTTGCTAAATCCAGGTTTTCCTAAGGCACCCTACATCAAATTCTAACAAGTACACTTTGTGAAATAGCGAATAATTTTTTTAATTAAAGGGTTAGGTAAAAATAAATAAAACACGTATTTAAGATCACAAAAAAAGTAATTGAACAAATTCAACTAATTATCATTAGTGGGCTGGATGAGCCTGCTTGATCACCACATATTTTCTCAAATCTTGGAATCAAACTGGACACAACCACCCTCATTTCCTTCTCCACATTGATTTTTGCGCAATACTTAGTTTTTATCAGAGCTACCGTCGAAAATCCAGCTTCGCACAAATAAGAAGTCGCAAATGGAATTAAAATTCTCTGAGCTTTTTCACTCAGAAGGGGATATTCATCTTTTACTGATATCCAAAATTCAGTTAATTCCATGCTGCTAAATTTTGTTTTCAACGTATTGTAGCAAGACAACTCAATAAGATTATCATTTTCTGCAGCAGTAAATTCAGATGGAGCACTGGCATTAAATGGATCTCGAATCGATGCAAATTTATCGATATTATCATTTTGAAACTATTTCTCAAATCAGGTGATAAGCTGTGATGAGTGTTCTTCAAAAATGGATTTCATACCTCAAGAAAAATCAACTCCATTGGAGGTCAAAAACTGTTGCAACAAGAGGAAACATTCTTTGCTTCCATCTTCATTCGTTTTTCTTTTCCATAGTTTTAGAAGTTGTTGTTTTTTTTTTTTTTATAAAAGCTGAAATTTTCTCAATCGACTTTAAAAGGTGTATGCTGCATCCCTGCAGGGAGAGAGATTCAGAGCATTCATCTTTTCAAAAATATCACATAAGTATGCTAGTTTTACCAAAAAATCTTCATTCACAAAATTTTTCATATACTTGTGGTCTTCCTCTTTAAGAAAAATATAAATTTCCTGTCGCAGTCCAAACGTACGAGACAAAACATTACCACGAGAGAGCCATCGTGAAGTGCTGTAGTATAACAAAGACATGTGCTCGGATCCCATATCCTCACATAGTTTTTTGAAAAACCTTGCCTTCAACGGCCAAGTTTTTATAAAGTTTACTACATTTATTACATATTCTAAGACCTGGTTCAATGTGGGACTCAGATATTTTGACGCGAGTGCTTCCCTGTGAATAACACAATGGGTCCACAGTGCATCAGGGGCTTTGCTTCGAATAAGTGCCTGCAATCCTCCATAACAGCCGGACATAGAACGAGCACCATCAGTAGAGACTCCAATGCACTTAGTCCACTTCAAATTATTTTCGGATATAAAAGTGTCAAGGATCTCAAACAAGTCTTGAGCCTTAGAACCAGCAGTGATACTTTTACAAAAGAGATGGTCTTCTACAATGTTATTACCATCTATAAACCGTACATAGCAAATCAAGTGAGCATCATTATTATTATCTGTGGCCTCATCCAGCTGCAACCCAAATTCCTTTTATTTTTTCAATTAATTGATCTTTGAGGTCCTCCAATATGTGCTGTATTCTGCGACTGATGGTGTTATTGAACAAAGGCACTTTTGAAAGCAGCTTCCCAGCAGACTCACCGATCATAATGTTCACCATATTTACAGCAGCCGGTAGAATGAGTTCTTCTGCGATGGTATGAGGCTTCTTATATTTTGTGATACTATGTGCCACCTTGTAAGATGCTAGCGAAGCATTGCTTAGTATTGACGCCTGTTTATAAAAACTACCTTTTTTGTTGATTTAACTCTTTTAACTTTCTGGTAAAGTAGTCACGAGATGTAATAATCATGCTGGGATGATTGATTTCTAAATGCCGTTTCAACTTACTCAGTAGCATGCACTCTGGTGCCAAAACTATCATACACAGTACACACTGTAGCCTCCATTCACCATTGACTTCTGTCGATGTAAAACCAAAGTCCACAAAACTGTCATCATATTTTTGATATTTACGCTTCTTCACACTCTTGCCACCATTTAACGGTCTTCCGTCTTTATTTTCTCTCTCACAACGCTTATTACTGTTTAGTAAAAACCGATCCATTTTTAAAAATACATACGAGAAGAACTTCTTCAAAAACTTCACTTGACTCAATCACAGCAATATCCAGTTGATACAATCTCTGAAAACTAATTCAACACTAAGACTGCGCGAAACCAACAGCTATTTATATACGAACACAAAGTACCGAGAAAGTTCGGGAAACTTCTAAAACAATCGAGAAACTTAATTATTGTAGAGCGCCATCTAGTAACCATTTGTAGAGGCTTCTGCAAACAGTTATTACTAAGTGGGTTACTGGTTTGCACCAGGTCTGCTAGATGTCGCATCCTATCACAATGAATTGAAAATGAAAATAAAATTATGAAAATTTTGTAATCGCGGCACCCCAGCACACACTTTGGGAACCACTGCTCTAGGGAATTAACAGCACCCTTGATACAACTGTTTAACATGAGTCTTGCAACAGTGCAAGTCCCAAAGGAGTGGAAAGTAGGAAAAATTGTTCCACTTCACAAAAGGGGAAATAAGATGTAGCTATAAATTATAGGCTAATCAGTATATCTGGAGTTGTTGTTAAGGTGTTTGAAAGGTTGGTGAAGACTAGAATTAAGAATTAGGTTAATAATAGCAGTTTTCTCTACAATGGTTGTTAGGGAGAGGGCATGTTTTAGCATATGCTTAGTGGGTGTCTTCACTTCATAGAGGAGATGCATATACAGTGGTATAGTTGGATTTTTCAAAGGCCTTTGACAGATTGCCACCTGACAAGCTGGTAACTAAATTGAAGGGAATGGAACTGGATAAGAGACTAATGAGTTGGAAAGCTCATTCACTGCCAGATAGGTATCAGCAAGTTGTGTATAGTAGAGTGATATTTCAAAAGAAGGTTACTAATGAAGTGCTAGAGGGGTCTGTTTTGGGGCCATTATTGTTTAACTTGTATATCATACTGGGACAAGCTTAACTGGAAATATGAACCTGCTAAAGTTGGGAAAAACTATGAGTAACAGAGCAGATGTTGTGGCCTTGCAGGAGGATTTCAAAAGAGGGCAAGTGTGCGAGACTTTCAGTTTGATGTTGCACAATGTAAAGTGGCTTCAAATTTGGTAGGCAAGGTCGGGATACAGAATATACAATTAATGGAAAAATTTTGAAGGTAGTGGAAGAGGTGAGGGATTTGGGAGTGAAAGTGGAGAGAGACTGAAGATTTTTAAAATTTAAGAACATTGCAATGGATTATGGCAGCGATTTTCAACCGGTGTGCTGTGAGATTTATGAAAACAAATTAATTGAAAGAAATAATGTTGTAATTTGCGCATTTATTTATTAGTGTCCATCTTCTTGTGTGTGTAAAACAATCAAAATTATGCCTATTTTTTGCCAGATCATCAAAAAAAATTAAAATAATATATTTTTAGTGTGCCACAGAATTTTAATAATTAGTCTAGGTGTGCCGTGTTAAGAAAAAGGTGGGAAATCACTGGATTATGGCAATGATGGGGGGGGCCTTGGCATCCAGAAGCAAAGAGATTATGGTTTCCAAGCAACCAAATCAGCATGCAGATTTGGTTGCCTGGTTTTCAAAGAAATGAGGATATGTTGGAAGTGGTCCAGAGAAAATTCACTAGGTTAGTGTATGGTTTATGGAATGTGGGATATGAGGACAGATAGAGGGAATGTAACTTGCAGAGGCTTCTAAATAGAAGGAGAGAGGGGATATGATTGCGACATAAGTTGCTGAGGCGCTGTTATCAGATTAATGTAGATAAGGTTTTTCCTGTACACCCCTTGAGGGTACATGGCAGGAATTTGATGATGATGATGATGAGGTTTTTCATAGAATAGAGATATACATGGGTGGAACAATACGCCATTCCTAGCAGCTGTAAGGAAGATGTGAGCAAGAGAATGAGGAAGAGTCTTTGCACACAGAGTGAATGGTGAGTGGAATGCACCTGAAAGTGTGGTGAGTGAAGAAATTGTGAACCTCCAGCAATGAGTCTTTTGACTCTATGGAGGTCTGATGTTTAATAATAATAATAAACAGCCAACAATATATATTTCATCATCATAATTGCAGTTATTCACACTAACTGCAAATATGATGACAATTTATAAAATGAAGAAATTCACAAAACATGCAGACAAAAAAGGTCAATAAACTTAGGCACTACTAATGATAATAAAATTAGGCCTAATGAAATCTTATCAATATTGAAAAAAAAATGGACAAAAAGAAAACCCAGACAAGATAGCATATCCGCTCTCCAACAAAAGAGGCTGCAGGTTTGAATCCCACCATGGGCATGGAAGTTTGTGATTGACTAAAAAAATACTAGTGGTGGTGGTGGGCGGTAGATGGCATTGGTGTAGTTACGGTTCATTGTAGTTGTTAGAGCAGGTGCCCTTCCTCGATTCCTTTTAGACTCTCTGGAGGTCTCACGTAATAATAATAATATAAACCCAGAAAAGAAGCATCTGATGAAGTATGATGATGCTTCTACACATAGAAGCATAAACTTTGTCAAGAACTCAATTGGGATATACTGTGTATACAGGAAACATACAGCGACATAAATCAATGACGTCCAAAAATTCCAGGAATGGAATTGGCAGTGGAACATCTCCATAGCAAATATGGTAGTGCCATTTTCATTAGACTAGACCTTCAAATCCTTGCAACATCTATTACAGAGGAGAATGACAGAGATAACTGCCATAGTTGAGTAATTCTGTCATCTATTCCATCTACAAACCCCCAAATGTAGCTTTCTCCTTTAAACCTAATGCCAATCTTAAGAGACGGTAATAATCTTAATAATCTTAGTAGTGCCTGGGGTTACCTGCAAGATGATACGAACAGAGAGGCTGTGTTGGAATGAGCTGAATCATATTGGCTATCCCTTATTCATGATAGTAAACATCCTTCTTCCATTTATAGCAGAAGATGGAGGAAGGCTATAACCGAGATCTCATCTTTGTAAGTGAGTGAGAGGGTAGCCCACCAGAGCCTAAAAGCTGTTTGTATGCCTATTCCAAATTCACATCAACCTATAATGTGTCAACTACCAGCAGCAATTCGATCACAAATTGTTTGCTTGAGACAAAGATATAATTTTAAAAAGGCAAACTGAGAAAATGTTTCCGACCTATTAGATGAGAAAATTGAGAACATTTAATCCAGTTTCAGAGGCCTATGACTAATTCATTGACGCTGTTCGGATATGCTCCTAAGAAACCATCCCAAGAGCATGTAGAATTAACTATTTCCAGGAATTAACTCCTGAGATAACTGCTCAACTGATAGAATACTTGAACTTATTTGAAAGAGATCCTTTTAGTGACGAAACTATAGCAAGAAGACAACAGGCTGTTACATCTATATCTGCAGCAAAACACGAACAATCGATAAAGTTAATGAATGAAATAGCCAGAAAGCTTGGAGGCTACTTAGACACCTCAGTAATGACCCAAAGAAAACTTTCCCACATTCTAATGGCTCAGCATATCAAATAGCACACCAACTTCTTAAAAGTGGCAAACCTATCCATCAGTTGAGTTTTCAGAGGGAATATAGAACAAAAACAAATATTTTCTCCAAACCTTTTACAATGGAAGAACTTAATTGGACAATTAAAATTTGTAAGAAAGGAAAAGCAGCAAGGCTGGATGAAGTTTGTATTGAGCAAATCAAGGAATTTGGTCCTGCGACTGAAGACTGGATGCTGAATTTGTTCAACAATTTTATTAATACCTGCAAAATACCCAAAGTTTGGAGAAGAGCTAGAGTTATTGCTGCCCTCAAACCAGGGAAGGATGCAAGTGATCCCAAAAATTATAGACCTATTTCTATATTGTGCCATCTATATAAGATTCATGAGCAAATGATCCTCGAAAAACTAATGAGAATAACTGATCCACTCTTAATTCCTGAACAAGCTGGCTTTCGAGTTGGGAAAAGTTGTACATCACAAGTTCTTCAACTAACACAATATATCGAGGATGGTTTCAAGAACTGGAAAATAACAAGGGTAGTTTTCATAGACTTAACTGCTGCTTACGATACGGTTAACCACCACATGTACAAAAATGACGAAAGATTATAAGGTAACTCAACTAGTTAGATGCCTTCTTCATAATCAAAGTTTTTTTGTTGAATTTTAAGAACGATGTAGTTGTTGGAGGATTCAGAAGAATGGCCTCCCTCAAGGCAGTGTTCTGGCCCCGATGCTTTTTAACATCTATACAAATGACCAGCCTCTCCCCAAAGATAAAAAAAAAGTTTTATCTATGCTGACGATCATGCAACTGCCACTCAAGCAGATCATTTTTGAGTGTGTAGAACAAAATCTCTCTGAAGCACTAATTGAACTCAGCCCTTACTATAGTGAAAAACCAGTTGAAACCCAAGTCTGTGCTTTTCATTTAAAGAATAAACAGGCAATAGGGAAACTACAAATATAACTTGGGAGAGCACTCACTTAGATCATTGTCTAACACCTAAATATTTAAGGGTAATTTTAGACCATACTCTCACTTAGGAAAGATATTGTATAAATACAAAACATAAAGTAACTACAAGGAATGGTATTCTCCAGAAACTATCTGGCACTACCTGAGAAACACAAGCTCAAACAATAAGGACCACTGTTTAGGCTCTGTTACTCGGCTGCTGAATACGTGTGCCCTGTATGGTATAGATCCTGCCATGCTAAGCAGGTAGATGTTGCCTTAAATTTTATTTTTTTATTTATTCTTATGGCAAAAGCAGCTACAAGTCAATGCCCAGACCATACAGCCAATCCAGAGCCTCATCTGCCACCTTGTGGATGTCCTGGAGGCCGCCACCACGAAATGGGCACCCTCAGCAGTCATAAGGGTGGTCTGATAGTCTCCATTTATGCAGTAGGTAGTCATATCTGCCCTAGTTAGTTCTGATCCTATTGATAAATGACTAAATCTTCCTAGGAAGGGCAAAACCAGGCTGCAGAGCACAGGGATCTTCAACCAGGAAGCCATTTTTGGGGAGATTGTTGGACCAGTGTTCTCTCCACATGTCAGATGTTTATGGTAAGGCTGCTGAAGACAGTTCATCCATGGACCAGAAAGGGTTTCTTGATTTTAGCAAAGACTAGGTGGATTTATGAGCGTCTGGTACAGGGACAGGAGTGGTTTGTTCATTACTTTATTAAATTCTTTAATCGAGGCTTGTCTTCACCACATATTCGGTTAAGCAGTGTTAGATAAGACAGGCAGTCAGGAGAGAGAGAGGGGGTGCTTCTCAGTGTCCCACTAATTGTGTGCATGGTAGTTTAGATGGGTGTCTATAATGTTAGTGTGCTCTTCTTTCCCAGACATGAACACAGTATTCTGCTGCAGAGAATGTGAGGGCTAGTGCAAATGACCTTAGGACTTCTGCACCACAACCACAGGTTGTTCCAGCAAGCCTTGAAATTATATTATTTCTCGTTTTAATTTTGTTGGACAGGTTGGCGATGTGTTTTTATAGGTTAGGCTTCTGTCCAGGCTCACTCCAAAGTATTTCAGGTGACGCTCATGTTCTATCACTTTGCTGCAGAAAGAGAGATTGAGGTATCGATTTGTCTCTGAATTGTTTAGGTGGAATGCTGTGGACACAGTTTTTGTTGGATTTGGCTTCTGCTTGAAGCACTTTTCCAGTATGTTTAGATCTGTGTTCAAGGTTGTTTCCAGGTTGGCAAAAGAGGTAAACTGGTGTAGGATAACGAGATCATCAGCATATACATATTTACTTGAGCTGGTATGTGGTAAGTCAGACATGTAGGTAGATGTTAATTAGTATAGGGGATAACACAGAGCCCTGTGAAGACATTGTGGAGGAATCTTTTTTTCCAACCAATATGGACCCGGATCTTTCTGTTGGAGAGGATGGATTCAAAAAGCTGGAAAGTTGTTTTGCACCTTATGATATTGCTTAGTTTTAGGAGGAGGCCCCTGATTCGGACTGTGTCATAAGCTTATGTTAGGTTGATGAAAGTGACTCCGGATTTTAGTTTCTTCTGGAAGCCTGCTTCAATCTGTGTGGTCAAGGCCAGGACCTGGTCACATCAATTTCTTCCCTGTCTGAAGCCAATTTGTTCAATCAGGAGTGCTCTTTCGATGAGTGGTGAAATTCTTTTAAGGAGAATTTGTTCAAAGAGTTTAAAGGTGGAGCAAAGCAAGGAGATAGGTCATAAATTTTTGACATTATTTGGATCTTTCCCTGGTTTAAGCACAGCAATTATTTTGGCTTCCTGCCACAGTTTTGGAAGTTTTCCAGTTGTTATAATATTTGAGAAAAGGGCAGCCAGTCATGTTTGACCTTCGTTGGCTGAGATGTTTTAGAAACTCGGGAAGGATACCATCCACCCCTGCAGCCTTGCCATTCTTGCCTTAAATGAGACATGTACACTCCTTATTGGTTGTTTGAGACTGACATCTTGTGAAAAAATTTATTGTTTGGCTGGCATAGCACCTCCAGATATTAGACATGAGATGACAGCTAGAAATGGGAGGCTTAAGGCATCCGTGTCTACAGACATCCTCTATTTGGATATCAACCTGTCCATCAACAGTTATAATCCAGGAAAAGTATTCATCATACCAATGAAAGCATTACTGAACCACTCCAAAAATCAAGACTAGCCTCATGGAAGACAAGAAACAATCACCTTACAGATTGATTTATGCCATCTGAAAGTCTTCCACCAGGCCACAGAGAAAACTGAACTATTTGGAAAGCTTTATATAGGCTGTGATGCAGCGTTGGAAGATCCAAGGATAATGTAAAAAAGTGGGGACTCTCATGTGAATCATCCTTATGTGAATGTGGGGAGGAGCAAACTATGGCTTACCTCATGAACTGTAGGTTATGTACAATGGATGGTTTGATTAGTGTGACAGCTAATGCTTGTGATCTGTCCAAATTCTGGGCAGCAAAAATTTTATGGACCTCCTAGTGTACTTTTACTTAGTGTATTTATGATGTAAATTGTGCTGTTTTTCTTTTCTTTTTAATTCCAATATATAATCATATATATAAAGCTCATTGTACAGAATGCAAAAGGAAAGATAAAAAATTGCCTTTGTATCCTATAATGCAAAGCCCACACTATCTCAGATGTGTATAATGATATGCAATATGAGACATAATGTGAGGTCATTTAGCCTCTACATATTAGTAATCTAGTCATGAATGCACTCTATGCACAAACTTTGTTTGCTTACACTTGGATAAAGGATAAAACAAGAATATAATTTCTTGGCAAGTTTAATTTAATTAAGAGTACATATAAAATTTGATATGTTATTTGCATAAAGTGAATATAAGTTTATGAAAAAATACTGACTGAATAAATAAATCATGCGTGCTTGAGAATGAAGCTGGATAAAGAGAGAGACTTCCTCGATGAGTCTCTGACTTCCTGTAGGTCTCTCTTAATAATAATAATAATATAGAGTTTTAAGCAATGTGCAGAAATTATCAGAATTAATATCTAATTCTCACTTTCTCATTGGTGATCTGTAAATGGGTATCTACCTGGATACTGATGAATAAGGATAGGCTGGCAATTTGGAAATTAGTTTGAATAAAAATAAAAAAGATGATACAGTGTGACAGGATGCCATGCTGGCAGGAGCATCACCAGGGAACCAGAGTGAATAGCAAAAACTCATGTGCTCAAACAAATTCCAACTAAACAGCAGCAGAATTTAAGATTGGTATCATCAAAGGAGAATCAATGGAAAAGAAATAGAACTAGAAGAAGAACTGGATAAGAAACAGATTAATATAATAGGTACTCTGGTGTCCAAAAGCTAAGGATGAATTACATTTTACCTGTATATGAAAAAATTTTAAGGACATAAATTTGTTGTCAGCATGCTAATAAATTATATTATGCAAAAAAATGTGTTATAAATTTTGTACATAAATTGAGATACATTTTTGGCAAAAGTTACAAATTTCCTAAGGATGTAGATAAGAAATTAATGTACAGTGCTTACAGAAAACTATGCAAAGAGCTATTTCAGCATGGAATATGTCCACTCTGAACAGCGAGCAGCTTTCACAATATTGTACCATGCTTAACACCAAGTAATGCAGGAATTCTTGGAGCAAACTGGCCCACTCTTTCTTCAAAACAAGGCCTTGTTTATTTTCTGGAGGGAAATTTCAAGTAGCAATGCATCTCAAACGTGTTCTATGGGGTTGAGATCTGGTGAGAGTGCTGGGCACTTGATTCAACTAATATCCTTGGTCTCCAGAAGTATCTCCAGTGCTCGTGTACAATGTGGTGTGGTAATATCATCCATAAAAATGAATTCTTCGCCTACAGCACCACAGACCAATCAAACATGATGCTGAAGAACCATGTTGAAATATTGATCACCAGTCCCTTTTTCCAGCTTGTGTAGCTTGAAAAAGGACTATAAGTGTAGGTTGGTGTGTCTATTAAGCATAATGCCCCATCACACCGTGACCCCAGCACTGTCGTATCTACCTCTTTCAAGAACATTCTCACCATGGTAAGCAGTACCACTTTCATCCCAACATCATCTAGAACTGGAGGAAAGAGTAAAACGACTCTCATCAGTAAAGAATACGTGTCCATTCGTGTCTTATACAATTTTTTTGGATACATCACCACAGAAAATGTGCTCTACGGTGGGTAGTGGATAAAGGGAGCTAGACTACAAGCCTTTGGGTGCATAGGTCTACTTGTCGTATTGCAGTCGTCTTCCCATGGTTTGCCAAGATAACCGTGTACCTGTGCTTGAATAGAGCGGACTTGCAAACTGATCTGCCATGGTGAATCGATTGCATTTTGCTGTTATAACCAAAAATCATTTTTATGCTCCATGTTAGAGCGAGGGCAACCTCTTAGCAAACATCTGGATTACCACATGCCATTGGTTTGAAATGCTTCCCACAGCCTGGATACACTATGTGTGATTCCAAACTCTCTGGCAATTTCAGTAATTCTGTGGCCTTCTTCAAGCTTTCCAATAATTCTTTCTTGTGTGAAAGATGTCTTTGATTTAAGATATTAAAGGACATTCAAGTTTGCATTTTATTCCTCGCACAAAAAAAAAGTTTCCTTTAAACATAATTCACTTGGCACAGCATTTTGCTTTTTATCCTGTTGGGTGCTATCACATGACCCCTTTGCGTGATTCAGAAATTTCAATGGGCATCTGCTTTGTACTCGAAATTGTTCATTATACAAATTGAAACTGAAAAATAGAAAATGCAAAACAGGTGAGATTTTTCTAAACAACATATACAAGATATTGTATTCCAGCAATAACAATCAGGAAAAGAAAGAGTAGCAATAGCATTCAACACTAAACACAAGGATAATCTTGAATGGCAGGTAATATCAAGTAGAGTGATGTGGGCAAATATCAGAATGGAAAAGTGGACAATGAGACTTAGTTGTGTCCAGTGCTTTTTTTTTTCTGGAAAAAAAAAGGTGCCGGTACTCACCATGAAGATGTTATTACAACAACTTCCATGCTTTTAACATATCCTCCAATATACCCTCGTCGTCTCTAGATCGTTTCTTGCTTTTGGTATCAACTGCAGAATGATGACCTCTGAGCAGCCATGAGTACACATATTTGCTAGGGTTGAACTGATGAGAGGAGGTCCTACTATCCTGATGAACATCAGTGCAGAAGTTGTCCGTGCAAGCAGAGATGGCAAAAATGAAGTTACTATAAGATTCATCTAAGAGAAACCCCTTTCACATTCGCTGGAAAATATTGCCATTGTACCCAAAGTGTGCTTTATTTTCTTGAAGATATTCACGGAAACCACGAACTGCTTCTCTTTCATTTAAGCGAAATTTGTGTGCTAACTTTTTAATTTCAGCTTCACCAAATGACAGATGCTTTCTGGCCAATACTTGGAATCTAAAAATCTTAGTACATTCAGACAAATCAGCATCATCTCCTTCAAGCAGATGCTTTCCAACAGCTTCTTTCAGACTCTTATAGAAAGCAGATGAACTTATTGCAGGACTGTGTCTTTCATTTTTGTGGAGCTAAATCCCTTTGAACTTCATGTTCTTCTGACTTTGAAGAGAAATACTGTAGTACGGACCAGGATTTTCAATTGTTTTGTCAAAAAGTTGAACTGTATTCTTTATGTTCCTGTCTGCTTTGTACAAGTCAATATTTCTCCCTTGTAAATCTAGCCTTAGTTCACTAAGTTCTTCAAGAGCATCACACATAAGGCCCAAATCAAGAACATACTTGCATGACATTATTATTAAAAGGCCCTCATAACGAAAGTGATTTGTTTTGCTTCTTCTGCTGTCTTCTTTTGCCTCCAGAAAGTGATGGACGAGGGCTTCAAAATCTTGCCACACTGCAGAAACAGTGTGAAAGTTAGATGCAAACCAGTGAGTGCTTAAAATTCTGCAAATTTTAAGAAGTTGAAGTTCTAGAGTCGATGCTCGTTCCTATAGTTTCCTAGCATTCTTAGGCGAAGAATGATAAGTGACAAAGTTTGTCCATGAAACTTTTAAAGCGATTCACTCCTGCCACATTGTTCACTGTGTCACTAACAGACAATTCAAGGCGATGGCTAGCACAATGCCAGAAAATAACACTAGGAAACTTCTTTTGCATTCGCCTCTTTACACCATTATGCACACCAAACAACACGGCTGCACCATCACAAGTTACAGACAATAAATACTCCTTTAAGTAATCTTCAGATAAGCCTAAACACTCAAGATGACTAATTAAAGAGTTTAGAATTCCTCTAACAGTTACATCTGATAATTTGATCAAATCTAGGAAGACTCAGAGGAATGAAAGTTCAGGAAGAACTACACAAATAATAACAATCAATGTTGTTGTTGTTGTGTTACTCAAAGTTGTTGATGCATCAATAAGTAACAATATTTTGTTCCTGGAGTTCACTATATTGTCTATTAATGTTTTTCTCATTTCATTTGTGATATGGCTCACAATGTTAATGCAAGCATTTGCAGAATGAAGAATATATCCCATGTCTAGGCCATTAAGTTCTGAAAATTTATTTCGTCTTCAAACTTGTTAAATGATTGATTTCGCCTCGCAACTTTGTAAGCGGTTAGAAACACTTTTCCTGTTACACCTTTATTATGAGACAAAGTAATTTCTTCAGCCATATTTGCTAAGTGTTAGTGTTTGCATGCACATTTCATTAATTTTTATGTTCCCTGAAGATGGTAATGTAACAGTACCGAAATATTGGAAGTATTAATTAAAGTTATTTAGTTAATATAATAATATACGTTGTTCTGTCCTTAAAATTAACAGTTATGTATCACCAACGTATAAGGTTATCTACGAGAATGAGTATGAGACAAAATATTTATGAAAACTTTGCCTAATGTTTCGTTTTATGCTTCAGATTTTATTTTTTGGCACATTTTGTGCGCTACACTCTCCTTATGATCGTAAGGGAAGGGCCACTATCCAGACTAGTTTCGACCTTTATTGAGGTCTCTTCAGTGGGAGCCAGGACCAAGTGGAGATACCAGGCAGAAGTGTTAGCAAGGTCATCTCTACCTATATATAGGAGTTGCCAAATGGTGTGCCACCTTTTTAATAAATTATTCTGGATTTAGAGAAAGATGTTGAAAGTTTATTTTTCACTTGGTTAGAATATAATAAATTTAGTTTAATCCTTTATCTAAGTGTGAGCAAACAAAGTTTGCGACTGAAAGTATCTTCAGGACTGGGGTAAGGTGGTGTAACACCAGGGCGACTCCTTGCAAAGGTGGAGCAAGATACCAACACTTCTATCTCAGTATCTCCCATAATGCAAAACACATTTCCTTGCGGATATGTCTAATGTTATGCATTAAGGGAAGGGCCACTACCCAGACTAGTTTCGACCTTTATTGAGGTCTCTTCAGTGGGAGCCAGGACCAAGTGGAGATACCAGGCAGAAGTGTTAGCAAGGTCATCTCTACCTATAAGCATATCCGCAAGGAGATGTGTTTTGCATTATGGGAGATACTGAGATAGGAGTGTTGGTAGCTTGCTCCACCTTTGCAAGGAGTCGCCCTAGTGTTGCACCACCTTACCCCAGTCCTGAAGATACTTTCAGGCGCATACTTTGTTTGCTCACACTTGGATAAAGGATTAAACTAAATTTATTATATTCTAACCAAGTGAAAAATAAACTTTCAACATCATGTGGAAAAAAAAAGTGTAAGAAAGTTTTAAACAAATCAAGGTTGAGCGACTTTCAGATGTGATTATAGACTTAAATACACAAATACGATTCAATAAAACATGAAAGAGTATGAATTTAAGAACCAGAATTTGGATATTCAGTTGCAGATTCTGAAGAAAATTGACTGATTCAGCCAGAGGCATGTGGATGTGCTGTTTGCAACGTATCCACATGCCTCTGGCTGAATTTTCATTCGTCACCAATACATCAGCTTGTAGTTCTGAGAGAATACAGAGAAAAAATGCAAGAAAGTAAAGAATTGTGTAAAATTAGCTGAAGAAAATTCATGGGATGACACTGGTTAGAATATAGTGAATATATATCAGGAATGTGGCAAAATATTCTGGAGACTATTGAAAAAAGCTTAGAAATGGAGTAAAGAATATTGTAAAAGGAATGAGATATGATAAAAGTAACATGAAAACTGAAGATGTAAGTTTTTCTACATATCTGGGGTAATTACTTTGAGAGACTGCTAAATGAAACAAACAGTGATAGCACAATAATAGAAAACCTTCAAGACGAATGCAATCAGGAATAAATATCAAAAATTTTCATAATTCTATTGTTATTGTCATTGCAAATGGATCAGTCAACTGAACAGTAACTGATTTTATATATATACTTTTTTTAATGCATAAAACACACGCAACATTCTGAACAATGCAACATACAATTAGAACAGTTTTAAAGTAACATCAGTCTCTTCTCTAACTACATAACAGTTGTCACCTTTGTTAGTCTCTACTGTTTTGTCTTCTAACCTATATGCTTTTACCTGAAGAATTGATGTGCAATTAGGATGAAAGGTTGTGTTGTCAATTAAAATAAATGTTATCACCTTATTCTGGTGTTCAGCCTTTAAACTCTTAGTCACATATATATATATATCATCAATTACCTGATCATCTTCTTCATCATGTAGCTTCCTCAGTGAGAGGGTGCAGCACCATGTCCTTCCAGTTCTCTCTGTTGGTGGCTTTCCATTTTGTTTCTGCATAGCAATATGATCCTGTCCATGATCTTATATCTTCAAGCCATGCCCTTCATTTTTTGCCTCTTGATACTTTTCCCCTAATTTTTCCTTCTAAAACTGTTAGTATCCTCTGTCCTAATGAACCTCTCAGTATATATGTCCTGCCAAACTCATCTTTCTCTGGATCACTTCCTGTAATAAAGATCGGTGTTCTCATTCTCTGTAGGACATCTGTATTTGTCACATGTTCTGTCCATGAGATTTTCAGAGCTCTCCTATGGCGCCACATTTCAAAGCTGTTGTCTTACTCTCTTCTTGAATATCCAGGTCTCACTTCCATATGTGAAAACTGACCACACTAATGTTCTTATCATTCTTTTCTTTGTCTTGATACCCACAGAACTTCTGAGCAGATCTTTATTTTTCCAGAAGGCATCTTTAGCTATGACTTTTCTTATTATTATTTCTTTATCTTGCTTTCCATCTGCAGTAAAGTAGGTGCCTAAATATTTGTATTCTGTTGTTTGTTATTTTTTTTTATATTGTTTATGAATATATCTGGCTTTGATCTGTTTTCTTCTGAGATTTCCACAAATTTGGTATTTTTTGCATTTATATCTAATCCAAATTCTTTACCTTCCTCAATTAGTAGCTACAGCATTTTGATTAATTTATTTCGGTTTTCTGCTATTAGAATGGTATCATCAGCATATCTAAGATTGTTGTATTTTATACCATTGATACTAATTCTTATTTTTTATTTTTCAATCTTTTTCATCACTGCCTCATTATATATATTAAATAGATTTGGTGAAAGGATACAACCTTGTCTAACTCCTCTTTTTATTTTCACTACAGAAGTCTCAGAGTTAAACAGTTGCATTTTCAGTTTGGTGTAAATCATTTTTATAATCTTAAGTACATGATCCTTCTATGTCTAATTTATCTAATATATTGAACATTTTATTATGTTTTACCTGGTCAAAGGCCTTCTGAAAGTCTATGAAGAATATGTAAATGTTCCTATTTCTTTCAAGTGATCTTTCTTTTAGTATTTTTAGTTCCAGGATAGCATTAACGGTTTCCATTCCTCTTCTGGAGCCTTTCTGTTGTTCGCACAATTCACTGATTAAGGCTGTTTCAATTTGTTTGTTAACAATGGTTAAAGCAATTTTAGATGCATGGGATATTAGGCTCACGGTTCTGTAATCGTCGCAATTTTGTGCATTATTTCTCTTTGGAATTGGTATGCAGATAGACGCTGTAAAAACTTCAGGTAATTCTATTGTTTTATAGATGTCCTGAATGGATTCCACTAAATAGTTATTATTGCCAGTCAAATCTTTTAGCAGCTCAGCCAGGATATTATCACACCCAGGGAATTTATTATTAGGAAGATTCGTAATTACATGTTCTATCTCCTTTCTTGTCAGTAGCATGGTATGTGTTGTTACATTTAACTTAAGGTGTCGTGAATCATCTATCATCGTAGAGATCTGATAGGTACTCCACCCATCTTCCATTTATCTTTTCCTTATCAATGATTATGTTTCCTTCTTTGTCCTTGATGTTATTAGACTGTGTACATTTTGCTTTTCCATTAAGTTCTTTCACTTTCAGGAATGCTTCTCTGGTTTTGTTCCTATTTTGTAATTCTTCTATCTTGGTGCAATGCCTATTTATCCAGTTTTCTTTCAATCTTCTGCATAACTGTTTGATCTTTTATCTAATGTTTTATATCTTAATCTTTCTTCTTCATTTGCTCCACTTTTCCATGTTCTTCTTTCTTCGATAAGGTTGATTACTACTTTAGTTGATTGGTTTTTAGCAGATGTTATGATAGCTGCTTGTAGTCTATTCCACCGAGAGAGTTCATTTTTGTTTTGCAACTGTGCAAACAGCAGTTCTGAAACATTTTCATTAAATTTTGATTTTAATATTGGATTTTGTGCCATTTGCAGATCCCATTTTAGGAGTTGACTTCTTTTAATTTTTATTGTTTTCAGGCAAATGTTCATCTTCATTATGACCAGTCTATCATCAGATCAACAGTCAGCACTTGGCATCACCTTTGAGTTCCGTACTCCATTTAAGTAACGATTACTGACCACAATATAGTCTAACTGATTTTTGTATCTTTCATGTGGACTTTCCCATGTGTACCTTGCTGTTGGTTTATGCTCAAAATAAGTGTTAGTTATGATGAGACTATGCTTGTTACTGAAATTAATCAGATTTTGTCCTCTCTCATTCCGAATTCCAAGTCCAAATGGGCCCACGTATGTAGATGTTCTCTCTGATCCAACTTTTGCATTCCAGTCACCAATAGCACAAATAACTTGATCTTTCTTGCCACCAACTTCCTTTATACACCATTCTATTTCATCACACATGTTATCTATTCTGCTTCGTCATTCTGTTCTGTAGGATATCATATATCCAATTGATCAGCATATCTCTAGGTTTAGACCTCACTAGAATTGCCATTACTCTATCTGAATTTTTGATGACATGGATAATGTTTTTATTACTTTCCTGATATGAGTCCCAAAGGAGTTTTAAGGCTACTATGACAGCACTACATGATTAAGGTTACATAATTACTAATGTCCTATCATCAATTTTCTTCCAAATTAGTCTATTACTTTTCATCACTCCAATATTGTTGTATCTAACATCTGGTTCATCTAAGGCATTTCTGACTGAATCAATCCACCTAGATCTAGGTTTTCCTCAGGATCTCTTCCCAGCCAACTTGGCATCAAACACCTGTTTTCTGTTTAAGTGACCATACTACCTCAGGTTAGTTGTGCTCACACACATTTTTAAATGCAAACAATGTCAAGTTTCTTCTTAATGTATTCATTTTTAATAGGATTCTGGCATTGATGCCATCTGCTCAGGCTCCTAATTTTTCTCACAACTCTCACATCTCTAATCTTTTTTCAAGTGCTTATATTTCAAACCTAGCTCTCAGATTCATAACTTAAAACTGGTTTGAACAATGTTTTGTATACTGCTAATTTAGTGTTTTGACTAATTTCTTTCTTATTCCATATATATTTGTTGATAACGGTTTTTTTTTTTTAGCATTTATTAATTATTTAAGAAGGGAACATGAAAAATGTGTCTATGGACTTGAGTGTGGCAGAGAGAGATATTTTGTCTGATGGCTGTAATTGTGTGAGTTAATGTTGGGTGCAAACAGGATGTGTAAAGACAGAAATAGAATTGCTGAGAAAGGAGATAGGTGTAAAAACTGAGTTGAGGAGGATGTATGAAGAGATAAGGAGACTGGCTAGTGTAAGGAAAACAAGCATAAGTGTGAGAAGGTGACAGAATAGGAGAGACAGGGAAAAAGAGCAAACTGGAGAAAGTTGAGAGTATTAGAGCAAGACAGATGAGAGGAAGGGGGGAAAGTAGGAGGGAAAAGAACTAAAAAAGAGTGGAAGCAAAAAGGATCAGGGATACCAGTGAGAGAAGAATGAACAATGAAGCTATTCGAGTATCATGTATGGAGATTCAATGATTGGGAATGTGCAGAATAGTGCTAGGTCAGTACTTGCCAGGAGGAACAACAGGGTATAGCAATGGCAAGGAAGCAAGGTGAAAATGTAGAGCAGATGATAGTGATAGTCAGCAAAATGACCAGAAAGGTCATGAATCATGTAAGAACAGTTCTGAGATTGATGTTAGAGACAATGAAGCCGAAATGTTTCAGATAGAAATAGAGTTTATCACATTAATCACAGTTATGCATTTAATCAATTAAAACTCATTATAGTACAGATATTTCAGTATCTGTATTATGAGCCTTCTTCAGTGTAGCATATTACAGTAGTCGATTCAAAAGTACAAAAATGAAGATACACGGAAAATGGAATCTTTCCTTGTATGCAGTTGCAAGACAACCAGTTATCTTTTCTTTGTGCCAGAGAAAGATGTTGTGTGTACATGTTGCCAGGTATGATAATATAGAGTGGAAGAGACGAGCATAATGATAATGAATGATAGCAAGAATGTGTAGGAAATGAGGTCTGAAATATGTGGATGCATGGAATGCATTTGTGGATAGAAGTCAGATGGATACAAAAGAGGAATTACATTTGAAAAAACAGATGCAGGCATTTAGAGATAGTATTTTCTTCTGGGCAAATGAGTATCTTAGAGCAGGGAAAGTAGAATTTAAGGAAAGAACTTAGCAGGGGTGGCCTCATGGAGATAGTGGCTTGAAATGAGAGGATGTAAGCTATAATGCAGAGAGTAATAATACCTATATGAATACCAGCAATACAGTGATTTTGCTGTATACAAACACCAAGAGAATTTTTATGGATGACAATGTTGCACCACATTGTACATAAGCAGCACTTCTGGAGACCAAGGATATTAATCAAATCAACTGGTCAGCATGCTTCCTAGATCTCAAACCCCATAAAACACATTTAGGACAGAATAGGGAGACACACTGCTGCTTGAAATTTCTCTCCAGAAAACAAACAAGGCCTTATTCTTGTTCTGAAGGAGGAATGGGCGGTCAGCCTCGAGAACTACCGAATCACTTGGTGTTAAGCAAGATGCAACATTGTGAGAGCAGCACTGCAGTTTGGGGTGGAAATATTCCATACTGAAATGGCTCTCTGCTTAGTTTTCTGTAAGCACTGTACATTAATTCCTTGACTATGTCCTTATGAAATTTCTAACTATTGCAATTTAATTTTATAACACATTTTTTGTGTAATATACTTTATTAGTATGCTGGCAATAAATTTATGTCTACATTTGGCTGTAGTCATGAAAATTTTTTCATATACAGGTAAAAAATGTAGCTTTTGGACATGCATCTAGAAGTTTATGGGGCAAAATATTAGAAATATAGTTGGTGATTAGCAGAAAATTTGTGTGATGAGTTTTGTTTTGGAATTAGTTTTGTCTACTCATCACACACAAAGTGCAAAGTGCAAAACAAGTGATCATTATGGGGATTTTAAATATAGCAATATAAACTGGGCAGAGGAGGCACAGTACTAAGGGAACAAAATTTTTGGACTTCTTGAGTAACAACTGCAATGGGGAAGGTTGCTGGAGAGCAGAAGGAAGGTAAGACAGTGTTGTAAACAGTTGCTATTTATAAGCCTGTTTGGTTACTACACCTTTGTAACAAATAATGTCTAATGCGTTTTTTTGTAATATCTTTATTCTAATTAGCAGTGTGCATTTGCTTTTGTAACCTCTCTTACTTTTTCTATTGCGTACTATGTTTATCCACCTTTCGTATTTACTAGTCGTATGCCTATGAACACTGAAAAATTTATTTGTTGAGACTGCGCCACCAGTATTTCTATATCGGCATAAGACTCAGTAATACATCCGGTAGATATCTCTCTCTTACTAGCATAAAATTCCTTCACTAAAGTTTACATAAACAGTCGTGGTTCTCAGGTATTTAAATTATGCTTTTAATGCCTTAGTTGTTTCCCGCTCACAAGTCCGAGTTTATTTAGAAACAGTGCATTATAAAATAAATGATCAGGCAGCACTCTGTTGGCATATAAATAAAACACATTTATTTACATTAATATGAAAGTACATTAATTAAACGATAGGGAGGTTACTCTCTCTACCTATCCGTTAGGCCTTTAGCATAAAGAAACAAACTTTCCCTTTTCAATATTAAATAACCATACAATATAATCACTCAATTACTTCTCTGCTTATTAAAAATCTGATTTACTCACTAAGAGGTTAGCTAACTAAGCCAAGTTATTTCACAAATCTTATGCTAATCATTACCATTCCAAATGACTCTCTTATGGATACTTCTTATTGCTATTAACTTATTCTTATCAGTCCACCTATAACATCTCCTAGATTATAAGGGGAATGTACAAAAAAAAAAAAAAAAAAAAAAAACAAGCTTACAGAAGCTCTGTATCTCACATTCAATCAGGTCTTGGGCTTCCTTCAGGAGTGTCTTGCATCAGCAGTATCTCGTTGGGAATTGGCAGGCTGTGGACTGCAATTTGCAGTACTCAATCTCCAGCAACTAAAGGACTTACGAGTGAAACTGCTTCAGGTATTTACATCGACTGTTTTCTCGTCATTCCAAATTTTCTCCTCTGGTGTGGGGCTCACCATAACGTCCGGTCCTCTGGATCCTACTCCGATAATTCTGCCTCTGCTTGTGACGACTGGCTCCTTGACTGCCGACTCTGATGACTGTAACTGCCGCCGACTGGCTCCCCTTGATGTTCGGGTCAGTCCCTTTTTATTTCAAGTTCTCCGGGACCTTGCACGAAAGAACCACGAAGAATTCGGCACGACTCCTTGATCTTCTTTTAAGACCAACCTGTTCTTTCTTCACCTCCGTGCATTCCTTTGATCGTATCTTGTTGGGCAGTAGAAACTTGTCTGAACCTTTCAGATCTCTCAGCCACTGACTTTGAAGGTGTTTATGCACAGAGCTCATAAGCAAATTTCTCATACACTAAAATCATAAACAACTTTCTTATGCCCTCATTTTAATTCCCATAGGGTTATTTACAGGAATATTTAGCATAAAACATACAGAGACAAACAAGGTTATTTTTGTAACATTCTCATGGGACTTGACCTCTGTAAAAATCGATGTAAAGTGCTTTTGGTATTTCCAAGCTACATGAGTTTTACAGTGTCATTGCATAAAAGCAGTGATAGAATGGAGGTATCAAACTATAGGACTGTTCACATTTCTTTTGTGGTTGTTAAGGTTATGGTGAAATTGGTAAAACTCATACTGAATTTGGCAGATCTGAATTTGTGCTCAGATCTGGACATCAGGATTGAATGAGATGAAATAACCTTGGAGAAGGTGAGAGATGGATAATGAAAATGACATCAGGACAGTACAATGTTGGTTATGGGGATAGACTGAAGGCATACAAATTAGAGTCTAGTGGATAGAGTCTAAGGGGTGATATGATTCAGAATTTAAGATACTGAAGCATTATTATCAGACTGACAGGGAAAATATTTTATATGGCAAAACAAAGGGGAAAGCACAAGGACAAGGGGTTGTAAAAACTCGATTGTAGCATAAATATTCTAAAGCACATTACATCGATTTTTAAAAAGGTCAAGTCCCATGAGAATGTTGTAAAAATAACTTGTTTGTCTCTGTATATTTTGTACTAGATATTTTTGTAAATAACCCTTTGGAAGTCAACTGTATATACTCCTTTAATAAGAATATTTCAGAGTGTTAAAAAACAAAGATAATGTTTTGCTGCCGGAAATGTAATAGATCTACATGGCGGCATAAGAAAGGTTGTTTATGAAATTTTGTGTGCATGTGAAAGGTTTACAAGCTCTGCGCGTAAACACCTCTGAAGTCAGTCAAAAAGGTTCAAACAACTTTCCAATGGCCGGCGACTTACAATCAAAAGAAAGTGGAGGAGAACAGAAAGCAAGCCGAACTTGAAAGAAGATGAAAGAGTCATGCCGAGTTCTTTGGGGGGTTACAAACTTCATGCGAGGTCTCAGAGAAGGCATAATAAAAAGGGACAGAGCCAAGCATAGGGAGCTTCCCGGTTTGAGACGTCGTCTAGGCGAGAGAGAGGGTTTCCAGAGGCCGCAGATGGAGCTCCCCGGTTCCAGTCTAGAGAGAGAGAGAGCTTCGAGTTGCCGAAAGGAAAAGTTCCAATTGCCAGAAAAAAGCTTCCAGGCCAGAGAGAGGGCTTCCAGACGTTGCTGAAGAAGGAAAGGCTTCTCGTCATCGCCAGAGAGAGGGAACAGATTCGGGAGTCCATAAGAGTCAGTTGGCGGCAATTACGGTCATTGGAGGTGGCTGTTCGAACTATTGGAGACAGCAGTCATCCAGGCATTTTTGGCGAGCCAAAGCAGAGGAGAAAAGGTGATGTAAATTACACGAAGCTCGGAAAATTTTCTTTTTCACCGTGGGAGAACAACCTTTTGCCGGTCGCAGTCCACAGTCCACTATTTTCCCATTGAGATATGTTACTGAAGCCCGACATTCCTGAAGAGGCTCAAGATCTGAGATGAAAGAAATGCCATAAGACTGTAGTGAAAGACTTTTGACTGAATGTGCGATGCAGAGTCTTTTGTAAGTTAAAACCTTTTCATAGTAGGTTGTAGATTGACTTTTAAGAGATTGTTCAATAGTAATAAGAATTGTCATTAAGAGAATAGATTAGCATATTGGAAGTTGATATAAAATTTGTAAAGATAACTTAACAGAGAGTTAGCTAACCTCTTTGCAAGTAAACTCTAAGTTTAATACGTTGAATTTGTAAGCGGAGAGTAAATAAGATTGTGAGTTAAAGAAGTTAATTAGTGTTAAAGTAAATAGGTTATCATTTATGCTAAAGGTTTTATAAATGGATAGAGAAAGCAATCTCCCTAATGTTTAAATTCATGTATATTTCATAGTAATGTAAATAAATTTTTTTTTTTTTGTTAAAAGAATGCTGCCTGTTTGTTTATATTACAACTGCACTGTTCCCAAAAATATCAGACTTGTGAGCAGGAAACTAAGTGAGATAGCAGAAGCTTAAATTTAAGTAAAAGAATAGACCACAACTGTTTGTGTCAAGTTTTATTGAAGGAATTTGTGTTAAAGAAAGAGAGAGAGAAATCTACCAGCCATATTATTGAGTTTTATGCTAATTAAATGATATTAGTGGCGCAGTCTACATTAAATAAATTTTCTAGTATCTTAGGCACAAGACTCGTAGTACAAAGGGTAGATAAACATAGTACGCAGTAGAGTAAATGAGAAAGGATAAGAGAGAAAAAGCGCATTAGAGTAAAGCTATAAAGAATTAGGAATAAAGATAGAAGAGAGTAAAGATAAAGAGATATTACATATATCAGCAGAAAAATAACCATTATGTACGTAGGCTGTTCAATAAGTAATAAGACTATATTTATACAGAAAACAGATTACCTTTAATCGTCATCATTTACATGATCTTTTTCGAAGTAACTACCGTGAGACGCGATACATTTGTCCCAATGTTGCGTCCACTTCTTAAACACATGTGAAAGTCCGTTTTTTGAGAGTTCTTTCAAAACCGCCTCTGCAGCTTATACACATGCTTTGTTGCTTTCGAAATGGTGGCCTCTTAGTGGTTTCTTCAGCTGAGGAAACAGTCAGAAATCGCACGGTGCGAGATCAGGACTGTATGGAGGGCGTGGTAGGATATCTGTGTTGTTCTTCTGCAAAACGTCCACTACACAACCAGCAATATGTGGCCTTGCATTATCGTGGTGCAATAAGAAGCCATTCTTCAGCAATGGACGCTTCCTTTTGACGTGCTTGATGATAATCACTGCTATGTTGATCATTGTCTCTGTGATAGACGTTGAAGGTCTTCCCTCACGTTCAAGATCTTCCACATTTTGCCTTCCTTCCTTAAAAGTTTTATGTCAGTGAAAAACACTTGCCCTCGACATTGCTTCATCGTGGAAAGCTTCGCGTATCATGTTAAAAGTGTCCGATGCTGATTTTTGCAAACGCACACAAAATTTAATTGCATAATGCTGTTCCAAGGACGCTTCCATTTCGAAGACTGGTCACGCCGAAACAAACTTGCATTTAGTCACGTGACACTCTGGCACATCAGCCCGTATACGCCATCTATTAACCTCTTTTGTTAACAGACAGCAACATTTCTTTATTCCACAGAAATTAATATTGTGATGAGTGGTTTCGCCAAAGTAAAATTAGTCTTATTACTTACTTCCTTACTTATTACTATTGAACAGCCCACGTATTACAGGGTCATCCCTGAAGTAAGTGAGTAGCAGTAGTAAGTTTTTTGCATGAAGTCGAAGAAGCATGGAATGCACTGCCTGAGAGGATGGTAAAAGTGCAAAAAGTGATTGTTTAAGGAATGAATGGTATTAGAGACTGTGTTGTCTAGTGCTGCCCCACACAATGAATTGCTTACATGACTTATGGAGTGTAAGCAAGACTAGTAAATAAAACTTTGAAGACTTCATTGAGTATATTTAAAAAAACTGTTACAATTTATAGATTTGAGTGAAGAATGTAAAGCAGGATAATTATATTTTCAAAAAACTAAATCTGTTCAAAGCAAACTACAGCAGTTGACTCTCACTAACTACTAGGAAAAAAAAAAATAAATAAATAAATAAATAATATAAAGTCCTGACCAAAGTGACAGATACAATACTAAAAGAATTTATAAAGAAAATAGAAATTTAAAAAACTACTAAAAGAAATTCTCTCTACCAAACTATCCATTATAATAAACTGTGATCATAATTCCTAGGAGTTGGCAAGTGAGAGACGACTGTACATTGAAATTATATAATAAATACTTACTTTTGAACAAACCAGGAACTAATTTATATACAATATCTTGAAGAGTTTGATCTGATCTATAAAGAGAGAGAGAGAGAGAAAAAAAAAAAAAAAACATGTAATGCTATAATGGTAAACAAAAATTATACATGTATAATTGAGATTTATATTTTTTGCCCTTTTGAAAAAGCTAGATAGATATTTTATTTTAAACATAACAATCTTATGTACAGGATTAACTGGTTTTTGGTTCTCTGCAGTCAGGCCGTGAGGTTACATGCTCATTCTTTGTTGAGGTATGTTACATAGGAATATCAGTTTTTGTAAGGTGAATTACATTTTTTCATGCCATTAACAGTTATTCTGACATGATATTGTACAAGAACATAACAGTTGTTATACGACAATATTATCTATTTACATGAGAGTAACAGATGATCATTATTCACACTGTTTAAAAAAAAAAAAAAAACTTCCCCTTTCTTTGGGAAGGGTGGAGGGGAATAGATGTCACTTCGATGCTGGAAAGTGGAGTATGATGCAGTCGCTCTGCTCAGCCAGGAGTTGATTCTATGGATTCCAGTCTCGGTGGAAAAGATCTAAGGTGTTGTTCTGCATGTGGTAGCGATGGTCGTGTAGGATCCAACTCCTCCTCACCTTTTTGTTTGAAGACTGCAAGGAGTTGGTCAGCTGCCTCTCTTCTGTGAAGCTGTTGTGCTGTCTGAGATAGAAGCTGCATATTACCACTTTCACAGTGATTAAGAGATAGTTGCAGAATGAACAGTTGTTTGGCTCTGCATGAACGAGATTGAAATACTCTTATTCTGTGTAAAGACTACTGCAGGTTAAGGCTGCCATTTCCTGAGACAAACGGATTAATTGGGTGTTTGACTGGGCATTCTAAGTAGATATGCCGGACTGTTCCTGATCAGTAGCAGAACAGGCAGTTATCTGAGACATCAGGGTTAAATTTTCGTAATATAGTTGGAGCGGGTAATACATTGTGCCACATTCTCCACTGAATATCTGTGTCGGGTTTGGTGGCTCTTGTACGATATGGTAGGTCCCACTGAAATAGTGTTTCATTGGATGATGCAGGATTTTCCAATAAAGCTCTCTGGTTCGACTATTGAATTAGAGTGCTGTAGATTTTGTTGATGTTGCTGAGTGTAAGTTTCTCCCATGAATTATTAGTTTTTATCAGAAAGATAGGCAACAGATCTTCTTTGTCAGGAGGGCTGAGTTCCTCTTCTATTCTATCAGGCACAGCAGCTTGAAAAGCGAATTGTATGGTGTGTATCTGCTCAGCCTGATTTCCGTATTCCAGGTTTTAGAGTGATTTTGGATAGTGTTGGTTGAAGCTCAAAGAAAGAATGTCAAGATCCTCACAGAAAAACACCAATCTTATATTGAATACTTTTAACCTGAAAAGTCTGGACTTGCAGAACATGCCATCTTCACCAGACAGAGTTCATTGGAGAAAGACAAGAGTCCTTCACAAAAGTCGGTTCCTCATGGAATACCTTTATAAAGAAACACGTGAAACTTTACTTCATTCTCCTAACTTAAACAGATCCGACGGCTAACGTCTATCCCCTTTATGGGAGATAGTACTTTACAATTCAACTAATCTTTCCTAACTTTTTATTGTATAGTTTTTTTTTTTTGTTAGGAAATTTATTAACCTTTTTAGTTATCTTACACCAGCTACTTAGGTGGCGCTTTTTGGAATTGTCAGTTATTGTTTAATTTGAGCTTAATATGTACTGAAGATGCCTGTGACACACAGGCGAAAATTATACTATTAAATAATCTTGTACATGAGTTTTCCGTTATTAATTTAATAACAGAAAATAAATAAGAAGAAAATAAATAATAAATAATAAATAAATAATAAGCAGTTACCAATGTATTTAATATGTGAAAAAAATTTCTCAAACAAAAAAAATGAAGCCTCAAGAATGATTGAGCATTTAAGAACAAAGCTTCCAAATAAAGCAAAAAAAAGGATGTGGAATACTTTCACGAATTAAAGACTAAATTTAAAAATTGTCCTAGACTTACTGCCAAATGTGGAAAGCCACATACCCTGGCAAAACTCTCATCTTACCAGCTATAAATGAAGTTTTAGATATGATGAATGGCACAGATAAAAGTAATATGATGTCATCAATTCCTCTCAGCAATAGTTCAGTATCAACAAGAATTGACCAAATGGCAAAAGACATTGAAAAAAAAACTTTGTGATGATTTAAAAACCATAGAATTCTCTTTGCAACTCAATGAGACAACTTTACATGACAATGAAGCTGTGTTAATAATTGGATATTTTTATATAGAGGATATTATCATAATATTAATCCTACCATAGAGATGATCTCTGTTCAACATTTTTTTTTTTTTTTATTTCCGAGTGTACCTATATATTTATTTATTGCACAAGGGTTCACTCCTATTGGTGCAATGACCTCTTTTTTACTATTGCTTTCAGAATCCAAAAATCACTGACTCAATACCAAAATACAAAATAAACATTTAATAAAACAAAAACAATATATATACACTTCAAACAATATCACATAACTACAAATTTAATTGGATCCAAGGCCTTTTTATAAAATAAACTTACACTTAAGACTAGACTAAACACTTTGTTTGCACTATCACAAAATGTTCATAGCCAGTTTCTTTCTCTGTCAAGGCCCTTTTCCCAAGATATATGACTTTATATTTTTTTATCCCCTTAACTTGATATGACTTTATTCTTCATTTTCAGGATCCTTTCTCATCACTCATGTAGCACACATTAATTCTTCCTGACTCAATTCTGTCTCCTTTTGAGTAGAAATAATAGTTAGATCCGACGTCCATAATACAGATGAAACTTCCTAATCAGAGTTTTCTCGAACATAAATAGCAATTTCTTCTTTTATTCACTAATGCTTATTGACAGTCTTAACTCTTCCACTTTAAAAAATTCATAGTTCTATGATTCCCTTTTCGGAATCTACTACTACTAATTTTCCAATTAGCGTTTCCTTGAATATTCCTTTTAAAATGTCTATAGCAATATTTCCCTTTTAATTATCAATATTTATTCCACTTTAAACTTCATAGTTCCACGATTATTTTTAGGAATATACTATTAATTTTCTTCCGACTGTCACATAAAAAAACTCAATTTCCTCCGAAACTAAATGTCTGCCGGCCTGTGTTCTAATTTCTCCCCGAACACTATCCTGCTTATTTTTCTCCATTGCTACGATACCAAATGCTTTCTGTCAGCTGTCAATCACACATCAACCTTCTCAACGAGCATGCGCACTTCATGAAAATGGCAAGCGAGAAACTAGGTATAATGGTTGACACGTTGTCTCTGTTAGCGACAAGAGAATGTCTTCATAAAACACAACTTAATATTTTAAATTATAATAAATTTGTTTAAAGTAACACAAATATTCAAATCCAGTAAGTACATAAATTTTTAACTGCTTTACATATCATTTTTGACAAAACAATTTCAATAACGGGCACATTGCAAGTGCCAACAATGCGTGTTATGAAACTAAAACTAATAAACATTCTAATATAAACAATTCGTAAAAATATTCAGAATTTTAAATTATGATTATTTTGACATCAGTTTCATCTTTCTCTGAAAAATTAAAAAAAAAATTTTTAATATTTGACCTATATTTAACAAAACTTTAATGCTAATTCCTTTATCTTAAATAATAACGTGACATGCTTATCATTATTTACACTCTCTGAATCACTAATTTCAGAATCATCTGATGCTACAGATAATTCAGAATTTTCTTCTTCCAATTTACTATATTTACAAATCTCATTTCTATACTTTTCAAATATTTCATTTAAACTATTTGAATTATGCCCTAAATCTACAGAATCATCACTATCGGAATCAAATTCTACAAGTGTTTGAGATTCTACAGGTTTCAGAGATTCTTCATCCTTATTAACTAAATTAGAGGTATTTTCACATTCCTCTGGCTTACTTAACTAACCCATGATATTCTGCTATAATTTCATCAATGTTAGAGTCAGTTTGATTATCATCACTCATACATTGTACATCATCTGAATTATGTACCTTGGGATTTCCAAATTTTCCTTCATTAGGTTTAGTTTTATCCAAATTTCTTAATTTTCTCCCTTGCTGTGTATTTGAAATATGAGGTTTAAAACTATTCCCTTTCTTACTAACTGATTGTGAATGAGATGCACAATTAGTACTAGAAAAACAACACTCATCTTTCAATATTCTATTCATATTGTCTCCTGATATCACTAAATTTCTACTTCCTAAAAAATACCTTTTTAACCTATCAGAATGTACATTTATAATTTTATTAGGATTTTTGATATCTTGAATCCTAAAATTCACAGGAGAAAATTTCTCTAAAATTCTATATGGACCTAGAGATTTCCTTCCTAATTCCCCAACCCTTTTTATACTAGATTTATTATCTAATAATACTAAATCTCCTGGTGCAAATGACTTATACTTCCTAAAACGATTTATATACTGCCTAGTTTTCTGAGAACTTAATTTACTTATTTCACCTACTAATCTGCGAGTACTGGAAAATTTATCTACTACTGTTTCAAGATACTGATTTATATCATTATATCCTGTATTAGGAATGACTGAAACAAGTTCATTAGGAAAGATTGGATATAGCAAAGACATATAAAGCAAAAGATGGTTTTTTTTTGATAGCAGAATGAAAAGCAGATCTGCATGCAAATAATGCTTGAGAAAGATGTGTGTCCGAATCATTCATTTTAGTGTTTGCCAGATTGGAAAGTATTTGCTTTATATTTTTATTCAGCCTTTCACACATACCATTACACTGTAGGTGGTAAGGTGTTGTAAAAATCTTTCTAACAGTGAGTAATTTACATAACTGTAACAACAGTTCCGATGTGAAATTTGCTCCTTGATCTGAAAGTAAGGTCTGAAGAGTTCCATATCTACAAATTATAATATTCAAGAACTTCCTTGTATTGTTTTTGCAGTTTGATCCTTCATTGAAACTGCTTCAGGAAATCTAGTTAGCATGTCTATGGCTACTAGAATGTATCTATTGCCTTTTTTAGTAATTGGCAGTAGACCTACCACATCAATAGCAACAGACTGAAAAGGTTGAATTGGAATTGGAAATGGTTGTAATGGAGCTTTTCCTCTGAAAGGGGATCTTATTTGGCACTTATGGCATGATTTGACATAAGTGAGTATGTCACTCTTCATACCTTTCCAGATATAACGATCCTTTATTCTTTCCCACGTTCTAGAAAATCCTTGGTATCCTGCTGAGTCAGAATCATGGAAAGTGTACATAATCCAAGGAATCATTTGAGTTGGTGCCATTATTTTCACTTTCAACCTTCCATTTTCCATTTGTCTAGATAAGAGCAATCCATCTTTATCTAAATATAAGTTTTCCAGGTTTAAAAATGTATCCAGTTGAGTTTCACCCTTCAATACTGCTTCATAAATAGTTTTAAGTATGGGATCATCTTTCTGAGCTTGGACAATCTCATCCTTTTCCCAAATTTGTGAACTAGGTTCCTTATTCTTTAGAGTCTCGATATTAAATACTTGATCATTATCACCTGGGTGTTTAAAAACTTCAGGAGACTACTCTATTTTTCCCATTGTCACCTGATGTCCTGTCTAAACAGCATTCTAGTCCACACAATGACACTGTACCATCAACAAAATTACATGCAAAACCATGATATTTCAGAAAATCAATTCCAAATATTACTTGTACATTTGGATTTGATGATTCTGGAAGAACTATTAATGAATGACAAACTCTCAATGGAAAACAAGAAATTGAAATAAAAACATTGATTTGCTTATCAGCTGAAATTTCTGAATCAAATATACCCTTTAATTTTATTGGATAGCTTAAAACTGAAATGCCATTTGGAATTAGAGATTTAATTCTGTTAAACAAACTACACCTGGTCATCGACTTACGACCGTCCACACTTAAGACCACAAAAAAAAAAAAATAATAAATTAATGAATACATTAATAATAAACCAGGAAGCTGCGCGTACGATAACTATGGGATACGATAGTTATTGTATGATAACTATCTCTCACATACACTCAGTCGCTTTCAAGCATCTGTTGTGTGCGGTGTATTAATTAAAAATTCTACTGAAATACTACCCATAAAATGTCTAGTAAAAGGAAAATGCCTTCATCAACAGCTATGCCAGCTAAGAAGTCAAGGAAAAGTATTGATTTAGAATGTAAAATGAAAGTTATCCAGAAGTATGAAGGCGGAAAGAAAGTGAATACGATAGCACGTGACTTGAAGTTATCACATTCCACGGTATCGACGATACTTAAGGACAAAGAAAGAATGCAGGAAGCTGTGAAAGGTTCTGCACCTATGAAGTCTACAATTTTAACCAAACAACGACAGAGACCCATCCATGAAATGGGGAAATTGTTGTTTATGTGGATGGAAGATTTAATACAGAAAAATTCACCCATGAGCCTTTGCACAGTGCAAGTGAAGACTAGAAGTCTGTTTCAGAGTTTAAAATCATGCGCCAGAGACGATTATGCAGAAGATTTTCAGGCTAGTACTGCATGATTTAAGCGTTTTAAAAAAAGATTTGCTTTGCATAATGTACATGTCACAGGAGAAGCAGGAAGCGCAGATGAAGCCCAAAAATTCGCTGATAGTTTCGACTCTTTAATCAAAGAAGAAGGTTATCTGCCAGAACAAATATTTACCATAGATGAAACCGCCTTGCAATGGAAATGCATGCCTAATCGTATGTACATACACCAAGAAGCAAAAAGGATGCCAGGATTCAAAGCTTTTAAGGATCGGTTGACTTTGTTGCTTGGTGGGAATGCTGCTGGTTTTAAGCTGAAGCCTTTTCTCATTTATTGTTCGAAAAACCCTCATGCATTTAAGCACATACTGCCCGTTTATACTGTTCAAACCCTAAAGCTTGGATGACTCAAGCACTGCTCGAAGACTGGTTCATGAACTGCTTTATTCCCCAGGCTCGTGAATATTGTGCGGAGAGAGGTATCCCTTTCAAGATTTTATTGATTATCGACAATGCCCCTGGCCACCCTCCTCATCTGGATGACCTTCAACATGATGTTAGAGTGGTTTTTATGCCACCTAACACAACCGCTCTCATTCAACCCATGGATCAGGGTGCTATTTCAGCAAGTTCCTGTCCTTGTACTATTGGTCTCTGTTGTCTTTCTATTTCTTCACTAAGAAATGTTTTCAGTTACTCTAATTTTATCAAATCATGAGATTGTACCCTAGAATCAGATTCTGGATCTTCATCAGTGAAATTCACAGAAATTTCTTTAGACTGTTTCTTTTTCTTAGCACCTTTTAATTTTTGAAACTTACTCACTTTATCTGTAGCCATAATGTTAGGAGAATGAGTTTCATTATACCGAAAAGAGTTTACCTGTTTATTGTTTGAGGAATGAAATATATCTCTAAGTCGCTCTTCCTTTTCCTTAACAAGTTCAAAACACTGTTCCAGATTTTTAACCTTTTTCACATTTCACAAAATTAAATGAGGTTAACATCAAATTTCAGGGAAGCAACATGAAATTTATTAAAACAAAAGGGAATTATAAATGCTTTTATCAGCAAATTAACATTCTACAAGCAGAGCATTGCAAGACGAGATTTTTTGCAGTTCCCAAGTCTACAAATAATAGATGATGATTTAATATTAGATACAGATCTGGATTGTTATTGTTCCCATCTTCTGACACTGAAAGAAGACTTGATGATCAGATTTAAAGACTTTGATGAGCTTACACTACCCGATTGAGTCATAAATCCATTTCTTTCTGATAACACTTCCTTTCATCTAAATTTGTGTGAAGAATTTGACTTAAAAAATGATTTTGAAGCTAAAGTACAATTTCAACAGCGTAGCTATGAAAGATTCTGGCCAAACATGCAATGCAAGTATCCTCACATTTGGCAAGAAATAAAATTACTGCTCATTGCTTTTTCCTTCTTCATACGTGGTTGAGAAAGGATTCAGTGTGGTGTTGCAATTGTTAGCTAAGTAGCGAAATAGATTCAAATAAGTGAAAGAAGAGACTTGAGATTTCCTTTATCAAACACTGAACCTAGTACTAAAAAATTAGCAGAATCTCATCAGGCTCAGGGGTGCCATTAATGATCGGCTTATTAAATATAGTTTACATCTTTTTTGAGTAAAAATTAATTTGTATCAAAGACGTTAATTTTTAATTCACTATCTGTTCAAATATGTTGATGGTAATTTAGGTTTGTAATAATATATTATAATTATCATATTGAGTCATTAACCTATTGTAAAACTGAGCAGGGGGCACCAGGCAAAAAAAAAAGTTAAAAACCACTGCTTTTTAGGGTACATATCAGAAAATCGATGATATTATTTCTATGAATATGCTTCTATAAATACACTTAATATTATACTACAATACACTTAATATTATACCCAATTTGTCCATAATTTTTACTAAACAGTTCATTTAAACTGTTTAGTAAAAAATTTAAATAAATTTGAATAAATGTGGGAAATTGGCTAATGTGATGAGAGAGAGAGATTGAATGTAAGTATACTAGGAATAAGTGAAACCTTTTGGAAAGGATCATCAGTTTTGAGTCGATACTTCCAAATGGCAAGATATATAAAGTATATACATCAGGTGGTGAAATATCAAGGAGAGGTGTAAAATTCATTGTAGAGAAGAAAAGTAATAACATTATCCATGTCATCAAAAAATCAGATAGAGTAATGGCAATTCTAGTGAAGTCTAAACCTAGAGATATGTTGATCATTCAAACATATGCTCCTACATAACAGAATGAAGAAGCAGAATTAGAATAACATGTATGATGAAATAGAATGGTGTATAAAGGAAGTTGGAGGCGAGAAAGGTCGAGTTATTTTGCTATGGGTGACTGCAATGCAAAAGTTGAATCAGAGAGAACATCTACACACGTGAGTCCATTCGGAATGAGGGAAGACAAAACCCGATTGATTTCTGTAACAAGCACAGTCTCATCATAACTAACAACTAGTGATGGAACTTTCTCCACCTTTGCTCCGAGTTGCCCTAGTGTTGTACTACCCAGGTGTTGACGATAGTTCTTCGGCATGAAACTCTTAGATTTAGATCTCCGCGTTTCGTATCCGGCTTTAAAATAATGAGGGATTTATTATCCCCTTAACATAACTAATACTTATTTTGAGCAAAAACCAACAGCAAGATACACATGGGAAAGTCCACATGGAAGATACACAAATCGATTAGACCATATTGTGGTCAGTAAATGTTACTTCAATGGAATACGGAACTCAAAGGTAATGCCAAGTGCTGACTGTAGATCTGATCGTAATGAAGATGAATATTCGCCTGAAAACAATAAAAATTAAAGAAATCAATCCCTAAAATGGGACCTAAAAATGGTACAAAATCCAACAGTAAAATCAAAATTTAATGAAAATGTTTCAGAACTGCTGTTTGCACGGTTGTGTTGTACCCCGAATGATTTTTGATTCAGAACATGAACAAATCATTTGGGGCTCAACAGATTAACAAAAAAATTTAACGAAAGGAAAGGCTTGCATTTGGTTAAAACCACATATGAATGTATTAATTATAAAGGGTGATGAGGTATAGCATTGTATTAAAGTGGTATATTATTCAAAATTTTGTTAAGTGAAGAAGAAATAATTTGTATTATATCATCATCAAATTCCTGACATGTACCCTCAAGGGATGAACAGAATATGATAGTACTACATGCAAAATTTATATCATTAATAATTTCCTATCTACAATTTTCCTCCGAATCAGTCTATTACTTGTCAAGACTCCAATATCATCATTATCAGATCTTATATTTCTATCGTCGAAGGCACATTGTACCGTATCAATCCACGTATATCTTGGTCTTCCTCTGGGTCGTTTTCCTGCCAACCTGGCAGAGAACACTTGTTCTGCTAATCTTTCCTCGTCCATTCTGTTTAAGCGACCATACCACTTGAGATTAGCTCTGCTAACGCCGACAATGTCAAGTTCTTTCCTAATATCCTTGTTTTTAATCCGATATTGCCATTGATGCCATCTGTTCACGCCGCTAATCTTTCTCAGGACTCTCATATCTGCAGTCTCTAGTCTTTGGGTGTTTTACTTCTGACCCAGCTCTCGGATCCATAAGTTAAAACTGGTTTGAACATTGTCTTGTATACAGCTAATTTATGTTCCGACTAATTTCTCTCTTATTCCATATGAATTTATTCAATTGACTGCCTACCATACCAGCTTTGTTGATTCTGTTGTCTATTTCCATATTTAATTTACCATCTTCACTAAAAGTCATGCCTAAGTAGCTGAAATGTTTTACTTGTTCCACAGGTTTCCCGTTCACAACACAGTTGACATTTTCAACAATTCTACCTATTTTCATTGTCTTTGTCTTTTTAATGCTGACCTTCATACCATATTTATTACAACAGTTATTGAATTTAGTCAGGGAATCTTGCAAACTTGTAGCGGATTTATTCAGAAGTATAACATCGTCCACATAAAGCAAAGAGCTGACATTAACATCTCCAAATCTGATATGTTTAATACCACCTTCCTTCATAATGTGATCCAATGTACATCCTTGTCTCACAAAAGATTTAACATTAAATCATCTTACTGAAATCCTTCAATTCTAACTGCCGACTTACAACTCAAATACAGATTAAGTATATTGCTTGATATAATGCCCCACTGACACCATATAACTGTAGCATATTGAATAGCTTCTCTCTTGGCACCATGTCATATGCCTTTTCCAGATCGACAAAACTAAAATACAGATCTTTGCTATATTCCCATGCTTTCTCGACTATATGTCATAAAGTGAAGATCTGATCCTGACAGCCTCTATTTGGCCTGATTCCAGCTTGTTCTTCAAAAAGCTTTTCTTCCACAATTCTTCTCAACAATTTCTCAAGTATACTTGCATAGATCTTGCCAGGAACACTCATTAGGGAAATACCTCTGTAATTCTCATATTCAGTTTTATTTCCCTTTTTATATATGGGAACTATTAAAGCTCTACTCCAATCATCAGGAATTCGTCCCTCTGTCCAGGCTTTCTGAACTATGCAGTGCAGCCACTGTAAGACTCTTATACTGCCATACTTCAGCATGTCTGGTCGAATATCATCTACTCCTGCTGCTGTTCCACATTTCAAGACTTTGATGGATTTTTCTACTTCAAGTACGGATATGTATTCCTGCTGTATGCCTGTTGAGTATTTTTTTTACCACTGTGCCATCACTGCTTGTTTCATTTAGCAATTTTTCAAAGTAATTACTCCATATTTCAAGGATATCTTTTTCTCCTGTTTTCATGTCACCTTTCTCATCTCTAACTCCTTTTACAGCACTTTTTGCTCCATTTCTAAGCTTCTTCAACAAACTCCAGAATATCTTACCACCTTCTTGATATTTATTTTCTATGTTCTTGCCAAAGTCCTCCCATGACTTTTGTTTAGCTAGTTTTACACAGTGCTTTCGCTTTCTTACATTTGTCTCTGTATTCTCTAAGAGCAAAAGCTGACTTATTTGCCAGGAACTTTTGATACGATTTCTTCTTTTTCTTCACTGCCTCTTTTACTTCCTGTGTCCACCATGGAGTCATCATTCAGTTAAAATTAGCTTACATAAGAATATTACACTGGATGACTTGTAAGAGTAGGTTCAAAGGTCTAATACTTGCCGGCATAAAGCCCGAGGCTGCTTGATACACAGAAGGCGAAGTGCATAATCAGTTCTGAGAAATCTGCCATAGCGAAAATGCGGAGATCATCATGAGAACGAGAATGGCATGGCGCCATGTAGGAGATCCAGAAAAAAAAAAAAGAGGGCACTGTGCAAAGAAAATATAAGCGATTGCACATGGACATACAGGGCCTTTTTAATTTTTCCGGTCGGTTCCAGGTTGTGCGATAGGCAGAGGTATGTGTCGGCAGGAAAAAGGAAGTAGTCTGCTCAAAATACAGTAGACAGAATTCCAGCACAAGTCGGCAGACTGTTTCCTAGCAAGCGCTAGTAAACTCGTAGAAGTCCCCCGAATAATCTCAAGAAATGAAGTAGCCATAATGCCTATGAGATAAGACCCCAGTAGAAATCTAGCGCTGCACGTGGCACAAGAAAGGATCAATTTCTCGGGAACAACAAAGGCAGTACAGACCAGCAGACCTATTCCATACTCAGTGAGGGTAATGTAAAACTTTATTATAGAACTCAGAACTAGTTTGTAGGAAGAAGATTAATGTGAAAATTGTTTCATGTCAGGACATTACTAATTAGAGAACTCTAAGTGATGAATGCAGTAAGGTGCAACCCAATGTCCAGTTGTATTGAATTGAATTAGAGGAATTGTTAGAAGGAATTTAGGACCATATACATGTATTATGTGGGTTATGGTTAGAGCTTAGGTTGAAGTTAAAATTAACTTAATAATCCCTAATTAATAGATGGGAAAGACGGAAGGGGTAATTGTATTGTTGAAAGCTATAGTTAGCAACTTGCTAGATAATGGTTTAATGCATACACTGCGCAGTTCTTAGAATGAGTTAATTTCTTTAACTTAGTATTGATATGTGTGATTTAACCTATTGAAAGTGTATCTAGGTAATATTGTATGTTGTATATAAGGTTGATAATAAACATGTATTCTCTCTTAAAATTGAGTCTTGCCTGATAAAGAGTGTCAACTCGCCACTCATAAAGGAACGAACCTAAGGTGGGAGAGAGCTGAAACGTTAGATAAAATTTGGCCACGACTGATAGAAGCAATTAGTATCTATATATGTGTAGGATTACTGGTATTGTCTCTCTGAGTAGTATATTAATCTATAATAGGACATAGACTGGTGCAGCTCTATAAATATAAATTTGCTTATGCCCGAAAAGGAGACAGGACCAGAATCTAAGCAAACACATAGGACGACTGCAAAGTAAGGGTGATATTGATAAGAGAGGTATAATGGGTATACAGAAAGATAATTTCCATAGATAACAACACAACAGTTGCAAAATGAAAATGAACTATCTCAGTGGAATAGACTACAAGCAGCTATCATAACATCTACTAAAATCCACATCAATAAACAAGAAAGAAAAAACCATGGATAACACAAGAAGTAATTAACATTATCGATGAAAGAAGAACATGTAAAAGTGGAGCATTTGAAGAAGAAGAAATGAAGATATAAAACATTGGATAAAAGAATCAAAGTTATGCGGAAGATTGAAAAAAACTGGATAAACAGGTAGTGTACCGAGATAGAAGAATTACAAAATAGGAACAAAAGAAATCTAAACCAGAGAAGCGTTCCTGAAAGTGAAAGAACTGAATGGAAAAGCAAAATGTACAGTCTAATAACATCGAGGACAAAGATGGAAACATAATCACTGATAAGGAAAGGATAAATGGAAGATGAGTGGAGTACTTATCATATCTGTATGATGATGATAATGGTAACATGTTAGATGATTCATGACACCTTAAGATAAATGTAATAACAGATACCACTCTACTGTCAAGAAAGTAAATAGAACGCGTAATTAAGAATCTTCCTAATAATAAATCCTCTGGGTGTGATAATATCTCAGCTGAGCTGCTGAAAGCTTTGACTGGCAATAATAACTATTTAGTGGAATCCATTCAGGATATCTATAAAACAATAGAATTACCTGAAGTTTTTACAGTGTCTATCTGCATACCAATTCCAAAGAAAATAATGCACAAAACTGTAAATAATATCCTATGCATATAAAATTGTTTTAACCATTGTTAACAAACAAATTGAAAAGAGCCTTAATCGGTGAATTGAGTGAACAACAGAAAGGCTTCAGAAGAGGAATGAGAAACATTAATGCTATTCTGGAACTAAAAATACTAATAGAAAGATCACTGAAAGAAATAGGAATATTTACATATGCTTCATAGACTTTCAGAAGGCCTTTGACCGGGTAAAACAATATGTTTTGCCCAGGATAAAATGTTCAATATATTAGATAAATTAGACATGAAAGATCATGTACTTAAGATTATAAAAATGATTTATACCAAACAGAAAATGCAATTGTTTAACTCTGAGACTTCTGTAGTGAAAATAAAATGGAGTTGGACAAGGTCGGATCCTTTCAACAAATCTATAGTGAGACAGTGATAAAAGATTGAAAAACAAAAAATAGGAATTAGTATAAATGGTATAAAATACGACAATGTTAGATATGCTGATGATACCATTCGAATAGCAGAAAACAGAAACAAATTAATCAAATTACTGCAGCTACTTATTGAAGAAGGTAAAGAATTTGGATTAGATATAAATGCAAAAAAAAAAAAAAAAAAAAGACCAAATTTATGAAAATCTCAAAAGAAAATCCGAGCCAGAAATATTCATAAACAATATGAAAACTGAACATACAACAGATTACAAATATTTAGACACCTACTTTACTGGAGATGAAAATCAAGATAAAGAAATAAAAATAAGAACAGCCATTGCTAAAGATGCCTTCTGGAAAAATAAAGATCTGTTCAGAAGTGCTATCCTGGAACTAAAAATACTAATAGAAAGATCACTGAAAGAAATAGAAATATTTACATTTCTGTGAGTATCAAGACAAAGAAAAGAATGATGAGAACATTAGTGTGGCTAGTTTTCACATATGGAAGTGAGACCTGGATATTCAAGAAGAGAGTAAGACGACAGATAATGAATGGCCTTTGAAATGTGGTGCTATAGGAGAGCTCTGAAAATCTCATGGACTTTGTCAGACAAATACAGATGTCCTACAGAGAATGTGAACACTGAGATCTTTATTACAGGAAATGATCCAGAGAAAGATGATATTGGCAGGACATGCACTAAGAGGTTCAGCAGGACAGAGGATACTAACAGTTTTAGAAAGAAAAATTAGGGGAAAAGGATCAAGAAGCAAAAAATGAAGGACATGGGTTGAAGATCATGGACACGATCACATTGCTATGCAGAAACAAAAAGGAAAGCCACCAACAGAGAGAACTGGAAGGACATGGTGCTGCACCCTCTCACTGAGGAAGCTACATGAAGAAGAAGAAAAACAAATATAATGATCAACCAACATAATCACTTTGGCGTGATTATATATCCAATGTTGTTGATGGAAGTTTTTTCACTTGGCTATGCTACCAATTATATATTTGGTTTAATCCTTTATCCAAGTGTAAGCAAACAAAGTTTGCACCTGAAGTATTTTCAGGAGCAACTCGTGCTAAAAGTGGTATTTACCTATACCAGTTGCCAAAAGGTGTCACACATTATTATTTTTTTTTTTTTTTTTCCAGTTATGTCTTTACTCTTCCACAATGTTGTTCTTGTTCAACAAGACAAAGAAAACTTTTTACACACTTCAAGATTTTTCACACCACGTTCTAACTTGCGAATAATTTCGACGTTTTCACAAACCGAGTAGTAGACATGTTTCCAATGGAAGGATTTGTTTTTAACTGATTTTACAGTTACGGCAGTGTTTAGGAAAAGTGAGGGAGGAGGACCAGAGGCTAGATGCTGGAGAGGTAGGTAGAGCGGTGATGGTTCCTAAGAGCAAGATAGGTTATAAACTATGCAGTAATCTGATACAGATGGTCATAAAAATCAAATCACTCCTTTCATTTTTGTCTATTTCAAGAACTACCCAAGCAATTAAGAATTATTATTATTATTAAGCCATCTCCATGGAGTCAGAGACTCATCGAGGAAGGCCACATACTACACACACCAGCTATTATACTTATTCTTCAATTCATTCACACTGCTCGCGCTCACAATATCCAAAGGCAATCCATTCCAATCATGCACCACCCTCTGAGAGAAAAATCTAGCCCTCACTCCCTTCTTAGCAACCTTCATTCTCAGCTTTCAAGGATGCCCTCTCATCCTTTCCTCACCCTCCATAAATTGAAATCCTTTATGACCCTTTCAGAAGTTTGTAAGTCTCAATCATATCACCCCTCTTTCTCCTGTTTGCTGCTAGTGTCCGCAGTCTACAAATTCTCAATCTGTCTTCATAATCAGTATTCCAAAATCCAGATATCATTTTTAACACTCTCCTTTGTACCCTCTCCAATATATCAAAATCACAACGGAAACCAGGAGACCAGAACTGCACGCAATAGTCCAAGTGAGGTCTTATCAAGGCCTTGTAAAAAGGCAAAATGACATCCTTATCTTTACATGTGAACGCTCGTTTCAGCATTGCTATTATCTTTTGAGTTGTGTTTGCAATCTTTGCCACATGGCCCCTGAACTTCAACTTCTTATCTACTAACACTCCAAGATCCCTAGCCTCATCAGTTTCGTCTAGCATAATCCATTTACTGACATTGAACTGACACCCATTTTCCCATGCCCATAATACCATCCTATTCAAATCATTCTGCAAGTACTGCATATCAGCAGCATTCCTGATTACCCTACCTACCTTTGCATCATCAGCAAATAGCTGAATGTTGCTTGTCAAATCCTTCATAATATCATTAACGTACAGATAGAATAGAAGTGGACCAAGATCTGATCCTTGTGGTACACCACCTGTTAACTTAAATCTTGTAGACTCATATCCCTCATATACCACTTTTTGATATCTGTCAGTCAACCATCCTCTTATCCATGCTAATATTCTATAACTCAAACTCATTTTTTCCAATTTATGCAACAGTCTATCATGCTGTATTCTGTCAAAAGCCTTAGCAAAATCCAAAAGTGTCATGGTGTACCCATTTGCCTTGTCTAGTTCAATGATAACATTGTTATAAAATGTGAGCAAGTTGCTAAAACATGACTTTCCTTAGTAAACCCATGTTGTTCATTGCAAAATAGAGATTCACTGTCAACCCATTCTAAATACGAGCCCTAATCAATTTTTCCCAAAATCTTCACTATCACTCTTGAGATACTAATTGGTCGATAGTTAGATACATCGGTCTTAACACCACCCTTGTGCAATGGAATTACCATACATTCCTTCCATTCCTGCAGAATCTTCCCTGTTCTGAGACTCATATTAAACAGCCTGGTCAAAGAAATAGCCAGTTCAGCCGAACCCTCTTTTGGCTCGTGCTGATATCCCATCAGTCTCTATTGCTGAATACTTATCATTTGTGCAACAGCTCCAATACCTCATCCTCATACATCTGTATTTCTTCATCTAGTGAAGAGGTAACAGTGAGCTCAATGTTGCATACACCAGATTGATAGCTGTTAACAACATGGGCATCATTATCTGAACAACCGATTCTGCATCTGTAATGCTCACGCCAACTACATTTAGCAGAGTTATTCTTTCATAATCATTTTTTCTTTTACTTGCAGCATATCGATAAAATTCTTGTGGGTTGTCTTCAGCACACAGAGTCAGTTTCTTTTCATACTCAGACTTTGCTTTCCGTACTACAGTTGTGACTATTCTAACCTGCTGCTCATAACAGACATCATCCTTATGCACAATGTATTCCTTCCACATCGTCCTTTTCTTATTAAAAAATATTTAAATGTTACCCATGCAAATATTTTCATATTTACCAAATTTGGACAGTATATTTGTAGTATGCTCGTTATAAAAGCAACTGTATGGGAATATGCGTAAATTAAAATCATTATGGCTTTTGGCTTATTACATCTGCGACCCTGTTATTTCCATGCTCATTACAACAAACTTCGACTGCATACATATTGAATTTTTGAATTTTTTTTTTTTTTTGATTTGCTGTAAACATTTAACATAAGCAGCTACTTGATTCTCTTTATTCAAATTGTAAAGGCCCTCAAAATTGGATTTTTCAACCAGGCTTGTTCAAGTTTAGATTTACTCCTTCAAAATAAATGTCCAAACTTACTTTTATGTAACCTTGCAAATAATATATTACTTTTCAATTTTTCTGATGATCAACATAATTTTGTGAATGCTTGATATTAAAACAGAAGTTAAATAATAATAACAAAAATCAAAAACAAACAAACAAATAAAATAACATAAAATTATAACTTTAACTATGCTTATCACTTTTAAAATAATGTTTCTATACTGTATACCTTATATTCAGTAGTGGACGGGTTTTATGAACCTGAACATCACAAATTGGACAGTACTTGTTGGTTTCTAAGTAACGAACAATACATGTTTTGCAAACTGGGGAGAAAAACAGAAAGAGATAGTTAATATTAAAATTTTTTGAAACAGTTTTACAGAAATAAGCAATATAAACTGGTAATTGTAATTATGGTAAATTACTTCCTAGTTTTTTTAAGGTATCTTACATGCACAAACACATATACTTCAAAGAGAAAATTATGAACAAAAAATTAACCAGTGAAATGGCATTGGAGAATACCATTCAAAAGAGATAATTACATAATCATCAGCTAGCACTTCAGGGCTCCAGAAATCCACTCGCTATGGGCAAGTGTAAACAGGGACAAGTGGCAAGTGAATTTTTGCCCTCGTTCCAAGTGCATTCAAAATATTTTTTTTTGCATAATTTACTTTTTTTTTAAGCATGTCATTCAATGTCAAGTTATTTGATCACAGGTGGCTATCAATGAATTCATTAGAGAAGTTTTATTTCCAGAGAGAATTGAAAATAACTTTTGGATCTGAAATCTTAATGTAAACATTACCATGTTTTCTTTTAAAGAATCCCTGAAATACTTGCAATTCTAGTTGCTCGGTTTTCTCTAAAGTCATAACCTAAGCAAATCATCTTAACTTTCTGCCTGCCTTTTATTTCCTTTAAGGTTCAGAGCTTTATTTTTCTTTCTACATGAAAGGCTGTTCATTTTGAAATATTAATTAAAAAACTCAACCTGCCATATCTTCTTTCCCCAGCATCATTGTTCTTTCATCGTTGTCATAACATAAAAATCAAAAACAATGGCCTTTGAAGGACAAGATTCAGCAAGAACTAAAATAGTAATAGATAACAAGATCTTAGAACAGATGATTGAATTCAACTACCTAGGATGTATGATTACATATGAAAAAGATATAAATGTAAAAATTGCAAAATATTTAAAAATAACAGGTGTAATTAATTTTATATTTAAACCAAACCTCAGTCTTTGGACCACTTCGAAGTGTCATATAATAATAATAATAATATAGATGCCCCACATAGTGGGGCATCTATATTATTATTATTATGTGACATACTATGTGACATAGCTATACTATGTGACACACTTCCGGCAGTTTCGGTCATGAAGCGATAAAAATGAGCCACTGTTTTAAAAACATAATTTCATTAAGAAAATAAATCACCCATCGTAAACACAAAAATTTAAACTGGCACAAACTAATTAAATACTTTTGTAGATATATACATCTTATTCTTCCAACACCTTTACCCCTTAGGTAGGTGTGCAATAGTAATATATTATTATCCTAAGCTTATTTTACAGCTCACAAAATGAATTAGCTTAAAATGCCAGTGGAATTGATTCACATACCATCACAATGAATATCCTGAACTATTATCACTAACAATTTTACAAAAATTATTTCCATGTCACATGTTGACAATAATGCCAGACAATCCTGGCCAATCTGGATGATCTTTAGCCTGCTTGTAATACTATAGCATAAGTTAGGTTTATGATATTTTGTAGGTAGGACAGTCATAAAAATTAAATTCACTAAACACTTGATCTCTTCCTCACCAATAATTCTTCAAAATATACTATGGATGCTGCTAGTCATCTGGATAATTAAGCTCATGTCCCAAGTTACATAATTTCATGCTAGCTCAGGACACAGAAAGTATATAGGTAATTTAAAGTAAGAAATGATCCTCCCATGCAGTTTTGAGCAGGATAAAACAATATATCATACTGAAAAGAAAGTGTAAAAAAGTTTTTTTTTAAAAAATCAAAGTAGTTTTCAGGTGAACTGTACACTCCTATACAAATATTATTCAAAATGAAAAAATGAAGAGTTTGAAGACAATAATCAAACCCTGAAGACCCAGTTGCAAACTCTGGGGGGGGGGGGGCCTTTATAGAGATGTAAGATAAGTTTTACATGCCACCACAGAGAAGCATGTAGCAAAACTGTCTGCTAGGACAGAAAAATTAGAACACGATAATACATATAGAAAATTAAAGTAGCAGTGAAGAAAAAGAAGAAAGCACATCAAGAATTTCTAGCAAGTAAGTCAGCTTGCACTCTGAAAGCATACAGAGAAAAATGTAAAAAAGCAAAGCACTGTATAAAACAAGTTAATTAAAACTCCTAGAAAGATTTTGGCAAGATCTTACAAACTAAATACCAGGCAGGTCGAAAATATTTTAGAGGCTATTGAAAGCTTAGAAATGGTCATCATCATCATGCATATCAAGGATTTAGGCCTAGCATGGCCTGTTCCAGCCTTAGAAGTCATCGTTGAATCATTTAAGAGGGCGTCCTGGTTTTCTTTTCCTAATGGCTTGTACTTTAAGGCTTGTTTTGGTAATCTTTCTATTTTCATTCTTTGAATGTGTTCCATCCATGTTTATATTTTTTAATTTTTTCCATTATTGGTTCTTGGTTTAATTCTTTCATAATTTCTTTGTTTCTTTTGCGATCAAATAGAGTATACTTTGCAGTTTTTCTCATAAACTTCATTTCTGTTGTTATTAATCTTTGTTTGTCTTTTTGTTTTATTGTCCAGATTTCACTTCCATACAATAAGACTGGAAGGGCTAATGTATTGTATACTTTTCGTCTGGTTTGTTTTTGAACTAGGTTTGGTTTAAATATAAAATTAATTACACCTGTTATTTTTAAATATTTTGCAATTTTTACGTTTATATCTTTTTCATATGTAATCATACATCCTAGGTAGTTGAATTCAATCATCTGTTCTAAGATCTTGTTATCTATTACTATTTTAGTTCTTGCTGAATCTTGTCCTTCAAAGGCCATTGTTTTTGATTTTTCTGTTGATATTATCATACCATAATCTTTGGATATCTCATTTAGATCTAAAATAGCTTTCTGTAAGCTATCTTCAGAATTTGTAATTATTATTTGGTCATCGGCAAAAAGGAGAGTGTTTAAGTTCACAGTAGGAGAAAGTTTAATACCTTGATGGAAATTTTTATTCCATTTTATTATTATTTCATTTAGGTAAATATTAAAAAGAGTTACTGAGAGGGGACATCCCTGTCGGACCCCTTGGTTTATCTCTCTCGTATATGATAGCTCATGATTTAATCTTATTTGTATTTGATTATTTTCATAGCTGTTGTAATAGATATGGTATGAAGATCAGCAATAAAAAGACAAAGACAATGAAAATAGGCAGAATCATTGAAAATGTCAACTGTGTTGTGAATGGAGAACCTGTGGATCAAGTGAAACATTTCAGCTACTTAGGCACGATTTTTACTGAAGATGGTAAATTAAATATAGAAATAGACAACAGAATCAGCAAAGCTGGTATGGTAGGAAGTCAATTGAATAAATTCATATGGAATAAGAGAGAAATTAGTCAGAACACTAAATTAGCTGCACAAGACAGTGTTCAAACCAGTTTTAAGTTATGGATCTGAGAGCTGGGTCAGAAGTAAAACACTTGACCAAAGACTAGAGACCGCAGATATGAGAGTCCTGAGAAAGATTAGATGCGTGAACAGATGGCATCAATGTTAAAAACGAGGATATTAGGAAAGAACTTGACATTGTCAACATCCAGGAATGCGTTAGCAGAGCTAATCTCAGGTGGTATGGTCACTTAAACCGAATGGGCAAAGAAAGATTAGCAAAACAAACGTTCTCTGCCAGGTTGGCAGCAAAACCACCCAGAGGAAGACCAAGATATAGGTGGATTGATACGGTACAAAGTGCCTTAGACGATAGAAATATAAGATCTGATAATGTTGGAGTCTTGACAAGTAACAGACTGATTTGGGGGAAAATTGTAGATAGGAAGTTAGTAATGATGTACATTTTTCATGTAGTACTATCATATCCTGTACACCCCTTGAGGGTACATGACAGGAATTTGATGATGATGATGATGTTCATATATACTTATGATAGCTTTTAGGATATTATTTGGTATTTGTCTTTCTTTTAATATGTTAAATAAAATGCTTTTCTTTTAACTTTGTCAAATGCTTTTTCAAAGCCAATAAATGCAATATGTGTTTCTAAATTGTATTCTCTTCCTTTCTCTAATTCTGCTATATATTTTGTAACAGGAATTTAGTATGCTTATACTACCTCTATATATAGTTTTTAGGGTCATTTCTACTACCTTTTTTAAAGATAGGAATCACAACAGAAATGGTAATGTAAAATATATCTGAAATGATAAAGGTGACGTGAGAACTGAAGATAAGGATATTCTTGATGACTGGAGTAATTACTTTCAAAGACTGCTAAATGAAATGAGAAATGATAGAACAGTGGCAGAAAATAGGACTGATAATAAGGTGTGTGTTTGGATTTTTTTTTTTTTTTTTTGTGGATCCATTCTGTTGTTTCAGGTGCAGTGCTGGTTTTGAGGACAAAATTCATTCTGTCCTAGAGACCTAAAGTTTTGAGTTTTTACATAGATTTTGGCACACCTCCTTTTCTACCCACCAGCATTTATAACAAGAATCACAACAAGTGCCACTGGTACTCTCTATGCATGTGACTGTCCTTGTTATCTAGGCCATTTCGATTTGTTGTCTTCTATGAGCATGTAATGTGTTAAATTGTCTTTGATAATGCTAGCTTAAGTTAGTGAAACATCAGCTTGTAAATAATTAATTTGAACTAGTAAATTATTTATTTTTATTGTCTACATAGTTTTCTCCTCCAGAACCTTCACAACATGAATAATTGCAGCAGCTAGAGAAATTTAAACATGGAAATACAATTTCTTTATGAAAATACAAGGCACTACAAGAATTGAAGAGAAACAAAAAAATAGTGATCACCAAAGCGGATAAGGGAAATGCCACTGTGGTACTCAATCTTAAAGACTACACAGGTAAGCTCAAGGCTTTATTATTAGATCGTTTCACTTACCTCCCCATTGATTACAATCCCACCAACTCACAAATTAGAAAACTCCATAGGCTCCTTAAGAAGGTCACTTCTTGGCCTGTGGAGATTACCAACAGACTAAAACCCTATAACTCTAGACCCCCCCCCCACATATATGGGCTCCCAAAAATACACAAAGAAAATGTGCCATTACGTCCCATAGTGGATGGCATTGATTCCCCCACTTACAAACTAGCCAAGCATTTAGCCAAAGCGCTCTCACACTATACTGGCAATACACCATCACACGTAAAAAACTCAGCCCACTTCAAAGCCAGTATAGAAAACCTTACACTCCAACATAATGACATAATGGTCAGTTTTGATGTCTCCTTCCTATTCACAAATGTCCCCCTCAAAGAAACCTTAGAGCTAATCCAAGCTAAATTTCCTCCCGATATCTCAGCCCTATTTCAGTTTACAATGAACTCAGGCTATTTCGTTTGGCAGGAAAAATTCTACAAACAGATAGAGGGGACAGCCATAGGTTCACCACTTTCCCCACCCTTGGCCAACTTCTTCATGGAGATGTTTGAAGAGAAAGCCTTAAACTCAACCCCACAAAAATCTACCATATGGCTTCGCTACGTTGATGATGTTTTCACTATTTGGCCACATGGCCCGGATTCACTCCTCTCCTTCCTAACACACTTGAACAACCAACACCCTAGAATCAAATTCACCCTGGAAAAAGAGGAAAACAATAACCTCCCCTTCCTAGACACACTAGTCACCCGCCAACCTGATGGAACCTTGGTTTTCTCAGTTTATAGAAAACCCACCCATACAGGCAGATACATTCACCAACAATCCCCCCCCCCCCCTCACAACAATATGGAGTTATTAAAACATTATTCAACAGGGCAAAAATAATCTGTTCTAATGATCAAGCCCTAACCACTGAACTAAATCACATCCGTGACACTTTCTCAGCCAACGGCTACCCCCTCCAAAAAATACTTAACCCAGTTATCCACAACCCACCACCCCCTCCCCTTCACAAAAAAGATTACTCTAAATCCATCACTATTCCCTACAGCAGAGGCACTTCGGAAAAAATCAATAAAATCCTAAAAAAACATGACTTGACCACTTGTTACAGACCACATAGAAAACTGGCATCCCTTATCCGCTCCACCAAAGACCAACCACTTCCCCTAGACCTACCTGGTGTATACCAGGTCCCTTGCAGCTGTAAACTGTCCTACTTTGGCCAAACAGGCAGGACAGCAAATATCAGAATCTCAGAACACAAGGATTACATCCGATTTCACCAGTGCAGCCACTCTGGGCTTGTAGACCACGCTCTGGATACTCGCCACAGAATAAGATGGAAGAAAGCCACAGTAATACACCGCAGCAAGTTCAAGTATGAAAGACTATTCATGGAATCAGCCTCGGCCCTTAGGAACATGCCAAACCTCAACAAATTTGGATGCATGAAACTGCCCCAAATTTGGGAAACTTTTATCAGAAGAACTTCAGCCCAAAGGCCAAGAACTACCAATATAGCCCGCCAGGGGGAACCATCAGGACTTTAGGAAAACGCTAGCTTCCTAGCTTCACTCTCATTTGCTGTTATTAGTACTTGTGTGCACGTGTCTTTGTAGTAAGTTCCCAAGAAGATGGCAACGTGACGTTTGCCGAAATATCGGAAAGTATATATTAAAGTTTATTTAATCTATATTTCTAGTATACGCTGTCAATTCCTTAAATATTAGTTATCATGTTTAACCAGCGTATAAGCCTCTCAACAAGAATCTTTAAAGAAGAAGTACGAAGTCTAAATATCATGAGCTGTACTAAATATCATGAGATATTTAGTATTTAGACAAAAAAGAAAGGTAAGGGTTTTGAAATACATATATGGAGTGAAGTGGATAAAAGATGAAGAGCTGAATCTGGAGTATGTATTCTAACAGAAAGCAGATGTAAGAACAAATAAAAAGTTGGGACGAAGTAAATGAAAGGTTTATAAAGATAAATCTTTATGTATACAGATCAGAATTTTTAACTATTGGAACTATTCCCTTGTGACGATGCCTCACTAGATGAAATGAAGATCTCAGAGAAATGAATGAATCAGCAGGTGGATCCAAGGAATTATTAGTGTTAGAAGACTAATAGTCAAGTTGAGTAGAGTGATAATCGTGTGGTGAGATGTTATGGAGAACATCATTTTAATGACAATGGGCGCAGGTTGATTAAGGTGTGTGAAAATGAGAAGCGTCAGGTGCTAAATGAATATACTAATACAAAGATATACAAAGGTTTACAATGGACCCAACCAAGCCTCCGTAGCTCAGTCGGTACAGACAAAGCCCTTTGGTCGGAAAGACCTGGATTCGATTCCTATCCATGATGTGAGGAACTTTATCTGGTCTTTTTTGACTAAAGGTGAGTTAGTTGGTTTCATATGGAGGTAGACGGTTTCTTCACCCAGAAACTTGGGTTTTTCGTCCCTCAGAACAAGTAAACCAGTCCATGAACACACATGGATCCTACAGTCATAAAATGCATACTTAATTCCTCATTAGGAGGGCTCAACCAGTCCTAAGGGACGATGGAGGAACGAGGGGAACCCCATACGAATAAATAAAAATGAATCAAACCCGCTAAAAGTCTGAAATCAATAAATGGTCTCATGATGCTAGACAGGACTGAATGGCAGTATTCAAAGATATGAGAATATGGAGTTGAAAGTGGAACACATCATTATATGGTAATAAACAGGGCTCCAAAAATCCACTTGCCCACTCACCACAGGCGAGTAAACAGTGACAAGTGGTGAATTAATTTTCGGCCTCATTCTAAATGCATTCAACATATATTTTTTTTACATAACTTGCAAGTAAAGCATCTCATTCACTGTCAAGTTATTTGACCATGGGTGGCTGCCAACAAATTCATAAAAGAAGTTTTATCTCTAGAGAGTTGAAAATAAAACTTCTGGATCTAAAATCCTTACTTTAAACACTTTTGAAATAAGGATTTCAGAACCTTACTTCAAAAACATAATTTGAGTTTCGTTTAAGGTTCAATCATCTACTATACCTTTCCCTCCAACATTATAGTTATGTCATCATTGTTGTAACATAACAATTGATAACTTTTTCATGTTTTTTTTCTATATGAAACATTCCATAAATATCTGTTTTCAATTCCAAAAATCATATTTCTCTCACAGGAACGTTACAGGGCTCTTTTCAACCCACCGATGCTCCACTACACAACAAACTTCTGGTTTTCACTTCAGTTATAAAGCAAGAAAAATGAGCTGCCATTATGTGTTATAGCTATGGTACTTTACTTGAAAAAAGCAAATCACACACACTTCAAGTGTGCAAGAAAATGTGTAGGTTTTTCATATCATATATGCATTTAAATTAAGTTGCTGTTATCATTTCAATAAATAAATTTTTAATCAAATAAATGCATTAAAAATGAAATACAATAAGCTTGTCTCCTCCAAAACTGATAGTAGAGTGTTCTGGTCCCTCATTAAGGCTGTTGGATGTAACTGCTTCCCTTCTTTATTTCTGCCTTTTTCACATCCTGATGGTACCATGCAACTTTAACCAAGGATAAGGCAGACCACCAGGGATCAGTATTTTCCTCCAACTTGGTAAGAGGACCACGACAAATCTCCTGCACTAACGTCCTACTGCATGCTTATTCTCCTCTTCTGTCAGGACATCGAGACAATTCTGATTAATCTTGATACTAATAAGGCTCCTGGTCCAGATGGTATTCTACTAGTTATGCTCCAGAATTAACATTCATCCTCTATTGCCTGAATAAGCTATCATATTCATGGTAGCATGTTGCTGGCATCTACCCAACAACATAGAAGCAAGTCTTTATCAACCCAATACATCAGAAGAGAGGCACTAATCAGCCATCAAACTATAATCCCATTGCTCTCACCTCAATGAAAAAAGTGATAGAGAAGATTTGACAACCAGCTTCTTTACTACCTGGAAACTCATCAATTAATTGGCAATCTGCTATGGATTTGCCATTCTCATCCTACAGAAGACCTCCTTGTAACCTTCAAGTGGTTGCTCTTGATATTTCAAATGCATTTGATCATGGATTGCATCAAGGTTTCCTTACTACTCATCCTGTATAAGCTATCACATTCATCTGGCATCTACCCAACAGCACGGAAGAAAGCCTTTATCTAGCCTTATGGATAAGTTACCATCTTATGATCTCCCTCCTGTGCTTTGCGATTGACTCACCATAGATTCCTCACTGGCTATTCATTGCATGTTATGGTGGATGGCTTCCCCTCATCAGATTTCTTTATCAATGCTGGAGTATCCTAGGCGTCTGTACTCTCATCCACACTCTTCCTCCTTGACAACCGCCTCTCTCTGACTTGAAATACTATTCATAATTTTGTGGATGTCAGCACTCTTCATTCCTCTTATTTGAGAAACCCTGTTGCAATGAAATAATTGAAGCCTCAAGAGTCTTTCATAACCAATGACTTAAATACTGATTCCTTACCATTCTCAAATGGGGTGGTGACAACTTAGTAAATTTCGATGCTATAAACACTCGGGTCTGCCTTATTACCTGCAAGAAGGATCCTACTTCACTCACTTTTGATAATATTCTGATATCCTTTCAAAATCAGCTTTGTCTTCTTGGGCTGACAGTCACATCCAGCTTATCCTGGCATAAGCTTATTACATACATCCATATCCTCCTCAGCATCTAAAAAACTTTCTTTATTCAAAACATTACTTCTCTTCTGATCAACTCCTAACAATTTTGCAAGTCTCAGATCTGACCAACTTTGGAATATTGTTCACACATTTGGGATGGTGCACCCAAAACCTACCTAAGACTTCTTGATGATATACAGAAAAGGACAATCCACTTTAATAGGCTCCATTCAGTCACTTTCCCCTAGACAGTTGGTTTCTGCACTATGCCTTTTCTATATGTACTTTCATGCACCACTCTGCTAAACTAGTCACCACCATTCCTCTAATCCAGTGTTTCTCAAACTTCAGATATCTGCATATCCCTTCTTAAATTTTCATTATTACTAAGTACCCTTTATCAAATAATAATAAATAAATAAATAAAGTATAGTTCATTGTAAATGTCTATTTTATTTTGATCATTAAATAACTTAAGGAATTCACAACATATACTGGAATATAAATTAAAATAAACTTTAATATATACTTCTTATATTTCGGCAACATCACGTTGCCATCTTCATGAGAACATAAGACTAAGACACGTGCATGCAGGCACTAAAACAGCAAATGAAGTCAAAGAGAAGAGACCACTGTTTTTCCTAAAGTCCTGATGGTGCCCCCTAGCAGGCTATATTAGGTATTGGCCATTGGGCTGAAGTTCTCATGATGTACGTCTCCCATATTTGGGGCAGGCTCTTGCATCCAAATTTGTTGAGGATTGGCATGTTTTTTTTTAGGGCTGAGGCTGATTCTAAGAATAGTCTTTTCAAATTTAAACTTGCTGCAGTGTATTACTGTGGCTTTCTTCCAACGTATTCTGTGGCATGTATCCAGAGCATGGTCTGCAAGCCCCGAGTAGCTGTACTGGTGAAACCAGATGTAGTCTTTGTGTTCCGAAATTCTGATATTCGCTGTCCTGCCTGTTTGGCCAAAGTAGGACAGCTTACAAGGGACCTGGTATACACCAGGTGGGTCTAGGGTCAGTGGTTGGTTTTTTGTGGAGCAAATAAGGGATGCCAATTTTCTATATGGTCTGTAACAAGAGGTCAGGTCATTTTTTTTTAGGATTTTGGTTATTTTTTCAGAGATGCCCCGGATGTAGGAAATGGTGATGGATTTAGAATAATCTTTATTGTGAAGGGGGGTTGTGGTTTACTGGTTAGTATTTTTTGGGGGGATAGCCATTGGCTGAGAAAGTGTTGAGGATGTAGTTTAGTTCAGTGGTCAGGGCACTGTCATTTGAACAGATTAGTTTAGCCCTTTTATATAGTGTCTTAATGACTCCATATTGTTGTGAGGGGGGGGGGGATTGTTGGTGAATGTACCTGCCTGTATGGATGGGTTTTCTATAAACTGAGAAAACCAAGGTTCCATCAGGATGGTGGGTTACTAGTGTGTTTAGGAAAGGGAGGCTGTTGTTTTCCTCTTTTTCCAGGGTGAACTTCATTCTGGGGTGCTGGTTGTTTAAGTGTGTTAAGAAGAAGAGGAGTGTATCAGAGCCATGTGGCCAAATAGTGAACACATCATCAACGTAGCGAAGCCATATGGTAGGTTTTTGTGGGGCAGAGTTTAAGGCTTTCTCTTCAAAAGTTTCCATAAAGAAGTTGGCCAAGGGTGGGGAGAGTGGTGAACCCATGGCTGTCCCTCTAGCTGTAGAATTTTCCCTGCCAAACAAAATAGCCTGAGTTCATTGTGAACTGAAATAGGGCTGAAATATCGGGAGGAAATTTGGCTTGGATGAGCTCTAAGGTTTCCTTGAGTGGGACACATGGTGAAGAAAGGTGTGAGGAGTGGATTTTATTACATGGAGTGTTGTGGATGAATGGAACACATTACTAGAACATGTTCGGAATGTTAAAGATTTTAAGGTTCAATGTGATAAATATGCCGTCAGCTGAATGAGTCTGCTGACTTTGTGTAGGGTGTGATGATGATGGTAACAATAATATTCGTACTGATATAAAATTACCATCTCCTTGTCAGAATCTGCCATTCCTTAATAATTTAGTTCAGAGTAAATTTCCTTGCAACATTAAGGAGGCCCATGTGATATCACTTCTCTTGAAAGTTTAAGTTTCTATGTGGTTTACCATAACTGGTATTCCCTCAATTGATGTTGATGCATGAGGGAATGGAATGGCAGGGCAACCCCCATATGCCATAGTGACTTCATAGCAAGCCTTGGAGCCTATTCCTGTATTACACAGCAACTATGTTGACCCTTGCAAGCAATCCTACTGACTGACTGATCCTGGCTAGGCCATAAGGACTTTGTCCTATCTTGTTTAAGAAGTGCCTGCACATCATCAGGATCCTCTTTTCCAGATGTCCTGACAGTACGCAGCAAACAATGGCAGGGCACTGGATCTCAGTAATGGTGGTTTGAAGAATAAGAAAGTATAAAAGACTCTGGCAAAATAGAGTAAAAAATACAGAAGGAAAGCACAGAAAAGGGCCAGCACCATCACTGGGAATTTTCCACCACAAATACATTTTTCACATCTAGGAACATGTCAAAAGATCCACAGGTCTTGTTGTGAAACAAAAAACACTGCATTAAAAACACTGTAAACTTAAAATCTCTATGCATAGGCAAAATTAATGGCAAATATTTCATATCAGTCTCTTCATGCTTCTTAAACAATGAGCTTAAATGCAATATAATTTAAGTGGGACATATTTTGTTAAAAAAATTCTAACAGAATCAGAAATTAAAAATAAAACTGTGTTAACACAAACAGATGCGATTACATTTTATTTAAAGAGCCATATACAAACAAACAAAAGATAGTTATGCAGAAAATCTTGATTATCACCTAGAGTGGCTAATAACAGAATGAGGCAGCTCTGAAGAATTTGTAATCTGGTTGTTTGACATATTTGATCGCATAGTATTCAGATACCAAGCATTTTATCATACTAATGTTAATGAAAGTCCTACTTATCTTCCCCATCTTTTTTTTTTTTTTTTGATAAAAAATCAACCATAATATTAATAATTAAATATTTTTGAATTTAAAACTTACAAGAATGCAAACATTCAATAATGGTTGTGGCATCTATGTAATATCCACCACATAGCACACATGTGAGATAAGGATTTAAGTCTGCCAGTTTGATCTTAGTAGTTGGTTGCATAGTCTCAGTGTTTCACTCACCTCAGTTGCTACCGCATAACTAGGGGGGGGGAATAAAAGAAGTTTATTGATTTCATTTCTATTAATTCATTGTATTATGGAAAAACAATGTTTATAATTATCAATTTTTTCATGATCGGTTTTAATAACAATTTATAAACTATTTTAAGTATAGCATTATATTTTAGTAAGAAAGAATCTAAAAAGGAATATGTATAGTGCAGTCTAAAATACTGTACATATAATACTACAAAAAAATATTATTTTGAGCAATTATGTTTTCTGTGATACAAACTACTCATCATTCATGTGCACAGGAACAAACTAATGATCACTGCTATTAAATCTAGTTTCTTAACCCTTATGAATATATTTTCCCACCATGAAAACACTAAAAGATACCAACTTATTACATCACTATGATCCACACATAGATCAGTAAAGTTCTATAACATTTTGCTGTTCACAGTACATAACACTTTTAGCTGTTCAATGAACAGTAATTTAAATTTAAGCGCTACAGTATATGTTGATTAAAAACTTCTTGTAAACAAAACCTGTAGATTTACACATGGAGCTCTGAAAATTTGAACCAGCTCTCCATGCAAAAATATACTTTTCACTCTCTTACTCAAATGACTATTATATAGTTTCCAGGGGTACTCATTCTACCATCATCATTTTCTTTGGCTTCTTTCCATCCACTGCTGAATATGGGTCTCACCATAACTTTCCAGTTTGGTCTATCTTTAACCAATGTCCATCATCTCAGGTCAAAACCCCCACCCCACCCCCACCACCATCTTGTTCTTTTATGGACTTTGCTTCTCCCATAACCCTATAAATCTATTTTGAGTAGTTACTCTTGTTTAATCCTTTATATAAGTGTAAGCAAACTAAGTTTGTGCAATAAACGTCTTCACACCAAGGCTACTTGTACAATAGGGTGCAAAAAAAAAAAAATGTACTGAATAACTACAATGATATATGTTATGGAGTAAGCGGGTTTATTAACTAAGAAATACATGTTTACACATAATGATATGTACATCCACAACTACGGTGGAATCTTGGTTGAATAAAGCATTAATGATGGTGGATTACATGCTCAAAATGGGCACCTTGTCTTTCAAGACAGATTTTATAGTGCATGCAAAGGTTCTCTGTCATCTTGGAGAACAAGGGTTGGGACATCTGCTGGACATATTGTGTAATTTTATCCCTCAATTATTCAAGGGGGTTTGAAGGCAGATCATGGTAGAATAATCATTTCTTCAACATAATCCAAATGAACGCATCAAATGATGTGAGATCAGGAGAGGGTGAAGGGTACAGGAATTCTGTGAACCTCAAAATGAGCCTCCCAGGGAAGTGTTCTGATAACTAGGCTCTAGAACCACGTGATGTGTGACAGGGTGCTCAGTCCTGTTGGAATGCCTGTGCAAGAATGTAATGTTTTTTGCACGACATGTTCTATGCAAATCCTGGGTGAACGGAACCAACAGATTATCAATATAGCGTTCACTATTCAAGGTCACGGTTACACCACCCTCTTCAATGAAGTAGGGTCTAATTATGCCATGATTGGAAACAGCACACCATGCGATGACATTCTCACTGTGAAGCAAAGAAAGTTTACTTACACTTGGATAAAGGATTAAACAAGAATATAATTTCTTAGCATCTTTAATTTAATTTATAACTAAGTGAAAAAATTTTCAACAACTAGATCTAACTGAGAATAATTTGATAAGGTGTTACACACCTTTTCACTATTTGTGCGTGTGCGCGTGCAAACGTGTGTATTAGGTTGGGACTCAGCCATCAGTCCCTAGGGCCAAAGTTATGTTGCTTATGTGACAGCTCTAGTACCTCCTCATATCATTCAGTAGTAGTGCCCTCTATTCACTTTGCAATGTAGGCAACCATTAGACGAACAATCCCCTTTGCATTTATCACCCACACTCAGTATTATTCTTTCTCTGACTCAGAGCATAACAACAGAATTAGTCCTTGGCAGCAGAGTCAGTTTCTTTTCATATTCAGGCTCAACTTTCCATGCAATAGTTTTCTGGCATGAGATTTGTAATTTTCATAACTGATGTCACCTTGTACACTCAGTATTCCTTTCCCATAAACTTTTCTTGAGATCTCTTGCTTAATAAGACTGTACATCTATTACACACTGTTACCAAACAACCTCCAAGCTACTGCCTGTTACACATAGTACCACCCATCATTCAGGATTTCCACTCTAGTTGGATTTAATCTCTCACAATCATTAGCAATTCTTCTCCATTCTTTTTATTGTACTTGTCCTTCCTGAACACAATGTATCCATCATATTCCATTTCTATACAAATATCCTCTTCTGCTAACCAGGCTCATTAATACCAAAAATTTTTGGTCCTATATCATTACCAATGCTAAAAATTTATTATCCATTCATTCCTGATGCTTCCTGCATTAGTTTGCATGTCATGATAACCAACTATTAAGTTGATTCATATTCAAGTAATTCTTAAATCCTGAGCAGTTCAAATAAGCAGTCTGAGTTGATTCATCAACAAAATTCTTTACCCGCCCCCCCTTCTCATACTGCCATATCTAGTTTTCATGACTACCTCTATTTACTCTTCCACATAACTCAAACTCTGACTGGTTCAGATAAGCAGCCCGAGTTGATTCAGCAAACTGAATTCATTATCCCCATTGCCACAATTATTGCTTTTCTTGATTGACAAAACTAGCCCTACAATTTTCTCGAACATCTCTTCCACACCATCATTCCTTATTTCTCACTCGCTTTTGTGCATGTGTCCAATGTATACATTCATACTTCTTGAGAAAGTAATATTAAATTGTATACCTAAAGTAAGGAGGGTTAATCAGGTAGGAGTTACATGGATAAGCAATATCTTTAAGCATGAACTGCAGAAGAAAATGCTGTGGAGGGCATATAAAGAAAAGGGTGCATCCTTGTCTTACCTCTGATTTTACCAAAACCATCTTCCTGTATTTCCTTCAATTTTAACTACTGACTGACAATTTATATATAGACTATGTATTGCTCTGTATAATGTTCCATTTATCCCATCTAACTGTTGTGCTTTGAAAAGCTTTTCTCTGGACACCTTGTCATAATACAATTTTTCAACTGTTTATCATGAAGTGAAAATCTGATCTTGTCAACTGTTATTTGACCTGAACCCAGCTTGTTCTTATCCACGTTTTTGTCCCACAATCTTTCTCAACCTCTTTTCATATGCTTGCATAAATCTTAACTGGAAATTTAGTAGAGAAATTTCTGTTATTCTAACATTCAGCTTTATTCTCTTTTTTATATTGGATGAATTCCAATCATCTGCAATTCGACCTTCTGATCAGGCCCTATGAATTATGAGGTGTAGCCACTGCAAAACTTTTATACTTCCATACTTAAGCATTTCTGGTCAAATATCACCGTACCCCAGCTGCTTTTCTGCATTTCAAATTTTTGATGTTTTTTTTTCTACCTCAAGTACAGATATATTGCTTTCCCTCATGAAAATGTTCTAGTATGATTCTGTCACTGCTTGTTTCATTTAACAGACTTTCAAAGTAATTGTTCAAGACATCCAAGATATCCTTATCTTCATTTTTCATGTCACCTTAATCATCTGTAATTCCTTTTACAGTACTGTTTCCTACTTTTCCAATAGCCTCTAGGACATTTTGCCACTCCCTGATATTTTCTATATTCTTAACAAACTCTTCCCCATGACTTCTGTTTAGCTACTTACATTTTCCCCTATATTCTTTTAAGGCATCAACCGACTTATTTGCTATGAACTTTTGTTATCGTTCTTCTTTTCTAAAAACTGATTGTTTATCATCTTGTGTCCACCATGGGGTTCTTATTTTTCTATTTTTATAGACAACTTCACCACATATAGTTGAATCAAGCAATGTCTTCTTCAGAGTTTGCTGCTAAGAATCCAGGATTTGGTTCTTATTTTCAAATTACTTCAAATTTTCTTCAATAATGTTTGTATAGCTGAGTCCACAATTTACCTGTAAAAGCTGCTCAATTTTAATTCTTTTTAAACTTTCTTACATATTGTTCTTTCAATGTATTATCAATTTTTATCCTGCTCAGCACTAAGTAATGGGCACTTCCAATCTCAAATCCTCTGTACACTCTTGTATCTTGGACCAGCATGAAGACATCACTATCAACAATAACAGAGTCAATAAAATTTTTCATATTTCTTGTATCTTTTCTCCACATGAATTTGTGCACATCTTAATGTTGGAAAATGATGTTAGTAATGACTACTCCATGTCCTGAGCAGATATTCACCAAATACTCATTATTATCAGCTTTGCCCTTCTCTCCAAATTTTCCCTAAATGTTACTATATGCCTGAGGGATTCATTTCCAACTCTACCATCATCATCTTCTTTGGCTTCTTTCCACCCACTTCTCAGCTGCCTCTTCTAATGACTTGAAAAATTCTTCCACTTCTGTCTGACCATAGGCACAAATAAGTTTCATTCCCCATTCTAAAGTATGCCCACATCATTCTATTTGAAACTGCCTTTCAATCAACAAGTTTATCCTCAATGTTTGATGTTGAATGTTATCACTACTCCTTCCTTTCTTTGATCATTATTGCTTGAATATAACATCCTATTCTTATTATTTAGTAAGATCTCACCTGTTTTTGTCTTTTATGTCTCAATAATGCCAATTATGTCCATGTGGTACTTTTTCAATTCTTTTGCAAGTTCAATTTCTTTTCCATTAATACTCTATACATTGATGATTCCTATCTTCAGTTTTCTGATGATGGGTTTCTTCTTCTAGTTGTTGATTGAGCTTGTATAAAAGTACTTTTTTTTTTCTTCTTAAATTTAACCCAAAAGCAAGGAGTACACAGTTGATACAACTTCACTATCAGCAAATTCGTCCGCTATCACAACTTCCTTCAACATATTAGCACTAACTGCATGTGAATATTAGTCTGAAGATTTGCAAATGCAATCTGCACACAATGAACATTTGCCATGAAAAAAAGAGACTAAATCATGCTAGTAGAAAGTAAAATATCAATGAAAACAGAGTACAAAACTGGAAGATTTGTTTGATTGTTTTTCTGTGTTTTAAGATACAAAGACAGCTGCGATCATACTGCACCAATAAGCATACAAGTTAAAAAGTAGAAAAAATATAAACGGATATAAATAGAAATGTATAGTAGTTCTAAAAAGAAAAGTGTAGAAAAACATACAGTGTACACACACACACACACACACACACACACACACACACACACACACACACTTGTTTATATAGATCATCAACAGCTTTCTTCAGTCCACTACTAGACGAATGCCTCTTCATGCTTCTCCCATTTTAGTCGGTCATGTGCATCTCTCCACCATAAATGTTCATAACATCTCATCGTCCCATCTTACCAGTAGTCTATCTGGTTTCTGATAACGAGTTCTAGACATTCTCATCTCATGTCTTGCCCAGTGCCATTTGTTGCCTTTTATTACTAAGCAATGTCCATTACCTTTGTTTGCTCCCCTATACAAGCATTCTTCTTTTTATCTAACCAGGTTATTTCCAAAATGGTTCTTTCCATGTTTCTTTGTGTTGTTTTCAGTTTCTCTAAGTGTTTTTTAGTCAGACTCCAGGTTTCACGACCACAGGTTGAGAGAGTACACACCAGTTGTAGATCTTTATTTTTCTTTTCAGGCAGTTTGGCAAATTGCTTTTAAATATCTCTCTATAATGGTTAAAAACTTTACATCGTGCTATTATTTCTAGCTGAAACTTCATTATCAAGTTTATGATTGTTTGTAATGATTAGTCCTAGATATTTGTATCAATTCTTTATATGTTTATGCACATATAAATGGATAAAAATTAGATGTAAAACAATCAATGAAAAAGTATAAAAAGTTCATAAAACAAAATAAAAAACAAGGTCTTAAATGGGTATATACAGTGGTGAGCTATAAGGGGCTCGCCCGAGCCCATTGTTAAATTTTTCTCAAATTTGCGAGTCCCTTGTTCTTATTGTTTACTCTTTTTTTTTTAAAAAAAACATAATTTTTTGAAATATATTAAGCAACAAACTCATATGGTAACCTAACAAAGTGATTTTATTAAATAAAATATTTATTTTATTTAACAAACAAGAAGAAAGAGCAAAAGAAGGTATAATGATTATGGTACATAAATCCCTAAAGAACAATATTGCATATTATAACTATTTGAATGAAAGGCTAATAGAAATTAGACTCAAGACATTAAGAGGCCACATAACAATAATTGGTGCATATGCACCAGAAGAGGGAAAAGAAGAAGACAGTAATATATTTTATAAAGAATTACAGAATGCCACAGATAAAACAAACAAAACTGACTATTTACTGCTAGCAGGAGACTTAAATGCCAGAATAGGAAACAAAAAATACAAAACAAACATAGGTAAATTTAGCGAAGATACATGTAATCAAAATGGTTGCAGATTGCATGATTTTGTCATTTATAATAATATGAGAATAATGAATTCAATGTTTAAACACAAGGAAATACATCAATATATTTGGTCAGCCAGAGGATACAAATCAGTAATTGACTACGTTATCACAAATTTTAAATTAGCGGAGTTAACTTTAGACATAAGAGCATATCGAGACTTTGAATTAAACCCTGATCATTATATGGTATCAGCAAAAATTCGTTTTAAACCAAAGTGGCTAAAAACACATAGAATTGAAAATTCTTACCAGCCAAGCTACAAAATTTCTTCATTATAGGATCCTCAAGTTAGACTACAATATCAAAAATGCACAAACTTAAAAACAGAAACCACACATGAATCAAGTGACATAGAAGATGAATAGGAAAATTTGAAACAAATTCTCAAAAAAGCAGCAACAGAAACCTTAGGAATAAAGCACAAATGGATTAGAAAAAGAGGACAACGAGACTGGAACAAAGAAATAGAAAATATAATAAAAACCAAAAAGGATAGTTACCAGAAATGGCTAAATTCCAAAACAATAGAAGCAGAAATAGAGTATAAAAGAAATAGTGCAATTGCAAAACAAGAAGTAAGGAAAAAACATAGAGAAAGATGGAACAATTTCGTAACAGAACTAGAAAAGGATTTATTTAAGCAACAACCCAAAACCTATAAAGTAATAAAATACATGAATAAAGAAATAAAAGAAAAGATAAAAATACAAACAATAGATTTAGAAAAATGGGTGACCTATTTCCAAAATCTCTGGACAGATGAGAACAATGAATTAAAATTTTATAAGACAAGGAATGACCTAATAGAAAATATCACAATGTTAGAACTGAAAAATATAAGATGAAAAATAGGAAAACGCCAGGAGAAGACGATATAAATATAGAACTATACAAAAATGCAGGTGAAAAATTTAACTTATGAAATTTTTTAATATGGTTTGGATGTCCGGAAAAACCCTTAACTCTTGGAAAAAAGCACTGGTTATCCCAATCTATAAAAAAGGAAATAAAGACAATTGCAATAATTATAGAGGAATTAGCCTGCTGAATACAGGATATAAAATATATGCAGGAATATTAAAAGAGAAACTAAGCAGCATTGTATAAAACAAATTACTAGAAGAACAAAATGGTTTCCGAAAAGGCCGATCCTACATAGATCCAATTTTTACTTTAAAATTATTAATAGAAAAGAGAAGAGAATTTCAAAAAGAAACCCACGTGGCCTTTATATTGATTATGAAAAAGCCTTTGACAAAATTAATAGACAAAAATTGTTTAAAATATTAACCGATTTAAACATACCAAACCAACTTTTACAATCTATTCAAGAAATATATACAGGAAATAAAATAGCAGTTAAATTAGAACACACCTCAGAATGGAAAGATATATCAAGAGGAGTACGACAAGGATGTACCCTCTCACCTCTGCTTTTCAATATATATATATAAATGAAATATTAACAATCTGGAAACAACATAACCCATTTGGTATACAAATGATCCCGCAAATGAAGATAGATACACTACTATTTGCAGATGATCAAAAGTATTAGCTACATCAGAAGATGACTTACAAAGATCATTAAATGATATCTCAAAGCAATATAATATGATAATATCCAAAGAAAAAACAAAAATAATGGCATTCAAAGGAGAAACCCAATAAGAAGTAAAATAGTGATAGATAATAAAATACTAGAACAAGTAAACACTTTCAGATACATGGGATGTAATCTATCATACGAAGAAGAAAAAGACACACTAAAATATCAAACTTTGTCAGAGTAAATGGCATAATAAATAATATATTTAAGCCATCCCTGGTACAAAAACACACTAGAATCAGACTATATAATGTCTCGTCAAAACCAATGCAGATATAATATAATGCAGATATAATGGACCATGAAAAGGAAAGATGAAAAACGAATTCAAACAGCAGAAATGAAGTTCCTCAGAAAAACAGCTGGATATACCAAGTGGGACCACAAAACAAATGAAGAAATCTTACAATCCCTGAAAATAAAACCAATTAATTACTACATAAGACAGTATAAACAAAAATGGCTAGAACATTAAATCGAATGGACAACAGCAAACTTCCAAAAATATTATACAGATACAAAATAAGTGGAAAAAGAAAAATCGGAAGACCAAGAAAGAGATGGCATGAGACCGGAACAGGCCACATGGCCAAAATTCCATGTTAGGAAGAAGAATTAATAAATAAAAAAATTAATTAATTAATAATAATACTGTTTTACATTTCACAACTAAGAATTCACTTTGGTAATCACATATAAATAAATGGGACTATAAAATAATGCCCCTTGATTGGTACCATTGATTATCACTTGAAGTATAAAAACAAAAGAGAAATATTAAGTATTTCAATATTATTGTGTTTAGATAATATTTATTTATTATTTATAGATTGTTTGTCATAAAAACTTCTATTGCAAACATAACAAATTTGTTTATAAAAAATGCAGACTATTTCATATGTGCGATTATAAAAGATTTTATTCTTATTATATTTTGAATGTAAAAAAATGTTTTTCTCATGTGAGATAAATTAACACAGATGATTGTGTGCAAATATTTCATGTTTAGATCATGAAATATTTGTTTAAAAATGATAGCCTTTACAGGTTGATTGTCCCCTCATACTTTTTGATTAAGGAGTACACAAGCTGTATTAATAAAAGTTTTTGTGTGAGATACAGTTTTTTTTTTTTTTTTTTTTTTTGGCAATGCGAGCACTTTATTAAAATTTCCATAGCTCACCACTGGGTATATACAAGAAACAACACTGTATAAACAAAGATAGCATAAATGATTGATATATGGCAAAATATGTTAATTACTGTAAATTATCTCTCTTTGATAATTTGGTAAAAATAAAAGAAATATTGGTGGAGTCTGATAAAATCTGCTTGAGATAGTGCTTAGATAAATTGTGAATATGGCTAAAAAAAAAACAAAACTGCTCATTTATGGATTGAGGAGAGTCAATTAAAACTGACTAATGATGGTGAGTTCAGCATTACAAAACTCACACCGAGGCATGTTATCACCTTTCAATAGGAAGGAGTATACACAATTGCTATGACTTATGCAAGGCCAAGCAGTACAACTTCCAAACAGACTAAACTGCCATAATTTAATTTCAGGCTTAATTTGGAAGAGCTTATTATTAGTCTCTCTCTCTCTCTCTCTATTCCAAGATGAATGCCACTGAGAGAAGTTTGTGTTCAATAATCTGCAGGTAATCAGTGTACGGTGATGTTTGAGTAATGAGCTGACCTAGCCAGGGCCTGGCCTAGGAATTTTTATTGCCCTGTGCAACAACATATTTTGCCACCCCTCCCCCCTAAAAAAAAAACTCTTTTAATGATGTTTTAAAGCCATGATGTTAAGCTAGGCTTTAACGTGTCTGATCATAAATTCTAAATAGTAACATTAGCTAATCCATAAAATTCATGGGTAAAATTCATAAGTTAATGAAAAATTATCATAAACTATATTTTTTTTTTTACAGAAAGAGAGAGGCAATTAACCCTTTAATGGTGGAAGTTTGTTCTGAAAATGTGCATCTGCATGGGTAATTACAATCAAGCGAAGACGAGTATACTCGACAAACGCAGAATAAATGCACCTGCTGAAAATTTTAATTAAATTATAACAAAGTGGCAATTATTAAAAGTTAGTTTATTTGAAAATCAATAATTTTATTGCTCCAAAATTCATTAATATCATAAATACTATTACAACACAACCTAAAAAATATTGTTTTTTAAAAACCATGAAAAATCCACGAACACAGAAAAAAGTATAGCAATTTGTGGTATGATTATAGTTTACAAAAAATCGGATTTGACTTGTTAAAATACACTACAAATTAGAAGTGCATTGCATGATCTCTTTTAAAAGTTTTTCCATAGAGTTTTCATTATTTTCTGGGGAAAATTATGCTCCGTTTGCACAGTTCTCACAAGAAATTATTTGAATTGCATGTAATGGTATTTTTTTTTGCTTTGCATACAGCATTATTTTCATAAAAAATGCAAAAAATCATTGATCATTAGATTCCTTTATAATAAGAGAAATATATTTTTTAATTTTTACTAAAATTTTAATTTTTGTCACAAAGGGTAATTTATTTTTTCACATGAAGAGTATACTCATCGAACACCGTTAAAGGGTTAAAAGAAAGAAAGAAAGAAAATAATGTATTACTATTAATTTACATGTAAGTAATGCTCATCACGTCATGTAGAATGAAGAACTGCTAAATCACAAACACATAACCATGGCAGATATAATTTTTTTAGATTTTTAGAACAGGTGTCATGTCTTAACATGAGTTAATTTACATTTTCACTCTTAAATTTTAATAAGCTTTCGTTTTGAAAGACTATGCTCGCTGCTTGGAAAAAGACAGCATTCACATTAAAAGTATTGTTGAAGATTATTTCAGGACTGGCTGCATTCCCTGGGCTCAACCCAATGTAAAACACGAAAAGACAGTCATCCCATCGATGGTAACACTGCACTACGGACTGGCCGGATTCTCGCTTACAAATAAGAAACAGCGGAAATCGCACATGGAAGACAGAATAATGACCATTGTCACATCGTACAAAATTTCAAATTATTTCAATCATTTTGAAACATTATATATAATCCAATCTTGTAATTCTATATTCATTAAGAATATGTTACTGTACTTTCATTAAGCAATTTTGATTAAATATGCATGCATTTTAACCTCAGGTTAAGGTCAACTCACGGCCAACAATGAAATCAGAAATAAATGCAAGACAGAAGATGTTCTGCTATTGGCACGTCGTCTGATATTAACACTGACAGTGCAATATTAAATGCAACATGATACATATTTTAAATTATTATAATTTTAAAAAAAAATATGCAGTACAATGAAGTTTTATTATGTAAAAATTTAACTAAGGACATCCTGAAGTCTGGTTTCAACAGAGAAGGAATAAATTACTTTTTTATGATTTATTTTTCATATAGTGTAGGCCAATTTTGCCACCCCATGCAAATTCACATGCTGCACTGTGAGTAGGGCCAGTGCTGGACCTAGTTGCAGTATCTGCAGCCTCATTTCCCTTGATCCCAGAATGGCTTGGAATCCAACAAAAGAGTACATCTAAGTATAGCTTCTATAACTGAAGGTGTAGATGTTGGATTTGAGAAAACATGGGATATTATTGTAGTTCTAGGCTTTTTTCTAGCTTGAAGAGAGCATTGTAAGTCTGAATACATTATGTAACTTATGCAACTATTATGCAAGCAATGCAATCTGATGTATTTTAGTGTAAGCTCTATTGCATACAATTCAGCTATAAAGTTCTTACACTGTAGTAAGATTAATGCAGATATAATGCTGCCTCAAAAGATGACAAAAATCCCACAAGCTCTCCAAATCTTGAACTACATATAGATAGGCACAAAATCACACTATTCAATTCTATGAGCTACGAAGAGCAACAGGAGGTGCAAAATTTTGGTAGTCTGCAAATGACAAGCTACATGCCGGTATGTATAGGTGCCATGGTGGAAGTATGTTTGGTTGCATCTGAGCTATATTGTGTATGCCAAGGGTGGCCAACCTATGGTGCATTGCATGATTAGAAGTGGCGCACTGACCCCCAGAAAAAAATTTAAAAAAAAATTATATACGATTTATATATATATAACACACAATTAGCCTACCACTGAATTCTAGAGTGCGCACTTATTATACTTGTTTATACTTGAAGTAACAGGCACCGGCAAATGCTGACATGCGTCACCAGTTACTCAATCAGTTTACAGCTGACTCTCATCATAACGTTTGATGAACTTCTGATTCGATGTTAGTGAACAATTCTGTATTTTCGAAACAGTTCTTTAAATTTAAGATAAGATTTCTGTTTTCATGAAGGCTTAATATAGTTCTGTAAATTTAAAAATAAATTTTTTGATTTTGGGCGCGTATGTGAAGTTCTTGCCCGCTCTCCTAATTTGCTGATTACTGAAACCTGCAATTATTCTTTGTATTTGTATGTGTGTGTTTTTATGTTTTTTTAATACAATATCTTTCCTTTTTATTTACGTATAGTAGGGTTATACCTAAAATTTAACTGATCATCAGCAAAGCTTTCATAATGAGGATGTCTGGGTTATGTGTGGGATTGCCAGCTGATCGACTTTTTTATGGCAGGAAGCGATCTCTTATTTCATTGGACATAATATATTATGAGCAAGAGATGAAAACTCTCCATGAAAAAAAAAAAAAAAAATGTGATTTTTAAACTTATAGAACTGTATTAACCCTTCATGAAAACAGGAATCTTATCTTAACCCCTTAACGTACCAATTAAAAATCAGAAAGCGGTCGTTTTTCTGCCAATTTTTTGGGCGAGAGTGATTTGCTTAATAAAATTCATCATTATTTGAAAAATAATGATGAATTTGTGCAAACACAAACGAAATAGCCCATACGCGGTTGGCAACTTTTCACGGCTGAAAGGAAATACGCACAAGATTGTCTAGCGTCTATATTCAGTTGTATTTATATGTGAAACCAAAATTCAAAATCAAATTTGGTGCAATAAACAAAAGACGTGTCATAGACATCTTTGTATATTAAGGGGTTAAACTTGCAGAACTGTTTTTGAATGTTCATAATGTTTAAAACGATAAAATAATTTAAATAAATTATTTAATAATAAGCTTTACATTTTGAAATAATTTTTTTTTTTTTTTTTTTACAGTCAGTTACCCATTACTTTGCAAAAGAAAATGAGCAGAAGAAAAGCAGAAGGTGATAGCAAGCGCCAGTTTAATGAACTGTGGGAAAATGAGTTCTTATTTATTGCGGGTCCTTCAGGAAAACCCGTGTGCATTGCTCATGAAAGCACTCTCTCAGATAATAGAAGACATGATCTTAACAGACACTATAGAAAACATCAAGCTGAATTAGAAGAAAAACTGAAGAGACAAAATATATTTGTGAAACGATGTTGTGAAAGTGTAGCAATGCTGGAGGCATCTTATGAAATTGTTTTTGTGTTGGCTAAAAAACACAAGCCTTTCTCTGAAGGAGAGGAAGTTGTTAAGCCCTGTCTCGAAAAATTTGCAAAATGTCTTGGTGATAAGAATGTTGAAAGAAAAGTAAACCAAATTACTCTGTCCAAGCAAACAATTACAAGATGCATCGAAGAACTTTCCCATGTGTTACTGAGCAATTGAAAGACCATGTTCATGCTTGTTCTTTCTTTTCTTTGGCCTTGGACGAATCCGCTGACACATGTGATGTAGCCCAATTAAGCATTTTTATAAGAGGAATTGATGGTAATTTTAACATCTTTGAAGAACCTATCGGTCTTGAGTCACTTCATGGAAAATCCAGAGGGTCAGACATATTTGACAAAGTAAAGTCATGTCTAGAAAATCAACAACTGCATTCTAGTAAGCTCATCAGTGTTTGCACTGATGGAGCACCGTCAATGGTAGGTAGAGTTTCTGGGACTTTACTTGAAAGGTTTTTAGGTCGTTCTCTACTAAAGTATCACTGTATTATACTTGAAGAATCTCTGTGTGGAAAAACTCTAAATTTGAAGCATGGTATGATAGCAGTTGTAAAGTGTGTGAATAAAATTAGAGCCAGAAGGTTAACAGAAGAGAATTCAGAGGATATTGTGAACTGCTGGATATGGAATATGATGATCTCATCCTTCATTGTGAGGTGCGCTGGCTTTCTAAAGGACAAGTTCTCAGTAGATTTTGGAAGCTGAAAGAAAATGTTCATAATTTTCTGGAAGAGAAGGATGAGCTGCATGAGGAAAAAGCCCTGATGAGAAATGGCTATTTGATGTAGCATTTTTAGTTGATGTTACCAGCCACCTAAATGATCTAAATTTGAAACAAATAGTTTCCTAGCTTAGTAAATGACATCAGTGCATTCAAAATGAAATTAAAACTGTTCCTTCCGCAGTTAGAAAACTGGGATTTAAGTCAATTTCCACATTTAAAAGAACACAGTGAATCTGTCGAAGATAATGGCAACTTTATAGAATATACTGAGAAACTCAGATTATTGCAAGAGTCCTTTAACACTCGTTTTGCAGAAGAAGACTGCATACTTGCATTTATAAATCCCTTTTCACTTACTGAACAAAACATCATGACGATGCCTAGCAACATACAAATGGAACATTGATCTCAAAACCAATTCTTTATTGAAAATGAAATTTAATGAACTTCCATAACTCCCAGATGCTTCTGATATAATTAATTTCTAGTGATCGTTGTCCTGTGAACATTTTCCAGAACTGAGAAAATTTGCTCAGAGTTATATCTGTCATTTTGGAACTACATACAGATGCGAACAAGCATTTTCATCAATGAAAATGATTAAGAACAAACTACGGTCGTGACTGAACTGATTCAAATTTGAAAAACTGTTTGATGCTTTCTGTAACTGATTTAACTCCAAACATTATAAGCTTAGCAAAAGCAAAGCAATTTCAAAAGTCTCAATAAAATAATTAATGTTTATCTTCTCTTTATATGAAATCCTTTTATTTGAAACTGCTAAAAGTGTCTATATTACTATATATATAATAAATCATTTTATGATTAACTGTTAAATATATCCAAATTACCATATTTTAAAAGGCCTGAAAAGTGGCATAAGTTTGTATGGCGCATCTTAACTAAAAAATTTACACGACCTATAAAAGGTTGGCCACCCCTGGTGTACACAATCTCACTTGTAGGAGAGGTTTTATCTGCAAACCAAAGTGCTTTAAGACAGTATATTGAGTGTTGTACACATTCTCACATCGAGGATAAAAAATAGTTCTCCACGTGGAGTTGCCTGAGAGGGATTTTATTTTTGGTGCATATTATTATTATTATTATTCCTGACACCTCCAAGGAGTCCGAAGACTCATCGCGGGAGGACACCTACAATTGATACAACTGTCTCAACCACTACACCGTTATTTAGAGTTAACTACACTGAACCTCTACTATGAATCATCTCCATCAACGCCCACCTCCACCACAACTGGTATTCTATGTCCGTAAATTGCGTATGTTCTGAAGGGCCGATTTGTCTGTATGCGGGATGAAAAACCCAAGTTTCCAGGAGAAAAAACCCTGTTACATCGGGATGAGATAGGCAAACTCACCTTCGATTGAAAATCGTCCCGTTGCGACGAGAATAGAACTTAGGCCTATTCCAATCGAAGGGCGCAATGTACTGTCGTTCTTCCAATTGCACTACAGAGGCCCTTATAACAGACAACTGTTGATAGTGAAGCAACAAAGGAGGTTCATTTGTCCCAAAGTACAGACTAAAAATAAGTGACATCCAAAATGCTCCTCCTACAATTCTGATGCCTTGATAGTCAAGAGGATCTAGCCATCGCAAGGAACTCTTGTGGTAGAAACATAGACTTGGGATCTGTAATCAAGTTTTGACCACATCAATTACTTGTACAAAGGAAGCAAAGAACATCTGTCAACACTATAAAGGGTAGCAGATGTGTAGAATGATCATTGCTTTATGGCACCTTGTCTCATAACTGACATATATAAGGGAGGAAACCAGTGGCGGCCCGTGAAGTTTTAAGTGGGGGTGCTGCCTATACAAAATAATTTTTAAAAAATTCTTTTATTCCTTCTGTAGATTTATTTATTAATAAATTGGTTACTGATTAGGAAAAAAAAATTTTTTTTTAATTATTTTGTATAGGCAGCATCCCCATTTAAAACTTCACAGGCAGTCAGTCACTGGAGGAAACTCAGTTTGCTGTCAAATATCAGTCCGAACACCTACTCATGCAACTTGGAATAATGTTTATCCTAGTTGGAGTTCTCGGTCAGGAAGAAAACCACATCTGTGGTAAGTGGAAACAAACCATCTTCTGCTGTGTAAATTTGACCTCATTTGCAAGTGGCTTTGCTGCTGTCTTTCTATGACACTGATATTACATGAATGACAGAAGATGGTGAAGTCATCCACATATTGGCATTATTTTCTATTGAAGGAAGTTGTACTGTTATTAATTGATTCGATGATAAGAGGTAAGAGCCTCAATAGCTCAGTCAGTATAGACCAGTGTTTCTTAACCTATGGTCTGCAACGATGGGACAGGTGGTCCGCAGGCAGATTTAAATTAAATAAATATATATTTTTGAATATTCCAAACAAAAATTAAAATTGAATAAGTAAAAATTATTGAAATAAAATGGATACTAAAAAAAAAAAAAAAAAAAATAGCAGTAGAATGAATAGTAATAAAAGAGATGGTGAAGTGAACAACAATATGGTTTTATTCCTTCTGCCTTCAGATGTCGTTTCGTCAGGTTTGAAGTAAACATGTGTTATCCACATTTCAACCAATTGCTTCTTGTTTATTGATTTTTATTACTGAAGGTTTTCCTCCTTCAACCAAGGCTCAGAATAGCTTTAGAAATGCTAAGTGATACTTGGACAAAGTGTGTCGTGAGTTAATCTGATAACCCCAGTATTTATATATTTTTCGGAAACGTTTCTTAATTATGGAAACGTGGCTTAGAACTAGGACTTTGAAAAGAAAAACAAATGAAACAGGTGATGCTAACCCTAATTATGATACAAGTGTTGTAATGGTGAGTAAATCTGATACTATTGAAGTAGAAGAAACAAGCAGTTCAAACAAAAAATACAATAGGAAACATAGCAGTTCATATTTGGAATTCGGGTTTACCTGGTGTGGGGGATGAAAATGAACAGAAACCTCAATGTGTTTTGTGTTATGAAGTATTGTCGAGCGAGGGCATGAAACCTGTGAAACTACGACGACATTTAGGAACCAAATATTGTTCTGTGAAAAATAAGTCAACTGAATTTTTTTAACGATGCTTAGGGACATTAAATCATGGGAAAGATATAGTTTCAGCCATGAATTTGATTAACAGCAATGCACTGGAAGCATCCTATCTCTTAAGTTTGAACATAGCGAAAACTTATTCAATCGGGGAAAATTTACTGCTTCCAGCCATAAAAGATGTGGTAAAAACTGTTTGGCAACAAGTTACTAAAAGATGCTGATTTGATTCCTCTTTCAAATGACACTGTTGGTTGCAGAATTAATGATATGGCAATGACGTAGAACCTCAGTTAATCAAAAGAGTTAAGAAGACCCTTATTATGTGTTACAAATAGACAGGACTACTGATGTTACAAGTGATGCACAGAACTTTGTCATTGTGAACAACTGGAGAAGAAATATTTCACACTCTCAATAATTACATAATACACAAAGGGATCCAGTGGAGAAAATGTATGGACTTCTGTTCAGATGAAGCTCACGCCCTTACAGGCAGGCATAGTTGGGGTTTCTAAGGTCAAAAAAATAGCTCCAGATACAAATTGGGTACATTGTTTTGTACATAGGGAAGCATTAGCCTCCAAAGGAATGCCACCAGAATTTAAAATTGTGCTATACAACGCTGCAAAGCTAGTTAATTTTATTAAGGCTCGACAGTTAAATAACAGGTTATTTTCAATACTCTGATGAAATGGGCAGTGAATATATACAACTTCTGCTTCATTCTGAAATTTGCTGGCTTTCCAGGGGCAAAGTACTAACAAGATTATTTCAATTAAGGCACGAAGTTTTATTGTTTTTAAATGAACATAATTCTGATTTTGCATCACTCCTTGTTGACGAAGCATGGTTATCAACACTATCCTATCAACGCTATTCTTTAACTGTTCTTGATGCCTACGATAAAGGCATTCGAGAAAAAACTGGTGTTATGGATTAGTTATGCAAAAGACAGACAATTAGCACCTTTTCCAACACTGGAATCCTTTTTAGTGGAAATTGATATTTTTGTTGATTTTAAGTTTTTGGAAAGAGTTTGTGACCACCTCAAAACTCTGAACCAGAATTTGGAAACATATTTTCCAAATAACTTTGATAAGAAATTTCTGTGGGTTCGCAATCCATTTCAGGCTTACAGTCACAAGAATGACCTTTCATTATCGAAAAAAGAACAGTTAGCTGAGCTTTCAAGTGACACTGGGCTTAAAATGCAATTCCGTGATCTTGGTTTGGCTCGATTCTGGATCTTGCCTTCAGTGAGAAGTGAATTTTCCGAATTATCTGAAGCAGCACTGAAAATCATCATGCAGTTTACTACACCTATCTTTGTGAGAAAGGATTTTTATCGCTCCTTCAAATAAAAACAAAATACAGAAATCGTCTTTGTGTTTGTGCATATCTTTGACTGAAGTTGACCAATATTGAGCCAGATATCCATCACCTCTGCAAGGGCCGAGAAGCTGAACCATCTCATTAAAAGTAGTAATATAATTATATCATATTTATTTGTTTAATAAAAATTAAAACTTTGTTCAATGATGATACACTTTTAATTGCTTACTTCCAATTTAATTATGTTTCCATATGTATTCAAAACATGCTTTTAGATTTATTATGTTATAAATCCGAAAGTTAGCCAATCTCATACAGAGGTAGCAGGGTTTTTTCTCCCGGAAACTCAGGTTTTTCATCCCGCATACAAACAAATCGGCCCTTCAGAACACATGCAATTTACAGACAAAAAAATACTAGCTGTGGTGGTGGTTGTGGGCAGTAGATGGCATTGATGTAGGTGACTGGTAGTAGGTTCTGTGTAGTAGTGGAGATGGAGAGTTGTATAGTAGCTGTTCTCGTGCGATGAGTCTTCAGACTCCTTGGAGGTGTCACAAATAATAATAATAAAAAAATGGCACAGTTTTTCCCAAATGTTTTTAATCTACACATAGGTTTTTAAAAACATTACATAACATAGTGATCCATAGAATTGCTTTAGGCATTTTACTGGTCCTAGGGCTTAGAAAGGTTGAAAAACGCTCGTATAGATGAAGCCCTTTGGTCTGAAAGACTGGGGTTCGATTCCTGTCAGTGATGTGAGGAACCTTTACCTGGTCTCTTTCAACTAAAGGTGAGTTAGCAGGTCTCATATGGAATTCAACCGGAAACTCAGGTTTTTTGTCCCCCAGAATAAGCAAACCGCCCAGTGAACATACATGGGTTTTACAGTCATGAAATATGTCCCAGCCATATGCCGTTCCAGAGCCCAGATAAAATTTGGGGGGGGGGGGGAGGCAACAGTGAACTGCCCTGTAAAATTCTTACAAGGAATACTTTGTGGGCAATGCCTACAAAGTCATCTACAGTCGGAAACGATTAAAAGGGAAAATGAGATATGAGGTATACTTGATGAGCAAGTGATGAAAGCATGTTTCTGAAGTGCATAAATCATAATGTTAGGGATGCTGTTAATTTGCAGGAGGGACAAGTTACAGAGATGACTGTTATGGCAGGAACAAATGATTTGAAAAGGGAGAAAAATGCAATAAGAGAGGATAGGAAAGAGTTATAAGTTAAGGGGATAAAAATCCCTTATTGTTTTTCAGCCAGTAAGCGAAACTAATATCGCAAACTACGATCTGTAACGTTTCATGCCGACGAACTGTCAGCGTATCCAAGCGTAAGTGACCACTTGGTAGTGCCGCAACACGGCAACTCGTTGCAAAGGTGGAGCAAGCTCCCTCACTGTTCTTGATATTTTCTCATAATGTAAAACACACAGCTCTTAAGAGATGTAGTACTGTTTTACATTATGAGGAAAGGTCACTACCCAGACCGGTTTCAACCTTTTTTTTGAGGTCTCATCAGTGAGTAGCTAGACCTAGAATATCAGAGTTTAAGTGAAGAAAACTTACATACTTTTGCTATACGATTGCCCGAAAGGTGTGTCACTATATTATATTATAACGTAGTATAACTAAGATGAAAAGCCAAACGGTTATTTTCTGACGAGGTTGATATAAGTTAAGGGGATAAAAATCCCTTATTGTTTTTCAGCCAGTAAGCAAAACTAAGATCGAAAACTACGATCTGTAACGTTTCATGCCGACGAACTGTCAGCGTATCCAAGCGTAAGTGACCACTTGGTAGTGCCACAACACGGCAACTCGTTGCAAAGGTGGAGCAAGATCCCTCACTGTTCTTGATATTTTCTCATAATGTAAAACACACGGCAATCGTATAGCAAAAGTATGTAAGTTTTCTTCACTTAAACTCTGATATTCTAGGTCTAGCTACTCACTGATGAGACCTCAAAAAAAAAAAAAAAAAAGGGTTGAAACCGGTCTGGGTAGTGACCTTTCCTCATAATGTAAAACAGTACTACATCTCTTAAGAGCTGTGTGTTTTACATTATGAGAAAATAAAAAAGAACAGTGAGGGAGCTTGCTCCACCTTTGCAACGAGTTGCCGTGTTGTGGCACTACCAAGTGGTCACTTACGCTGGGATACGCTGACAGTTCGTCGGCATGAAACGTTACAGATCGTAGTTTTCGATCTTAGTTTCGCTTACTGGCTGAAAAACAATAAGGGATTTTTATCCCCTTAACTTATATCAACCTCGCCAGAAAATAGCCGTTTGGCTTTTCATGGGAAAGAGTTGTTGCAAGAAGCAAAAATTTTCAGTCTGTTGTCTCAGTATGCCAGGAAAATTGAATCAATGAAAAGATTGTGCAGGAGGAATGGTGTGCAGTTTATTGATGTATGGAGTGAATTTGATGGACAAAAGAATTCATATATGCCTGACAGGTTACACTTAAATGGTTTGAAGTTAGATGTTTGGAGAATGTGTTGTTTAGTGAGAGTTTGAAGTGCAAAACCAGGGAAACTAGAGATATTAGGGAGGATGCAATCAAGCATGTGTCTGGCAACCCCCTGTGATAAATGAGTGTGTGTACAGAAATAAATATGCAATGCTGAATGCAATTTCACAGGTTTCTGATCCGAATGGGTTGGTAATAACATTACACAAGGGTATCTGTGGGTACAAGGGGAATGTGAAAATGCATGTACACAAATGCAAGAAGTATCAGGAATAGGGGGAGATGAGTTATCAGCACTGGAGAGCTCAACTTGGCCAAAAACTATAGGCATCAGTGAAACCTGGTTGACAGAAAATGATATACTTACAGGGATAGAATGTGAAGAGTATTGTATTTTCAGGGAGGACAGAGAGAACAGGACAGGAGATGGGGAAATTGCTAATGATAGCTGAAAAATTACAATGGGGCACTGACAAAATCAGAAGTTAAAGAGGATTTTAGGTCTAGGGAAAATGGTTCACTTGAGGCTCACTGGTGTGAGATAGAGGCCAATAGGACAAAACATGTTGTTAGATGCTGCTACAGATTGGGGGGGGGGGGGCATCCACGGGAAGATGCAAATACCATGTATCGGCAGAATAGCACAATGATTGCAGGATAAACAAGCATTAATGAAGACTTTAACTATGGGGAGAGAGATTGTAGGAAGGAAAGGGGGCATGGCAAGATGGAAGTGAAAATTACACAGTCGCTTTTCCACTCTATAACATGTTGCTTCATGTAATGAAACAACATGTTATAGAGTGGACAAGGGATTTGAGAGTGTTGGATCTGATAATAGCAGAAGATAACCAAGGTAGACACTCTGCCTCTAATTGGGGAGAGTGGCCATGAAGTCTTGTTCTGAGAAGTTGCTAAACATGTGGAATTATCTATCAAGAAAGGGTTTATGTTAAACTATACAAGCTGATAATTATGACAGACTTAGAAGGCATCTTGGAGTTATTGATTGGTTTGAGAAGTTACAGGGAAAGAATGTCAATACTGTATCGAAAGTGGTCAGATTGTTTGAGAGAAACAGTATTGGACTGCAAACCTACAACCGCAAGATAAACCAAGTGGGGATTAAGTGGATGATTAGAAATAAAAAGCATGAGCTGCAAAAAAAAAAAAAAAAAACACTGTGGAGGGAATATAAAGAAAAATGTGATAAGCAACTGTAGGAATTCCTACAGACTTGTACTGGATTTATATAGACGTATAAAACTTCATTTGAATGAAGTGAACAGTGAAGATTAACATCTCCAATTTTGATATCAGGTTTAATACCACTTTCCTTCATAATGCGTTCCATATAAATAGTTAAGGATAATGTGCATCTTCTTTCACACATGATGTAACAGCAAACCATCTTCCTGTACTTCCTTCATTTCTAAGTGCTGACCCACAACCCAAATATAGACTAAGTACTGCTTGATATGATGTCCCATTTACATGATTTGGCTGTAGGATTTTGAACAGCTCTTTTCTTACACCTTGTCCAGACCTGCAGTCTCCATAGTAAGCTTTCATTGTGTACAAATTATGGAGACAAAACAAAAGTGTAACACTGAGATAAGAGATAAAATAATCCTCCACACTTGGACCTTTATATGCAAGTCATCATCAGGAATAATAATAATAATTATTATTATTACAGGCAACTCCAAGGAGTCCTTAGATTCATCGAGGGAGACCCTAAACATCATATCAAGAACAATTATTCGGAATTCGCAAAGTATGTATCATACTTTGGTTTGAATTCATTTACAGTCATCGTACCACAACAAACTCTGGCAGCTATTCCACTCATTCACCACTCTACAAGTAAAAAATCTAGTTCTAACACCCTTGCTAACTGCACTCTTGCTCAGTTTCCATGGATGGTCCCCTAGTTCTCCCATCACCAGACCTGTTCTGAAAAATTTAACCTTCAGTAATTTGAATGTCTCAATCATATCAACCAATTTCTGTAACCCACAGATCTTCAACCTGTTCTCGTAAGGTTCATTCCATGGACCTGCTATCATCTTGGTCACTTGCCTCAGGATCCTCTCTACCTCCCCATCAAGAAGAAACCCAGGGGCCCAGATCTGGGCACAGTAGTCGATGGGGTCATATCAAGGCTCGATAAAGAGGAACAATAACTTGCTTATCTCAGCTCGTCAAAGTATTCTTCACTAACCAAGTGATCAGATGAGCTGATTTAGCCACTTTTGCTATGTGCCCCCCCCTCCCTTAAACTTCAACTCCCTATCCACCAACGCACCCAAATCTCTGGCTTCATCAACCTCCTGTAGTACAGTTCCACCAATGTGATATACTGCTGATAATTTTTTCACCCCAAAATGCATAACCTTACACTTTGCTACATTAAACTGACATCCATTCTCGTTAGCCCAGACTGAAAATCTATCCAAATCATCCTGCTAAATTTCGACATCATGTGCATTCACTATTGCTCTACCCAACTTTGCATCATCAAGAAATAAATGAACAGTTCCTCTCAGATCCTTTCCTATATCATTAATGAACAAATTAAATAGCAGTGGTCCAAGAACAGAACCCTGCGGCACACCACTAGTAACAGGCTTCTTTTGGACTCCACTCCTGAATAAATTACTCTCTGATATCTCTCCATCAACCACCCTCCTATCCATCTCACCAACCCCATATCCATCCCCATGTGCTGCAGTTTACTGATTAGAATTCCATGTGGTATCCTGTCAAAGGCCTTAGCAAAGTCCAGCAGTATCACTGGAAATCCATTACCCTTATCCAGTTCAGCTGTCACTGACCAACCTTTGCTGGCATGGCAGTGAAATTTGGGCGATAAACAAAGAATAAAAACAAGTGAAATGAGATTCATGAGAACTGCAAAATACACATTATTAGACAAAAAAAGGAACAAAGACATTTTAAAAGAACTAAAAACAAAGTCAATAGAAGAAAAACTAAACAATTATAAATAAAATCGGATAGAACATGTAAACTGAATGGCCAACACTCGATATCCTAAACAAATAATAAAATATAAACCAATTGGAAAGAGAAGGCTGAGTAGACCTCAAAAAAGGATATTACATGGATAATGAGACCAGAAAAAGTTGCTGAGGCATGATCTACACTTCACAAAACCATACTATCCTCCATACAGTATCCCATTTTCATCTATCCATACCTGTATTTTGCTCTTGACTAATATATCCAAAACCTTGACAACGATTCCTGATGGGTCGGTAATTTGCAACAGCAGTCTTGGAACCTCCTTTATGCAATGGAACTATCTTCCCCTCTTTCCACCCCTCAGGACTAATCCAGAGCTGAGACCTAAACAATTACAATAATAATAATAAACAATGTCCGCGTGGTTAGCCTAGTGGCTATGCGCTTCGCAACCATATGCCTGGGGGAAGGAGTGTCCTAGGTTCGATTCCCATTGGTGACGTGAGGAGCTGAAGGATCTTCCTCAGCCATAGCCAAGTTAGCCAGTCTTGGGCGTGGACAGCAGAGTTTTTTCCTCAGTTTATTCTGGGGTTTTTCATCCCGCAAAGCAGGCAAACTGGCCTTGAGAACTTAACACTACAGGCCATAGGATATAAAAAGGGGCATAGGGCTGACCACCTTATCCTGTAAACGGATTGAGGTCTGATGATCAATGAACCCTCGACACCGCAAGGTAAAAGAGGGTATAAAGAAGATGAGATGAGATAATAAACAATAATACATCATCAATTTCATGATATCTATCCTCAAGGGGTGTTCAGACCACTATGATTCATTACATGATTAAGTACACATTATTAATACTCTCCTATCAAAAATTTTCGTCCAGATTAGTCTGTTACTTGTCAGCACTCCAATGTTGATGTATGTAATATTTCGTTCTTATAACACGTTTATTGAATTGATCCGCCTAGACCATTGGATTCCTCTGGGTCTGTTTCCTGCTATTTCGGCATCAAACACCTGTTTTGCTAACTTTTCCTCTTCTGTTCTGTCTAAGTGATCACCTTAGTAGCCCTGCACACACACACACATTCTTGAATGCAAACTCCTTCCTAACAAATTCATTTTTTATATGATCCTGCTAATGATGCCATCTGTTTAGGTTCCCCATAATTCTAAGAATTCTCATATCAGTGATCTCTAGTCTTTCATCGAGTGATTTATTTTTAACCCAACCCATCGATCCATAACTTAAAACTGGTTTGAACACTGTTCTTGTATGCTGCTAGTTTAGTTTTGTCTAATTTCTCTCTTATTCCATATAAACTTATTCAACTGATTCCCAACCATAATAACTTTGCTTATTCTATTGTCTATTTCCATATTTAAACTGCCATCTTCACTGAAAGCTGTGCCTAAATAACTGAATTATTTTACTTGTTTTGTATGCTCTCCATTCAGAATGCAGCTAAAGTTTATGTTCCTGAGCAGTTTGTTTTTTTATTGGTGATTTTCATGCCAAATATGTTACAGCAGTAATTCAGTTTAGTTAGAAAATCCTGTAGAAGACTTGTACTGCATGTGTTTAGGAGTACAACATCATCTGCATAAAACAAAGAGCTAAATTTGATATCTCCAATTCTAATATCAGGTTTAATGCCACTTCCTTTTATAACGTGATCCATATAGATGATGAATAACAGTGGAGATAATGTGCATCCTTTTCTCACACCTGATTTTACATCAAACCATCTTCCTGTATTTCCTTCAATTCTAACTGCTGACTTACAACTTAAATATAGACTATGTATTGCCCTGAATAATGTTCAGGACAATACATAGTCTATATTTAGCTCATATAACTATAGTGTTTTGAGAAGCTTTTCCCTGGGCACCTTGTATAATTTTCCAGATCTACAAAACTGAAGTACAGATTCTTTCAGATTCCCATGATTTCTTTCAACTACCTGTTGTAAAGTGAAAATCTCATCCTGACAATCTGTATTTGGCCTGAATCCAGCTTGTTCTTGTCTCAGTTTCTGTTCCACAATTTCTCTCATGTCTTTTCAAGTATGCTTACAAAATCTTACCTGGAATTATTAGACTAATTCTTCTGCAATTCTCACATTCAACTTTATTGCCTTTTTTTTTAATATATATATAAATGGGAGCTATGAGAGCATTACTCCAATCAAGTTTGACCTTCTAACCAGGCTTTCGGAATCATGCATTGTAGCCATTGCAAAACTTTTATAACTCTAGGTGTTATTTCTGGGAAATTCCCAGGTTAATCCTCTTAAAAACTATTATTTTTACAACTATTTTTGCCTGTTTTCATTTAGGAGTATCCCTTATTTGAAATACACTGGCTTTTTAGTGAAGAATTTTTAGGGTATTATAAGTGTATTTTAAAGGTAAGTATATGCAGACTAATAGAGGAAGAAATTTTGCACATACCTTGTTTGGATGTTAGGATGTCTTCGTTCTCCACACTTCTGCTGTTAGGCTGTTAAAAAACGAGGTTAGGAAACATGGGGGGGAGGGGTTGAGGCAAGGTGGGAAGATTAATTAGAAAACCCAGGTTTTTTTAAATAATATATATATATTATTATATTTAAGGGCTCTTCTTTGGGAAAGGAGAAGAAATTTTATGGTTTTATGGGAAAACAGGGGCAGGAGAGAGTTTTAACGGGGTGCGAGCCATTTCGATCTTGCTATCGTCATCGGAACATTTCGGGATAAGTATAGTGCTATGTCATGACAGCTTGGTGTATCTGCTTTTAGAAAAAGCAGATAGCACGATCGAAACGGCTCACACCCTGTTAATGCTCTCCCCTGCCCCTGTTTTCCCATAAAACCCTTCCCAAAGAAGCACCCTTAAATAAATAATATATATAATTATAATAATATATATATATATGTATACGTATTATTTAAAAAAACCTGGGTTTTCTAATTAATCTTCCTACCTTACTTCAAACACTCCCCCACGTTTCCTAACCCTTTTTAACAGCTTAACAGCAGAAGTATGGAGAACAAAGACATCCTAACATTCGAACAAGGTATGTGCAAAATTTCTTCCTTTATTAGTCTGCATATATTTACCTTTAAAATATACTTATAATACCCTAAGAATTCTTGAGTAAAAAGCCAATGTATTTAAAATAAGGGATACTGCTATACAAAAACAGGCAAAAATAGCCCTAAAAATAATAACTTTTATAACTCTATATTTGAGCATTTCTCGCTGAATATTATCTAATCCAGCTGCTTTTCCATATTTCCAGTTTTTGATGGCTTTCTGTATCGCAATTATTGATATGCAGTTCTGTTTGCATTGCTCTTGAAATTCTACTTGTTTCAGCTAAACAGAAATACAGCTTGTTTCATTTAAAAGTCTTTCAAAGTAATCATGTAAAGTAAAAAATAAGTATGCCATTCTGAACACAAGAAGTTAAAGAAGCAGTCCTGGAAAAGAAGAAATATAGTGAAAGTTCCTAGCAGATACCATAAAAGAATACAGAGAAAAGCATAAGACAGCTAAGGTATTAGTAAAAGTAGCTAAACAAAAATCATGGGAAAACTTCAATAAGAATATAAAATGTAAATATCAGAAAGGCAGTAAAATGTTCTGGAAGTTATTAAAAAAGCTTAGAAATTAAAAAAAAAAACTGTAAAAGCAAGCAAATATGGTAAAAGTGAAATGAAAACTGAAGATAAGGATATCCTAGATGTCTGAAATAATTACTTTGAAAGAACATTTAAATAAAACAAGCAGTGACATAACCATGCTAAAAAAAATTTTCAAACAAAAGGAAAACAGGAGTGCATATCAATACAGAAAGCCATCAAAAACTTGAAATGTGGAAAGGCAGCTGGAGCAGATAACATTTGACAAGAAATACTCAAATATGGAGGTATAAAAGTTTTGCAATAGCTACAATCCATAATTCAGAGAGCCTGGTTAGAAGGTCAAATTCCAGATGATTGGAGTAAAGCTCTCATATCTTCCATTTATATGGCATACCTTAGAAAGAAATATCATATAAAGCAATCCCTCGATTAATATTAGTACATTTTCGATTAGTGCATCATTTTTTTTCGATATCCAAATTCGATTAGTGTGCCTATACACATCTTAAAAATAAATGTTACAGATTTTAAAAATTTTCAATCTATATATTTTTTTATGGCTAACTATTTTAAAAAATCATTCACCAGGATGAAATAATTTAGTTACCGATTTGAAACATTTTACAAAGTTATTTTTTAGTGGCATACTAAACTGTTTCCATGTAACACTGTGTTCCAAATTTACCGCCAAAATTTATGTCGTCTGCTTTACATAGCATTTTGCTGATCATACCTCATGCAATTGCTTTCCTTACTTTTTTATTTTAAATTGTTTTCCTAACCTTTAATCATGAGTAAAAGAATTAGTGAGCAAAAAATAGAAGTGTGAAAATGATTCGAAACGTAATCTGATTGGAAGAAAAACTTGAAATAATAAAGAAAAATGAACAAGGCGAATCCAGAGCAAAGATAGGACAAGAACACGAAAATGGGCAAATCACCTGCTGAATACAAAGAGAAAGGTAAGGCTGCTTCAAGTTCATCATGCATGCACTCGGAATCAAAGTATTATAATGACTGAATTAGAGAGACTTCTTTTTACATAGATCGAAGATTGTAACAAAAAAAAAAAAAAAAAAAAACGGATCCCGCTAAACACTGGCCTTATTAAATCAAAGTCTCTTTGTAACCTGGAAGAATTCCATGTTAGTGCTGGGTGATCTGAGCGTTTCAAAATGAGAAAGAGCCTACATAATGTTCTAATCACAGGCAAAGCTGCAAGTGCAGATAAGGAGATACCCAGACATTTCGAAGAAAATTGTGTAAGAAGGAGACTATTGGGATCAACAAATATTTAATGTCGATGAAACCGGTCTTTTTTTTGGAAGCGAATGCCTTCCAAGACTTTTCTAGCCAAATCACAGAAATCTCAGCCTGGTTATAAAGTCACAAAGTCGAATGAAATTACTGCTAGCAACATGCGAGCCATTTGGAAGCACGTTCTTCCACATTGTGCAAATGATTTTAGAGGCTTTTCAAATGAATCTAAGTTAATTAAATCTCATTCTGAGAAGTCGAGTGATTCCGACCTGCTAAATTTAGATGCACAGCGGGAAGATCCTGAAGAATATAAAGAAAAATTTAATCACTGACAAGCCGTTTCACAAAAACAATTTGAAAAATTTTTTCGTACAATCGAAGTTTTTAAGCAGCAATGCTTAGAAACTGACCCTGGTGAAGAGAGAACCTGTAAAATTTGCAGAAGAGGCAATAGGGCCATACCCTCAGTTGTATGAAAAAAAACAAAAACAAAATGCCTGCCAAACTACGTTAGCTCAATTCTTTGTTAAGAAGTAGAATAATAAAATTTATATTCTGAATATGTTTTATTGTCTTTCAGCTTCATGGTTTTCCTTTAACTAGGCCCTGAGACATACCCTAATTCTTTTAGACAAAAAAAAGAAGGGTCAAAAAAGAAATTTGAAGAACGAATTATACATTTTCCCATAGGTTATTATATTCAATTAGTGCGTTTTCGATTAATGCACCTGTTTTAAAGAATGCATTAATCGAGGGATTGCTGTACTTGGTTACTAAAATTTAAGGGAATGAATACAGCACAAAGAGAAATAATTAAGCAGCAGGCTTAATTGTTCCATATTTCTCTCTCTCTTTTTTTTTTTTTTTAATGTTTATAATTATTTCTCTATGTGCTGTATGCATTCCATTAAATTTATTATGTATGTAAACCAGCACATTAACCAAAATATTTGTTACTACACTTAATACTATAACAGAGTAATTAGCCTCTGTAACTCAGCCTGTTCTGATTATGCCCTTTGGTTGGAAAGACCTGGTTTCAAATCCTGTCTAGGATGCAAAAAAAAACCATATAAAGGCTTTTCAACTGAAGTTGTGAGAGCTGGTCTAATAATAAGGGGGTAGCAGGGTTGGAAACTTGGTTTTTTTCATCCTGCATACAAGCAAATTGGACAGGAGAACACATGCCACTTACATACAAACTATACTTATAGGCATAGGGCTAACCACCTTATCCTGGAATCATGGTTGCAAATTCAAGGACACCTTGTCTAGTTATGAGTGCTTAAGGGCCCATCAAGAATCCTATATGATAAGAGGTGGGGGGGGGAATGCTCTAAAATCTTCATTATCCAAGGTTTCCTTGGATTTTGCAACTACAATTCCAGGATAGAGTGGTTAGTCCTATGCCTATAAGTACACTTTATATGTAAACCATGTGTTCAGCTGTCAACTAACTGCAACAAAAAACCCACAAACAAATAAGGGATCTGAAATGCTTTGGAAATAAGTCAGTCCAGATGTGTAAAAAATATTTGGAAAAGAAAGAATAAAATTGTTCAAGGTTAAATACAATTTTATATCACCATGATGAACCAATTAGGAAATTTGCAGTCTGAACATGAAGGGGAAAAGAAATTAACATAAGTAGCATTTTTTTCACCAATGGCTGGATATAAAAGATCAAAAGGGAAGTATTAATATCAAATTAAAATAAATCTCAGAGAAGAACTTTGTTAACTAAAGCAGGGAGGGGGGGCATATTATTAGACACCTCCAGGGAATCCAAATACTCATCGAGGGATAGTATGCCAACAGCATCGAATGATGATTGATAACTACTAACCGCGCTCAAACTTGCTTAACTTTTTGCGTGAGCCATTAACAGTAGAGCCTCTACCAATCGACCAACCTTTGTCAGCAAAGGTTGGTCGATTGGTATATGTTATACTTCTATATAAATCTGCTACAAGCCTGTAAGATTCCCTGACTAAATTGAATAACTGTTGTAATAGATATGGTATAAAGGTCAGCAATAATAAGACAAAGACAATGAAAATAAGCAGAAGCATTGAAAATATCAACTGCATTGTGAGTGGAGAACCTATAGAACAAGTAAAACATTTCAGCTACCTAGGTACAATTTTTAGTGAAGATGGTATATTAAACATGGAAATAGACAGCAGAATAAACAAAGTTGGTATGGTAAAAAGTCAACTGAATAAATTTATAAGGAATAAGAGAGAAATTAGTCAAAACACTAAATTAGCTGTATAGAAGACAGTGTTCAAACCAATTTTAGCTTATGGATCTGAGAGCTGGATCAGAAATAAAACACTTGACCATAGATATGAGTCCTGAGAAAGATTAGGGGCATGAACAGATGGCATCAATAGCAATATCATATTAAAAATGAGGATATTGGGAAAGAACTTGACATTGTTAGCGTTCAGGAATGAGCTAGCACAGCTAATCTCAGATGGTATGGTCACTTAATCAGAATGAGAGAGGAAAGTTTAGCAAAAGTGTTCTCTGCCAGGCTGGCAGGAAAAAGACCCAGAGGAAGACCAAGATATAGGTGGATTGATACAGTAAAAAGTGCCTTAGAAGACAGAAATATAAGATCTGATAATGTTGGAGTCTTGACAGGTAACAGATTGATTTGGAGGAAAATCATAGATAGGATGTTAGTAATGATGTAAGTTTTTCATGTAGTACTATCATATCCTGTACATCCCTTGAGGATACATGTCAGGAATTTGATGATGATGGTGGTGAAGATACATGCCATTTCTTGTACATTTCTTCTATACAGTGAAATGAGGTTTGTTAATAACTTCATGCATGTTTTCATTTGGTGAGGATGCTTTCTGTCCATATACTGATGAGTGTTGAGTCGTCACTACAATGAAAAGACTCATCATCCATCAGTATTACAATATCTTGTGATAGTGAAGCAGGTGCTAAAAGATCTAAAGAATGAGATTGGTCTTGTGGCAAATGCTGTGTGGATATTTTTGTTTTTTTATAGACACTCCAGATACATTAGTTAAAGTAACAATTTGCAACATCATCTTTTGATTCTCTTCAAATCGAGATCCCTAAAATCATAAATCATCCTTTCCCCGAAACCTATTATGAGTCAAGTTAACTTTATAAGATGTACAACAATAAAGAGGAGATCAGTTTATTTCTTGGTCCCTCTATTTGACACTGTTGGAAGTTTTTTGATACCTTAGTTTTTTTTTTTTTGACATCTCTATTTGACACCTTAGCTTTTCTGTTTATAAGAAACTTACTGAAAGAAACACTCTTCACAAAAAAATTAGAATTGTGAAGTCCCCTGCCTGCAGAACACATGTAATGTGTAGTTCAGAGGATTCTCATAGACAAGAATTTTATACAATGTATAAAAAATATTATGATCTTGATGCTTACTTTGCATCCAAATTATAAAACATCTTGAATGACTGCTTTCCAACTAACAATACATCATTGGATAAAGGAATTTCTATATGAACTCTTGAGATGCATTCAGAAATGCATCCAGGGTTGCATAAAAAAATTACTATCTGTTTTGTCCTGCATTCCTTAGGTCAGGAGTTTACCAGATTCCTTCTTCCTGTTCTTCAATTCCAGCTAGATGGGTCATATGTTGGTATCTTATGATCAGAACATATGGATTTCACCACCATTTTCTACAACTCAAGCAACGTGGTCTTGCAGAATGTAGAGTCTAACAGAGGCGTAGCTGGGGAAAGGGGGGGGGGGGGGGTCCGCCCAGGGCGGCACTTTGAACTTTTGCAGTTAATTCTAAAATACAGTCTCGAGAACTCAGTTCAGAATACGTGCAGCCAATGTCACAAGATACATGATTTGCAATGGAATACAAACCTTATTGAAGTCTGTATGTGATTTCAATCCTATATCTGCAAAAGCCAAGAATGACTAAGATTGGAAAAATAATTTATAAGATTGTAAGGAAAGGAAATAACAATCTGTAAAGCTAATAAGATATAAAATGGCATTGTGAATTAATGAAATGGTCAATATATGTAAATAATAAAATGATTTATTTCATTATATAGTCCAGAATTCTGCATTAATAAAAAATCTGAGAAAAATGAGTCATGCACTTCCTGACTTGTTGAAAAGAAACAAAAGTATAATAAACACAACTTTCCTTACATGATTGCCTTATGTAATTTATATCACTTGAGACGAAAATTAGATGTAAATGGTAATAGTTGGTAATAAAAAGGTATAGTATTTTTTGGTGATGATTTTCAGTTTGCATTCATATCTTCCCTTTCATTGGGGAAATATTTTCGCACTTCGATTGCACCTATCCTTCCCCTCAACTTCAAAATCTAAATCATACTAATTTCAATATATTGGTCAGGTCCGTCGTAGGAAAAGGACTGAGTTCCACACTCCGACTGGCAAAACAGATGTACAGTTGCCAGACAGAAACCATAAAGAAAAATAGGCAAAACAGCCATAAAAATTAATATTAAAATCCATTTTTTAATGCAACTGCCTTATTCACATCCTTTAACGTGGTTTATTCATGGAAAAAATTAACATAAAACAATAAGTTTAAATGCTCATGTCACTTATAAAAATGAGCATTTGTTTCGGACAGAGCATCGCTTTGGTACTTCTGATGTTGAAATCAGGCTCAGCATAGTTTGTGGGGATCAAGGCTATAAGCTTGCAACGGCACTTCGCGATCGGACTTGAGTCAGGTAACTGTACGTCTGTTTCGTCAGTCAGAGAGTGGAACTCCGGATTTTCACTAAGACGGACCTGACCAGTATGTTGCAATTAGTATGACTGAGATTTTGAAGTTGAGGGACGGATATGCAGGCTATCGAAGTACGAAAATATTTTCCAAATGAAAGGGAAGATATGAATGCAAACTGAAAATCACCACCAAAAAATACTATACCTTTATTACCGACTAGTACCATTTACGGCTTGTTATTTCAATAGATTATAATAACTGATTTTGGTAGTGATCGAAAGCTTAAAAAGCCGCATACCTTGAATATTAAACGAGAACGAAAATCATGCTGTGATCGTTGTGACAGTTATTGACATTTTAACAAATGTCTGAGAAACCATCACCAACGACAGCATTCTGCTGATTATCGATGTTAATATGTCTCAAGTAAAATCAGTATATACTATACGCAAAAAAAGACGATTTGTAACTGATTCTTAACATAATTTCTTTAAAATACTATCGTATTCATCAGCTACCAAGAAACAGTAAAAATAAAATAAAATACATGGACTTATCTTCTTAAAACTATAAGAAATATCAAATATTACAATTAAATATGTTACAACTCGAAACAAATGCGACAATTTTTAGAAGAAAAAAAATGAAATTTCTAGAATTCTGTTTATTAATGTTGGTATGAATATACCCGGTATCTCTTGATGTTAAGAAAACAAATGATAAAATCATATTTCAGTATGCCATTTTTTTATTTGGTCATCATTCGTTTTTTAAAAAAAGTTTGGCAATTTTGCACAACACTAGAAATACCAAATGAACCAAATAAAAACAGTGGAGAAGATGAGGTAATCACATAGGGGGGTCACTGGTCTCTCTTTGAAACCATGTCAATTTTATACTTTCGCAATGATTGGTTTATCCTCACAAAAAGTATTTTAATAATGTTCGTTGCATCTATACATATCAACCATACATGACTGGTAAAACAGTACATGCGTATCACAACACACCTGTGTATAATATAATTTAGTTATTTAAATTAAGGGGATTGGCTTTTCATCTTAATTATTTAGTTATATTAGTATTATAATAATATTTAGTTATACTGTGTTAACTAAAATTAGCTATTTTAAGATATTCGAAAAATGTTCACCTTCTTAAAGGCTAAGTTAAATGTGATTCTTTCGTAGTCCAGAGTTAATGAACTGATAAATATCATTTTTGAAATTTCGAGGAATGTTTTCCTCATTGGCACTTAAATTTCCAGCAGGCATATATATAATTATGACATTTTCTTATCAATAAATATAAATAATTAAGGTATATTTTCTTCCCCGCCAGATGACAAAAAGAATAATGACAACAGATGAAACTTAAAAATACACCTTTAAAAAAACAGAAAATACGTAACTATGTTTTTAATGCTATACAATCATAATATCATTTGTTCATTAATGTATACTGCTTTAGGAAAGTGACTTACCTCATCGGTTAACAAAAAATTCCGTTTCCCACATACGAATTGAGATATTTATGTTGCTATTGACACTGCTGCGAAACAGAAGTGAGTTTTCTGAACAGCAATACACAGTAATATTTTTACACAAAAGATAACTCTTCATGCGAATTACATACTAGCCAAATCACAGTATTATAAAGGCATTCTAGGCTTAGCAGCCACTGCATGAATGCTACTATATTGATAATTAATAAGACTAGAATCCCAACCTCAGAAAGAACAAGGCGTTTGACGTATAGAACTTGAATTTGCTAATTTTCTGCATACGTTTACATTTAACTACAAAAACCACTTTCGTTAAAATAATTACACACATATAAAACATTAATAAAACCAAGTACAAATAGAACAACAAAGTAACACCGGTTACGGACGCCATCCACTATAATACCCGCCCTACACCGTTCAAAGTATGCATCACGTGATCATTGTCCCGGATGATAAACCTTATTTCGTGGTATAATAGATTTAAAAGATTTCATTTCTACAAAGACTGATCAGTATATTTATAACTTCATACGTTTATTTCAAGTTCGTTTGCAATAATTTCCTCAGGTGTTAAAGAATGCTGCTTATCTCAAATCAGAGAAAAAAAATAAAAATGATCATTCATAAATTACACGAACTAACGTTAGCCACCAGAAAATAAGAAGCAATTACATTCACATTTGTCGCATCATCATCATCATAATGCTAATTACGGATATAGACCATATTTGTCTATTCCGGTCTCATTATCCATCTAATATCCTTTTTTTTCTGAGCTATTTTGCCAATTCCTGTAATATGTCCTCTGAATTGAAAACCTCTATCCATGATCAGCCCCAGATCACTAGCCTTATCAATTTCCTGTAAACTAATACCGAAGTGCTAAGAGCATTACCTTACCTTTTACAATATTGAACTGGCAACCATTGCGTTTTTCCCTCACTGCCAATTTACTTTAAATCATTCTGTAAGATATCTACATCATCATCACCTATTGCTCTCCTTAGTTTTGCATCATCGACAAACAACAACTGAATATACCCCTTCAAATATTGTTATATCATTAATATACAAATAAAGAGTAGTGATCCTTGTATAGAAACCTGGGGAATTCCACTAATCAACCTCATTCGCCTTGATTCCACTCCACTATACACCACCTTCTGATGTCTATCAGCCATCCCTATCCATGCCACCACCCTTATATCCATTCCCATTTGTTGCAACTTTCGTAATAGTTTTCAAAGCGAAAGTCTGTCAAATGCCTTTGCTAAGTGCAGCAGTATCATGGTGTAGCTATTACCTATATCATGTGCCCCCCAAACTTCAACTTCCTATCCACCAACACACCCAAATCTCTGGCTTCGTCAACCTCCTGAAGTACAGTTCCACCAATGTGATATACTGCTGCTAATGTTTTTTCACCCCAAAATGCATAACCTTTGCTACGTTAAACTGACATCCATTATCATGAGCCCAGACTAAAAATCTATCCAAATCATCTTGCTAAATTTTGACATAATGTGCATTCACTATTGCTGTACCCAACCTTGCATCATAAGCAAATAAATGAACAGTTCTTCTCGGTTCCTTTTCTATATCATTAATGAACAAATTAAATAGCAGCGGTCCAAGAACAGAACCCTGCGGCACACCACTAGAAATTTCTCTACTATGTATTCCAGATAAGATTAATGCGAGCATAGTTGAGAAGAGTCTAAGAAGAATTGTGAAAGAGAACCTTGGGGAAAGAGCAATTGAGTATAGACCAAATAGGGGTTGTTAAAATTCAGATTTTCACGAAATTACAGATAGTTGAGAAATCATTAGAATCTAATAAAACATCTATATTAAAAGTTTGTAGATCAAAAAAAGCTATATGAAAAGGTTTCCAGGGAAAACTTTATCAGCTAATCAGCTAACGCCTTTTTATTCCCGTATACGGGAGTAGGCGAGGCCATTTAGCCCTATCTAACTTTTGGAGACTGAGTGGGCAGTTCAATCTCCACTGGTACCAATCGGAGATAGATGGCCCAAGGCTATCACTAATTAAGCGGTACACAGTGAAGAGAGACGGCTCAAATGTGGCGCCATCTCGTGGTCCCTAACCTTAACACAATATATTTAATGTCTGAAAATAATGTGGGTTCTGCGGTCAATTTTCTTGAGTTTACGGGACGAAAAACCCGAATTTCGGGGAGGAAAAACCCGCTTGCCCGTGCCAGAGATCGACTAACTCGGGAACCGGTCGAAAAAAGGCTTAGAAAAATTTCCTCTAGTCGGCGACTAGATTTGAACCACCAACCCTTTCTTCGTGCGGTCAAGCGCTGTAGAGTGCAAACGCCACTTCTACTGAGCTACACAGGCTCCTGGGGAAAACTTTATTATAATGCAAATTACATGGAGCAAACAGAACATTATACAGAGCAATACATAGAAGTTGTCAGTTTCTTTGCTGTTCAGTATTAAGACGGTAGCGTCACCAATGTGTTGAATTCAGATGAGCTATAATGTTGGGTTGTTTAAACAGCGTGACACCGTCTACTTTTTTTTTTACAAGAGCAATTGAATGGCTCGAGTATACAAATGTCCAAGAGAGAGAGAGAGAGAGAGAGAGAGAGAGAGAGAGAGAGAGAGAGAGAGAGGAGGGATATTTAAAACTGAAAAACCGTTTTCCTGTGTAATAGGTAGACTGATTCTGTAATGATAAAACCATATCCATGCCCTGAGGGGTTCAAAAACGTAACCCTGCTTTATTCTGTCAAAGGCTTTTTCCTGATAAACGCAACTGGTGACTGCTGTTTATTGATTTATGGAGAAGGTTTTTGATAAAATGTAGGTCAATTATTGATTTTCCTGACACTAAATAAATCTGGTAGGAAACACCAGCATCAGGTAGTGTTGGCTTTAGTCGAGTTACAGTTACTTCGAAAATGATTTGGCTCTGTGTGTTAATGAGCGAGCGTGAACGCTGGTATTGAAAATTTTTGTGGTCTCCCTTGTTTCATGTGAGGTGCTCTGGTCAGATTGTCATGGTAATCCAATTGAACCATGCAGCGCACAGCAAGTTTCTTTCAGTAAATCTAAGGGTAAGGCACTCTGAGTTAATTGCAGAAGGCTTGGAAATACTCTCATGTGAATCCATATGGTCCAGGAAACTTGTTTTATGGCAAATACTTGTAGTGTTTGAGCAAATGAGCAGAAATCGACACGTAGGTTTCTTCTCATTTACTCGAGTGACTTTTTCAGGCTGGTGTTATCGGTTGAAGAATTTATTTTTGTTCCCCTTAGTGTTTCTGGGATATCCTTTTTAGATTTTCCATTTAAGTCTTTTAGCATTATAATATTTCAGAAGTTACACTTTTTTGGACTCTCTGTAACGCTTGCCTTGGTGTCTAATTGCTGAGATGTAGTTTTTTTTTAAATAATAAAAAGCTACATCTGGTAGGAAATTTATTCATTAATTTTTTTAACCAAAGAAGAAATACTTTGCGAGGACATTTGAAGTGTATATATAGTGCTTTCTCAAATAATTCCAATATATAGTGTCACCAAAGGTCAATATTTAATAAAATAGGCATTTTCAGAAACCAAAAAGAAACTGATTTATAACTCAATAGGTCTGTGCGGAAAGAAAATTACTGAATGCCTAGAGTAACGGGTGGCGTGACCACATCTCTTACTTCCAGCTTTTCGGTGTGCTAAATGTGTAGTTCCATTTCTAATGGCAGGTCTTCTGATGCTATTTAGTAGTCGTTATATATAGCTCTTCTTTTTCTGGAAAACAGTTGGTGCTCTCATATTATTTATTCGAGTTCTCGAAATGGTCCTGCTTTCTCATACAGATAGGATTCTGGGAATTCAGGTGCCAGATTTGTAGAATCTAGACCTATTACAAAAGTAATCAAAGAGACTGGAGAAAAAATATCATCCCCTGTGGTGGAGAGAGTAATATGTAGTGAAAAACCATTGATTCGAGAGTTATGCTTATTATAATAGAGGCATCTCCATGGAATCTGGATTCATCACAGGAGACCCAATCTATCATATCTCTTCTTAAACCCATTAACAGACAAAAAAGCACTCACAATATAATATCCCGAATCTGGTAACCCATTCCACTCATGCAGAACTCTCCAAGCAAAAAATCTAGTCCTTACACCCCTACTGACTACACCTTTATTCAACTTCCAGGGATGACCCCTTGTTCTGGTCCCCCTAACCAAGTGCTGAAATATTTCTGGTGCATCTATCCTATAAAATCCTTTAAGCAACTTAAATGTTTCTATCACATACCCTCTTTCTCTCCTATCAACCAACTTCTACAATCCACACACGTTCAATTTATTCTCATAGCAAACATTCCACAGGCCATTGAATCCTCTCCACCGATTCATCATTCCCAAAGAAACCCAGAGGACTAGACTTGAGCACAGTAATCCAGATGTGGGGGTATCAAGGTCTTATAAACAGGAATAACAACTTCCTTATCTCTATTTGTTAATGTGTTCTTCAATAGCCAAGTAACCTTATCGGCCATCTTAGCAACATGTCCTCTAAACTTTTACTCTGTCTACCACCAAACCTAAATCTCCGGCTTCATCTATTTCCTGGAAAACAGTGCCATGAATGTGATACACGGTTTATATATATTTTTTTATCCCAAATGCATAACTTTACATTTCTAGACATTAAATTACTCTTATTAACCTTTGTTTATACTGACAGCCTATTTCAATCATTCTGCAAGCTATCCACATTGCCCTGATTACCTAATTTCGTATCATCAGCAAACAAGTTAATAAAGAGACTGGAGAAAAAATATCATCCTCTGTGGTGGAGAGAGTAATATGTAGTGAAAAACCATTGATTCGAGAGTTATGCTTATTATAATAGAGGCATCTCCATGGAATCTGGATTCATCACAGGGACCCAATCTATCTAATCTCTCCTTAAACCCATTAACAGACAAAAAGCACTCACTGTACAAATTAAACAGCAATATCTCGCTACTGAACCTTGTGGCACACCACTTCACCTCTTTTCGCTTCTTCTGCCAGCAGCCACCCTCTTATCCACATAACTATCCCCATTTGTTGTAATTTGTGCAACAGTTATATGAGGTATTCTGTCAGATGCCTTTGCAAAATCATCGTCTAGTCATTGCCTTTATCAAACGGATGACAGACCTTTCACATAGCCATGTTGAGCCCCATATAGTATCATATTTTTATCTACTCATCCTTGAATTATTGTTTAATTCAATTTTTCTGGTGCTTTTACCACCATGCCTGAAATACTGATTGTTCTATAATTTGCCTACTCCAATCTTATGGAGTAGGCAAATTATAGAACTTCTCTTATGCAAAATTATTTTTCCTCTTTCCACTTCCTTTGAACTCTACCAGAGCTGAGACTTAAATTAAAGGGGCTAGTCAAAGGCATTGCCAATTCCCTTGCGTTTTCACGAAACCTTAACTAATATTCCGCCTAATCCCACAGCTGTATTTATATTGATATTGTGCGATATGCTAAGAACTTCCAATTCATAAGCAGCAACCTCACTAGAATGATACATTCTTGCAAAGTGATCACTTAGTAACTCAACTATATTATCCGCTTCTGTCTCCTTGTTACCATCATCACTCTTCTTCTTCTTCTTCGTCTATGATCTCTTATGCTTTTAAGCGTCGAGATTTTGCCAAAGAGATTTCCATGCCGTCCTGTCCAAGGTTTGTTGTTTTGCTTCTTTTCAGTTAATTCCCTTCTTTTCCAATTTTTCTTTAATTTCCTTTTGCCAACCTTTCCTGGGTCTGCCTATGTTTCTTCTTCCTATTTTCTGGCTTTCGTATACAGTTTTTGCTATTTTTCCTTCTTCCATTCGATTGAGATGTCCAAACCATCTCATTTGGGCTTGTATCATGAATTGATTCAGAGGTGCAACTTGAAGGCTGTCTCTTATGGTTTGATTTCTTATTCGGTCTAGTTTTATTTTTTGTGCCACTTTCCTGAGATATTTCATTTCAATTGTTTGTAGTTTATTTGTGTTTCCTGTTGTTAAACACCAAGCCTCACAACTGTATGTTAATGTTGGTAGAAACACTGAAAGGTACACTGCCATTTTGGTATTTTGGGTGACTTCTTTTTTATCTAGGAGTGGGCCTTTCATTGCATAGAATAGCTTTGTTCCCCCTCTTATCCTGTTGTTAATTTCTGTGTCTAGTCTACCATCTTCTTGTATATATGATCCCAAGTATTTAAAGGAGTGGACTTGTTCCAGTTGGTGATTCTCTATTTTTATTGTGTTTTTGTTGGTTTCTAGATATGATCATTGTTTTACTTTTGTTTATATTTATTGTCATATTCCTTTTCTTTTTTTCTTCATACCAAATGTTGATATTGTACTGCAGATCTTCAGCTGTATTTGCTAGAATCACTACATCATCTGCAAAAGCCATATGTGAAATCCTGGTTTCTTTCAGTTTCCTGTATCCTAAGTGGAATTTTTTTGTTTTTGCTTGGCATGCCTTTAAAATTTCATCCATTACTACGATGAAGAGAAGAGGGCTGAGGATACAGCCTTGCCTCACTCCTACATTTGTTTCAAATTCTTTTGAACTATTATTACTGGTTCTTACATAATTTCTATTACTTTTCTAGAGGCTTTGTATCGCTGCTATTAAGTTATCTTGTATCTTGTTTTTCTTTAATGTTTGCCATATTAAGTGTCTGGGAACTCGGTCAAAGGCCTTTTCAAAATCTATAAAACTTGAATGTAGTTCTTTTCCATATTCCAATGTTTTCTCTGATATTTGTCTAAGACTGAAGATAAGATCCTGTGTGCTTCTATTTTTTCGAAAGCCATATTGCATTTCATCCAGTGTGTCCTCTATTTGATTCCTAAGCCTCGCTTCTAAAATGCGGGTATATAATTTTCCTGGAACGCTTAAAAGCGAAATTCCTCTATGGTTTTCACATTTGCGGTTGTCTCCTTTCTTAAATATAGGGATTATTATAGCTACTTCCCAGTCTTTGGGAATAATTTTCTTTTTCCATACAACATTGAATAGGTGTAAAAGAAATTTTATGGCTTTCGTTCCTAAATTCTTTACCATTTCTGGTGTTATTTGGTCATGGCCTGCTGATTTGTCCAGTTTTATTTTATTTATTGCTGCTAACAGTTCATTTGCATGAATTTCTTCACTCTGATCTTCTATTTTGCTTGTGTGTCTTGTTCTTAGGTTCTATTTTTTCCATGTCCTGCATCTTCCAATAATTCTTGAAAGTACTGTTTCCATCTTTCCATGATGTCTTCTGAATTTGTGAGTAACTTTCCATCCTTATTTTTGATAAACTTTATGGGGCATTCTTTCTCTGACCTCATTCTTCTTAAAACATTATAGAAGAGTTTTTAGTTTCCTTTAAAATTTTGTTCTAAAGTATGTCCGAAGTCTTCCCAGCATTTTCTTTTCTCTTCTTTCACTAAGGTTTTAACTTTATTTCTTTGGTTGTTGTATAGGTCTCTATCAACCTTCAGCTTTGATGTTATATATCCCTTCCACAATTGCTCTTTCTTTTTAATTTCTTCTTTTAGTTCTTCAGTCCACCAGGGTGTTTTATGTTTATTATTTAATAATACACCACAAATTTCTTTGCTTGTTTCTAGAAGAAGTGTTTTGAATCTATACCATGGGCTTTCTACATCTTGGTCTTCATATATATCTCTTTTTCTACTTCTTTCATCTTCTCTTCTATTTTACTTTTATACTCATGGCTGTTTCTTCTTTCTTTAGTTTGTAGTTCTGTATATCTTAACATTTATTTCCTTGCTACTTTTTCTACATTTTTCAACTTTTATTTTATGGATTGTTTCCAATACTAATAAATAGTGGTCACTGCCTATTTCAGGACCTCTATAGACTCTTGCATTTTTTGTATACTTCCAGTACGATCTGCTTATGATGGCATAGTCAATTATAGATTTTTCATTTCTACCAGGGATCTTCCCTGGTAAACTTATGGATTTCTTTATGCTTGAACATAGTATTCGCTATTACTAAATTATTTGTAAGGCAAAGATTTATTATTCTTTCTCCATTATTATTCCGGGTTATTTCTCCTTTTGATCCCAACACTTGTTTCGTTTCCTCATCTACTTGATTCCCTACCCGGCCATTAAGATGTCCTAGTAGTATGATATGCCCTTGAACTTCTTCAATTGTTTTTTGTAAGAGTTCGAAGAATTCATCTTTAATTTCTTTATTGGCATTATCGTTTGGGCCATATGCAACAATTACAACGAATACTTGGTTGTCTGATTTAAAATCTATAGTAATTGTCAACAACCTTTCGTTTATTAGTTGCCATTTAGTAATATATTCTTTGAGATCTGATTTAATTATACAAGCTACCACTTGTTTTCCCCATTCTCTTGGGTTTACCCCTGAATAGAAAAGTATATACCCATCTTTCATTTTCTGGCAACCTTGACCTTTCTTTTTTGTTTTGTGACTGCTAGCAAATCCAATCTTGATTTTTTAAATTCATCTATTCGTTTTCTTTTCCATGTAGACTTTTAACGTTCCATGTTCCGTATCTCATGTACCGTTTTCCTCGCTGTCGTTAACATTTAGGCAGTTCGGCTATCTCCTTGTTATTTCTTTTAATGAGTGAAATTTTAAGGTGTGCAGGGGATTAGCCTTCAGCACTCGAGTCTGGTGGTGGGGCTGCCACCTTCGAGGGCCCCCAGACCGGCCTATGAGGGAAGTGGTATCCTGTTGGTCCGCCGGAGGTATTTTATTTCCCTCTTACCCTTCATAGTAAACTATGACGAGCCTTCCCCGATCCGCCACCAGGGGACGCGCCCGATGGGGGTTACAGGTGTCCCCACACGGGTACCATCATCACTCATTAAGCTTAATCTTCCATAGTCACTCTTTCTTTTACTTGCCACATAAAAATGGTACTCTTTGGGATTTTCTTTGGCCTACTCGGCTAGATTCTTCTCATATTCTGATTTTGCCTTCCCTGCCCTGCTGGTCACTTTCTTATACTGTTCGTGAGTTTGCTGTCATTTTTCTCTTTATGTGCCCTCCACAGCATTTTCAGCAGTGGCGACCCGTACATAAGCACTACGACACTGCAGCACCCCAAGGAAAAAATGAAAAATTTAAATTTTGTTTGTGTTTATAAATAATAACGATGCTTACAACGTTACATAAATGCAATTTATTTATTTATTCATATGGAGTTTCCTCTCTTTTTCTCCCCCGTCCCTAATGGGGGGAGTTGTTTCCCCTCACGGGGGTTAAGTATTTATGACTGTAGATCAGTGTGTTCACGGGGCCAGTTTGCCTGCTTGCGGGATGAAAATCCCCAGATAAACTCGGGGGAAAAAACCTGTTGTTCCACGCCCATGATTGGCTATGGCTGGGGAAGATCCTTAAGCTCCTCACGTCGGCAACGGGAATCGAACCCAGGACACTCCTTCCCCAGGCATATGGTTGCAAAGCGCATAGTCACTAGGCTGACCGCGCGGACATATGAATGCAATACAACATGTTAAAGGTTACAGCTTATTATTATTATTATTATTCCTGATACCTCCAATGTTTCGACAATGATTGAATAGTTAATGATTGGAATTGTTCGATTAACGCTTTAGATTACGAAACAAGTACACTGCGATCTAACGCAGTGTCGATATAATCACGTTGCAGCCAGTCTCGCCAATTACAGCTAGACTCGCCGATATTCGGTTGCGCTTGTGATTGCACGTTACAAGTCATATCAACACTGCTTTATTATAGATACAAGACTGAATTATTACGAGTGTCACTGTTGAAAATATGAAAATAACTATATTTTTTCAATTATCGTTACACGAAACAAATACACTGAGATCTGACGCAGTGTAAGAATTATCGCGGTTTTGCCAAATGCAGCCAGACTCGCCGATATTCGTTTGGCTTTTGATTACATGCTACAAGTCATTCCGACATATCATACACTTGCGCGCGTTATTTCTGTGAGATAAGAAATTTTTATTGATGTTTGTTCGTGGTGAGGATGAAATATTTTTAATAAAGCATTTTTTTAATATGTAAATTTATTTATTATTAAATTGGTTACTAATTAGAAAAAAAAAAGAATTTTTTTTTTTTTTTTGTATATGCAGCACCCCCACATAACACCAAAAGTACCCCATATCATCATTCTGGAGTTTTAGAACAACACACATCACCTAGGAGACATTCATAACATCCAAAAGGGAGAATTAATAACCACAGACTAGGAGTAACAGCACTGCACCACCATGTTCTTGAACACAAAAACTACATTTAATTTAATGCAACTGAAAGTCAGCATTCTTCTAAAACTCAACATTAATGCTATTGCACCGATCCGGATGATATATAGACATCAGGGAAACCAATTACGAGATCCTCCTACATCCAGAAACAAAGACATATCATCGCTCTGAAAATAACGCCACTCTTCGTCAATTACCATAATCATTATCAAAGAAGGCGGTTAGAACATAACCACAGCATCAGATAACCTAGATGTCTTCCACAGGTACCATGAAACAGCCATACTGGGGAAATATACCAGTATCTCCTGGACTATTGCTACTTTCTCTGCATACATCCAAGCTGGCCTTGATTGTCCTCTCACCCCAGCTGAAATCATAACAGCCTACAAGCAATACAACCACAAGAAGTGCCCTGACCACATGGATTGGGGTCAGCATTTTATCTTGCAGCGTGGGATTTTATTCTTTCCTTTCTCCTGGCACTTTTTAACGTAATCCTGACCACTGGAAACATGCCTTGCATATTCTTAGAGTGCTATACCGCTTTCACCCCCAAAGCAAACCGAGATCCCTACCTATACAAAAACTGTAGAACCACCGGCCTTTCAAACACGGACTATAAGATCGTAGCCCATAATGTCAACAACCGGCTCAAGCTGAGGATGTATTTCACTGAAAGTATATTTGGACCATAGTGTTCTACACTAAGTAATTCACAGAGGAGCCCAGGCAGTTATCCTGAAAGTGTGGACCACCTAAGTGCCAAGTACCTTAATGGTCCTTTTCATTTTTCCGTCCTTCTATAAATGCGATGAAAAGAGGAAGAGAAAAGAAAAATGAGAACTGAGCTGAGGCCTATTCTTTTTTTCTTCCCTACCTCCCCCATCTCTGGATGGAATATAGGTGGGATGGTATCCCATCCACTATTTTCTCATTCCTTATCCTTCCTCTGACTTTCCATCTCGTTTCCTTTTATTTTCAATAGATTGATGATGGTACTCTTTGCTCTTCTACAATATCTCCTATATGGCTGGTCAACATCGTTTCGATTAGTGGATTCTAACGTACGCCTGAGGATCATATCCAACTCGCGAATAATTTTTATACTGTGCTGTCCGCGTAGAAAGTGAACTGAAACTGAATTTAAAATTTTATTTCAAGACCAGTGGCGGCTCGTGGCTTGAAATCGTGGTGGAGCTGCAACTTTCGTAATAACATACACACGTAATAACGTATACAGTACAGTGTATACGTGTTTAGATAAAATATCAAAATTATGATAAAAATTTTTAAAAAAAATGAAACATGAAAAAATATTGTTTATTATCGATTAAAATTATAGTTTGTTATAACTCAAAATTACTTAAAAATAAAATATATTCCTCTTGTTATTAAAAAAAATATATTCCTCTTGTTTTCTTTCATGAAAAAATATTGTTTATTATCGATAAAATTATACAGTTTATTATTATTATGTGATACCTCCAAGAAGTCCAAAGACTCGTCGAGGGAGAGTGTGCCAACAGCATCGAACGATTGAACTACTAACAGGGCTCAAACTTGCTTAACTTTTTGCGTGAGCCTTTAATAGCAGAGGTTCTACCAATCGACCAACCTTTGCTGGAAAATATAATTCAAAATCACTTTAAAATAAAATCCATTCCTTTAATTGTAATAGCCAAATATTTAAAGAGACGGAGTAAACACGATAAGCACTACGAACACTCTACTACTTGCGCAAACTGCATATAAACAAGTGGAACTGCGCGATGGACAGAGCCACATTACGCTAATAGCTCGCATCTCATTATGACATGATGAGATGCGACCATTGCATATGCTTGCGCGCGTAGCAATATGACACTGTGGTAAACACAGTGCTGCTAGCGTCCTTCTACTCCTAAGTGCTACAAGATGGATTTTTATTATTTTTTTATACAAAATAAGAGAATTGTATAGGATTGTTGATAATAAAATTAAATATTACAAGCAAATATAAATTAATAAATATATTTATATATCGAGAAAAATTGAGGGTGCTGCAGTTCCACAGTGCTTATTCACGAACCTCCCATGTTCAAGACCCATGTACATTCGCCGATGATGATATAAGCATAAATATATATAAGCGAATGTAGAAGTCTTTGGCGCTCGTTGTTTCGAATATGTGACGTCATTGACGTTAGGAAGCCATGTGCTTGTTTCATGAATTTACCGTATGTTTTTCTTACGTCACATCGTTGCGTGTACAGGAAAGGGTCAAGGTCGACTGTATCGAGAATATACATTGTGAAATTCTGCTACTAGTTTGATTTTGCTATTCTGCTACAAATTTTTGACAGATTTGAACAATTGTTTAAAATGCCTACTCTCGATCTTTTTATGAAATGTTTTGTGTAGGAAATATTTCGTATTTAATATTTTTTTTTTAAATATTCTTTTGAATTTTATATGTATCATATTTATTTGATATCGTAATATTGAAAATCTGCGATCCTTTTCCGGTTACAAATCCAGTCAGCATTTAAAAGCAAAAAGTAAGGTATTTATTATTATTTGTCACCTCCAGGGCGTCCAAAGAATGTCATTTTTTCTAATTATATATATATATATATATATATATATATATATACAGGGTGTTCGGGATAAATTTGACATATTTATAATTAATTATATTTTTCCGTAAGTTACATGTATTAACACACACTTCTCTTCATTTAAAAGTTTGGACCCTTCTTCATTCATATACAAGATGTCAGAAAGGATGGATAGCTGGAAACCACCTGAATCATGGAAGAGAATAACTTGTATCATGATGATTCGTGCCCGCCATCAAAATAAGGATATTAACACTGCTGCCCAATGCTCCCTGAATACAGTAAAAACAATCAGGCATGAACTAGAGACTTGCAATGGTGACTACGAGGATGTAGCAAGAAGAAAGATCCCTAGCAGACGATCTGATTGCGTTCGTACAGCAGAATTCCTCGCAAATCTGCAGGAACAGGTGTTGAAGAACCCTGGCATTGGAATTCGGGCTTTGTTCGTGGAGTTGCTAACTGTAGTCAAGCCCTGGATAACAAGGGTAGCCAATGGTAGGCCGTATGTATGGCAGCAGGATTCGGCCCCTTGCCACACCTCTGGGAAAAGTCAAAAATGGTTGTCTGAAAATTTCTACGACTTCACCAGTCCAAATGTTTGGCCTCCAAACTCCCCAGACCTTAACCCCATGGATTATTTTGTATGGGGCGCAGTTGAAAAAGACACCAATCGCACTTCCAGTAATACAAAAGCCCAGTTAATGGATAAAATTAAAACAGTTTTTGTGGCCCTTCCCAGGGAGACTGTAGCATCAGCTTGTTCGAGGTTCCGAAGCAGAATTGAAGCTGTGATCGATGCTAATGGTGGTTATTTTGAGTAAATCTTGTTGATAGTATTGTAATTAACTCTGCCTGTAATGTTTTTTTGTCAATTCATTAAATTTAATAGATACAAAGAAGATTTTCTTTTTCCTTACGAAACTGTCAAATTTATCCCGAACACCCTGTATATATATATATATATATATATATATATATATATATATATATATATATATATATATATATATATATATATATATATATATATATATATATATATATATATATATATTGTTGTTATGTTCCATCGAGTCGTTTTCGACTCCTGGTGATTCTATGAACATACACTCTCCATTTAGATCTGTCCCTGGCCATATCTTTCAGAATTTCCAGGTACATTCCAGTTGCTTCTTTAACTCCATCCACCCATTTAATTCTTGGTCTTCCTCTTCTCCAACTTCCATCAACTTTAGCAAGCATCATCATCATCTTCTCCAGACTATCACTTGCTCGCATAATATGTCCAAAGTATGACAATTTTTGCTTGATGATCACAGCTTCGAGAGAGCAGTCCATCTTTATTCTATTACTGATTTATTGGTCTGCTTTGCAGTCCATGGTATTCTTAATAAGCGTCTCCAAACCCATAATTCAAATGCATCTATCTTCCTTCTTTCACTCTTTCTCAGGGTCCAACTGTCACATCCATACAATTCCACAGGGAATACCATTGCTTTCATGATTCTCATTTTTGTTGCGAGGCTATCTTTATCTTTAGAGATCTAGCTTAAATTTGCTATTGCTTTCTTTCTGGGTAATCTTCTAACTTCTTCAGTACAATACCCATCTTTATCAATTCGGAATCCTAGGAGCACAAAATTGTTAACTCTTCCATTTTCTCCCCATCTACTTTAAAATCATTAAGTTCACATGTTGTCATAACTTTTGTCTTTTTGAGGTTAAGTTTAAGGCCATATTTATCACTTTCTTCTTTAACTTTTATAATAAGTTCCTCCAAATCTTCTTTGCATTCTGCTAGCAAGGTGGTATCATCTGAGGTCTGCAGATGATACCTCAGATTATTAATATTTCTTCCACCAATTTTAATTCCAACTGAAGATTCCTCCAGCCCTGCCATTCTTAAAATGCATTCGCTGTACAAGTTAAACAGGTATGGAGATAAAATACATCCTTGTTTACCTATTGTGAAATATTCAGTTTCTCCAAGATCTGTTCGGACAGTAGCTTCTTGTTCATAATAAAGATTCATCAGAAGGATAATGAAATGCTATCCTAATCCCATTGTCCTTAACACATTCCACATGATCTACAGAGTCAAAAGTCTTACTATAGTCAAGGAAACAAAGGTAGACATTCTTTTGATATTCCTGTGCTCTTTCTATTATCCATCTCACAGTGGCAATCTGATCTCTTGTTCCCCTGCCTTTTTGAAATCCTGCCTGTCCATCTGGCATTTCTTTCTTCATGAATGGTTCCAGTCTTTTCTGAATGATCTTAAGACTTTATTTGCATGAGAAATCAGTGCTATAGTTCTGTAATTTTTGCACTCTCTTGAATCGCCTTTCTTTAATAAAAGTATATAAACTAATTTTCTCCATTCCCTAGGCCATGTGTAGTTGTGATCAAAAAATTTGCTGACATAGAGCTGTTAAAATTTTAACTGCCTCTTCTCCGAGGGCTTTGAGCAGTTCAATAGGTATTTCATCCCCTCCTGGTGCTTTCTTACTGGATAGCTGTTGCAGTGCCCACCTCACTTCATTCTCCAGTGGTACTGGCTCCTGTATATAAACCTGCTCTTCAAATTTCTCAGTGATTTTGGAGTCCTTTCTATAAAGGGCTTCTATATACTCTTTCCATCTTTCTTTGATGTCTGCAGCTTCTGTAAGATATCTTTTGTGTTTACCTTTCGAAATTTTCCTTTCCTGTTTTGATTTTCTTATTAGCAAGATTAGCAAAACAAGTGTTCTCTGCCAGGTTGGCAGGAAAACGACTGAGAGGAAGACCAAGATATAGGTGGATTGATACGGTACAAAGTGCTTTAGACGACAGAAATATAAGATCTGATAATATTGGAGTGTTGACAAGTAACAGACTGATTTGGAGGAAAATTGTAGATAGGAAATTAATAATGATGTAATTTTTTTCATGTGGTACTATCATATCCTGTACACCCCTTGAGGGTACATGGCAGGAATTTGATGATGATGATGATGTTTTGATTTTCTATTTGTTGGCATTCCTGGTTAAAGTAATTTTCCTTGTCTCTTCTGGCTTATTGTTGAAACTCTGCATTCAAATACCGCACTTCCTGCAAATTTCCTGTGGCCTTCATTTTCCTCCTTTTCTGAGCAGTTTTGATGGCATCTTCTGACAACCATTTAAACTTCTTCTTACAAACTGTTGTAATATTCTTCTTTGCTTCTGTTTTAATTATATGTTTAATCTCTTCCCATAGTTCATCTGGTTCTCTTACACACAAATTGAATGTGTTGAATCTGTTCTGTATATATGCTAATATTGTATTCAGCCGGTATGTTTCCAAGGTCATATCTGATCGACATTTGTGATGTTTTCGGTTTCCGTTATTTCACGTATTTTAGCCACTAATAATTCATGGGCTGTTCCACAGTCTGCACCTGGAAAAGTCTTGACAGACTGAATTGCACTTCTCCATCGTTTTTGTCTAAGTATATAGTCAATCTGATTTCTGTATTGTCCATCAGGTGATATCCATTTGTACAATCTCCATTTGTGCTTTAAAGGGTGTTAGCAACAAACAAAGAATTCTCTGCACAAAACTCAACTAGTGTTACGAATACTTAAACCAAAACGACTTGTTATTCCTTATCCCTCAGTTTCTCCCACTTTTGCATTCCAATCTCCAATATATATATATATATATATATATATATATACATATATATATATATATGTAGAAAGTTTTTTAACTTGGGTATACTATGTTAAAGATACCAAGTAATTTTATAAGCTTTAATCCTTTAGGATTAAAGGATTATAGGTTTTAATCCTTTTTCCCAAGTAAGTCAAGTTTGTGCTTGCACGTAGTGCAAGTCTGAGGCAACTCATGGTAAAGGTAGAGTAAGCTCCGATCACTTTCCTTAGTATTTTTCCCCTAATGCAAAGCACATCCCCTTGTGGAGATGTATGATGCTATGCATTAAAGGCAGAGGCTGCTACCCAGACCGGTTTCGACCTTTATTGAGGTCTCATCAGTGGGAGCCAGACCAAAAAAAATGCCAAGGGTGAAGTAATGCAGAGCTTATAAATTTTACCTAAACAAGTTGCCACAAGGTGCTTTGTCCTTATTAAATAAAAATCTCCAGATGAGAGTAAGATGTAGAAAATTTTTTAACTTGGGTATACTATTTAATAAGATCAAAGCACCTTGTGGCAACTTGTTTAGGTAAAATTTATAAGCTCTGCATTACTTTACCCTTGGCATTTTTTTTGGTCTGGCTCCCACTGATGAGACCTCAATAAAGGTCGAAACCGGTCTGGGTAGCGGCCTCTGCCTTTAATGCATAGAATCATACATCTCCACAAGGGGATGTGCTTTGCATTAGGGGAAAATACTAACGACTTGCACTATGTGCAGGCGCAAACTTGACTTGTCTGTTTTCTTACTTGGGAAAAAAGGATTAAAACCTAGCTTATAAAATTGCTTGGTATCTTTAACATATATATAAAGTGGAAACGGTAGGAGGAAAACAAATGAACACGGTGTTATTTCCTTATACCTTAGAACTCTTACTATTTCAGACATTAATATATATATATATATATATAGTGTTAGGTACACGATATGGTGGGACTTGTCTGCATACTATCCTTCACAGATGTCAATTAAAATCACGTATGCTCTTGGGCCAGCTATTCTCTGATTGGCTAAGGATGAATTCTCTGCCCACTAGTCAAAAGTTACAGCTAAATGGCCTCATCTACCCCTTTAAAGAAAAAAAAATGCATTAGCAGATTATTTCCCTTTCATATCTTTAATTGGATTACTATCCCTACTTTTGTGATGCAAACTCTGTTGTGAATGGACAATTCGTATAAGTATGAAAACATTTATTTTCCATCCTACATATTATTTTAAGTTGGCTTTCTAAGTTATCAAATGATGCTCAATAGAAGAATTAAACATATGAATCTTATTACAACAAAGTATTGCAAGTCATTTTGAAAATGCTAAAATCAGGGACAAGTGGCCTTGAACTAATTCTTGAATCGGTAACCTTTACGGTCTCCTCCTACATGAATCTTGTGGTTGCTGTCTCTGACTGGCCAAGAAAGGAGGTTGACTCTTCTCCCAGTTTTGGATTTAAGACCTCGCCTAATTCTTTTTAGGGATATAAAAGACAATGGAATATTTATTGTTTTTTTTTGTTATTGTTGCCGCTAAACAGCAACTAAAACTTTTCGTTATCCAGAATCTGAAGTAATCTCCAGAAAGGGATGTGCAACCTTATTAAGCAAGAGATCCACAAGATGATGTGGAAAAAATATCGTCAGAATAAGAGTGAGGAATTATAAAATAGTGTCAGAAGCTAATTTACTTATATTTATTTCATATGGGATTCCCCCTTTCCTCCTCCATCCCTTAGAATGGATAAGCCTTCCTGAGGGATTAAGTATGTATTTTATGACTCGTGTGCGTTCACAGGGCTGGTTTGCCTGTTCTGAGGGATGAAAAATCAGAGTTTCTGGATAAAAAAACCCTCTGCCTCCATATGAGACTGGCTAACTCACCTTTAGTCGAAAGAGCCAGATAAAGGTTCCTCATGTTATGGACAGGAATTAAACCAGTTATTTCTGGCCAAAGAGCTTTGTTTATATTGGCTGAGCTACAGAAACTTTTCAGAAGCCAATTTTGATTGTTCAATTAATGAGTTTGCTAAGATATATCAACCAGGTGTATGTAACCTACACACTTCTATTGCTACACTGGAAGAAGAGTTAGAGGTGCATGAAAATGAGGTTGAAAAGCTGTTGCATAGACTGGATATAAATTTGTCAATAGGGACAGATGGAATATCAGCAAATTTGCTAAAGGAATGTTCAACTGAATATCATACATTGCTCATCTGGAAGCAATGTATGATAGTTCCATTGTACAAGGGTGTAATTAGACTGATGTCTAATTACAGACCTAACATTATCTCTAGCGTGGTAGTAAAGATTTTAGAGAAATCTCATACAGAAATGCGTAGACAAAGAAGCTGTACTCTGCAAGGAGCGACGGGGGGGGATTACTAAAGGAATGTCATATTTTGGCAATTTGCACATATTTTATAACATTGTTATGGCCAAGTAGGATAAAGGGAATGGGTACACTATGATAATGTTGGATTTTGCTAAGGCATTTACTAGGATACTACACAAAAGACTGATGCGTAAACTGTACAGGATTAGAATATAAATTCTTGATTTTGATCAGTGGATGGTTGACCTATCAAAAGTGGTATATGGTGGGTGTGAATCTGACAGATTTAAGGTGACCAGTAGTGTACTTCAGAGTTCAGTCCTTGGGCCATTATTTTTCAACCTATACATTATTAATGACGTTAGAAAGGGTCGAACAGGAGAAGTGCAATTGTTTGCCAATGATGCAAAGATAGGCAGAGCAATCAGGGATGTTACTGATATCCAACACTTGCAAAATGATTTCAATATGCTGGAAATTTGGGCAAACAAAAATGAATATCAGTTTGGTATTAGTAAGTGTAAAGTTATGCACTTCAGTGTGATGAGAATTCCAGCAGCATATTATATATTAGTGGGCTTATGCTACAAGGAACTGATGAGACTAGGGATCTTGGTGGATAGGAATTTGAAGTTCAACGGTTACATAGCAAAAGTTGCAAATATAACTCAGAAGAGAATTGCGACGTTGAAGCGAACCTTGACATGTAAGAATAAGGAAGTCATTTTGCCTCTTTATAAGACTTTGATAAGACTGCACCTGAATATTGTGTGCAGATTTGGTCTCCCAGGTTTCAAGTGAATAAAGAAGAGTTATTATTATGAGCGACTCCAGGCAGTCCTTAAACTCATCGAGGGAGGCCCTAAACATCATGTCCACACAACTATTTGACATTCTCACAGTATCTATCATACCTTGCCTTGAACTCATTCATTGTCATAACACCCACAACAGATTCCGGCAGCTTATTCCACTCATTTACCACTCTAAAAGTAAAGAACCCAGCTCTAACTCCCTTGCTAACCACACTCTTGCCCAGCTTCCATAGATGTCCCCTATTTCTCCCACCACCAGTCCTGATCTCAAAAATATCCTCTGAATTAATCAGATAGAAACCCTTGAGCAATTTGAATGTCTCAATCATATCTCCTCTTTTCCGCCTATCAGTTAATTTCTGCAACCCACAAATTTTCAACCTGTTCTCATAAGGTTCATTCCATAGACCTGCTATCATCTTGGTCACTTGCTTCTGGATCCTTTCCACTTCCTCCCCATCAAGAAGAAACCTAGGTGACTAAATCTGGGCACAATAGTCGAGATGAGATCTTATCAAGGCTCGGTACAGAGGAAGAATAACCTGCTTGTCTCTGCTCGTCAAAGTATTTTTCAACAACCAAGTGAGTTGATGAGCTGATTTAGCCACTTTTGCAATGTGCCCCCTAAACTTCATCTCCCTATCCACCAACACTCCCAAGTCCCTCTCCTGGAGTACAGGTCCACCAATGTGGTATACTGCTGCTAATCTTTTCATCCCAAAATGCATAAAGTTACATTTTGTCACATTAAACTGACATCCATTCTCCTTAGCCCAGAACTCCAATCTATCCAAATCATCTTGAAAGATTTTGACATCTTCTGCATTCACTATTGCCCTACCCAACTTTGCATTATCAGCGAACAATTGAACTGTTCCTCTCAGATCCTTCCCTATATCATTAATAAACAAATTAAACAACAGTGGTCCAAGAACAGAACCCTGCGGCACACCACTAGTCACAGGCTGTCTTTTGGACTCTACTCCTGAGTAAACTACTCTCTGGTATCTCTCCATCAACCACCCTCCTGTCCATCTCACCAACCATATATCCATTCCCATATGTTGCAGTTTACAGATTAGAATTCCATGTGGTATCCTGTCAAAGGCATTGGCCAGGTCCAGCAGTATCACTGTAAACCCATTACCCTTACCCAGTTCAGCCGTCGCTGTGTTATAAAACTTGAGGAAGTTACTGAGGCATGATCTACCCTTCACAAAGCCATGCTGTTCCCCAGTACAGTATGTCATTTTCATCAATCCATTCCTGTATTATTTTTCCCTTGACTACTTTCTCCAAGACCTTGACAACAACTCCTGATCGGTCGGTAATTTGCAACAGTAGTCTTGGATCCTCCTTTATGCAGCGGAACTATTTTCCCCTCTTTCCACACCTTTGGGACTAAACCAGACCCGAGACTCAGATTAAACAACATGGTCAAGGGCACTGATAATTCTTTAGCCACTTCACGTAAGACCTGTGCCAGTATACAATCCAATCCCACAGATGTATTCACCTCCACTTCATCCATCATGATTCCCGTATAAACTAATGGTTCCTTCATTCTTTCAATGCATTCCTTAAAATCATTCTGCCGTGTAGTTTTTTTTTTTTTTTTTTGCTTGCAGCATATCGAAAACTGTTTGGGACTCTCTTTAGCTTGCACAGCTAGTTTCCTTTCATAATCCACTTTTGCTTTTCTTACCACACTCATTACCCTTCTGGCCTGCACTTTGTAGCATTCGTGTGCCTGCAGGTCACCTTTCTCTTTAAATTCCCTCCATAATTGTTTCTTTTTTTGCAGCTCAAGCTTAATGGTGTTATTCATCCATTTAACCCCTACTTGTTTTACTATTCGGACCGTAGGTATACAATCAGCGATAACCTCCTGTAAATGCTCCTTGATCACTTCCCATGCTCTATTGACATCCAGCCCGTGCAGTTTTACATGCCATGGCACCGAACCAAGCAATCCCCTAAGCTTGTCATACTTGCCAGCACAGTAATTCCATATATATCCTGTCTTAATCGAAAATTCCACACCTTTAGCCACCTCCCAGGTCAAGACCTTATGATCACTCTCACCAGTAGGTGGCAACATGGTCATATTCATTAGTCAAATTCTCAGATGCTATTACCAGGTCAAGCACTCTCAAACCCCTAGTACTTTCAATTACATGCTGTCTCAGATAGTTATCCCTTAATAATTGAATAAAATCCAGTTCCTTCCTCACGTGTCCTCTCCTCCTTCCAATCAATGTTACATAGTTGAAATCCCCCCATAATAATTACCCTCCTTCCACTCATTTTATCAATTTGTTTATGCATACTATCTCCACCATCTATTCCATCACCTGGTCTATAGCAGCACCGAACTGTATATTTTGTTCTGCCAGTCTCAATCTCACACCAAATAGCCTCAAATGAGCTCTTTTCACTATCCTGCAATACAACTTCCATTCTCCTTGGCTGCAGTTCATCTGCTATCATCAATAACACTCCTCCCCCCATTTTATTCTCTCTGTCCCTCCTAAACACACTATAACCTACACATTCTATCCCACTAACTATATCGTCTTCTGTCAGCCATGTTTCCCTAATGCCAATAATGTGGCCAGGATGAGCCAACCAAGGCATAAAATTCTTCCTTCTTGTTCCTAATACTCCTGACATTAGTATACATGAAATGCAGAAGTCCCTTTGTCCCACCCTTATCTTGATGCGTTATTCTAACTATCCCATTCCGATTACTCGTCCTTAGTACTGGCTTGGGAACATTATATACATTCTTACACTCAACTGTCTCACTGATGTCTGCATATCCACTCCCCCTCCATTCTTGGTAGTTCTAGTTTCCCTGGTTCTGCACATCCATTTTCACTTCATTCAGCAACACTTTTTCCAGTCTCTGCACACCAAATCCATTCAAATGCAGGCCATCCATCTTGTATAAATCCTTTCGCCCATCAAACTCATTCCACACCACACCGCCTGCATAACCTGCGCATAAAGTCATTTGCAATTATGGCCCTCCTTCTAAACTCCTCTCTGTCGTACTGCGACAACAGACTCACCATCCTAACTCTGTCACTCTTTTCTTTCGCTACCTTTAACAATACTTTCAAGTCCTCTCTCAGAAAAAATTTATCTCCTTTCAATTCATTCGTACCCACCGCAACTATCAATTCTTTCACCCTCTGTTTTTGCGCTTTAATACTCTCACATGCTTAAATTTCGCACCTGGTAAGTACAATTTAGTTAAACTCCCATCTATCACACCTTTTAATAACAAGTCAACGTACAACACTCTTTCCTTCATTTCTGAAACTCTCCCACTCTTACGCTTATTTTTCCTTTCAAACACTTGCTTATTTCCGTTAGCCGAGACACTCTGGGAAGAGTTTTGCAGGTGCTCCAACTGCTGCTGCGCACTGTGTATTACTCTGTGTAACCGTGCAATCTCGCTCCTTACAAATAATTCTTTTTTTCATCATTTAAACCATTTTCTCTCTCTCTCTCTCTGTATAATTGATTTCACTCTCTCTTTGATCACCGCTCTCATTGCCATCTTGTACAACATCGCAATTCCCTATCAAGCCATTATTTTCATTCACATTCTGGCTTTCTTCTACTACAACAATCTCATGACCTGACATATACTTCAATTCCTCACTTTCATTACAAAAGGAAAGTGAGTTACAAAAATTATATCCGGATTACGGGATTTAGATTATACGGACAGATTGCGAGTATGTGGATTACAGACTGGTGAATGTACTTTATGTAGCTGAAAGTGATCCTAAATTGTATACAGTTTTCTGCTATTCCAAGGAAGAATGATCCTATCATTATATCCTTTCCTTTCATGTTTTAATCCTTTTTTTTTTTTTTTTTTTTGAACAAGATATTTTGTAATAATATGTGAATACTTTTTTCGTTCCATTCAAATATATATTTTTGCCAAGTTTTTATATAATCTAATATAATATAACCTCTCTCATGGTAGCCAAGCTCTACATACAAACCCTGATCAAGAAATTAGAAGTTACCCCTATAGAGTTTAAACAAAATTTTCATGCCACTTCGGGTGTCCAAAAAACAGATGGCATCACACATTAGATGATGAAACCCTTCTCCCAACTGCAGGCAATCACAAACACTCATGCCAGATTATTCAGATCTGGCATGGATTTGGGATGGCCAAAGAGTTTTTAGATCTCATAAACTTAAGAAAATCTACCACATCAGAGAGTGGAGTCCAGGAAATAGGAGGTGACTGGTGGTTTGCCATAGAAAAATTTTATTTATACATTAATGATACAGGAAATGATCCAAGAGGAAGTATTCAGGTTATCTGATGATGATGCCAAATTTACAGCTATATTTAATAAAGATATATAGAACTTGCAGGATGACTTAAATAGGGTGAGAGTGTTAACAAAGGAGTATATGATTGATTTGGCAAAGTATAATGTTACACATTTTGGAATGAAAAGATTACCAGCTATATACTATAATGATGAAGATAAGATACAAAAAACTCATCATTCTGAGAAGTTTTTTTTTTTTTTTTTTTTTTTTTTGATTTGGGAGGGGGGGGGGAAGCTGCTGATCAAGTTCTGAGGGAATACTACAGGTAGCTGAAATAGCTCCCAGGATTATATGTTTATTGAAGAATACACTGGCAAACAGTGATAACAGATATATAGATTTATCAAACCTCGATATGCCCAGCTTTCTCCACCTTTGCAACGAGTTGCCCTGGTGTGTACCACCTTAACCCAGTCCTGAAGATACTTTCAGGCGCAAACTTTGTTTGCTCACACTTGGATAAAGGATTAAACTAAATTTATTATAAGCTAGAAATTTGTCCTTGGATCTGGTCACTCGAATCTCTCTCGGAATGAGGCAAATGTGGAAGGTATCCAGGAATGGGTGATCAAGATGATGGAAGTACATCAGGAAACTAGGGCTATTAGGGAAGGGATGCATGTGAATATATGCATAATACTTCTCTATGAGGCGAGATTGGAAATTTCTGGGTTACAAAAATTAGATAATGATAGGGTGGAAAAGTGGGATGTATCACAGAGACAAGTAAGTTACTAAAAGGTCTTATAGCTTATACAACTGATGCAAGGAAAATTTTTCAGAACATGACTCGGAGGAGGAAAACAAGATGTCATTATAAACTCAGTAAGAATGTAGCTAGTAAGGTTGTGAGAACTAGATTTTTTGCCTGGAGAATGATATATGAATGGAATGAGCTGTCAGTGTTAGCCTCAGGTGTTCTGTTGGTGAATGAATTAGAAAAAAAAGAAAAGAGGATTGATATTATGTAAATGACCACTAGTGCCTGGAGAAATATTTAGTTTATTCTCCTATAATAAACCTTTGGACTCCATGTCATTATTTGTCATACACTAAGTAACAGGATTATTTTGCTTTATTTAAACAATCACAAGAAAATAATTTGTTATGATAACAAGTCAAGATTCTGAAAATATTTGTACAAATGTTGTTATGCACAAAGAATGCTATATAATGCCAATACGAACATTGTGATATGAGCATGTAATCACCACATAGTTTAAATTTATTTGGGGCCAGCAACAATATGTACTTAAAAAAGTTATTAATGTTACAATGCTTTGTAATGTTTTATTTTATTTTTTTTAAAATTAATCATAGCTATTGACAATTTAAAAAGTATAACATAATTCAGCATGTATGAACATCGATAGGATAATTACAGGATTTTTTTTTTCAAAGGAAATTTTCTCATAAAAAATTCTCAAACTACTTCATTTTGACTTTTAAAATTATCACAAATGGTAAACAGCATTTCTTGCAAAATGTCCAATTATTTTATTATTTAATTTAATTGAGCTAAAACCAAATAGAAATTTCAAATTTTCTTGAAATATTCTCCATTTCAGCAATAACATCTGAACCATTGAAAAGTTCAGTTTTTAACATTTAATTCACCTGAACAGAGTGAATATCAGATTATTTTGTTCTGTCTTGCTTTGATTTCTGTTAATTTCACATCTTAGATTTTGTCAGCCATGGAAATTCCTATAAATTAAAAGGAGAAAATATTAAGGGAGTGAATAGATAGCATTAGTGGCAGAACTAGTTGAAATTAAATTAGAAAAGAATCCAATATTAAAATTTAAGAATGTGTATGTAGAACTAATCTGATTTCATCAGCTACAAATTAGGAAATGAAAGATCAATAACAGGTATTTATAGCAAATATGGAGCAGAGATTAAGGGATTAACTCTACTTATATTTTCAAATTAAGGAAACATTGTAGGATGCCTTCAAAAGTTAGGTATTATATCGACCGTGCTCACAGTATAATCTACAGTAATGACATCTTGTGGTTAAAAAAGTATTTGGATTCAAATTCTATCAAGGATGCAAGAAACATTTATATTTTTAGTGTTTCAATTGATGTTGAGTTATTTGTTTTTATAACTTGAAAAGATCAATAGATAATGTATCTGCTTTACAAAGTAGTTTAAAAAATGACCAAGCTTTCCTTAAAAAAAAAAAAAAGGGTTTCCATATTACCTTACCCTTAGCCAGCTCACAACATTAATGTATTATAGGTTTACAACCTTTTGTGGGTGGGACTATCATAAAAAAAAAAAAAAATAAGTGGCAGGTTGTTATCTCCTTCAAAACAGACAAATAGGCCAGAGAATGTACACATTAACAGACATCATGGAAATAGGATTAACCATCTTATTATTACAGAATTTGGTTTATGAGAAGTCAAAGCTTTTTTGCTTGATTAAAAAATAAATTATACTTGACAAATTGTTTTAATGCTTTACCCATGTGTGAACAAATGAAAGTTTGCGCATGAAGTACTTCACAACCAAGCTACTTGTATATAGAAGCTGCTAACTTCACAACAAACTGCCTCAGTATCCCATAGTGCAGAGCACAATCCCTTTTGAATATGTATATTGCCGTACCCAGATCCATTTTGATCTTTACTGAGGTCTTAACAATGAAACGTGGACTTATAGATGAGACCTAGTGAAGGTCGAAACTGGTTTGGGTAGCAACCTTTTCCACAATGCATGGTAATGTACATATCCAAATGACAGTGAGAATTTTGTTACATGTATAGTCTGGGAAATATGTAATATGTTACTAGTATACAGTCTACCAGTGTAAACCTAACACTTGTGGACAATATAATCTAATTTCAAACTACTTTAAATCTTGGATCTGAGTTGATAAAACTTTAGACTGAAATGGGTGGTGGCCTTCTCCATAATATAGCAGACAATGTACAGCAATCCCTCGATTAGTGCGCCCAATGCGTTCTTTAAAACAGGCGCATTAATATAAAATGCACTAATCGAATATAATAACCTATGGGAAAATGTATAATTCGCTCCTCAGATTTCTTTTTTGACCCTTAATTTTTTTTTTATAAAAAAATTAGGGTATGTCTCAGGGTCTAGTTAAAGGAAAACCATGAAGCTGAAAGACAATAAACCATATTCAGAATATAAATTTATTATTCTGCTTCTTAACAAAGAATTGAGCTAACATAGTTTGGTAGGCATTCTGTTTCTTTTTTTCATACAACTGAGGGTATGGCCCTATTGCCTCTTCTGCAAATTTTACAGGTTCTCTCTTCACCAGGGTCAGTTTCTAACATTGCTGCTTAAAAACTTCGATTGTACGAAAACTATTTTCAAATTGTTTCTGTGAAACGGCTTGTCAGTGATTAAATTTTCTTCATATTCTTCATGATCTTTCCGCTGTGTATCTAAATTTAGCAGGCGGAATCACTCAACTCCTCAGAATAAGATTTAATTAACTTAGATTCATTTGAAAAGCCTCTAAAATCATTTGCACAATGTGGAAGAATGTGCTTCCAAACAGCTCGCATGTTGCTAGCAGTAATTTCATTCGACTTTGTGACTTTATAACCAGGCTGAGATTTCTCTGATTTGGCTAGAAAAGTCTTGGAAGGCATTCACTTCCAAAAAAAAAAAAAAAAGACCGGTTTCATTGACATTAAATATTTGTTGATCCCAATAGTCTCCTTCTTACACAATTTTCTTCAAAATGTCTGGATATCTCCTTATCTGCACTTGTAGCTTCTCCTGTGATTAGAACATTATGTAGGCTATTTCTCTTTTTGAAACGCTCAAATCACCCAGAACTAATGTGGAATTCTTCTTTTCTATCATTGATAACCCTTTCTTTCCAGTTACAAAGAGACAATTTTTGGTTACGATCTTTGATCCATGTAAAAAAGAATCCGTTTTTGGTTACGATCTTTGATCCATGTAAAAAAGAAGTCTCTCTAATTCAATCATAATACTTTGATTCCGAGTGCATGCATGATGAACTTGAAGCAGCCTTACCTTTCTCTTTGTATTCAGCAGTTGATTCACCCATTTTTGTGTTCTTGCTCTGGACTCGCTTTGTTCATTTTTCTTTATTATTTCAAGTTTTCTTCCAATGAGATTACTTTTCGAATCATTTTCACAATTCTATATTTTGCTCACTAATTCTTTTACTCATGATTAAAGGTTAGGAAAATAATTTAAAATAAAAAAGTAAGGAAAACAATTGCATGTGATATGATCATCAAAATGCTATGTAAAGCAGACGACATAAATTTTGGAGGTAAATTTGGAACATAGTGTACATTGGAAATAGTGTAGTGTGCCATTAAAAAATAACTTTGTAAAATGTTTCAAATCAGTAACTAAATTATTTCATCCTGGTAAGTGATTTTTTAAATAGTTAGCCATAAAAATGTATAGATCGAAAATTTTTAAAATCTGTAACATTTATTTTTAAGATGTATATAGGTGCACTAATCGAATTTTAGAGGCGCACTAATTGAGGGATTGCTGTATGTAGGTTTATCATAAGCTTACCTTCACCAGCAGATACATATACACCAAGCTCATCATCCCTCCTAGAAGATCTGAGTTGTTAAAACTTTGGTTAATGAGCAAGTCACATTTTTTTCTCATTTTCATCTTTGAAGAAAGAGTATCTCAATCAGATCCTTAACAGAATCAAATGGCTATTACCCCAAGCACAACTGAAATGAAAAGTTTTGTCTCTATCTCTAGGCTAGGTATTTGTCACGTTCCTTTAGATATAATTTAGCATATTTTGGACTGTCCAGCCATTCAAATAGAGGAAAAAAAAAATCATTCTTCATCAGTAGTATATCTAATGCCTTAAATCTCACGAGTCTTCTGAACACAGTGTATTAATGATTTTTTTTTTTTTTTTTTCTCCTATTTGAATGGCTAGTCTGTCCAAAATATGCTAAATTATAGCTAAAGGAATGTGATAAATACCTAGCCTAGAGATAGAGAGAAAACTTTTCATTTCAGTTGTGCTTGGGGTAATAGCCATTTGATTCTGTTAAGGATCTGATTGAGATACTCTTTCTTCAAAGATGAAAATGAGAAAAAAAATGTGACATGCTTATTAACCAAAGTTTTAACTCAGATCTTCTGGGAGGAATGATGAGCTTGGTGTAGTATCAAACTACTGGTGAAGGTAAGCTTATGATAAACCTACATATATATGTAGGTTTATGATAAACCTACATATAGGACTAATCACCTTATCCTTGGGATGGGTATGGTTTGGAAGGGCTGACAGCTCCATAACAGGTCACCAGGCATAATATGTAAAAAGGAAGAAGTGTCTTTAGATTTAGTGTCAATGACACTTCAGAGTTTTTCCTCCTCTATCAGGTGCTTGCATGCATTACTGTATGTGTATGACATAAGGTTCCATAAATAGTCTGTCATTTATAGGACTAAATCAACATTTTATGGGATAAGCTTTTTACAAGATCTATAGAGGAATTCCATTCACTGGTTTGTGATTTCAGATAAGTGATTTGTTTCAAATATTTCAGTGTTCAATGTATTTTTGGTAAATGGATATTTACACTGCCCCATCACACTATTAAAGTTTTCTCTACAGTAAAAAAACTAGAAAACAGTAACAATTTTCTCAAGCATAAGTGTTTATTACAGGACTAATGGGTTAATATAGATATTACTTAGAAATTTCATTGCAGATATCATTGTTTTGCAGTCATTATATACAGGGTGATTCCACATCCTTGTAAATTTTAAGTGCATTGTACATCTCAAAATGGTTGACAAGGCTCCTATATGTTTATTGGGATATGTGTCCAAGTTGAAACACAAACACCACAACATGTAAAGCAGACAGTTATATAACTCAATGACCTGTGTGATTGTCAACAACCAGAGTTACATACAGGATACATGGATATGGGTTCAGTCTGACAGGTTGTCCCTGATCAAGTGGCAGTTATTTCTTTTAGTCTTCATAACCCACAGATTGGTGTTTTGCAACAATGGAGGGCAAACTCACATTTATTGAATTGGCTGACATGCTCTTTTATTATAGATATGTCAACAGAAATGCAAATGAAATCGTTTTCATGTGGATACTTTCCCTGGTTGTCTAATTCTAAGCACTGAAACATTTGCTCCTCTTCATCACTGCATCATGAAATGTAAGAAAAAGAAATAACTCCAAAAGGTACAAGAACTAAGGAAAAAGTATTACATCTAATGGCATATCCCTGCACTAGCATGGAGAATTATAGAGGGAATCAGTTGCACAAAGGATTCTGCACAAAAATTCCCATACCATTTCCCGTGGATATAAGAACTTAGGCTAGATATTTTGCCAGTGGTTTCTACAACAATGTATGTGGGGTCCAATAATTTTTTGTGTGCTTTTCATAGACAAGATAATGTTCACTTGAGATAGTATTTTCAATTATCACAACAGTTACACATGTGAGTCAATGAAAATCTATATGCAGTTATTCAATTAAGATATCATTAGCAAGTCTCCAAGTTATGGGCAGCTTTTAGTTTGACAAACAGGCTTGCAGAACAATTGTTAAAATATTTTTCATGATATAAGTTCCACTATATTTCAGTCATGAGGCCTGATGGTATTTGATCAAACATTTCCTGAAAGATAGAATGGTTAAGTTAGACAAATTACATGACTTCCTTGGTCCCCTGGCCTAAATTCTGTGTATTCATATTTCTGGAACCATTCAAAATCACTGGTATGCTACACTCTGGTGGGAAATGCTGATGAACTGCAGAAACATGTTGAACATTTATGCACTAGCATCCGATGACACCAGTCAGGACCTTCTGAATGTGTTAGACTGTCAACGGTGAAATATCAATGACTGCAGATGCATGGTTTCCAATGGAGTTCGATTTGGACACGTGCTGTGAGGTACATTCTTGCTATAATTTCTTTTACACTTAACGTGGAATTTATGCATTTTATCTCACATTTTGCCTTTTATCTGCATTGGAAGTTGTTGCTGTTCATGCTGTCACTAAAAGAACACAGAAATTAAGGGTTTCTGGTGATTTGTTTCAAATTAACAAAATTAACAAAATGGTCCCTATTGGTATAGGGACCATTTTGTTAATTCTAAGATAGAATACACTTTTAAAATTTATGCAGGTTTTGCATTCCAAAGTGTGACATCTCACATTTACTAACATTAAAATAGCAATCCTGTCTATCTGTAAGCTAAAAATTAATCTTACTAAGGCCTCAACATCAGCATCATTCCTTATGACTATGCCCAACTTGCATCACCAGCAAACAATTGAATACTCCTTGTCAAGACAAAAATTTCATTACTAGACACAATAGGGAAGGCTTGAAAAAGACACTTCTCTGCTTATCTGTGATCAGAGAAAATTTTTAGTTGAGAAAAAAATCAGAAGAGGGGGTTTCAGTTTAATCATTAGTTTTATTTATGTAATTACGAATCCATTTTATGTTTTATGTCTTAGTTTCTGAATGTTTACTTTGCTTATTGCATATCTACTGCAGTGCTGGTGATTACAAATTGCTGATTTGTCAATTATCACTGATTTTGTCTTAATAGAATGCGAGGATATGACCAATGAAAGGATAGGATATGCTTGCATCATTTTATCTTTAGAGAGTGCTCAGTTGTACCATGAGGTAACCAATTAATTGCGACATGGACACCTCGAGGGTGGCGCTAGTGAGCCAAGCGCAGTGGACGTGTATAAGAAGAGCTCCTGATTTAGATAAGTTATTCTAGGAATAATTAAGTATATATGCATAATTGTTTGAGTAAGAGCGGCTGTAAACGTTGTGCGCTACCGGTATTATTAGTGTGGGGGATTTTCTTGCCTAAACTTAATTACGAAATCATTATTATTAGACCTAGTAACCTGCAGGGAGAAACAAAATGGCAGCGACATTGTCATTCCATGATTTTAATTTAGATTTCAGTCGTTTTGTTAAGTGTGAGGTCTGTTATATGTATTCCTTCGATTACATAAATGATTTGTGGATGTTTAACGTGGATGGAAGAAGAGTGTGTGTGCTAAGTGTGACCTGAATGAGGAACTGATGAATGCAAATATGAAATTGATGACAGAAAGTGTTAGTAACGATTGTCATGAGTGCACGTTTGAAAGAGAGGCGAAAAATGTTAAAAAATCAGGAAAAAAGAAAAAGACCGATTTGAAAACCATAACAGATGTTAAAAGGGACGAAAGTGAGGCGAGAGTGATGGAAAGAAACGAAATTGAGAGAACGAATGAAACTAGAAAAGGCGTGATGCAGAAATCGCAAGTGAAAAAAATCGAAAGAATAAATGATAGCAAAAAGAGAATGAATGATGGCGAAAGCTGGATGCATGTTGGACTGAAAGTACGGAAACATAGAAAGATAAATGAGAGTAAAAGTGAGAAGAATGATAGTGAAAGTTGGACATATGTTGGACCGAAAGTACGGAAACAAAGAAGGATGAATGAGAGGGAAAGTGAGAAGAGGGATCAAGAGTTAGAAAGATTTAATGATAAAGAGAATGTGTCGCGAGATTTGGAAAGTGAATTGGACTGGATGAGGCAAGAAATGAAATGGATGCGGAATGATAAGAGAATTCAGGTCAAAACTATTAAAATAAATCATGATGGCATGAAAGAGTTAATGGAAGATGAGCGAGTGGCGTTGTATGGCGATTGCATTATTAAAGGTGTGCTAGAGGATAAAATGCACAAGGTATGTTTTCCAGGCGGTAAAATGAGTAGAGTGATTGAGGCATTGGATATGAGGCGGGAGCGAGCAAAAGAGTTAATAGTAATAATTGGTACAAATGATTTGAGAGAGAACAAAGAGCATATCAGAATGAATATCAGGAGGCTGCTTGGAAAGATAAAAGAGAATAGTGTGACAAGAAGGGTAGTCAGTGTGTCGACTAGGTATGACTGTGGTAAAATGAGGCAGAGAGCAAGGATTATGAATGATATTCTGCCTGAAACGTGTGAGGAGATGGGAGTACAGTTTGTTAATGTGAGGAATGAGTTTGAGGGACGAAGTGAGCTGTATGGGAGCGATGGACTGCATTTGAGTGGTTATAGTGTGAGTCACTTGGAGAGACTGCTGCTGGAAGGTAGAGAAGTGAATAGAGAGAATGAATCAGATTGAGAGGGGAATGATGTGGAAGAGCAAGAGAGTAACACAGGAGAGATTGAAGAAGTGTATATGAATGGGGAAGTGAGTGGTATGAGTATAGAAAATGAGAGAATGGGTGTGCAAGAGGAGCAGGGAAACGGGGAGTCTCAGGTTGGACAGGGGTACACAGCATGAGAAAGGTGGATGCTTCAAGAGGAGGTGAGAGCATGTGTAGGCAGGAAAGAAATGGGATGACCAGGGATCAAGAGGAAACAGATGGAATTGAAAAGGGTTCTAAAATGAAGAAATAGAAAGGGAAATGGCCCCAGTCTAGCATGGAGAGATCACATCGAGTGAATGGTATCAGTGGAACTAGCTGTAGATCCAGAAATTAGTTGTGTTTGTATACCAATGCTAGAAGTATAAGAAACAAGGCAGATGAAATGGTTGCACTAATTGCAACTGTTCACCCAAAGATTGTCGGAATAAGTGAGACATGGTTAGATGAGGACGACAGCCTGACAGGAATAGAGATGGAAGGGTATGATATATTTCGTGAGGATAGAAGGTGTAAAAAGGGAGGGGGAGTGCTAGTGATGATAGAGAAAGAGTTATGTCCATACAAGGTAGAGATGCAAGAGGGAAATAGGGCCAGTGGTTTTGAGGCAGCATGGTGTGAGATAGAGGTGAATAGAATCAAATACTTGGTGGGATGTTGTTATAGACTTGGTAATGTGGATGGTGGTGATAGTGAAATGTATAGTCAAATTAGCCAAGCAAATATGAAAAGGGTGATCATTATGGGTGACTTTAATTATGGCAATATAGACTGGAATGAAGAGATAGCAACTGGAAGTAAAGAAAATGAGTTTCTTGAGGGATAACTACCTCAGACAGTATGTAACAGAGGGCACAGGAGGATTAAGGGTCTTGGATTTGGTCATCTCATCAGAGGATGTAATTATAAATGAGGTGTCAAATCACCCACCAATTGGTGAAAGTGACCATGAGGTGATTACCTGGGTGGTTGCCAGCAGTGCAAGGGCTCCTGTGAGAAAAGGGTATATATGGAACTACAGGGGGGGGGTGATTATCAAGAGCTCAGGAGACAGCTTGTGGGTGTAGCATGGAATGAGGAGTTAGCTGGAAAAGAGATCAATGCAGCTTGGGGGATTTTCAAAAACTATCTAGTAGATGCAATGTCTAAATGTATTTCAGGGGTGAGAAGGTTAAATAAGGTAGGTGCCAAATGGATGAATAAAGAGATTAAGCATGCGATACAGAGAAAAAGGGCATTGTGGAGGCAGCATAAGAGAAGTGGAAATAACCAATTTCATGAGGTCTACAAAGACCAGGCAAGGAGGGTGACTTGGTTGGTGAAAGTAGTTGGATATTAGATTAGTGCATTGGATTGGAGACTAGCTATCTGATAGGTATCAACAAGTTGTGTATGGGGGTGCGATATCCAGGAAAAGGAATGTCACTAGTGGAGTGCCTCAGGGGTCTGTTTTAGGGCCATTACTATTTAACTTGTATATTAATGATATTGGCGAAGATTTGGATGGAGATATTCAGTTGTTTGCAGATGATGCAAAGTTGGGACGAACCATAAAGAGTAGTGAAGATGTAGCCTTGCAAGAAGACTTGAATAAATTGAGTGATTGGGCAAGCAAATGGGGATGTGAGTTCAATGTTGCAAAATGTAAGGTTTTAAAATTTGGAAAACAAAGATGGGATGCAGAATTTATGCTTGGTGAGAATATATTGTTGGAGGTAGAGGAAATAAGAGATCTGGGGGTGATAGTGGATAAGGATCTAAAATTTAGGGGACACATCGCCAAAATTGTGAAGACAACACAAAGACTCTGGGAATGATGCGTAGGACACTGACGTGTAGAAGTAAGGAGATTCTTGTTCCATTGTATAAGGCTTTGATTAGGCCACACATGGATTGTGTCCAGATTTGGTCACTGGGTTTTCAGAAGGATGAAGAGATGTTGGAAAGGGTCCAAAGGCGACTGACTAAGGTAGTTTCTGACCTCTGGAATGTTGAGTATGAGGAAAGATTGAGAAGATGTAATTTGCAGAGTCTGGTGGAGAGAAGGAAGAGGGGAGATATGATAGAGATCTACAAGTTGGTAAGGGGTTGTTATAAGATTAATGGTGGAGAAGTTCTACAGAGAATAGTGGGAGATCAGGGGAGAACCAGAGGTCATCCCTGGAAACTGTATAAAGTCAGAGGTCTGAAATTGGTAAATTTCAGACCTCCGACTGAGTGAGCGTGAACCACAGAACACGACATCAAATAGCATCGTCTCCAGCTAACATGCATTAACGGTTGTATAGATCTGTTATTCGTTTTTTTGACAAACTGTTTAGATGTTCACAATACTAACAAATGAACTAATTTTCGTAATTTCTAGTAGTTTGTGCTTTAAACTTTGTTCTCTTTACCCCTGAAGATGTTAGTCTGACAACTAATGAAACTTGTCGGATGTTGTTTTTTAGTACATGTTTAGTTTTAAAAACAGTTTTCTTTAATAAACGTGGTCAAACTGGAATAACTATATTGAACTGCTTAACCACAGAAACCTTGCAGAAGTATTCATTTTCTCAAAATATTGTCTTATATTGATTCTAACCAAAATATATGATTATTTTCTGAGTTGCTGCCAACTCACATGGCATCATTGGCCTTGTCCATCTGGCAAGGCTTTTGAAGCCAATCAGATTCAGAAATATACTAATGCAGTTACATGTGTAGATCTAAGTTTTTTTTTTTTTAATCATCATCAAATTCCTGATATGTACCCTTAGTGGGATGTACAAGATAATTACGATAGAGCTACATGAAAAAGTTACACCATTACTAACTGCTGATAAATAAATTTCTTCCATATTAATCTGTTATCTGTCAAGACTCCAAAAAGAACAACACTTATTCAGGATACAGTTCCATAACTATTGTTCTATCTTCAGTAATCATTACTCCTAAATAATTATAAGCCTTTACATTTTGAATGAATCCTGATGATACTCTTGAATTGTAGTATACTTGTAGCAACATTATCAGAGCTTATATTTCTGTCTTTTAAGGCACTTTTTATTTTATCAATACATGAATAAAATAAGGGTCTTTTTCCTGCCTTTTAAAATAAGGGTTTTAAAGTGATATTGCCATCTGTTCACTCCAATGATCTTTCTCAGAACTCTCATAATCTGAGATCTCCATTCTTTGATCGAGTGTTTTATTTCTAACCCAGCTCTAAAATCCATAAGTTAAAATTGGTCACCATCTTGTATACAACTAATTTAGTGTTTTGACTAATTTCTTTCTTATTCCATATAAATTTATTCAGTTGACTTCCTACTATGTCAGCTTTACTAAGTCTGTTGTCATATTTAATTTACCATCTTGATTAAAAATTGTGCCTAAATAGCTGAAATGCTTTACTTGTTCTATAGGTTCACTATTCAGGATACAGTTGATGTTTTCAATGTTTCTGCTTATTTTTATTGCCGTCTTTTTATTGCTAATTTTCATACCAAATTTATTACAACACTTATTCAATTTAGTCAGGGAATCTTGCAGAATTGTAGTAGACTTGTAGCAACTTTCTGCTAGTTATTCAGAAGTATAACATCTGCATAAAGTAAAGAGCTAAGATTAACATCATCAATTTGGATTTCAGATTTAATACCACTTAACTTCATAATGTGATAGATCAGGGTTTCTCAAACTGTGTTCTCCAGAAGGTGAATAGGTGTTCCACAAGAAGTTCTGGAAGTTGTCATTTTAGTTTTCTAAGCATTTTTCATGAATAAATATTTTATAGTAGAAATATTCTGAGGAGAATAATATTTGTGAATATGTCGAAAAACTCAGACCCAGAATGCCTAATAACATCTGTGTATCGTTAATTTTCACACATCAAAACCTTTCAACATTTGGGAAAGGGAATACCGCTGTTTATGACGGGTCATAAAAATTGCCTGCAAATGGATGGGTGGCATATTCTCTGTTCTCAAAACTGAAGGAAATGGCATCTGTGTAGCAAATGTCAGTGACCAAGCGGCATATTTTTAAACATGGAAATATTCATGAATTATCGTTAATTTTCACACATCGAAATCTTTCAACAATCGGGAAAGAGAATACCGCCGTTTATGACCGATCATAAAAATTGCCTGCAAGCCAATCACAACAATGGGCGTCATGTTCTCGAAACTGAACGAAATAACATCTGTGTTGCAAATGTTAGTGACCAATCAGCAAGGAAGTATAAAGTAAATTTTTTTCAATGAAATTGAAGATCAAGGTAGTCTGTATCCGGTTCTCAAATCTATTAATACTGAATACTTACTTCGCAAGTTCGTATTGCAGTGTGTAAGTGCTTGTTCTGAAACCGAAGTGCCGTAATTTTTTTTAAAAGTAATAGGAATACAGATTTAAATTCTAATATGAATAAGAGACAAGGCACTTTGTTTAATTTTGGTATTAAGAAATCTCTTATTGAAGGTGTTTGTGACGGAACAGATAGTGAGTCATCCACCTCAAGCCTACAAAGGTCTCCTGGATGCACAAAAGAAGGGGAAAACTACCAGCACACAGGAGAAAAAGTCTGCATTCACTCATAAGTACTTATAATATAAATTTTTGGTGATCAGAATAGGATATGACAATGAAAATCAGCACAAATTAATTTAACGATGGTTTAATTGATGTTTAATTAATTATTAATTAATAATAAAAATCAGCTAAATCACCAAATAATTATTAATTAATACATTACAAAATAACCAAGGAGTTCCATGAAAATTTCAGGATTTGTGAAGTGTTCCGTTGTAGAAAAAGTTTGAGAAATGCTGTGACAGATAATGAATAACAGTGGAGATAATGTGAACCCTTATCACACACCTGATTTTACCTCAAACCATTTTCTTGTACCTCCTTCACGTCTAACCGCAGACTTACAACTTAAATTAAATAAAGACCATGTATTGCTTGATTATATATCCCATTTACAACATCTAGCATTTTGAAGAGCTTCCTCTGGATACCTTGTCATATGCCTTTTCTATATCTACAAAACTTAAATACAAATCATTGTTATATTCCTAAGATTTCTCAACTATTTACCTTAAAGTGAAAATCTGATCCTGACAACCTTTATTTAGCCTGAATCTAGTGTTTTTCACAAGCTTCCCTTCCACAATTTTCTTAGCCATTTCTCAAGTTATTTATGTTGGAGGTTTAATGGACTTTTTACAGCACTCACAAAGAATTAAAATAGAATTTAATACTTCCTATATTTCGTCCTAGTCACTAGGACATCTACGGGGATTACAAAGACAATTAATGTAACATGCACACAAAAACTTACAATACTAAGCCCAACCACGTGGGTGACAATAAAGTCCTATCTAGGTGGAGCGCCCTCTAAGGGCAGTTGTAGGTGGCCTGGAATGTAAGGTGGGACCTCTGGCGATGACTGTTTCCCAAATCTTCGGAAGCTTAATGCAACCGTATTTGTTAAGATTTGGTTGGTTTTTGAGAGCTGCTGCTGCTTCTAAGAAAAGTCTCTCTTTCTTGAATTTGCTGTGGTGGAGCATGGTGGTTTTTTTCCATGATACTCTGTGGGTGGTGTCCAAAACATGGTCAGCCAAGTCTGAATGGCCATAGTTGTGTTTAACGATTCAGGAATACATATCCATAATTATTCGTTAAACACAACTATGGCCATTCAGGCTTGGCTGACCATGTTTTGGACACCACCCACAGAGTATCATGGAAAAAAACCACCATGCTCCACCACAGCAAATTCAAGAAAGAGAGACTTTTCTTAGAAGCAGCAGCAGCTCTCAAAAACCAACCAAATCTTAACAAATACGGTTGCATTAAGCTTCCGAAGATTTGGGAAACAGTCATCGCCAGAGGTCCCACCTTACATTCCAGGCCACCTACAACTGCCCTTAGAGGGCGCTCCACCTAGATAGGACTTTATTGTCACCCACGTGGTTGGGCTTAGTATTGTAAGTTTTTGTGTGCATGTTACATTAATTGTCTTTGTAATCCCCGTAGATGTCCTAGTGACTAGGACGAAATATAGGAAGTATTAAATTCTATTTTAATTCTTTGTGAGTGCTGTAAAAAGTCCATTAAACCTCCAACATAATGTCCTCACAGCACTTAAGCCTCTACACAAGCATTTCTCAAGTATATTTGCATAAATCTTACCAGGAATACACTCAGTAGGGAAATATCTCTAATTCTGACATTTAGCTTTATTTTCCTTTTTAAAAATGGATACATTGAGTATCTGCTCCAATCATCTGGAATTCAACTATCTGAGAAGACCTTCTGAATTATGCAAATGCAGCCACTGTAAAACCTTTATACTTCCATATTTGACCATTTCTGATCAAATTTCATCTATTCAAGGTGCCTTTCCACATTTCAGGTGTTTACTTTTTCTACTACTTCAAATATGGATATGTATTCCTGACTGTATTCCTGTTGGCAATTTTCCACCACCGTGCTGACACTACTTGTTTCATCTACCAGCCTTTGAAAGTAATTACTCCAGACATCTAGAATATCTTTATGTTCAATTTTAATGTCACTTTTATCATCTCTGATTTTACAGTACTTTTCTTCCATTTCTAAGCTTTTGCAATAGCTTCCAGAATATTTTACTACCTTCCTGATATTTATTTTCTATGTTCTTACCAAAGTCTTGCTATAACTTATTTAGCTATAATAAATTTAGTTTAATCCTTTATCCAAGTGTGAGCAAACAAAGTTTGTGCCTGAAAGTATCTTCAGGACTGGGGTAAGGTGGTCCTGAAGATACTTTCAGGTGCAAACTTTGTTTGCTCACACTTGGATAAAGGATTAAACTAAATTTATTATACTCTAACCAAGTGAAAAATAAACTTTCAACTTATTTAGCTAGTTTTACACAGTGTTTCGCTTTCTTACATTTGTCTCTGTATTCTCTAAGAGCAGAAGCTCACCAGGAACTTTCGATATGCTTTCTTCTTTTTCTTGACTGCCTCTTCAATTTCCTTAGTCCATCATGGAGTTCTGCTTTTTCTATCATTACAGACAACCTCACCACATGCCTATCCAGCTGAATTAATCAGTGTTTTCTTCAGAGTTTGCCAATGAATCTCAATATTGAGTCTACAAGTTCACCTCTGAAAGCTATTCAACTTTAATTCATTTTAAAACTTTCTTATACACTCTTCTTTTCAATATGAAATTCAATTTTATCCTGTCGAAAAGTAAATGGCAATCACTTCCTATTTCAAGCCCTCTATATACTCGTGTTCTGAAACAGTGTGAAAACATCGCTATGAACTATAGCATAATCAATGAGACTTTTCTTATTTCTTGTTTCTTATATCTCTCCATGTGAATTTCTGCACATTTTTATTGGAAACATCATTGGAACATGGTGTTAGTAATAACTAATCCATATCCTGAACAGAGATCTGGCAGGCATTTATCATTATTATTAGCTTTGAACTTTTCTTCAAATTTTCCCAAATCATTTCTATATGTCTGATAATTTCTTATCTGCTGTTTAGATAACCAACAACTTTTCCTTTTTCATATTCCCTGTCATTCAAAAAGATTATCCTCATATTTAGTGTTGAATACTATAGCTACTCCCTCTTTTCCCTGATTGTTATCACCTGAATATAACATTTTGCATTTGTTGCTTAGAAAGATCTCACCTGTTTTTGTTTTCTTTGTTTCAGTCACACCTATTATGTTGATCTGATACTTAGCCAATTTTTTTGCTAGTTTCCATTTTTTTTTTCCATTGATGTTTCTTATGTTGAGTACTAATCTTGAACTCTGCTGATGTTCAGTTGTTCCAGTAGCTGACTTCTTGCTGTCTGCCCTAATTCTGACAAACAACGATAGGAGTCTTGTTTAACCAGGCGATGCCCCATCCAGCATGAAATCCTGTCATGTTCTACCATCATTTTACATTGTGGTTTAAACCAATACGAATACAATTTGGTCAGCTAAATCCCAAATTGCCAAGCCCATCCTTGTTCATTCATTATCTTGGTAGATCGCTAGCAGGGTGCACCAAGAGAAGGCATGGACTGGACATTAGTTCAGAAGCACTGGTCAGTTCTCCACATTCCTTAAAAAGATAAGTGGAGGCCTCCTCCCAGGTATACAGCTTCGAACCTTAAGAACTCCTTTTTTTATTTGATTATGATTATTATTATTATTGAGAGCTTTTATGATCCTGAATATTTTACATTTTTTTTATAATGGCAAAGGAAAAAAAAACTGTCTTTCTTCTATAAAAGTGATTCAAGATAAAATATGAAAAACAGTAGGGTTAATAAAAATGATAATAAATGCTCTTATATCACTTATAAGATGCATGAATTTTTTTTTAAAGACTGATAAACACACAAATATATAAGTAGTTAACATTTACTTCAACACTGTAGTTTCATGCAGGTTTAAATTAGCCACAGCATTAACAAAAGCTTATAAAGTGACTAGATACTTATTAAGCATGACTATAGTATATTAGATGGTCATGGTAGAGAACTGACTAATATTTTTGACTAGTATCTGCCTGATTGGTGAGCCAGGAAAAAATTTTTCAAACCCTAATAACAGACTTAGTTAGTGGTGGTTATTCATAACAGTGCTTTAGAGTAGTTTGTGGTACATCAGAGTGTCCGATCTTCCCATTCTTTTGATCTCATAATAGCTCTTGTTACCCCATCACGTTGGAGGTTTAATGGAATATTTACAGCACTAGAAAAGGATTAAAAACTAATTTTAATGCTTCCAGTATTTCGTCTCAGTCACTGAGACATCTTCAGGGATTACATATAACTCTTGTAACACACACTCAAATACAACACAATACTAAGTGAAACACGAGGGTGACTCTAAAGTCTTACCTAGGTGATGCACCCTCTATGGGCATTTGTAGGTGGCCTAGAATGCAAAGTGGGACCTCTGATAATTAATGTTTCCCAAATTTTGGGTAAGTTTTATGCAACTGTATTTATTTATTATTATTACGTGACACCTCCAGGGAGTCCAAAGACTCATCGAGAGAGAGGGCACCTACTCTATAACAGTCACCACCATTCATTCCACCAACGCCATCTGCCACTACTTGTATTTTCACAGACAATCACAAACCTCCATGCTCATGTGGGATTTGAACCTTCAGCCTTTTGGCTGGAGAGCAGATATGCTAACTACTTGGCCAACCAGGCTGGCAATTTAAAATCGGTTGATTTCTGAGTGCCCATGAAGTTGTTAGTAATGGTAAATTTTATTTTGCAAATAGTATAATGGAACAAGATAATATATTCTTTAATTTTATAGGCAAAAAAATTTTGCACTATTTTCAAATGCTTGTACTGAAAATACTGTGGTAACTATTTATATTAAACCTGATAAAAATTGGAGATGTTAATGTGCAGATGATGTTATTACTTCTAAATAAATTCGCTACAAGTCTGCAAGATTCCCTGACTAAACTGAATAACTGTTGTAATTGATATGGTATGAAGGTCAGCAATAACAAGACAAAGACAACAAAAACAGGCAGAAGTATTGAAAATGTCAACTGCCTTGTGAATGAAAAACCTGTGGAACAAGTAAAACATTTCAGCTAAGATGGTAAATTAAATATGGAAATAGACAACAGAATCAACAAAGTTAGTATGGTAGGAAGTCAATTGAATAAATTCATATGGAATAAGAGAGAAATTATTCAGAACACTAAATTACCTGTATACAAAACAGCATTCCAACCAGTTTTAACTTATGGATCTGAGAGCTGGGTCAGAAGTAAAACACTTGACCAAAGACTAGAGACCGCAGATATGAGAGTCCTGAGAAAGATTAGGAGCACGAACAGATGGCCTCAATGGCAATATCATATTAAAAACAAGGATATTAGGAAAGAACTTGACATTGTCAGCATTCAGGAATGTGTTAGCAGAGCTAATCTCAGGTGGTATGGTCACTTAAACAGAATGGACGAGGAAAGATTAACAAAACAAGTGTTGTATGCCAGGTTGGCAGGAAAATGACCCAGAGGAAGACCAAGATATAGGTGGATTGATACGGTACAAAGTGCCTTAGATGATAGAAATATAAGATCTCATAATGTTGGAGTGATCTTGACAAGTAACAGACTGATTTGGAGGAAAATTGTAGATAGGAAGTTGGTAATGATGTAAATTTTTCATGTAGTACTATCATATCCTGTACACCCCTTGAGGGTACATGGCAGGAATTTGATGATGACAATGACTATTTATATATAATATTATTTCAATAAACGTTATTTGAAAACAAATATGAATTTTTTTTTTCTTTTCTTGCAAAAGGCCGTTATATGCATCATCATGCTTCAGTTTTGGAACACTACCTTCAACTAAGAAATCACAAAAAAAAAAAAAAAAAAAAAAAAAAAAAAAAAAAAAAAAAAACATCTTCCTTTCTCATGTATACCCTTATACATGAGAAATATGCTGTTTACAGAGCCAAAAATCCTACATCATTCTAAACTTCTCATATATTCATAATATTTAAAAGCCATCAAACACATTTTCAAATATTCAAATTATAGAACTGCCTTCATTACAAGCAATAAACTACGAAATTTACTAGAACATAAATCCACAATATCTCACATCAATGTTTTTCCATGGCAAAATGTTCTTTATAAGTTTAAATGCCAATCAGGAGGCAATACTACACTGGATCCACTATTAGCTGTTTGAAGCCTCATTTAATGGAACACTGAGATTGCAAATCTCCATATAAGAATACATTCCGCCACTAAAAATAAGTGCAAACAAAAACATCAGTAATATCAACAAATATCCCACCACTGAGATATCTTTGAACACACCCTTGAAATTGATAAGGTTATCATCATTGATTTTCAAGATAATGAAACAAAATTACAAATCTCTAGTGATAAGAGCCAATCAGGATGCTATAACCTCCCCTCCCTTCAAAAAAAAAACCCTATCTAATTTCATCCCCTCTTGGCAATAATTTTTTTGTCATCAGTTTTTAATTCTCATTCATCTTCATGTATTGTCTACACTCAGTTCTTGCTATCTTTTGCCCACCACTTTAAATCACATAGTGTTGGCTCCAGTCAAGTATTTTGTCAAGTTTTTACCACCTTTACTTCAAAGACTTTTACACAGGTATGTTAATAAATATCCTTCATTTTAAACCCTATTAAATTTAACTTACAAGTCGTTGTTACAAAGGATCTGCTCCATTGTCAAAAATAGTTTAGCTTTTCTTTTCTACTAGACTATATTATTCTTTCCCTATGCCTATTCTCTGCAATTATCTAAATTCAAATTATTATTATTCCTGACACCTCCAAGGAGTCGGAAGACTCATCATGGGAGGACACCTACAACTGTCTCAACCACTACACCGAACCTCTACTATGAATCAACGCCATCTACCGCCCACCTCCACCACCACCACAACTAGTATTTTTTATCTGTAAGTTGCGTGTGTTCTGAAGGGCTGATTTGTCTGTATGCGGGATGAAAAACCAGAGTTTCCGGGAGAAAAAACCTTGCTACCTCCATATGAGATCGGCTATTTCACCTTCAATTGAAATTGTCCAGATAAAGATTCCTCCTGTCGTGACGAGAATCGAACTTAGGCCTATTCCAATCGAAGGGCACAATGCACAGTCGTTCTTCCAATTGCGCTATGGAGGCGCTTAAATTATAATTATAATGTTGTTATAAACATTAAATTATAATGCTTATAACAGCTGCAATGCTAATCTATCACCAGATATATCTTTAACATTTACACACACATGCAAAGAGAGAGAGAGAAACTTCTTTTCTGATTACTGGAGTATATCATTCTATGAGTACAATACTTCAACTTCCAGCTTTCCTTGAGGGGGGGGATCAGAGAATACAATGACCACCAGAAATCCATTGAAAACATAGTAGTTAAATAAGTACAAATTTCTCTGCTTTTATTATATCTCAATATATACTGAGATTTTTCTGAATTTTTCAGGGATGTGGACCATGACTTTTTTATATTCTGTACCAAACACAACTGGACAACTGGTCACAAAACCTATAGCAAATGCGGTATGTGGACAAGTGGTTAAAGAGAAAGAAGGAATATATTAACAAATTTCTTGAAAAAAGGGGAGGGGGAATTGTATTCACTTGGAAACACTGTTCCAAAGAACAGAGGTAGATAGAAGGAAGAGGATGAGAAGTTGGTTCAATATGTTTGGAGCTGAACTGTGTACAGATGTGGCTGCTCATTATTTTACATGGTTAGAATAAAGATGATGGCCTGTTTGGTGGACACCTATGAAAGGACCTATAAAAGAAAGCATAATGCAGAAGCATAACACTTATCAGAAAGCAACTGGAGGGAGTCCTCCTGAAAGAGAGTCACACCTATTAGTTAGACTGCCATTTTTTTTGCATATCAAGAATTCTTAGTGAGATTTTGGGTACACCACTCCAAATGCGAGAACAGTATTCTAAGGTCAATCAGATTTAGGATTTATAATGTATCAGGAATCAAGCAGGAGAGAAGACTGAATAAGAAAATCAAGTTTTTTTTGGAGGCCCAGAAGGTTATGGACTAAGATGGAATGAAGTAGTACTTCACCCCTTCTGAGAATGAAAAGGATATTAGTGTTAAACACATTGGTTATTGAAGCTTGAATCGCTTGAGTACTGCTATTAGCAAAACAATGAATTGAATTTGAAGTTAGAGAGAGAGAGTGCATGAGAGTACAAAATCTCAGCATACACCAGCAGTGATAAAGAAATCTAATAAAGTCACAGAATGTGACCTTCAGACATCTGTCTCTCAGGTAATTGAAGGTAAAATTAAATGGTGCTGTAACAAATCAGTTAATCAATTAACCCACTCAAGGGGCAGTTAAATGAAGGTTTGGTCATTTGCAGGTCAGATAATTAACATAATAAAATGATCAATTACTCTAAAGAACTCTTCATAGTTTACAGTGACTACAGTACTTCATAATACAATACTAGCAAAGTTAACAGAAGTTCTATGAAATTGAAAAATAAAATTTAAACCAGTTGTAGAAAAACTAATTCATACATCATTTTTAATATCAAAATTTAAGATTAGACATATCCATGTTAATTATTTTTATGAATAATGTTTTACTGCAATTAAGGAAAAAGTCCTTTAAAAGGCTTTAGAACCACATTTCAAGGAAAGATATCAATTATTTTATACCAAGCAAGCAAACAATGTTGGAAATCATCTCTTCTGCTTTCTGAACTTTTAGTAGAAAAATAAAATTATTGAAATCATTTCAGGATAAGTACACACAGAATGTTTTTTTTTTTCATGTCCATCAGTGAGCATGGTTCTATTAATAATAATATATAATGCATGCATATGGCCAACAAAAAGCCTGCACTGTACCTTGGAATGTCAAATATTAGTCAAATATACAATGCTTGTAACATAAAAATGAATATATTGTCAATTTTACAGAAATTGACTAGAAAATATGCAACAGTCATATTTGCAACTAATCCCAAAGAAATAGCAAGGAAAAAATGCCTCTCCCCAAATACATTTTTTTCCCTCCCTAGCATGACCTCTCTTTAAATGCTATGATTTTTTTCTTTAATTTTTTATGTTTATTCCTTTTATAACATATTACAATTTAGAATACTATTATTATTGTTATTATTATTATTATTTAGGGTATGATGATGATACAACAGCCATGAGCCCCTTTTATGTCACCATCTCAATCTTCCCCATTTTTATCTGGGCTCTGGACCGGCATACGTCTGATGAATCAAGCCTATGGCTGGGTCTTAAGTATTCTTGATTGTAATCTGATGTGTGTGTGTGTGTGTTCATGGGACCGGTTTGCCTGTTGTGGGGGAAAAACCAGAGTTTCTGGGTGACAAAACCCCCCCTACCTTTGTATGAGACCAGCTAACCCATCTTTTGTCGAAAGAGACCAGATAAAGGTTTTTCACATCACAGACAGGAACTGAATCCAGATCTTTCTGACCAAAGGGCTTCATTTATACCGACTGAGCTACGGAGGCTCTAGAATACTACTGCTGGTGATAAAGACAATAACAAATATAACATACTGTCCAACCACAAATACGAGAACCTCAGCTGGCAATGTGACAAGAAGTCAATTCATGTTGAAGGGGAGAAAGAAATAAGGCGATGTACAAATTCGTCACCCACATGCGAAATCAAGTGATTTATACGTAAAATTTTCCAACTGTTATAAAAGCAAAATAGTTACCACTTTAAAAACTAGAATTTTCATAAAAAAGCTAATTTTCCAACGTATAATAATAAACCTCATTCCACGAAACTCATTGATTACCCTATTATTGGAATGGATTCACCTTCTTTTGTGCAGAAGTGTCGAGGGGTCTCGCATCTATGGTCGCATAGTATATATAAATTAATAGTTTTTATTTTTATTTTATGCAATTTGTCACACAAACCAGTATGCTGTCGATAACAAAATTCACTTAATCTACACATGATGCTGCCACTTGAGCATATGCTCATATACTGAGCACCACTTCAGGGGACAGGTCTCTAGATTAGGAGAGAAAAAAAAAATCTACTACAGTAGATTCTCGTTAATTGGGAAAAGTCAAGAAGAACAAAACCAAAATGAGAACATAACCAGAATTTGCTTAGTTTGTTTGGGACACGATGCAGTTTTAACTGGGCCAGCCAGTAACCATTACCATATAGTGTTAAAAAATTATGTGATTTTGATTAAAAAATTTAGCACTGATGACACCTACAATACTGACAAAATGGCTGTTTTTATGGTGCCACATTGGTTGTTCCTTGTGTTATAATTATGCTATATTGTTTAGATCAATGAAAGCAATGAATCATGTAACAGTGTTATGCTGTTCAAATATGTAAGGAACTGATAAACGAAAGCCATTAGTTTTGTTGAAAGCCATTAGTTTTGTTGAAAGAGCAAAGCGCAGATGCTTTGAAGGGACTAGAAATGGAGCATTTACTAGTTTGGTACACTGTGAACAAAAATGCATGGATGATATCTGAATTTTTTAAGAATTGGATTATGAGTTGGGACATGGAATTACAATGGAAATCAAGAAAAAACTTACTGGTTCTTGACAGCTGCTAAGGAAGTCAGTGCAAAACTTAATATTTTACAAGAAACACAATTTATGGCCAATAGCTGGCAAGGAATAAGCAACACCATTCAAAACCATTTTGTCCACTATGGTTTTAAGCATTCAATCATGCATAGCTTAAATAGCAATAACAGTAGTAGTAATAATAATTTATTATTGTTGTTAAATTAATCAGTAATGATAAAATTAAGTAATAAAAATTTGTAATAAAGAATAATAATAAATACGAAACACAACAACAAAAAAAGGATATACACAAAGAGACTGCAGTATAGTCTATATATTTGGCAGCAAAGGTTGGTCGATTGGCAGAGCCTCTGCTACTAATGGCTCACAAAAAGTTAAGCAAGTTTGAGCGCGGTTAGTAGTTGGAAGGGGTTGAATCGTTCGATGCTGTTGGCATACTCTCCCTTGATGAGTCTGTGGACTCCCTGGAGGTGTCACATAATAATAATATATATTCATTCTAAGTTAAGGGGATAAAAATCCCTTATTGTTTTTCAGCCAGTAAGCGAAACTAAGATCGAAATCTACGATCTGAACGTTTCATGCCGATGAACTGTCGGTGGATCCAAGCGTAAGTGACCAATTGGTAGTGCCACACCACGGCAACTCGTTGCAAAGGTGGAGTAAGATCCCTCACTATTCTTGATATTTTCTCATAATGTAAAAACACACAGCTCTTAGGAGATGTAATACTGTTTTACATTATGAGGAGAGGTCACTACCCAGACCGGTTTCAACCTTTTTTGAGGTCTCATCAGTGAGTAGCTAGACCTAGAATATCAGAGTTTAAGTGAAAAGAACTTGCATACTTTTGCTATACGATTGCCAGAAAGGTGTGTTTTTACATTATGAGAAAATATCAAGAATATCGAGGGAGCTTTCTCCACCTTTGCAACAAGTTGCTGTGGTGTGGCACTACCAAGTGGTCACGCTTGGATCCGCCGACAGTTTGTCGGCATGAAACGTTCAGATTTTGATCTTAGTTTCGCTTACTGGCTGAAAAACAATAAGGGATTTTTATCCCCTTAACTTATCAACCTCGCCAGAAAAAAATAGCCGTTTGGCTTTTCATCTTAGTTATAATATAATATAGTGACACACCTTTCTGGCAATCATATAGCAAAAGTATGCAAGTTCTTTTCACTTAAACTCTAATATTCTAGGTCTAGCTACTCACTGATGAGACCTCAAAAAAGGTTGAAACCGGTCTGGGTAGTGACCTCTCCTCATAATGTAAAACAGTATTACATCTCCTAAGAGCTGTGTGTTTTTACATTATGAGAAAATATAAAGAATAGTGAGGGATCTTGCTCCACCTTTGCAACGAGTTGCCGTGGTGTGGCACTACCAATTGGTCACTTACGCTTGGATCCACCAACAGTTCGTCGGCATGAAACGTTCAGATCGTAGATTTCGATCTTAGTTTCGCTTACTGGCTGAAAAATCCCTCATTGTTTTTATCCCCTTAACTTATCAACCTCGCCAGAAAAAAATAGCCGTTTGGCTTTTCATCTTAGTTACATATATTCATTCTGTATATAATACCAGTTAAGAGAATGTGACCTGGATGTCATCTTTGAAGATAGATTAAGCTTTTGTTAAAAGAGTGGGAGTATTGTTTACCACCTGTGTTTTGGTGAATGTGTGTACATGATGTTTCTCTTTAATCTAGATGACTGATCATGTTTATCCCTTTGTTTCTATGAATGTGATGTACTAATTGTGCTGGTATTGGTACCACATCCATAGTTCTGGTTTTAGCATTTGATAACTGTTTAGGTGTTTTAAGTTGTGTGGAAGATTGTTGGGCAGAGTAGGTATGAGATGTTCTCTCCCAAGTTGCACTGTATCTATTACTGCAGCACCTTATAATTAAGAACGTAACAGTAGGCTGAATTATGTGGTTGCATCTCAGATAATGATATGTTTAAAATTTTGTGTGTGGTTAATAGAGTTGGTCAGTGTTTTCTATGTATTGGGTCTCCAAACCACTGTGAGAATGATCCTTCTGGGCAACATTTATAATTTTGACAGGTGTTTGTGTGGATTATTATGCCACGCTATGGTAGATAATTTTCTTAGATATGACACTAATCAACACTTCCTTGGAACAATTTGGCTGCAATATTGCATGTTTCTTATGAAGGTATTCACAAATTGTTTGGACCATTTAATGTGACAGTACATACAAAGACCCAAGTATGAGCTGCAGTGTAGTTTCAGGACAATGGCAATTGTTGGTATTGATAATGCAATGATGCGTGTGACTATTCAGTGTAACTGGTGAAAGAATAAACAATTCTCGGGTTTTAATAACTAGTCATAATTTTCAGTAGTATAATATTTACAAAGTTGTGCTTAAGATTAAATGTTGTGATTCTGTTTCCTGGCTGAGCTTTTTACTTTTTGGCAATGAAGTCTTGCATGCCTATGATAATAATATTAAAAATGAAGATATTAGATATCTTCATTTTGATATTATGCATGGGGGGAGAACTGCACAGGCATTGCATGTGCAGCTGACCCTTCACATGAAAAGCCCAAGCCTATGAAACAGTGTTGAGTGTGTGCAAGTGGTTTAGGAAAAAGAAAGGAAAAAAAGCTATATTGAAGGTAAAATTATGAAAATGAAATTATTTTTCCAAAATATAATTGCTTAATCCAGAAGCTTAAATCATCATGAATAAGCACTGAATGAAGAAAAATGATTATTCAATAAATCTTTTCACAACTATGTCTAATAAATCAATATATAGGGCTCAAAATTTATGCTTGCCTATTCACTAGTGAGTAGATTAATTTAATTAATTTGTACTGATTTATTTTTATAAAAATTTTTATTTAACTAAAAAACTTCTCCAACGACAGTACAGATACTATTAAATCATTTTGTGAACTACTCTGATTTATTGGGAAATACCATTAAAAAAATGGGAGGATCTTGGGCAAGTAAATTTTTTGCATGGCAGGTAGAGATTTTGCATAATTTGTTGAGCCCTGTATATATGTTTTTAATTTATCACTTTGGTATGATCAAATTACTAAAGTATATACCTGTGGCTTTCTTTGAGCTGTTGGAGAAATAACTACATTTAAAAGAGATGGCCGATCTTTCGTGTTTAGTCCTTCCTTTAAAGCGCACTTCAGTTCTTCTAAAGTATTAATGTAAAATCCTTTACCACCACACATAATAGCCATCTCCTCATAATGAGCATCGGGCATCAAAGAAGTTGGTGGAAAACTGAGGGCCAAGTCAAGACAGAGTAAAGTAAATATATTTTAAAAAACAGCACATTAATGAATCATTTGAAATTTACAATGAAAATAAATGTCATTGTTATTTCTTGTTACAAAATGCTTAGTGAAAATCCTTAAAAGCAATTATCTGAAAAATATCATTCATTTCAGTTCTAATACAATATCAAAAATATAATCATAATATAGGTAACTCTCCCAACTTCCCTTTTGTATTAGTCTCAATGGCCTGTCATGGGCAAGTAATTTGGCTTCTTAAAAACTTGATTACTGCTTATGACTGGGCAGTTAAATCTATCTACAGTTAACTTATTCTGGACATCCATGGAGATATAAGCTTCATCATCGAAGCTACCTTAGTCAACAAAGTTCATCAATACCACTTCTTAACTCATTCATTGTCTGCACTCTCATCATTCTCTCAAGCAATGCATTCCATGCTCCTGTTACTCATACATTTGCCCTCTACTACATTTTGCAACTTTCAGGGATAGCCTCTTGTTCATTCTCCTTATTCTATCACATGAAAAATCTTCTTCAGATCTTTATCCCCATCAGATCATGGCAGCCAAATTTGAACATGGTAATCCAGAAGCGATGTGATCTCTGATCAGAGCTTATCCTCAATACTGCAGCAATTCTCAGGGTTATCTTCACAACCTTTGAAATATGTCCTCTGAACTTCAAATTTCTATCTACTATCACTCCAAAATCTACTTCTTCCTCCACTTCTTTCACAGAGTTTACAGCCCCCCCCCTCAATCTATGGATCCCAAATTTCAAAAGCTTACATTAAGCCATGTTAAACTGATATCCCCCACTCACCTGCTCAACTTTCATTCTTATTCAAATCCTACTGAAGAGCCATAACATTAGCACCACTACTAATAACCTCTCCAAGCTTCACATAATCTGTAAGCAACTGAATATCTCCCTGGAAATCAGTGAAAATATCACTGATAAGGAGGTTGAACTAATGGTTCCAGTAAATTAAAGATACCAAGAAATTATATACTTGGTTTAATCCTTTATCCAAGTGTAAGCAAACAAAGTTTGTGCCTGAAGCATTTTCAGGACTGGGGCAACTCATAAAGAAGCTAATGACTTCATATCCTTATGGACATGAATAATGCTGTGCATTATGAGAAGGATCACTACCCACACCAGTTTTGACCTTTATTGAGGTCTCATCAGTGGGAGCCAGACCCAGAGATGAACCAAGGTTGAAGTAATGCAGAAGTCATATTTCCATATACGAGTAGCCAAAAGGTGTCACACCCTATTATTAAAAGTTATTATTAAACATGTTAAAAAAAATGTTAAAGTCATTATTATTATTAAATCTTTAATTTATAGTATAACCTAGTGGAAAAACTTCCTAATGGTCCCAGTACTGAACACCATAGAACCTAACTTGTAGCTGTCCTATTCCCTAATAATCCATTAACCTGACTAAACCCATACACTACAACTTAAATATCAACTTATTAACTTTTTCTTGTTTTTGCCCTTGCAAAATCCAGAAAAAGGAAGTGTATGCCTTTCTCTTATCCATTCTTATCAATTTATTATAAAAGGCAACCAGATTACTAAACCAAGAGTTCCCCTTAACAAATCTGTGTTATCTCATCTACACAAATTCTGTATATGTGTAATTACCAATTTTTCCAAAACCCTAACAAACACAGAAGAAATACTAGCAAGTGCGATACCTCATTCCATGATCACCCATATGTAATGGTATTATCTTACCCTGCTTCCACTCCCTAGGAACTCCTCTTGTTGCAAGGTTTAATTAAATAGCTAGGTCCATGGGTACAACAGTTCCTTAGACAATGAAACAAGACAATTGTTTCATTGTTTTGTCTATTATTATGGCCTTGTCAATTTGCAGTGTATGTTTCTGTTCAAGGGCATGAACTGCTATTTCTGTCTTCCATGTACTCTGTATTATATTTTTCTTTTTGATGTTGCTTTTTTTGTGTTTAAATGTTCTGGAATAGGGATGTTACAGTCGCGGAAGTGTTCTTGTAGTCTGGCCCATACTTCTGACGTAAATTAACGTTAATAGTGATCAACTATTAACAAAGTTGGTGAAGTTAAGGAGAGCGTCTTCTGAGCCTGGGTAAAATAGTTCATGTTTACCTAGTTATTGAAGAATGCCCTGAAAAGCAGAGATAAAGAGGTTATTATATCCTTTTATAATGTCCTGATATGCTCTCTGGACTAATCTGCACAGATCTAGTCACCTGGGTTTCTTGGAGATGTGGAATGTGGAATGCTGCTCTTTATGGGGGAAAGGTCAAAAAGATTTGTAGGTTACAGAAGTTAGTTTATAGGGGAGGGAAAAAAGGGTGAATATCATATATATATATATATATACATGTTAAAGGGTTTTATAGGATTGATAGATGAAATTTTTTAATATGCAACTAGTGGGGAAAGCACTAGAAGTTGGCCTTGGAAATTGAGCAAAAGTGTGGCTTGATGTGAAGACTAGGTTTATTGCTATTGATAGAAATGGATCTATCTTCTACTTCTGACATAAATTAATGTTAATAGTGATCAACTATTAACAAAGTTGGTGAAGTTAAGGAGAGTTTCTTCTGAGCCTGGCCAAAAGCTAGATCCATTTCCTTCCTTCCTGGATGTTCTCATCTTATTTGAAGATGACCAAGAAATGGTAATAAAAAAATCTTGATATTATAGCCATTCTTTAAAAAAAATGGTTACAACATCAGAACTATTAACAACATCTCAAATCAAGCATCATATAATTCAATAGCTACAAAGGTGCAGTTTCCTTACATCAGAAATGTTAAAGACAAAATAGCAAAAATCCTACAACATAACTTTAAATTTGCCTTTTAAACTCTACAAAAAATTCTCCATTATGTTAAGATAGCCAAAACAACCTTTTTTGTTGATCTATGAAGAGCCCAAGTGTATACAAAATCTATTGTAAATGTAGTGTTTGACAAGGCAATCTGGAGAAATCTGTCAAAAAGTTCATGACAGAGATGTGGAGAATAAGCATATAAATTTGGACTAGCTTTTCACACCACCAATGAAACCATGAAGTCAATTGGTAACTCACAAAAATGGCATATATAGAATATACGTACATAATTTGATAATTATGTACAGAAATGGCTTGTGAAAAAGTTCTGCGTAGATAATAATCCTTAAACACTGAAAGAACTCCCTCATCCATCGGCTGGATCAATGAAGTGGTGTTTGGGGTGAAAAACATGACCTTGCTCTTGGGGTGGAGATTGCTAATGTAAGGTGGATGACCTGGAGCATTATCTAGAATTAATAAAATTTTAAATTCCACATTATTTTTCACACAATTGCTTTTCATTTCACTCACATAACAGTTGATTAAGGCATCTTCAAACAGTTTTTGAGCCATCTGCGACTTCTTATTGCTCTGATAATGAACTGGAAGAGTATGCTTCCTAATGTTATTGAAGACCCGTGGTTTCTCACTGTGCAATATCAACTGGAAGAGTATGCTTCCAGTTGATATTGCACAGTGAGAAAAAGTGATAATGAACTGGAAGAGTATGCTTCCTAATGTTATTGAAGACCCGTGGTTTCTCACTGTGCAATATCACAAATGGTTTCAGTTTATATCCAGCCACATTATATCCTGACAGAATCATAATATGGTCTTTAAGAGCTTTGAAACCAAGCAGAGATTTTAGTTTTTTGTGGATGAATATCTCATTTTGCATCCCCCCCGAAACAAAAGAGATCTCATCCGGGGTGCTTAGGGGTCAAAGCTGTATAATTGAGAGGAGACCTCCACATAGCCTTTAAAGGAATGCGGAAAACCGTACAGGGCTTCTGACCTAATATCCAATCCTCACCCTCTCGTGGTGCACTCTGTTGGGTATCTACCTGGATACTGAACAAACGAGGATGGGCTCGGAATTTGGGATTTAGCTGACCAAATTGTATTCTTATTGGTTAAACCAAAATAAAAAATGATGGTACAACATGCCAGCTGGGGGCGTCACCTGGTTAAACAAGGCCCCCGTTGTTTTCATCAAGGAACCAGGGCGAACAACAAAAAGTCAGCTACTGGAACATATCTGAAAACACACCCCAACTCAACATCATCAGAGTTAAAGATCAACATAAGAAGCCTGAATGGCAAAGAAATGGAGCTAGCTGAGGAATTAGAATTAGATAAGTACCAAATTGATATAATAGGGGTGACTGAAACAAAAAAAGACAAAAACTGGTGAGATCTTTCTGAGCAATAAATACAAAATGTCATATTCATGCAATGACAATCAAGGAAAAGAAGGGGTAGCCATAATATTCAACACAAAATACAAGGCTAATCTTCTTGAATGGCAGTCAGTCTCAAGTAGAGTAATGTGGGCAAATATGAGAATGGGGAACTGGACAATGAGACCTATTTGCCTGTGGTCCCACAGAAGGTTCTACTAAGGTAGAAGTGGAGGAATTTTTTGATGCTTAAGAAAAAGCAAGTGACACAATGAAAAAGGAAAAGTTGGTCCTTGTTGGGGATCTGAATAGCAGAGTAGGAAATGATTGTCAGACATACAAAAATATTTTGGGAAAATTTGGAGAAGAGAGCAAAACTAATAATAATGGCAAATATCTGTTGGATTTCTGCTCAGGACATGGACTGGTTATTACTAATACCATGTTCCAACATAAAAATGCGCACAAATTCACATGGAGAGAAGAGGCAAGGAATAAGAAAAGTCTCATTGACTATGTTATTGTTGATAGTGATGTTTTCTTCCTGGAGCAGGACACCAGAGTGTACAGGGGATTTGAAATTGGAAGCGATCACTATTTAGTCTTGAGCAGGATAAAATTGAATTTCATATTGAAAAGAATAACAAGCAAGAAAGTTTTTAAGTGAATAAAAGTTGAGCAGCTCTCAGATGTGAACTGTAGACTAACACACACAAAGATTATTGAAGAAAAAATGAAAGAGTTTGAGAACAGGAACCAAACCTTGGAGATTCAGTGGCAAGCCTTGAAGAAAACCCTGATTGATTCAGCCAGAGAAGCATGTGCTGAGGTTGTCTGCAAGGATAGAAAAATCAGGACTCCATGGTGGACACAGGAAATTAAAGAGGCAGTGAAGGAAAAGAAGAAATCATATCAAAAGTTTGTGGCAAATAAGTCATCTTTTGCTCTTAGAGAATACAGAGACAAATGTAAGAAAGCAGAACATGTGTAAAACTAGCTAAACAAAAGTCATGGGGCGATTTTGGCAAGAACATAGAAAATAAATATCAAGAAGGTGATAAGATATTTTGGAGGTTGTTGAAGAAGCTTAGAAATGGAGGAAAGATTGCTGTAAAAGGAGTTAGAGATGATAAAGGTGACATGAACACAGGAGCAAAAGATATCCTTGAAGTATGGAGTAATTACTTCGAAAAATTGCTGAATGAAACAAGCAGTGATAGCGCAGTGGTAAAAAACACTCCATAGGCATACAGTCAGGAATACATATCTATACTTGAAGTAGAAAAAGCCATCAAAGGCTTGAAATGTGGAACAGCAGCAGGAGTAGATGATATTCAACCAGAAATGCTGAAGTATGGTGGTATAAGAGTCTTACAGTGGCTGCACTGCATAGTTCAGAAAGCCTGGACAGAGGGACAAATTCCCGATGATTGGAGTCCAGCACTCATAGTGCTCATATATAAAAAGGGAAATAAAACTGAACGTGAGAATTACAGAGGTATTTCCCTACTGAGTGTTCCTGGCAAGATCTATGCAAGTATATTCGAGAAACGGTTGAGAAGAATTGTGGAAAAAAAGCTTTTTGAAGAACCAGCTGGATTCAGGCCAAATAGAGGATGTCATGATCAGATCTTCACTTTACGAGAAATAGTCGAGAAAGCATGGGAATATAACAAAGATCTGTATTTAAGTTTCGTCGATCTGGAAAAGGCATATGACAAAGTGCCAAGAGAGAAGCTATTCAATACGCTACAGTTATATGGTGTCAATGGGGCAGTATATCAAGCAATACTTAGTCTGTATTTGAGTTGTAAGTCGGCAGTTAGAATTGAAGGATGTACAGGAAGATGGTTTAATGTTAAATTGGGTGTGAAATAAGGATGTACATTATCCCCTCTGTTATTCATTATCTATATGGATCACATTATGAAGGAAAATGGTATTAAACATGATATCAGAATTGGAGATGTTAATGCTAGCTCTTTGCTTTATGCGGATGATGTTATATTTCTAAATAAATCTGCTATAAGTTTGCAAGATTCCCTGACTAAATTGAATAGCTGTTGTAATAGATATGGTATGAAGGTCAGCATTAAAAAAGAAAAAGACAATGAAAATAGGTAGAATTGTTGAAAATGTCAACTGTGATGTGAATGGGGAACCTGTGGAACAAGTAAAACATTTCAGCTACTTAGGCACAGTTTTTACTGAAGATGGTAAATCTAATATGGAAATAGACAACAGAATCAAAAAAGCTGGTATGGTAGGAAGTCAATTGAATAAATTCATATGGAATAAGAGAGAAATTAGTTGGAACACTAAATTAGCTGTATACAAGATAGTGTTCAAACCAGTTTTAACTTATGGATCTGACAGTTGGATCAGAAGTAAAACACTTGACCAACGACTAGAGACCGCAGATATGAGAGTCCTAAGAAAGATTAGAGGCGTGAACAGATGGCATCAATTTCAATATCATATTAAAAACGAAGATATTAGGAAAGAACTTGATATTGTCGGCATCCAGCAGCGCGTTAGCAGAGCTAATCTTAGGTGGTATGGTCACTTAAACAGAATGGGCAAGGAAAGATTAACAAAACAAGTGTTGTCTGCCAGGTTGGCAGGAAAACGACCCAGAGGAAGACCAAGATATAGGTGGATTGATATGGTACAATGTGCCTTAGACGATAGAAATATAAGATCTGATAATGATAATATTGGAGTCTTGACAAGTAATAGACTGATTTGGAGTAAAATTGTAGATTGGAAGTAAGTAATGATATAAATTTTTCATGTAGTACTATCATATCCTGTAAATTCCTTGAGGGCACACGTCAGGAATTTGATGATGATGATAATATTTAAGGAAGCAAGCAAGATGAAATGATGTCTGACTCAGTGTAACAAAAACTTGCCTAATCTTAAATCAATTCTGGGTGACATACAATGGATCTACACATTAATGATCTGGGCTATGAGACGGTATGCTATCTCTTGCGAAACATGCATATATCTCATTCATATGTTCAACATCTGTTTTGTGTGTTGAGTTAAAAAATAACAGTTCATAAATCTCTAAAATGCTTGTTTATATTTGTGTTTTGTCTCAATCTGAAGAAGTACACAACAGGGATGTACAAAACTTGTCAATGATTTTATTAAAGTGCTTTTATTTTATTATGTGGTTTTCTCCAGTTATAAATTAAAAAAAGTACTCAAATCTGTTGTTTGGCTATGAATTATTCTTCCTCTACTCCCAACAATGCATGATAATTACAAGTGAAAAACAATGAGAATGATGAAACAGAATACAACCTCTTAACGGAATACATCATGTTTCAGTAAACTATAATAGATAAGAAATTACGTCCTTGTTTTTAATCACATATCTTAATCCATCCTTTTAATTTACAGATACAAAATATCAATTAACATAAAAAAAGGGAGGGTTTTTCATATTAAAGATTAAATGTGTGAACATGCTTAGGAGCTGGTAGTTGGTCATCCGAGGTGTGATGTACAACACTAAAAGAACAAAATAAATAAGATATTTACTTATTAGGTACTAATGGTAGATAGATGAGTGGGATAAAGAAAATGGTTGCACAATGATACTCCTGGACCTCACAAAGGAATTTGACAGGATAATACATGGAACTCTGTTACATAAATTAGAGCATATGGGAATGGATATGAAAATTATGTGGATAAGAGGGTAAATGATGGAAAGATATTGAAGAGTGTAGTGCATGGAAGTTGAATCCAGGGGAAAGTAGGTGATAAAAGGTGTGCCAAAGGGTTCTATACTTTGACTTCTGTTATTTAATTTGCACATCAGTGATACAAGAAATGATTTAAGAGAACATATCCAGCTGTTTGTTGATGATGCAAAATTAGGTAGAGTGATAGTTAATCAAGATGATACAGAAAAATCATGCAGGATGATTTAAATAGAATGGTAGTATAGGCAAAGGATTGTCAATGTGACAAAGTAAAAGCACTTTAGTAAGAAAATAAAGGCTATATACTACACTGATAGAAGTAGATTACATGAAATTGAAATAAGGTTAGGGATTTTGGGACAACTGTGGATGGGGAGTTGGAGTTTAGAGGACATATTGCAAAAAACTCAGATGATCTGAATGCTGAAGGAAAAGTGACATACATCTGGACAACCATTATGCACAGATCTGGTCACCTGAATTAGTTGGGGATGAGGAGCAAGGATTCAGAGGTGAAACGATCAAGTTGGTGAAAACTCTATGGAACCTTTGCAGTCCTGGTTGGGATAGTGTTTAGTATATCCACTTTTCAACCAACAGGCTGAGGTTTGAATCATCCCATGAGCATGGATATATGCAATTGTCTTTAGAAGGGAGTTGAATTTCATTGCTCAGTGTGAGATCACTTACCTTGCTGACTGAAGGGGGTTGAAAAAGTTCCATGTTTGGTATGCAGAGCAGGGTTTCTGTACCAGGTTAAAAAAATTGAAAAGAAATACAAAAAAATTATAAAAATTAATAAAATGGAAAAAAAAAACCCTTACCACATCCATCCATCAGGAGGCATCTGTGAGTAAGCTACTCTAAACTAGTGCTCCTGCAATTTATCGCTACTGCAAGTGTTTCTCATTCAAATTAGACATCAAACAGAAATCTTAACAGTGGGTACTAAGAAGCCGTTACATCTGCACAACCTGTAAACTTATTGCAGTGCATTAAATCAGTTACATTTCAATCTAAAAATCATCCACATGCAAGAGCCCACTATACCTACCGTGCAAAGCAAAGATGGTGACAACAAAACCCCATGACGAACATGTCTCGGCAGTGTAGCGCCGTCGATTGCAGACAAACCCCACCAAGTGCTGCAGCTGTAAAATTGATGTGAGTGATTAAAAAAAGGGTATAACGTGCGAGTTTTGTTGCCACTTGTTACATGCTTCCTGTGCATAAATAGACCAATCGGCGCATGAGACATATATTTACCTTAGCCATCCCTATTTCTGTTCGCTGTGCCTCCTGTGTGTAAAACAGCTCCTGAACTTAAGCAAATGAATCAAAAACTTCGAACAATGCTTTTCATCCAAAATATGAGCACTAGAAACCAAGCTCGAACTAACCGACAATCAGTGCCACAACACAAGTTCACCTTCCCCATGAATGACTTCCGTGACCTAATTGCATCAACGGTGCACAATTGATGGAGGCCAAAAACAAAAAATTCAACACTGCTATTTTGAACTTTCCAAAGGAAAAATGGAAAAGCACTAAAGGAAGACATGAAATTAGCAGAAGAATGCAACAAGGATTCTAAAAATATTGTCAGGTACCATTGTTTTGGACCCATAAATAAAAGTAAGAACAGAATGGACTTTCCACACCTCGTAAAAGTGATTTGCAACATGTGCTAACATGCACATCAAAACTAATAACAGCGATCAAGAAGTTCAAAGACACTTGTTCCCAATCATGCATACATTCTTGACCAGAGCTAACAAGGATCCAGCTTTGAAGACAACTTGAAGAAAAATGTCAAAATAATGACAACAGTTGAATCATCGACTATATAGAAGTTAAATTGGTGCAAAAATCAAGTGATGCCATTAGCAGCCACCATGGAGACCAGTATGCAGACACCACATAGGAAACGTGCAAGATCCCTGCGGTCAAACATATGCCTCACAAAACCCTGCATATCCACTTCACCAACATCCATATTGTCCACTACCACCTTCAGTCTACCAAACCCCACCTACTCTTTCTGGGACAAACTCAAATCTCCCCCACACCCCTCCCAGCACTATTCATATCAACCTTCCACACTACATACTCTTGGGTTGAAAGGGTGGCATCTGTGCATACATCCGCTCTTACATGCCTTGCCAGAGAGAGCACCCAAATTAACCTAGAATCACCCAACTTTTACCTTCTTTGGCTGAAAATATCCCTTCCCAACTCAGTCAAATTCATATGCTGTCTCCATCACTCCCCTAATGCAACCAACCACTCTAAGCTTTTTAATTTCTCCTTAAAAATTGATTTTCTCCAGTCCCACTTTCCCAACAGCAAAATCATCCTCCTAGGAGATTTTATTGTCCACACCACCAACTGGCTTTCCTCCTCCAGCAGTACAGATCTTGCAGGCAGAGATTCTGAAAAATTTGTCATCACTAATGACTAAGGTCATTAGTGATGACAAATTCAGGTATTCTGGTTAGCAACTTGTTCAGATGCTAACCAGAATACCTGAACCACCCTCCAAATATCCTAGATCTCTTCCTGACCAATCACCCTTCCAAATACACAGTGAATGTAGTCGGCCCCCTTTGGCAATTCTGACCACAATCTAGTGCTCATCTCCTTCCCCCATTGCAACAATGCTTACATATTGATGAGCAAATTATAACCGAGTTTTCCTGTAGCGAAAATTAAGAATACAAAGGGAGCAATTCAAAAACAAAAGAAAAGTAAATGAAACTGTAGTTGGAATAGGCGAGAGCGAAGAGTGAGAAAGTGAAAATCACTAGTATTTTACCTCGCTATGATAAAAATGAATTAAGAAGAAGGGCTATGATGGTAAACGATTCAATGAATAGGCTGTGTAAAAGGAATGGATGCGAGTTTTTATTTGTGTGGAGTGAGTTTGAGGGAAGATTGGATTTGTATAAGAGGAATGCCTGCACCTGAATGCGTTTGGTATCAGGAGTCTAGAAAAACTAATAACTGGTATGAGACCTAACACAGAGAGTCAGGGAAACTAAATTATAAAGGGAGGAATGGTGTGAATGCGAGTGTAAGAACGACAATATTATTTAACTATGTTAATGACGGGAATGAGCTTTGTCATGGAAATGTTGAGGAGGAGAGAACGATTTCAGGTGTATATTCATCTGGTTTGGGGGCCCATCAAATGTATGCAAAGATGTCTACATGTGTAAGGTAGACTGCAGACAAGACAATACAAAAGAACAAACAGGTAGATTATTATGCTTGCAGACCATGGTATCAAACTCTGGGGCTGCATGTGGCCTGCAATGAATATTTTTGCGGCCCAGCCAAACGTTTGCCAATGAAAGTGATTGCTACATATAGCCGTGTTGCATGCATTTCCTTTTTCAGTTTTGAAAGTAACTACTGCAAACAAAATTTCCCCCGAAGTAGGAAAGCAGAGAAGAGATGCCAAGTGTCAGGGAGAAAACATTAATTTTATTGTTCTTGTTCTTTTTTTATACTGTACTTTTCAAAATAAACCTGCATTTTTATGAAAATTGAAGTTTTTGGTTTTTTGTGGCCCACATAAACTTAAACCTCATTTATTTGGCCAGTGTTAGCCTTTTAGTTTGTTGCATTAGTCAATATGTTGTGACCTCAGATCGTAATTATTAGTGAGACCTGGCTATCAGAATCAGACCTAACTGGTATCGAGGGTACAGTATTTTTAATGATAGAGGGGATAGGTGGAGGGGGCATGTTGCTAATGATATCGGATGACTTCAATCCAGTTAGAGTTGAGACCTATGATTGTGGTACTACTATTAACAATATTTCATGTGGTATAGCAGTGAATTTGAAGTCATCTGGTGTGAGGTGGAACAAGATCAGTTACATAGTGAGGTGTTGTTACAGACCTGGTGGATCTGTTGCTGGTGATGAAGAAATGCATCACCAAATAGAAAAATGATCATGAAAAAAGTAATCATAATAGTAGACTTTAATTATTTAAATATTGATTGAATAGCAGTAGAATCTCATGAGAAGAAGGAAAATGCATTCATTGAGCTGTTGCGGGACAACTTCCTCAAGCAGCATGTGACAGAAGGAACTCATGGTCAGAGAGTGTCAGATCCTATTATAGAGTGAATGGGGGTTTCAGTTCAAGACTTAACTATTCTGCCTCCAGTTGGTGACAGTGATCATGCAGTACTAACTTGGGATGTGACTAAGTTTATGAATGTTCCATTCAGAAAAGGTTACATGCTTGCTGAACTACGAAGCAGGAAATTATGACCAACTGAGGAGTATACTGAGTTCAGTGGAATGAAATCGGTTGCTAGATTAAAAGAATATCAACAGTGCATAGGAAACATTTAAACAACACTTAAATGATGCGATGTCAGAATGTGTCCCAAGAGATCGAAGAACAAATAGAGTACAAGTCAAATGGATGTGTAATCTTATTAAGCAAGAGATTCGTAAGAAAAGGACAATGTGGAAAGAATACCGTGTGCATAAGGATGACATCCGTTATGAACGTTACAAGAAGAAGGAGAGAATAGTCAACTGTTGTACAGAAAGCAAAGAATAGTTACAACTGTTGTACAGAAAGCAAAGTCTGATAAGAAACTGACTCTGCATGCTAAAGACAACCCACAAGAATTCTATTGATATGCTGAAAGTAAAAGAAAGAAAGAATAACTCTTCTAAATGCAGATGGCATGAGGGTTACAGATGCAGAAAAGGTGGTTCAGCTAATGAGTGCCCATGTTGTTAAAAGCTATGAACCTGGTGTATGCGACATTGAGCTCACCGATACCTCTTAAATGGATGAAGAAATTCAGGTGTATGAGGACAAGGTATTAGAGCTGTTGCACAAATTGAATACGAATTCAGTAATAGGGATTGATGGGATATCAGCACGTGTGCTAAAAGAGTGTTCAGCTGAACTGGCTATTCCTCTGTTTAATATGAGTCTCAGAACATGGAATATTCTGCAGGAATGGAAGGAATGTATGGTAATTCCATTGCACAAGGATGGTGCAAAGGCCGATATATCCAACTATCAACCAATTAGTATCTCAGGAGTGGTGGTGAAGAGTTTGGAAAAATTGGTTAGGGCTCGTATTCAGAATGGTTTGACAGTGAATCTCTACTTTGCAATGAGCAACATGGGTTTACTAAGGGAAGGTCATGTTTTACCAACTGGCTCACATTCTATAGCCAGCAATGTTACCATTCAACTAGACAAGGGGAAATGGATACACCATGATACTTTTGGATTTTGCTAAGGCTTTTGACATAATACAGCAACCATCTATTGCACAAATTGGAGAAAATGGGTTTGGGTTATAGCATATTAATGAACATGGATAAGAGAATGGGTGACTGACAGATATGAAAAAGTGGTATACGTGGAATGTGAGTCTGCAAGATTTAAGGGAGGCCATCATCAACCCATTTCTTCAAGTTCTCATCATGCTTATTCTGGCAGTCAAGGAGTTCCAAATCTCAGACACTTCGTGTGTCAGGTCTGCAATTGTGCATTTTCCACCACAGTCAGCCTTGGCGTGCATCGCACCTCAGTCATCCAGCCGAAGCCAATGCTGCAATAAGAACTGAGTGCATCAAAGCACGTTGGACTGCCAAAGAAGAAAAGATCCTCGCCGATCATGAGATAGAGTTGACGGCTCGAGGGATAAAGAACGTCAATGAGGCTTTTTTTAAGGTGTTCCCATTAAGATCTTTGGATGCCAGCAAGTGTCATAGACAGAAAGCCATTTACAAAGCCTTAGTTCAACAATTGGCAGCCCATCCGCCATAGGTAGGGACAGGTAATATCTCCGTATCTCCTATCTCTGCCTCTCCATCTTCTAGCCACCATCCTGCTGTTGAAGAAGAGGCTTTGATTTTTAAACTGACATCATCTCTAGATGATCCTCTTCTTCTGGAATATAACCAAGAAATTCTTAAATCTCCCACCCAGATTCCTTCTGGGAATGGATATCACAGATCACTTAAATGACTACCTTCGTGCTGAATTCTCCGAACACTTGATGCCTTGTCAACATCAGCCTGTGTCTCATTCTACAATGACTTTGTCAAATAGGAAGCAGGGGAAGAGGGCCTATGCAGCTCCCTCTGTAAAAAAGAATAGAGGGCAATGTGCCAAGTCCTTAACAGTGCTTCCCTTCCACCTCTAGCAGACTTACATGATGATTTTGTTAAATTCTGGAGTACAGTCTTTTATGCTCCACCTCAACACTTCCCTGATGATGACCAACCTACGATACTGAGGTCCATTCCTGCCCTTCAAATATACCAGCCTGTCCCCATCAGACAAATTGGATGGAAGAGCTGCTTTGAGGAGATCAAAGCAGCTCTTCCATCCAATTTCTCCGTCTCTGGACCTGATGGCTTTCCTGCGGTTAGGCTTCGGAAGGTGCCGTTGAAGATTCTTCAAAAGAGAATTGGATATTCTCCTTTCCAGTAAAGCAAAACCACCATACCAACACGCTTATGATAGTCTAAGTATCAGACTTTAGACCTATTACTATCTCTCCCTGTGATACTTAAACTATCATAAAATCTTAGCTAAATGACTTCAGCAACATATACAGCATGATTATAGACAGAGAGCTTTTATCCCTTTGGATGGTTGTGCCAAGAATATATCTCCTCTTCTCTCTGATTCCCAATGCTGTCTTAAGCCTCTATATATGGCGTCGCTAGACTTTCAAAAGGCCTTTGATAATGTCTTCCTTCCTACTTTCCTTCAACCACTGTCTATTGCTGGGTGCAGGGTGTTCCTCTATCTCCCCTTTTCTTTAACTGCATCATAGATGAGTTTATTCACTCTCTTCCTAGCCATATAGGCTACTCTCTAGACGCTTCTTCCTTTAACACTATGGCCTTTGCGGATGATCTTATTCTCATAGCCTCTACTAAGGTAGGCTTGCAGGAACTCCTTGACTGGACAGTATGTTTTCTCTATTCGAGGCCTTTCTATTAATGTAGAGAAGTCTTGCTCTTTAGCTCGTCTCCTCTGGTCATGACAAGAAGCTTAAGGTCGAGATTATAGAGTTGTCCCAACACGGGAGGCTGTTTCATGCTTTGACCATCCCGGAAGAGTGGAAATACCTCTGTATCATGTTCATCCCAAAGGGAAGGTCTTCTTTCCCTTCTATCCTAGAAGTCGGGATCATTTCTTTGAGGAAAGCTCCTCTCAAGCCCCCAGCAAAGACTGTTTTCTCCTTTCCAACTATCTCCAACCTCGCTTTTACCACAAGCTGGTGCTTGGTAGGACAGTATCTCGGTACTGTCCCAAATGGACAGGGCTATCCGTTCAGATCCATGAGATCATGGCTCCGACTGCCGCCTGACACCCTTAATGCATATTTCCACGCAAGGGTGAAGGATGGCGGGCTCGGGGTTCCATCACTTAGATGGCTGTCCAGAATCACGAAGTTAGAACTATCTTCTTCCCCTATCTGCAGAGAGGCTTTCTATACTTTCCCATTAATAGAAGAAGACTTCAGGCAGGCTAAAGGCTGGTCCCATTATCAAGGTACCTTAATTGAGTCAGCACCTGCAGAACACAAGAGATGGGCATCTCTGCTGCACTGTTCTGTACATGGTGCTCCTTTAACAGAGTCATATCTGGTGCCTCCCCAGCATGATTGGGTAAGGGGCAGCACCAGACTCCTCCCCAGGTTCAAGTATATTGACCTTATCAGGACAAGGATCAATGCCCTGCCGACTCGAGCCCCGCACAGCTCGATGGGGTAGCAACTCAAACTGTAGGGCTGGCTGCCACTACAGTGAGACATTGTCTCATATAGTCCAGTGTTGCTACTGCACCCATGGGGTCCGCATGAGGAGGCATGATGCCGTGGTCTCCATTCTGAACAATCGCTTTAAGAATAAAGGTGGGAGACCGCAGTGAATCACATTATAGGACCTCTGCAGGTTCGTGTAAGCCAGACTTAGTGATTAAAAGAGATGGTGATGTTTGGGTAGTTGATGCCCAGGTGGTGGGAACAGGGCCGACTAGCCTATAGCCATAAATAATAATAACCAAGATCTAGTTAGTAAGATACAGGAGGAGCATGGGGCAACTCTGAGGTTTACCAGTGCCGCCATCCTTTTACATGGCGTATGGAGTGCAGATAGCTATAAGGACTTAAAACAGCTTGGGCTAATGCAGAAGGATATAAAAATTCTTTCCTTGAAAGAACTTTTAAAGGACCCTACAGGACACACTGGTGGCATGCCATTGCAACCAGAGAATGACTACAATGATAACTAGAACAGACATAGGGTAAAACACTTATAAAGGCTTAGGCCTATATCAAGTCTGGATGTGATGTAAGGGTAGTACTGTCCATAACCAGTACAAAGACTAATAAAAAAAAAAAAAAGTTGTGTACCACAATGATCAGTGCTTGGTTCACTGTTATTTAATCTGTACATTAATGATATTAGGAAGGATTTGACAAGCAATGTACAGCTATTTGCAGATGATGCAAAAATAGGTAGGGTAATGAGGAATGCTGCTGATATGAAGTACTTGCAGAATGATGTGAATAGGCTGGAATTATGGGCATGGGGAAATGGGTGTCAGTTCAATGTCAGTGAATGAGTTTATATTTACTGATTATTAAGTGATGGAATTTTTCAATTTATGGAGGGTGGGGAAAGGACAAGAGGTCATCCTTGGAAACTGAGAATGAAGGCTGCTAAGAAGGGGGTGATTTTTCTCTCAGAGGATGGCACATGATTGGAATGAATTGCCACTGAATGTTGTGAGTGCAGGCAGTGTAAATGAATTCAACAATAAGTGATAGCTGGTGTGTGTATTATGTAGCCTCCCTGGATGAGTCTCTAACTGCATGGAGGTTTCTCTTAATCATCATCAAATTCCTGACATGTACTCTCAAGGGGGGGGGGGGTGTACAGGGTATGATAGTACTACATGAAAAACCCACATCACTACTAACTTCCTATCTACAATTTTCCTACACATCAGTCTGTTACTTGTCAAGACTGCAACATTACCAGATCTTCTATTTCTATCGTCTAAGGCACTTTGTAACCTATCAATCCACCTATATCTTGGTATTCCTCTGGGTCGTTTTCCTGCCAACCTGGCAGGGAACACTTGTTTTGCAAATCTTTCTTCGTCCATTCTGTTTACGTGACCATACCACCTGAGATTAGCTCTGCTAACACATTCCTGGATGCTGACAATGTCAAGTTCTTTCCTAAAATCCTCGTTTTTAATATGATATTGCCATTGATGCCATCGGTTCACGCCTCTAATCTTTCTCAGGACTCTCATATCTGCGGTCTCTAGTCTTTGGTCAAGTGTTTTACTTCTGACCCAGCTCTCAGATCCATAACTTAAAACTGGTTTGAACACTGTCTTGTATGCAGCTAATTTAGTGTTCCGACTAATTTCTCTCTTATTCCATATGAATTTATTCAATTGACTTCCTACCATACCAGCTTTTTTGATTCTGTTGTCTATTTCCATATTAGATTTACCATCTTCACTAAAAACTGTGCCTAAGTAGCTGAAATGTTTTACTTGTTCCGCAGGTTCCCCATTCACATCACAGTTGATATTTTCAACAATTCTACCTATTTTCATTGTCTTTTTCTTTTTTAATGTTGACCTTCATACCATATCTATTACAACAGCTATTCAATTTAGTCAGGGAATCTTGCAAACTTGTAGTGAATTTATTTAGAAGCATAACATAGTTCGCACAAAGCAAAGAACTTACATTAACATCTCCAATCTTGATATATGATGTAATACCGCTTTCCTTCACAATGTGATCCATATAGATAATGAATAACAGAGGTGATAGTGTACATCCTTGTCTCACACCAGATTTAACATTAGACCATTTTTCTGTACTTCCTCCAATTCTAATTGCTGACTTACAACTCAAATAAAGACTAAGTATTGCTTGATATAATGTCCCATTGACACCATATAACTGTAGCACATTGAATAGCTTCTCTCTTGACACCTTGTCATATGCCTTTTCCAGATCGACAAAACATAAATACAGATCTTTGTTATGTTCCCATGCTTTCTCAACTATTTGTCACAAAGTGAAGATCTGATCCTGACAGCCTCTATTTGGCCTGAATGCAGCTTGTTCTTCACCAAGCTTTTCTTCCACAATTCTTCTCAACCATTTCTGAAGTATACTGGCATAAATCTTGCCAGGAACACTGATTAGGGAAATACCTCAGTAATTCTCATATTCAGTTTTAATTCCCTTTTTATATACGAGTACTATGAGCGCTGGACTCCAATCATCGGGAATTTGTCCCTCTGTCCAGGCTTTCTGAACTATGCAGTGCAGCCACTGTAAGACTCTTATACCACCATACTTCAGCATTTCTGGTTGAATATCATTTACTCCTGCTGCCTTTCCACATTTCAAGCCTTTGATAGATTTTTCTACTTCAAGTATGGATATGTATTCCTGACTGTATGCCCGCTGAGTGTTTTTTACCACTGTGCTATCACTGCTTGTTTCATTCAGCAATTTTTCGAAGTAATTACTCCGTACTTCAAGGATATCTTTTTCTCCTGTTTTCATGTCACCTTTATCATCTCATTTTACAGCACTCTTTCATTCCATTTCTAAGCTTCTTCTTTAACCTCCAGAATATCTTACCACCTTCTTGATATTTATTTTCTATGTTCTTGCCAAAGTCCTCCCATGACTTTTGTTTAGCTGGTTTTATACAGTGTTTAACTTTCTTACATTTGTCTCTGTATTCTCTAAGAGCACAAGCTGACTTATTTGCCAGGTACTTTTGATATACGTTATTCTTTTCCTTCACTGCTTCTTTAACGTTATGTGTCCACCATGGAGTTCTGATTTTTCTATCCTTGCATACAACCTCACCACATGCCTCTCTGGCTGAATCAATCAGGGTTTTTCTTCAAGGCTTGCCACTGAATATCCAAGGTTTGGTTCCTGTTCTCAAACTCTTTCATTTTTTCTTCAATAATCTTTGTGTATTTTAGTCTACAGTTCACATCTGAGAGCTGCTCAACTTTTATTCACTTTAAAACTTTCTTATATGTTATTCTTTTCAATATGAAATTCAATTTTATCCTGCTCAAGACTAAATAGTGATCACTTCTAACTTCAAAACCCATGTACACTCTGGTGTCCTGCACCAGGGAGAAAACATCACTATCAACAATAACATAGTCAATGAGACTTTTCTTATTCCTTGCCTCTTCTCTCCATGTGAATTTGTGCACATTTTTATGTTGGAAAATGGTGTTTCCCTAACTAAACCCTGGTTTTCCAAAAGATGTGCCAAGGCTGTTCAAATGAAAAACCAAACTTACCATAACTAGCTTAAATCAAGAACTTCATCTTCCTTTAGAGCTTATACCCAAGCCCGAAATAAATGCAAAAAAAAAACAATCAATGCTTCCAAAACAGAGTATAAAGCTGGAAATTAGCAGCCTGTCCAAACGGTAGCTGAGGCTTTTGGTCTCACGCCAAAGCAATCGGTTGTAACTTCTGCTCAACACTATTCCCACCCCTAACATACCCCGCTCTACTGCATTATCATCTACAGAAAAGGCCAATCTACTGGCCTCACACTTTGCTTCTAATGCATGCATAATTGACAATGGCAAATGTTCCCCCAACCATTCCAGAAACCCAACATACAATACTCACTATATCCTTTTGCCAGAAAGAGATCAGAAACCTATTGTCTAAATTAGACACAAGAAAGTCTCCTGGTCCTGATGGCATTCCTCCAATTGTCCTGAAGGTTTGTGCACCAGAACTGACTCCTGTCCTATGTCAGCTGTATATACTGTCTTACTCCACTAGTATCTATCCCACAGCCTGGAAATTGGCTATATTCAACCCATTCCCAAGAAGGGCAACAAGTCACTGCCGTCCAACTACTGCCCCATCTCACTTACTTCAGTCCTGTCTAAAGTAATGGTAAAAATCGTTAATTCCCAGTATGGATTCCGTCGCTGCCGATCAACAGATCTGCTCGCATATCACCCATCTATGGACAAATGCCGTGGAGAAGTTTGGCATATCTCAAGCAGTTAAGCTTGACTGGGTCTGGAACAAGGGCTTACTAAGCAAGCTGCATTCGTTTGGTCCATCTCAAGACTTCTGTAGTTGGATTGCCGCTTTCTGTCTGGAGGCATGATGTGTGTGATGGTAGATGGTTCCTTATCCTCTCACCATTCAACTAATGTCGGGGTTCCACAAGGTTCTGCCCTCTCACCAACCCTCTTCCTTCTATACATCAATGACCTACTTCAGCTGACCTTCAATCTAATATGCAGTTTTGCAGACGACAGCACATTGCACTCCTCCCTTTCTTTTGACAAATCTTGCTCTACACAACTCACCTCAAACTACAGAGCATCAACCACCACTGCTCTCAATTCTGATCTCCAAGCCATTCTCCAATGGGGTTCAGATAACCTAGTCAATTTCAATGCTAATAAAACCCAATACTGTCTTATTTCTCACAAAAAAAAAAAACATTTTCTCCTAATATTTTTGACAACACTCAAATTTCCAGACAATTTGAGATTTCTCTTCTTGGAATTACAGTGACATCCAGCCTCTCCTGGCATAGACACATTACCATTGCATCCTCAACTCAAGACGTTACTTCGCCCCCAAACAGCTGCTAACCTTATACAAATCACAAATCTGCCCAGCCATCGAATACTGCTCTCACATATGGGGGTGGGGCTCCCAAAAGCTCCTTCAAAATGCTTGACTCAATACAGAGGTGAGCAATCAAACTTATTAATGACCCATTTTCTTACAAACTCACTTCTCCCACTTTCACACAGATGACTGGTCTCTGCACTATGTGTATTCTATACATATTTCCATGGAAAATGTTCATCCAAAATAAAATCAATAATATCCCCACTTAGTACTAAGCTCATTGGAAAACACATGCAGCAGCTGCTCGACATTCCTTCACAGTACACCTTGAAACCCATAGAACAAGCTTTTTCTCCTCCTCCATCCCTGCAACTGCTGTACTAAGGAACAGTCTTCCCCAAGGAATAAAATATACAGTCATTCAAATCAAATGTGAACCAATACTTTCTTACCCAACCCACTACCCATAACACAGTACCAATGTACTATAGGGTTGATCAACCAACCTCTCATGTATGGACCAACATGAAAAAGATACTAAATGTACTAGAGGCTTACAACCTTTTTTGGGTGGGAGTCACATTAAAAAAGGATAGACTGAAAGTTTGTGGGTTACTGTTACAAAAACTATTGATAGATGAAAAAAAAGAGAATAAGAGAGAAAAACCTAAGTTTATAAAAAAACAACAAGGGAGTCAATCCTGGAAATTGTGGAAGACTATGGTTAGCAAGTAAATGACTAGACATTTTGCTTGGCAAGTGGGTAATGGGTTGCAAGAGTTGGTCACGAGTGCTTTTTCAGTGAATGAATTCAAAGAAAAGTATGATAAGTACTGTATGAATAATGATTACTGTTGGCCTGCCACAACATAGATTGATAAGTCTTTGACCACATTGTGATGCCAGAAAATATTTTGCTGAATTTCCAACTAGCACATCAGCAATACAACACTCCACAAATCAATAAGTTATATAAATTTGCCAAAAATTTGGGAGGCAGTAATTTTAAGATCAATCTAAGACTTTTAAACTTCTTTTTATCAAATAATGATTTGTAGGTTGTTAGTTCTTTTCTTATGTTTGTTGCGATTGTGAATTATTTCCACTAATAAATGACCATTAGTGCTTGTGTACTGTGACAAATTTCTGATCTGAAGATGATCATTAGAAATCCAGCAAAATATTAGCAACTAAATAAATAAATATTTTATTTATTTTGTTCCTTTAGTTTCTATGAATTATATCATGAAATGTCAGATGAATATTAAAAATTGAATTTTGTAACTTCAGACATGTTAAAACTGAAATACAATAAAGTTTACTATAAAATTAAAAGTAATGTTAAATAAACTTTGAAGGAAAAAAAAAAAACATGGTAAAGGTAATCTACAATTAAATATATTTTTATTGGTTGCTTTATCAGATTTTAAGGCCCCTTTCCATGAAAGAAACTGAGAGTGTGTTTTATAAAATAAGAAATGAGATGTCCTTTGAAATTTCTGAAATTAAAAGTTAAAATAGAAAGATAATGATTCCTAAGTTACTTTACGATTCCTAGATTTTATTTGGGAATGGCAACATTTAGGACTCATACAAAAAATTTTTTTCATATAAAATACAGGGTAAAGGACTTAAAATTTATTGAAAAAAAAAAAGTTTCTGAACTAATTTTTTTTGGAAGAAATTTGAAAAATCTGACCTTAAAGCAAGATGTACATCATCCTCTTCTATAGTTTTCCAACTGTCTGAATCCAGTCCATTGTAGATTCCATTATTATTAATAATTATGATGATAATAGGAAGCTTATACCTTATAGAAAAGAAAACGAAATGCTTAAAAAATAACACAGCATTTAATAAATATAAAATTATACAGAAAAATTACATTAAAAACTAACGAAGTTCTGTAATTATCCTATATTAGGCAATCTCATATAGATACTTCTGTGATGTATTAACTGATTTTCTTACCACAGAGATGACAGATATATGGATTCATTATTAAATAAAACACTGTTAAACATGATGCTAAGCAAAGGATTATCTAAGGAATGATTAGAAAAATAATTAAATACATGAAGGAAATTACATCAATCAAATTGTTTATCTCTGTACTCTGAAAGGGTACACTATGATAACAAAACTACACGATCAAGTTTAGATTATTATTAATCTCCGATCAACAATTTTCCTCCAAATTAGTCTATTACTTAACAGCACCCCAATCTTCTTTTATTTAACATTTTATTCACTTAAGGCACTTCTGACTGAATCCACCCAGACCTAGTTCTTCCTCAGGATCTTTTTCCTGCCATCTTGGCATCAAAACCTGTTTTGCTAACCTTCGTTTTTTCCCCATTCTGTTTAAGTGACCATACCTTACTAGAATAGCGCTGATGACAGACTCTTGAATGCTAAAAATGTCAGAATTCTTCCTAATATATTAATTTTTAATATGATTCTATCACTAATGCCATCTGCCGATTCTCTTATTTTTCACAGAATTCAAATATCTGTGGTCTCTAGTCTGATCAATTGCTTTATTTCTAACCTAATCTAAGAACTATAACTTAAAACTGGTTTGAACATTGTCTTATATACTGCTAGTTTATTGTTCTGGCTAATTTCTCTCTTATACCATATAAATTTATTTAACTGGCTATTTACCATACCAACTTTGTTTATTTTGTTGCCTATTTAAAAATTTAATTTGCCATCTTCACTAAACTTGGGGGAGACCTCACCCCTACCAAGCACATCCCTCAGGTGGCGGATGAGGGAAGCCCAAACGGGCAACTCCGAATAATGAATAAGGAGCCGTGGACCAAAGGTGCACTTCAGAACCACGGTCAGGAGAAGTGTTGTAGACCACTGTAAAGATGCCAGCAAGTAGAAGAAGAAAAAGGCCCCCAGTCCTGCGCAGCTCTTTGCAATTCCACCAAGGTGGTGGCAAGAAATCTGCAAGAGCAGGGGTTGCTAAGAATCCCGCAGAGGAAGGTAGACCACCATCTGGAAATTTGACCCTATTTATTGGTTCCTTCAACACTAGAACTCTGTCTTCTGACTCCCATATTGATTTCCTGCTTCAAGAACTGCAAAATGTAAAGTTTGATGTCCTTGCTATCTGTGAAACCTGAAGAAGCTCTGAATTAACAGCAAAATGGAACAATGCAACCAAATTTTCTTGGGAGCCTCAGATAACACTAAGGGCTGGAGGAGTTGGCTTCATCATAAATGAAAAGCTAACTAAAAATATTATTTCTTGTATAATCCATTCTGAACGACTAGGAACACTAATATTAAAAATTGGAGAATCCATAACAATAAAAATAATAGTAGCCTACGCACCCACCTCAACAGCTGACAAAGAAGAAATTGAAAATTTCTATGAACGCCTATGAGAAACATTACTGAAAAAAACAACATACACAATAGTGTGTGGAGATTTCAACGCAAAGATTGGTACAGGATTTATTGAAGAAAAATACATTGGACCATAGGGGAAAGGGGAAAGAAATGAACGCGGTGAACTCCCGGCAGAATTTGTAGAAGCAGAAAGGCTGTACATTATGAACAGTTTCTTTAAAAAGAGAACTGGAAAAAGATGGACTTGGCAATCTCCAAATGGAGAGACAAGAAATGAAATTGATTTCATCCTAACAGATTGCAAAAGAATAATAAAAAATGTCGAAGTCATTGGGAAAACTTACTGCGCCATTCATTCAGACCACAGTCCAATAAGAGCCACTCTCAAAATACATAAAGAAAATGAAGAATGCATACGAGCACAGTCCAACCATAAAAAACGCTCAAAACAGATAAACCCAGAAGAATTTAGAAAAAAGGTGGAAGAAACCGACTGGAAATTAAAAAATGACATCGACGAAGATTTAACAAACTTTAACAATAAATTAATGAACTGCAAAGAAAGAACCTCGTATGAACTTCCTCATAAGACCAGGAAACGCCTATCAGCAAGAACAATAGAACTACTGAAGAAAAGAAGAATACTGAAAGATACAGAAAAAGATCATCTAGAATATAAAATTATTTGTAAACAACTAAGGCAGAATATCAAAGACGACTATAACATATATAGAACAACAAAATTGGCAGAAGCAGCTAGGCTCCACAGTAGCCTAAAAAAAGTAGAAAAAGAAATAAATCTAAAGCAACCACTACCATCAGCCTTCATAGACAATCGAGGAAACAGACACACAAACAGAGGTGAAATGGAAAAAATAGTAAAATCGTTTTATGAAAACCTTTACTCATCTAAACAAGTAATCACAGCTCCACTACCAGACGAAAATTTGGAAAATCTGGAAATACCATCTGTCCTACCTGAAGAAATAAAAATGGCTGTCAACCATATGAAAAATGACCGATCACCAGGAATTGACGGTATATAATTTATAACATCTGATGAATTAAAGATGGGTGGACAAATACTCTTTAAAGCTCTAGCAGAAAGGTTTACCTGATATATACAATTAAGGAAAGTACCTCCTGAATGGAAAACATCAAAGACCATAATTCTGCATAAAAAAGGTAATAAAGAAGACATCAGTAACTACAGACCTATCTGTCTATTAGAGCACACACATAAAATATTCGCCAGAATCATCCTAAACCGAATACAAATCTCCATCAATGAAAATAGCTGCAAAGAACAGGCTGGTTTCAAAAAAGGCTTTTCAACAATAGATCAACATTCAAACTATTAGTCAGCTAACAGAAAGATGCAGAGAATACCAGATCCGCCTTTATCTTCTTTTTATAGATTTTAAAAAGGCATTTGACACTGTTGAGCATAACGCAGTATTCGAAGCTTTAATAGAACAAGGCGTAGAAAAAGCATACATCTAACTCATAAAAGATATCTACAAAGAAAGCACAACAAATATCACCCTTTTTAATCACCCGATTAAAATTAACTTAAGTAGAGGAGTACGTCACCCTGACGTACTGAATCTCTTCACATCTACTCTGGACAGCATCATTCGAAAAATTGACATGAAAGATGGAATAAATATTGATGGTGAAATATTAAATATCCTATTATTTGCCGATGATGTGGTATTAATATCTCACTCACCCAAATTCCTAGAATCAATGCTGAATAACATAAGCCAAAACTGCCAAAAAATTGGATTAGAAATACACCCTGACAAAACAAGATGAATGAAAAACAAATACCGTAAAGATCATACAATCACTCTAGAATCACACACCATCGAAAAAGTTGAAGAATACATCCTCGGCCAGTCAATAAAAATGAATAATGATATATCAAATGAAATAGCAAGGAGAAAAAGAGCTGCTTGGATAGCCTTCAACAAAATAAAATCAACAATTACCAACCAAAAACATAGATATAGACATAACAGCCCATCTTTTCAATAGTCACATCTTACCAGCATTAACTTATGGCAGTGAAACATGGAACACAACTTTAAAAGAAGAACAAAGCTTAATAACAACTCGACGTGCAATAGAAAGAAGAATATGCAACATAAACAGAATAGACCACGTAAGACACACGGCAATCAGGAAGAAGTCTGGACTCACAGATATAATAAAAACAATCTACAACAGCAAAAGAAGATGGGCAGGACATCTCGCCAGAATGAGAGACAACAGATGGACAGTCAGAGTTACAAACTGGTATCCGAGAGATACCAAAAGGAAACCTGGAAGACCAGCCTTAAGGTGGGAAGACCCAATGATTAAGAAAGTTGGAAGAAAATGGAGAAGAAAAGCCCAAGACAGGAATAGCTGGACTCTTTAAGACCTGCAGTCATGGAGAAATCCTGACTGAAACCACAGGTCCATCAAGGTAATCTTCACTAAAAACAATGCCTCAACAACTGAAATATTGTTTTCAATTTTCCTGCTAATTTTCATAGTTTTGATCTTTGAATTGCTGATTTTCATGCCAAAGTTGTTACAGATGTTATTCAAATTTAGAGAATCTGGAGAGGTGCATTGGATGTATTTAGGAGGATATCATCTGTAAAGCAAACAGCTAAGTTTGATATCGTCAATTCTAATATTATGTCTAATGCCACTTCTTTCATAATGCAATCCATACAGATGATGAATAAGAGAGAGATGATGTATACCCTCAAATCTTATACCTAATTTCCCATCAGATCATCTTTTTGTACTTCCTTCAATTCTGACTGCTGATTTTCAACTTAAAGACTATGTACTGCTCTGTATAATGTTCCATTTATCCCATATAATTGTAGTATTTTGAAAAACTTTTCTCTGGGCACTTTTCACTTGTCATATGGCCTTTTCCAGATCTACAAAACTTAAGTACAGGCACTCCCCTAGTTACGGATGACCCGACTTAACGGCATTCCATACTTACGAAAGGGCTCCCATAAGGATAATTAATAATTCCGGAACTAGTTTCCTTCATGCATGTAAAGAAATCAGCACTTTGCTGCATTGTTAAAGCTTTGAAAATTGTTTCTTTAACTGTTTTATCCCAGCTGTGGAACATTATTGTTCGTAAAAGAAAATTCCCTTTAAAATTCTGCTCGTGTTGGACAATGCTCGTGGACATCATCCAACATCTTTAGATCACCTTCACCCTAATGAAAAGGTCGTATTTTTACCACCCAACACTACATTGTTACTACAGCCAATGGACCAGAGCGTCATTTCTGCATTTAAGGCATATTACTTACAGCGTACATTCCCGAAAGCAGTCAGGGTTACAGAAGATGATGACCTTGAGAGTTCTGAAACAATTATAACATCCCTGATGCAATCAGAAACATTGCTGATTCTTGGGAGGAAGTGAAGCAATCAACAATCAAAGAGGTACAGAAGAAACAGTGCCCTAAATTCTGTGATTTTTGTGGCTTCACAGAAGATCTCGTCAAAGCCATAAAAGCTATGGTGGATATAGCAGCAATACACTGCAATTAGACATCAATAAAAATGATGCCACTGACTTACTAGAGTCCCATTCACAAGAATTAACAAATGAAGACCTGATGAAGGGGTGCTTAAGGGTCAAAGCTGTATAACAGAAGAGACCTCCATATAGCCTTTAAAGCAGGCATGGGCAATCTTTCCTAGTTTGGGGGCCAAATTATCATTCTGTCTCCAAATCAAGGGCCGGACCAAATTATTAAATAAAACAAATTAATATTAAATGAATTAAACAAGTTGCTACTTCATATTTCATTTATTTATAATATGATGCTTTGGTATAAATCTCTACTTAAATTTTATAATATAATGAACGACATAACAATTTAATGTGAAGATTGGTCTTGTACTTCAACTACGAGACTATCAATATTGATTTCAATATTACTCAAGGATAATCGCATAGAATTTTCGAGGTTTTCGTCCGTTATTCTTGTCCGAATTTTTGATTTATTGCATTTCATCCTCGAAAAAAACTGTTCACACATATATGTGCTACCGAAAAGACAAATGATTTTTCTTGAAAAGGCACGTAAATTTGTATATTTTTCTTCCATGAAATAAAATCTATAAAAATCTATCAAAGCAATGTTGTTAAATTGTGATTTTAGCACTAAATCCGCCTGAAGCTCAATAAGTTCCATCTGTAAGTTTTCTGGCACATTATTACATCAGCATCCATCGGATGAGCAAATATAGCGAATGTAGAGTCTTTGTTTTTGAAGTCGGCAAACCTTGTATCAAATTGCTCTACTAGTGCCTTCAATTCATCTGTATAACAATTATAAGGGATATTTTTATATCCCAACAATCTTAGTTTATTACAAAAGGCTTTGACATGTCCATGCAGTTAATGAACCAATTGTCCTTGTTTTTGCAATTTAAGATTCAGTTCATTTAGGTATCCGATGACATCTACAAGGAATGCTAAATCACACACCCACTCATCATCTTTTACTTGGTTAATTGTGTTTCCTTTTACGTCCATAAAATCTGCAATGTCTTGTCTCAGATCATAAAATCATTTTAACATTTTACCTTTACTCAACCACTTCACAATAATAAGACACATGTACATAATCCAAAAATAGGTCTGTCAAACACTCCTTAAATTGGCGGTGATTAAGTGCACATGACTTAATAAAGTTAATACTGGCTACTACAACTTCCATAACATTTGTGAATTTAATCGATTTTGCAGACAGATTTTGTTGGTGGATAATGCAGTGAAAATTTGTTAAATTTTCCAGATGGATCTGTAGTTCTATTGCTCTTTCATGAACTATTCCAATAAATCCCTTCTGTGCACAAATCATTGCAGGGATTCCATCAGTGCATATGCCAGATAGTGAACTCCATTTAAGCCCAAATCTCTCGAAGACTGTGTTGACTGATTCAAATATATCTTCACCAGTAGTTGTTCCTTTTAACGGTCGAAGCGCCAATAATTCTTCTGTGATGTTAAAATCCACATCAACTCCTTGAATAAATATTGCTAGTTGTGCTGTATCAGGGGCATCGGTGCAGTCATCCAAAGCAATTGAAAATGCTTCCAATTTAGCAATCTTCTCTTTTAAACTTTTTTTGATATCATCAGCCATAATTTCTATCCGTCGAACAACAGTCTCGACAAATGAATATTCTCAAAGTCTTTTTTCTTTTCAGGACATATTATACTTGCAACATCCAGCAGACATTCTTTGATAAATTCTCCTTCACCAAATAACTTAGAATGCTTGGCGATTTTTTCGCTTGTCACAAAGCTGGCTTTGACAATGCTGTGGTGCAGCGTTCTTTGCTTGTTGAACATTTGCTGCTGGGTATCGAAGTTTTTCTTCAACTTCTGTATTTCATCTTTTTTCGTAGTTGTCCACCAATTTTTGGGTGATCTGCATGTCTCAAAGTAAAGTGTCTCTTCAAGTTGTATTCTTTGTTGACAGATACAGATTTGTTGTACAGCAAACATACAGGCAAACCTTTATTCAGAATAAAATAATAATCCTCCGTCCAGTTGTCTTGAAATTGACGATTCTCTGCATTACTTTTCTTTTTTTTTGCAATAACCCCTGACGTTGTCCCAAATTTATAAGCAATATTCAGAACTGTCAAACAAACCTGTCTGCTACACCGCAGGCACTGAACAGAACACAACATCAATGCAGGCACTGAACAAAGCACAACACCAACGCAGGTAATGAACTGACATGTTCACACACGCCACTAGTCAAAGTGAGAAAGAGACTTTGATTGGAGAAAACATAGTATGTTTTGCGCAAGTCACATGACGTCAGCTTAATGTGAGTTAGTAGAACACACCATGTTTTCTCCCACCATGAATCAGACAAACTTCGCTGAAATAGATTAGGGCCGGATCAAAAGAAGTAGAGGGCTGATCCAGCCCATGGACTGCCCATATGGGCTTTAAAGGAATGCGGAGAACCGATCATGGCTTCTGACCTAATGTCCAATCCTCACCTTCTCGTAGTGCACCCTGTTGGGTATCTACCTGGATACCGAACAAACGAGGATGGGCTGGCAATTTGGGATTTAGCCAACCAAATTGTATTCTTATTGGCTTAAACCAATATACAAAATGATGGTACAACATGAAAAAATTTCATGCCAGCTGGGGCATTGCCCAGTTATACAAGGCCCCCATTGTTTTCGCCAGGCAACCAGGGCGAACAGCAAAAAGTCAGTTACTGGAACAAATCTGAAAGCACACCCCAACTCAATATCACCAGAATTAAAGATCAGTACTATCAACATAAGAAGCCTGAATGGTAAAGAAATGGGGCTAGCTGAGAAATTAGATAAGTACCAGATCGACATAATAGGGGTGACTGAAACAAAATAAGATAAAAAATGGTGAGATCTTTCTGAGCAATAAATATAAAATGTTATATTCAGGCAATGACAATCAAGGAAAAGGAGTAGCCATAGTATTCAACACAAAATACGAGGCTAATCTTCTTGAATGGCAGGTAGTCTCAAGTAGTGATGTGGGCAAATATCAGAATGGCGAATTGAACAATGAGACTTATTTGTGCCTATAGTCCCACAGAAGGTTCTACTAAGGTACAAGTGGAGGAATTTTTTGATGCTTTAGAGAATGCAACTGACAATGAAAAAGGAAAAGTTGGTTCTTGTTGGGGATCTAAATAGCAGAGTAGAAAATGATTGTCAGACATACAAAAATATTTTGGGAAAATTTGGAGAAAAGAGCAAAGCTAATAATAATGGCAAATACTTGGAGCAGAAAGTTGTAGGATTTCTGCTCAGGACATGGATTAGTTATTACTAACACCATGTTCCAACATAAAAATGTGCACAAATTCACATGGAGAAAAGAGGCAAGGAATAAGTCTTATTGAGCTAGCTGAGAAATGAGATAAGTACCATATCGACATAATAGGGGTGACTGAAACAAAAAAAGACAAAAACCGGTGAGATCTTTTTGAGTAATAAATACAAAACGTTATATTCAGGCAATAACAATCAAGGAAAAGAAGGAGTAGCCATAGTATCATCATCATCATCAAATTCCTGCCATGTATACCCTCAAGGGGTACAAGGATATGATAGTACTACATGAAAAATTTACATCATTAATAACTTCTGATCTACAATTTTCCTCCAAATCAGTCTGTTACTTGTCAAGACCCAATATTATCAGATCTTATATTTCTGTCTTCTAAGGTACTATGTAACGTATCAATCTACCTATATCTTGGTCTTCCTCTGGGTTGTTTTCCCGCCAACCTGGCAGAGAACACTTGCTTTGCTAATCTTTCCTCACCCATTCTGTTTAAGTGACCATACCACCCGAGATTAGCTCTGCTAACGCATTCCTGGATGCTGACAATGTCAAGTTCTTTCCTAATATATTCGTTTTTAATGATATTGCCATTGATGCTATCTGTTCACGCCCCTAATCTTTCTCAGGATTCTCATATCTTCGGTATCTAGTCTTTGGTCAAGTGTTTTACTTCTGACCCAGCTCTCAGATCCATAAGTTAAAACTGGTTTGAACACTGTCTTGTATACAGCTAATTTAGTGTTCCAACTAATTTCTCTCTTATTCCACATGAATTTATTCAATTGACTTCCTAACATACCAGCTTTGTTGATTCTATTATCTATTTTCATATTTAATTTACCATCTTCACTAAAAATCATGCCTAAGTAGCTGAAATGTTTTACTTATTCAACAGGTTCTCCGTTCACAACGCAGTTGACAATTTCAATGATTCTGCCTATTTTCATTGTCTTTGTATTACTGACCTTCATACTATACATATGTATTACAACAGTTATTCAATTTAGTCAGGGAATCTTGCAGACTTGTAGCAGATTTATTTAGAAGTATAATATCATCTGCATAAAGCAAAGAGCTGACATTAATATCTTCAATTTTGATATCATGTAGCCATAGTATTCAACACTAAATACGAGACTGATCTTGAATGGCAGGCAGTCTCAAGTAGAGCGATGTGGGCAAATATCAGAATGGGAAACTGGACAATGAGACTTAATTGTGCCTATGGTCCCACAGAAGGTTCTACTAAGGTAGAACTGGAGGAATTTTTTGAAGCTTTAGAGAAAGCAACTGACACAATGAACAAGGAAAAGTTGGTCCTTGTTGGGGATCTAAATAGCAGAGTAAGAAATGATTGTGAGACATACTTAGAATTTCTAAATTTCTATACAGAATTGTGGACAGATAAATATTTTAAAAAAGATAACTGGCAAACACTTAATGAAAATGAAAAGGAAAACACAAAAGAAGAATTAGAAATCAGCCTGAGAAAAACAAGAAACGGAAAATCACCTGGAGAAGATAAGCTAGGTTCAGAACTATATGAATATGCAGGAACAAGGTTAAAAGAAAGACTCCAATTATTTTTAAATGCAATCTATTCAACTGGTAACCCCCAAGAGAATGGAAAAAAGCAATTGTGATTCCTATCTTTAAAAAAGGTAGTAGAGGTGACCCTAAAAACTATAGAGGTATAAGTATACTAAATTCCTGTTACAAAATATATAACAGAATTTTAACAAACTAATAAAATATTCTGAAAACTTTATTTTAGAAGTACTTCAGAATGGATTTAGAAAAGGATGATCATGTATAGACCCAGACTTTTTCCTAAAATTAATCATAGAGAAAAGAAGAGAATACAATTCAGAAACACATATTACATTCATTGACTTTGAAATAGCATTTGATGAAGTTAATAGAAGCATTTTATTTAACATATTAAAAGAAAGACAAATACCAAATAATATCCTAAAACCTATCGTAAGTATATATGAAAATAATCAGATACAAATAAGATTACATCATCAGCTCTCATATACGACAGAGACGAACCAAGGAGTCCGACAGCAACTCTTTTTAATATTTACCTAAATGAAAAAATAATAAAATGGAATAAAATTTTCCATCAAGGTATTAAACTTTCTCCTACTGTGAACTTAAACACTCTCCTTTTTGCCAATAACCAAATAATAATTACAAATTCTGAAGATAACTTATAGAAAGCTATTCTCTAAATGAGATAGCCGAAGATTATGGTATGATAATGAAAAATATAAAATACTTCAATTGCTTATAAGGGGGAAGATAAATGGAAGAACAGGAGAAGGAAGACGAAGAAAATCTTGGCTGGCAGACATCAGACAGTGAACTGGCATGAGCTCTGAGGGACTGTTTAGAGTGGCTGAGGATTGCCCAAAATTTGCTAAGGTGGTCGCCGACCTCCGATAACTCAAAGAAGAAGAAGAAGAAGAAGAATATCAACAGAAAAATCAAAAACTATGGCCTTTAAAGGACAAGATCCAGTAAGAATAGGTGAATTCATTTAACTACCTAGGTTGCAATTACATATGAAAATGAAAAAGATATAAACTGAGATATAATATAAGCTAAAATTTGCAAAATACTTGAAAATAACAGATGTAATTAACTCTATATTGAAACCAAACCTAGTTCAAAAACAAACCAGACTAAAGTATACAATACATTAGCCCTACTAGTCCTAATGTACGAAAGTGAAATCTGGACAAAAAAACAAAAAGACAAACAAAGATAAATAACAGCTGAAATGAAGTTTATGAGAAAAACTGCAAAGTATACTCTGTTTGATCACAAAAAAGAAGTGAAGAAATTATGAAAGAATTAAACCAGGAATCAGTAAGAGAAAAAAATTAAAAAATATAAACACAAATGGATGGAACACGTTCAAAGAATGAAAACAGAAAGATTATCAAAGCAAGCCTTAAAGTACAAGCCATTAGGAGAAAAAGAAAATCAGGACATCCTCTTAAAAGATTCAACAATGACTTCTAAGGCTGGAACAGGCCACTGTAGAACTAAATCCTTGATAGGCATGATGACCTGTTGGATTTCTGCTCAGGACATGGACTGGTTATTACTAACACCATGTTTCAACATAAAAATGTGCAAAAATTCACATGGAGAGAAGAGGTAAGGAATAAGAAAAGTCTCATTGACTATGTTATTGTTGATAGTGATATTTTCTCCTCTGGTGCAGGACACCAGAGTGTACAGAGGATTTGAAATTGGAAGCGATCACTATTTAGTCTTGAGCAGCATAAAATTGAATTTCATATTGAAAAGAATAACATGTAAGAAAGTTTTAAAGCGAATAAAGGTTGAGCAGCTCTCAGATGTGAACTGTAGACTAAAATACACAAAGATTATTGAAGAAAAAATGAAAGAGAACAGGAACCAAACCTTGGAGATTCAGTGGCAAGCCTTGAAGAAAACCCTGATTGATTCAGCCAGAGAGGCATGTGGTGAGGTTGTCTGCAAGTAGGGATCCCATATGTCCCGGTTTTATTACTTCTGTCCAGGTGTTCCGACATGTTTAGTTCAGGATGCTAAATGTCCAGGATTTTTTTAGAATATAAAAATATTAACATTTCTAATAAGAATAAGTACAAGTTGTAATATTTTTAGGTGCTTTTAAAAATGTATGTTTACAAAACAAAAAGCAGAGACATTTATTTTGTAGTTCGGTGAATTACCAGAATGTTAGAATTTTGGGAAAAACGATTTAGTTTCATACATTTCATTCAGCCAGAGAAAAGAATGTCAGAATGGGGGAGACAGTCGCCCAACTGTATGTTTAACTAATCACAACCACGGCATCTATTTCGTTCGTCTGGTCGGCCATAAATTTTTAGCAATCTTTTGTCTCGAGCTTAGTTTGCATAGCGCAAGATATCCGACGGTCCCAAATGTTTCTCATTGGTCGGCATGTTTTTGAATATTAAAGCGGCACGATAGTTCATTTTCTTTCAATCAATGAGAAACATTTCGGACCGTCAGATATCGTACGCTATGCGAACTAAGCTTCACGTGTCAGGCACTAAACTGTTTTTATATCGCTACAGGGTATGTGATATAACCTAGTTTTGAACTGTTCATTTCTTATTCTTGCATTCTCATATTTATTTATTTATTTATTCTTATGGTTAAATGAAACTGGTAAGTGAAAAATACAATCACAATTTCCAGAAACAAATGATGAAAATCTTAACATATAAAAGTTCATTACATAAAAGGCACAACAACCTGCTTATTAAGTCTATTTTTTTTTTTTTAAACAAATATAAAGCAAAAGTAACTTGTCATAATTAATCCAGGGACAATTATCGTCCTACTGCACCAAGTATGACAAGACTGCATGTTCTCACAACACTTCACAACATAAAAGTGGCTATATCCAATGTTTAAGTAGAGAGCAGTTGCGTCTTGTGCGAGAAAACTTGATCCATTAGATGAAGCCCATTTCACACTGTATCATCATCTTCAAACATGAGGAGTTCTGCTGATACTATGACGAGGACTATGAGAGGTGACTACTAGAATAACATCTTCATGGGAGACGGGACTGTGATCTTCTGTTTCCTCCATAACCACTGCCACCACCATACCAACTACAGATCAAGTTCCAGGCTAGAAAGCCAATTCAAGGCCTCATCCGTCACCTTGTGGATGTCCTGTAGTCCACCACCGTGAAATTGGCGCCTTGGGCAGTCGTACATAATATGAGTAATCGTCTAAGCCATGGGAAAACAATCACAATAAGGGTGATCTGACAGCCTCCATTTATGTAGAAGATAGCCACATCTGCCCTGACTAGTTCTGATACTGTTTATGGATGACCAAATCTTCCTAGGAAGACCAAAACCAGGCTGCAGAGCACAGGAATCTTCTATCAGGAAGCCGTTTGCTGGACCAGTATTCTCTCCACATGTCAGATATTGATGGCAGCGGTGGATTGCTCATTGCTTTATTAAATTCCTTAATCAAGGCTTGTCTTTTCCGTATGTGTGGTGGAGCAATGTTAGATAGAACAGGTGGCCAGGAGGGGTACTTCTCACTGTCATACTAATTGTGTGCATGGTAGAGTTCAGCTTAGTGTCAATAACGTTAGTGTGTGTACTTCTTTCCCAGACAGGGGCACAATATTCTGCTGCAGAGAATGCGAGGGCTAGTGCAGACGACCTTCGGATTTCTACACCAATTGTGAATATTGTATTTTTTTAATTAACAAAGTTATGCCGTTTGTTACAAAATGCCCAAAAGAAACTGTAATTTCAATGAAAAATTGAAGGATCTTTTTCCTTTCATTTTCATAACAAAAAGCAGTGATTGTGATGATAGCCCAAGAGTGAAATGTAGCGTGTGCCAGGCAGAAATTAACATTGGCCACAGAGGTAAGGCAGATATAACTGACCATGTCAATACAAAAAAGCACAAGTCTGCTGTGTCTGCAAAAAGTTCAAGTCAATCATTGACATTTTTTGAGTATCAAAAGTTAGGTAGCCAAGAAATGGAGTTGGTTGCACAAGAGGCTACTTTTGTTTTTTGTGCAGTTAAACACTATCACAGTTTTCAATCTATGGATTATACGTCCTCTATTTAAAAAAAAAATTTTTGAATAAGAAATTTTCATGTGTACAAACGAAGTGCAAGGCTATGTTATCACTACATGTAAAAAGTGAAATATTGGAAGATCTGAGGAATGTAAAATATTGTTGCATATCCATAGATGCATCTAATCATATTGATCTTAAGATTGTACCAATCAATGTGAGGTATCTCAATGTTGATAAAGGGGTTTCAATAGAAATATTAGAATTTTCTAGTTTCTGGAGAAACTTCTGATCTAATTTGTGATTGCATTTTAAATGCTGCCCAAAGGGGGTGCTTAAGGGTCAAAGCTGTATAACTGAGAGGAGACCTCCACATAGCCTTTAAAGGAATGCAGAGAAATGACCAGGACTTCTGAACTAATGTCCAATCCTCACCTTCTCGTGGCGCACCCTGTTGGGTATCTACTTTGATACTGAACGAAAGAGGATGGGCTTGCAATTTGGGGTTTAGCCGACCAAATTGTATTCTTATTGGTTAAACCAAAATAAAAAAATGATGGTACAACATGACAAAATTTCATGCCTGCTGGGCGGGTCACCCGGTTAAACAAGGCCCCCGTTGTTTTCGCCAGGGAACCAGGGCGAACAGCGAAAAGTCAGCTACTGGAACAAATCTGAAAACAAACGCCAACTCAACATCACCAGAGTTAAAGATCAGTACCATCAACATAAGAAGCCTGAATGGCAAAGAAATGGAGCTAGCTGAGGAATTACATAAGTACCAGATCGACATAATAGGGGTGACTGAAACAAAAAAGACCAAAACTGGTGAGATCTTTCTGAGCAATAAATACAAAATGTTATATTCAGGCAATGACAATCAAGGAAAAGAAGGAGTAGCCATAGTATTCAACACAAAATTCGAGGCTAATCTTCTTGAATGGCAGTCAGTCTCAAGTCGAGTAATGTGGGCAAATATGAGAATGGTGAACTGGACAATGAGACTTATTTGTGCCTATGGTCCCACAGAAGGTTCTACTAAGGTAGAAGTGGAGGAATTTTTTGACGCTATAGAAAAAGCAACTGACACAATGAAAAAGGAAAAGTTGGTCCTTGTTGGGGGATCTAAATAGCAGAGTAGGAAATGATTGTGAGACATACAAAAATATTTTGGGAAAATTTGGAGAAAAGAGCAAAGCTAATAATAATGGCAAATGTCTGTTGGATTTCTGCTCAGGACATGGACTGGTTATTACTAACACCATGTTCCAACATATAAATGTGCACAAATTCACTTGGAGAGAAGAGGCTAGGAATAAGAAAAGTCTCATTGACTATGTTATGATAGTGATGTTTTCTCCTTGGTGCAGGAAACCAGAGTGTACAGAGGATTTGAATTGGAAGTGATCACTATTTAGACTTCCGCAGGATAAAATCGAATGTTTTACTGAAAAGAATAACACGTAAGAAAGTTTTAAAGCAAATAAAAGTTGAGCAGCTCTCAGATGTGAACTGTAGACTAAAATGCCAAAGATTATTGAAGAAAAAATGAAAGAGTTTGAGAACAAGAATAATAGCTTGGAGATTCAGTGGCAAACCTTGAAGAAAACCCTGATTGATTCAGCCAGAGAGGCATGTGGTGAGGTTGTCTGCAAGGATCGAAAAATCAGAACTCCATGGTGGACACAGAAGTTAAAGAGGCAGTGAAGGAAAAGAAGAAAGCATATCAAACATTCCTGGCAAATAAGTCAGCTTTTACTCTTACAGAATACAGAGACAAATGTAAGAAAGCTAAACAGTGTGTAAAACTAGCTAAACAAAAGTCATGGGAGGACTTTGGCAAGAACATAGAAAATATATATCAAGAAGGTGGCAAAATATTCTGGAGGGTGTTGAAGAAGCTTAGGAATGGAGGAAAGAGTGCTGTAAAAGGAGTTAGAGATGATAAAGGTGAAATGAAAACAGGAGAAAAAGATATCCTTGAAGTATGGAGTAATTACTTTGAAAAACTGCTAAATGAAACAAGCAGTGATGACAGCACAGTGATAAAAAAACACTGACCAGGCATGCAGTCAGGAATACATATCCATACTTGAAGTAGAAAAAGCCATCAAAGGCTTGAAATGTGGAAAGGCAGCAGGAGTAGATGATATTCGACCAGAAATGCTGAAATATGGTGGTATAAAAGCCTTACAGTGGCTGCACTGCATAGTTCAGAAAGCCTGGACAGAGGGACGAATTCCTGATGATTGGAGTAGAGCTCTCATAGTACCCATATATAAAAAGGGAAATAAAACTGAATGTGAGAATTACAGAGGTATTTCCCTACTGAGTGTTCCTGGCAAGATCTATGCAAGTATACTTCAGAAACGGTTGAGAAGAATTGTGGAAGAAAAGCTTGGTGAAGAACAAGATGAATTCAGGCCAAATAGAGGCTGTCAGGTTCAGATCTTCACTTTACGACAAATAGTCGAGAAAGCATGGAAATATAACAAAGATCTGTATTTAAGTTTTGTCGATTTGGAAAAGGCATATGACAAGGTGCCAAGAGAGAAGCTATTCAATATGCTGCAGTTATATGGTGTCAATGGGGCATTATATCAAGCAATACTTAGTCTTTATTTGAGTTGTAAGTCAGCAGTTAGAATTGAAGGAAGTACAGGAAGATGGTTTAACGTTAAATCTGGTATCAGACAAGGATGTATCCCCTCTGTTATTCATTATCTATATGGATCACATTATGAAGGAAAGTGGTATTAAACCTGATATTAAAATTGGAGATGTTAATGTAAGTTCTTTGCTTTGTGCGAACTATGTTATACTTCTAAATAAATTCACTACAAGTTTGCAAGATTCCCTGACTAAATTGAATAGCTGTTGTAATAGATATGGCATGAAGGTCAGCGATAAAAAGACAAACACAATGAAAATTGAAAATGTCAACTGTGTTGTGAATGGAGAACCTGTGGAACAAGTAAAACATTTCAGCTACTTAGGCACGATTTTTACTGAAGATTGTAAATTAAATATAGAAATAGACAACAGAATCAGCAAAGCTGGTATGGTGGGAAGTCAATTGAATAAATTCATATGGAATAAGAGAGAAATTAGTCGGAACACTAAATTAGCTGTATACAAGACAGTGTTCAAACCAGTTTTAACTTATGGATCTGAGAGCTGGGTCAGAAGTAAAACACTTGACCAAAGACTAGAGACCGCAGATATGAGAGTCCTGAGAAAGATTAGAGGCGTGAACAGATGGCATCAATGGCAATATCATATTAAAAATGAGGATATTAGGAAAGAACTTGACATTGTCAGCATCCAGGAATGCGTTAGCAGAGCTAATCTCAGGTGGTATGGTCACTTAAATAGAATGGGAGAGGAAAGATTAGCAAAACAAGTGTTCTCTGCTAGGTTGGCAGCAAAACGACCCAGAGGAAGACCAAGATATAGGTGGATTGATATGGTACAAAGTGCCTTAGACGATAGAAATATAAGATCTGATAATGTTGAAGTCTTGACAAGTAACAGACTGATTTGGAGGAAAATTGTAGATAGGAAGTTAGTAATGATGTAATTTATTCATGTAGTACTGTCATATCCTGTACACCCCTTGAGGGTACATGGCAGGAATTTGATGATGATGCTGCCCAAAAATAACATTGCTGATAAAATAATAGGCGTTTCAGCAGATAATACTGACACAAATTTTGGTGGATTAAAAAGGAAAGGTAAAATTAACGTTTTTACTAAATTACAAAACAAATTAAACAGAAAATTAATAGGTGTAGGTTGTGCAGCTCACATTATACATAATGCTGTACAAACTGCTGCTGCTATCTTACCAATAGATATTCAAATAATTTTTGGTAGCGTTTTCTAGCATTTTCACCAATTCACTGTCAGAGTCGAAAGTCTGAAATCTTTTTGTGATTTTGTCGAAACTGAATACAAGACTATTTTAGGTCATAGCAAAACACGATGGCTTTCACTGCAGCCATGTTTAATTTGTTTTATTGAAATGTACAATGGGCTTAAATCCTATTTCTTGTCTGAAGATAAACGTTTTTCAGTGATAAGAAGTCTTTCATTTATCTTCTATTTTTAAAAAATCAGATGAAAATGTTTTCTGAAGCAATCCAGCGAATCGAAAGAGAATATGCTACGGGTTGCGAGGTAAAAAAAGAGATAGACATTCTTATTACGAAAATTTTATTGCGTGAAAATGAGAAGTATTTACTGAGTGAAGTGAAAATTGAAATGAAAATTCTTTGTGAAGAAGGTTTAATGACTGAATCATCATTTAGAGACAATATCCCCAATTTCTACTTCACTGCAATTAAATATATTCAAGAAAAGACTCAAAATCAGTTTAGTGTATTTACTAAAATGGAATGGGCTTGCTTGAACACACCTGCATCTTGGGAAAATTTAATGGAATGTGTCAAATGCAGCCATGTTTAATGGCTGCATTTGACACATTCCATTAAATTCCATGACCATCTTACCAAATTTCAACTTAAATAAAGAGAACTTATTTGATGAGTACAGCTATGTTAAAATGTATGCAGCTGAGTATAAAATTAATGAATGGAATAATGCCAGCTGTAAACTTGAGGATAGGTGGAAAGAAATATTTGGTCATTTTAAAAAGGAACAAATTACTTACAGTGAAATAGCTTCAATTATAAGTTTTTGTTTGACCTTACCAAGATCAAATGCTTCTATTGAATGAATTCTTTCATTGATGAATTCGTTATGGATAAATGAAAGGAATCGCTTGCAACTGGACACAGTTAAATCTATCATGCTGGTTAAAACCCATTACAGAAACATGTCATGTTCAGAGTTTTTCAATATAGTATCTAAGAATCGACAACTCTTGCACAAAATCCATTCTTCAACCAAATATAATAATGATTCTGCAAGTAGCAGAATTAGAGCCTGTGTAGCTCAGTGGATGTGGCGTTTGCCAACCACGGCGCTTAGCCGCACGAAGGAAGACTTGGTTATGAGTCTAGTCGGCGACTAGAGGAAATTTTTCTAAGTCTTTTTTCGACCGGTTCCCGAGTTAGTCGATCTCTGGCACGGGCAAGCAGGTGTTTCCTCCCGGAAACTCGGGTTTTTCGTCCTGTAAACTCAAGAAAATCGACCGTAGAACCCACATTATTTCAGACATTAAATATATTGTGTTAGGGTTAGGGACCACGAGATGGCGGCACATTTCAGCCGTCTCTCTTCACTGAGTACCGCTTAATTAGTGATAGCCTTGGGCCATCTATCTCTGATTGGTACCAGTGGAGATTGAACTGCCCACTTAGTCTCCAAAAGTTAGATAGGGCTAATTGCCTCCCCTACTCCCCGTATACGGGAATAAAAAAAGGCATTAGCTGATTTTTGATTTTTTTTTATTTTTCATATAATTTCAGATATTATGCACCTACGCAATACGCATAAGGCTCGTGTTGTTTATATTTTATAGCATTTACATTGTAGTTTCCGTTTTATTGACATATTAACATTTTATATCTTTATTCTGTCTTTATATTTCATATACTTATTAATGTTTGATTTAAATGAAGAAAGGCTGATTACAGTGTTTGTAGTAAGTTTTGGATTGACAGTAGAGTTCTTTTTAATTTTCTGAATTTTTTCATCTGCCAGCCTCGTATTTTTTCAAATTCTTTGTCTGCAGCAGAACAACGGTAAAATGAAGTTGAAGCTGTCTAGACAAGTAAATCGTCTAACTTTCCTGAAACGCTGTGGGATAATAAGCTAATTCTAACTGTAAAATTCAAGCATCGTTTTATTTCACAAAAAGCTCTCCGTATATATAACTGCACTAGCTAAGCGTTGCTTCACGAACAAATCACCGCCACGCAGTTTCTCTTACATTAAAAAAAAAGCTGTTCGTACCTTCGAAGATGAGCTTCCGTGCACTTTAAATCAAGAACTTTGGTCAATTTTACATGACATCTCGTGTTCTGCTGCAGACAAAGTATTTGAAAAAATATGAGGCCGACAGATGAAAATATTAAAAAAATTAAAAAAGAACTCTACTGTCAATCCAAACTTGCTACAAACACTGTAATCAAGCTTTCTTCAGTCACCCTGAAGCACTCAACACGCTTTCACATGTCCACAACTTCACCATTGCTCCCAGAAAAATACCTTGTGAGGATATTATGATTCAGATCGAATGCGGAATCCGCCACCTTCCACATCAAATCGCCAACAGTGTAAGACTGGATGTAGCTTGTTTCCTCTCCAAAGCAAGACCACCAAAAACCAACATATCTAACAAGGAATATAAAGCTCTACAGGAAATGAGGAATAATAAAAATTAGTCATCACCAAAGCAGATAAGGGAAATGCAACTGTAGTACTTAACCAAAAGGACTACACAGGTAAGCTTAATGCTCTTCTATTAGATCAGGCTACTTACCTCCCTATCGAATACAATCCCACCAACTCACAAATCAGAAAACTTCACAGCCTTAAGAAAGTCACTTCTTGGCCTGAAGAGTTACCAACAGATTAAAGCCGTTTAACTCTATACCCCCCCCCCCCGTATTCATGGACTCCCAAAAAGACAAAGAAAATGTGCCATTACATCCCATAGTGGATGGCATTGATTCCTCCACATACAAATTAGCTAAACATTTGGCCAAAGAGCTCACACACTATACTGGCAACACACCATCACACACAAAAAACTCAGCCCACTTCAAAGCTAGCATAGAAAACCTTACTCTCCAACATACTGACATAATGGTCAGCTTTGACATCTCCTCCTTATTCACAAATGTCCCACTAAAGGAAACTTTAGAGCAAATCCAAGCTAAATTTTCTCCCGATATCTCAGCCCTATTTCAGTTCACAATGAACTCAGGCTATTTCGTTTGGCAGGGAAAATTCTACAAACAAATAGAAGGGACAGCCATGGGTTCACCACTCTCCCCACCCTTGGCCAATTTCTTTATGGAGACCTTTGAAGAAAAAGCCTTAGTCTCTGCCCCACAAAAACTAACCATATGGCTACGCTACGTTGATGATGTGTTCACTATTTGCCACATGGCTCTGAAACACTCCTCTCCTCCTTAACACACTTAAACAACCAACACCCAAGAATCAAGTTCACCCTGGAAAAAGAGGAAAACAACAGTCTCCCTTTCCTAGACACACTAGTCACCTGCCAGCCTGATGGAACCTTGGTTTTCTCGGTTTATAGAAAACCCACCCATGCAGGCAGATACGTTCACCAACAATCCCCCACCCACCCACAACAATATGGAGTAGTGAAAACACTATATAACAGGGCTAAACTAATCTGTTCTAATGGCATGGCCCTAAACACTGAACTAAATCACATCCTGTACACCCCTTGAGGGTACAAATCAAGAATTTGATGATGGGGGGGGGTGACATATCCCCAAGTATACTCATAATATACTTATAAAACTTCACTCCTTACCTGCAAATGGTTTCCATTTCCATTCCTGAAAAGCCAAAAGCACTGTCTCCTAGAACACACACTACTTGTTTATCTGGAGCATTATCTTCACACCATAAAGCTGCAGCAATTGCAGAACCTAAACCAACTCCCATTGTTCCAAATGTTCCAGCATCCAGTCTACGAATCAAATCAAAGATAATGCTATTATTTTCATGTAATTTGAAAAACAGTATCAAATGTAGCACAAACTGAAAATGATAATGAAGTTATCTAATACTGGAAAAACCTACAAAAGAAAGTAACTTCCTACATGTGTGTGTGATAATGAAATCTTTAATAAGTTGTTGAAATTATGAGAAATTTATTAATAGTTTGCATTTAAGTCATGCCTGAAGAATTCCAAGTGACCATCATGTAGGTTAGGGCTAAACTAATCTGCATAATGCCAGTTTGTGAACCACTTTTTTTTTTTTAAATGAAGAGAATGAAGGCCACCAAGAAGGATGTGAGGGCTATATTTTTCTCTCAGAGGGTGGTGCATGAAATGGATTGCCATTGGATGTTGTGAGTGCAAGCAGTGTGAATGAATTCAAGAATAAGTATGATAGCTGGTGTGTGTAGTATGCGATGTATGCACACACACATGCGATGAGTCTCTGACTCCCTGGAGGTCACTCTTAATAATAATAAATCTCACTGATAAATAAATCTTCATTTTCTTTGGGTTTGAGAAAACTTATAAATCAAGGTACCTTGATTCATAAGTGTTCCAATAAGTTAACATTTCAATATACAATTATATAATAATTATTAATACACATCATCATCAAATTCCTGATATATACCCATGATGGGGTGTACAGGATATGATAGTACTACATGAAGAACAACATCATTACTAACTTCCTATCTACAATTTTCCTCCAAAACAGCCTGTTACCTGTCAAGACTCGAACATTATCAGATCTTATATTTCTATCTTCTAAGACACTTTTTACTATATCAATCCACCTATACCTTGGTCTTTCTCTGGGTCTTTTTCCTGCCAACCTGGTGCGGAACACTTGTTTTGCTAATCTTTCTTCTCCCATTCTGTTTAAGTGACCATACCACCTGAGATTAGCTCTGCTAATGCATTCCTGGATGCTGACAATGTCGAGTTCTTTCCTAATATCCTTGTTTTTAATATGATATTGCCATTAATGCCCATAATCTTTCTCAGGACTCATATCTGCAGTCTAGTCTTTGGTCAAGTGTTTTACTTCTGATCCAACTCTCAGATCCATAAGTTAAAACTGGTTTGAACACTGTCTTGTATAGATCTAATTTAGTGTTCCAACTAATTTCTCTCTTATTCCATATGAATTTATTCAATTGACTTCCTACCATACCAGCTTTGTTGATTCTGTTGTCTATTTCCATATTTAATTTACCATCTTCACTAAAAATCGTGCCTAAGTAGCTGAAATGTTTTACTTGTTCTATAGGTATATATACTGAGTAATTTATATACAGTGTCCCTGGATTCATGGCCCAAAGTGAGGGGATGGGAATACACACCGAAACCGCCAATATTCGTCATAGAATATGCGGCCACAAATGCAGCCTGGTGCCGGTAGGGGGCACAGACGAGGCGGCACGTCTTAAACGTGCTGGATCGACCAAACTCTAGCATTTTCAGCGTCGACTGGACACGAGATGGAGCAGTTTACGAATGCAGAGAAAGCTGATATGCACCTGAAGTACGGCGTAGCCGAGGGCAATAGTAGAGAGGCGCAAAGACAGTACCGTGAGCAGTATCCTGTGCGCCTGATCATAAAATGTTTGCACGACTGTACCGTCAGCTGCGTGAGGCAGGCACCTTTCACGTCAGTCAACATGATGCCGGACAAGAACGGACCATCAGAACGCCAGCTACGAGCGAGGACATCTTGTGTATGGTGACAGATAACCCAGGTTCAAGCATGCAATCCGCCGCCCGGAGCCTTGGTGTGCATCGAAACAGTGTCCAGCAAGTACTGCATGAAGAAGAGCTACCCCACCCCTATCATATGCAGCGAGTGCAAGCATTGATAGCTGTTGATTATCCACTGTGCATGGATTTCGCCCAGCAGCAAAGTGTTGTACAGCCCGATTTCCCTACTCATGTGCTCTTTACGGATGAATCAACTTTCTCACATGAAGGAGTATCAATGTCCATAATGCACATTTGTGGGCTGCCCAGAACCCCCATGTTACATGTCCACAGTCGAACCAGCAATGGCTCACAGTCAATGTCTGGGTGGGGATCGTGCATGACTACTTAATTGGACCCTACCTACTGCCAGACAGCCTCGATGGCCGAACGTAGCATATTTTTCTGCAATAGGTTTTGCCAGAATTGCTTCAGGATGTTCAAGTCGCCATCTGCTCCAGTATGTGGTTACAGCATGATGGGGCACCCGCCCATTTCAGCATGGACGTGCGTCAGCATCTTAATGTGACTTGGGAACTGATAGATTGGGCGTGGTGGTCACATCCCGTGGCGTCCCAAATCGCCCGATCTTTCTTGTCTCAATTTCTTTCTGTGGGGACATTTCAAGAGTATCGTGTATGAAATGCCCGTGGAGTCAGCGGAGGATCTGGTAGCCCGACTGTCTGTCTCAGCCGGCGATGTGCGTGACAAGCCCGGTGTTTAAGAGCAGGTATGCTAATCACTACTCCACCGTTATGCCGTGTGTATCAATGTCGGTGGGTGGACGTTTGAGCATTTGTTGTAATGATCTCCAATAAATGTCACTCTGGAAACCTGTATCTGTCCTTCATTTCCGACTCCTCACTGCGTTTGTGGCCGCATATTCTATGACGAATATTGGTGGTTTCAGTGTGTACTAGCAATCCCTCATGTTTGGGCCATGAATTCAGGGACACCCTGTATATTGATATAAATCAACATACAGTAGATTCCAGTTAATTGGGATACGTCGGGACTAGAACATTTTGGCCCAATTAAGTAGCTGCCTTGATTATGTGAACTTTCATGTTAATAGTTAAAGATATAAAAAGAAACTAATATTTCACTCAGAAACAAATCATTTATTCAAATTAATTACAATAGCAAAATATATACATACTTAAATTTTCCCCATCGTCAATATCAACAGACATGCAATTTTTTTTTGATTAGTGACAAATCTTTATGTGGCATTTTGATAAGTGTACAAAATTTTATAAAATTAAAAACATAATTATCAAAAAACAAAGCACTGAAAAATCTCACCACTTTTCTGATTAGGGTGTTGGCTAAGCATAAAATATGACAAGTGCAGGCACCTAAAGCTAATTAGAAACTATCCTCCTTAGAATGTAATACGCTGTATAAGTTGAGTCAGTGAGAGGAGTGATAAGTCATTTACATGTGTCATCTAAAACACATGGAGGAAGAAAGCTAATTCATTTATAACTGTGGTTTGGTGCAGTATGACCTATGCACTCCTTGTGTCAATAAGCCTTAAAGCAAGTAACCATTTACAAGTGATCACCTTGATAATCTTGAGTGCTATATCTCTAGTCTCACGATAAATGGCTAGTTGTTCCAAATAAGTGGAACAATCTGGCAATTTTCTTGATTTGATTGGATTCATTAAGATCTATCTAAGTAAATGGCTGTCCCAATTAACTAAATTCTACTGTATACACCAATAATGCCTATTTTCTACTTTTTCTGGAAAAGAAATTAGATTAAAATTAAAACCTGATTACTAATTTCAGTAAAATTATCAGTTATTTTCTGGAAAGCCATTGGGAGGAGAGGGGGAGAAGAAGAGAACTACAGGTAGTTTTTGACTTTATGAATTAATTCTCTCTTAGCACATGCTTGCAAAATAAAAACTTGTAAATTGGGAATTTCCATAGACATAATGTCCTCAACAATGAAATTTGACCATAGTAATGTTTTAGGTGCGTGATGAATTTCATCATGCTGTGTGAGACCACCTCCCTACTTACTGGAGGCCTGAAAAAGTTCCATGTTTGATCTGTACAGAAGGGTTTTTGGACTATGCAAAAAATTAAAATAAAAAAAAAACATACTAAAATTAATTTTAAAAAATCCTTAATGGATTTACATACACTTTTCACAGGCAGAAGCCACATAAAAAATAAAGGTAAACAAAAGTATGATTTATTTATCCCCCTCCCCCCCCCAAAAAATAAATTTTTTTTTTTTTCAAAAACTGCTGAAGTATGGAATCATGACCTTAGAAACAAACAACTCTTAGAATTTGTTTGCTTTTAAAGGTCATGATTCCATACTTTAGCATTTTTTGAAAAAAAAAAAAAAAATTGATTTTTTTCAAATTTTTTCTTTATATAAATTTCATTATAGTATGCATGAACATTTTTTAAATGTGTATCAACTTTTCTAGTGAGCTTGAAATCTCAACTGCTTTTACTGTGTGTTGAAAGGTTTTGCAAAACCCTTGAGAGAAAAGGAACAAACAGGAATTTGAGCTGTCAAATCTTCGTCCTCCTCCACTTCTTCACACTTTGCCATTTTAAGTTGGTCTCGACTTTTTATTTTTTTTTATACAGATCCCATACACAAGAAGTAGAAGAACCTATAAGTAGATCAGTGTTGTGTCTGGGGTGCAAGCATGAACTCAAAAGTTATCGACTTTTTTTTTGAATAGTTGCGGGTTGTAGCTGTTTGGAAATACTTCTTGCAGTAGGCTGTTCCAGAAAACAGAAGTAGATGGGATAAAAGAGAAAGAAGAAAAGCAGGTGCAGTGTGTTTGCAGTTGCACAGTAAAAGGGAATTGGGCAGCTGCTGCTCTTGTATTAACAGGTATAACAGAGAGTGGAGGAATGACAGTTGCTAGTTCAGAGGAGCAACGACCATTAAAAGTGCCTGTAGAATACACACAGAACTGAAACAATATGTTTATGAGATAGAGGTTGAACTGAATCTGTAAGAGAGATCATGTATGAGCTGAATTGCTCTCCTCTAGACAGCATCAAGAATCTTTAGAAAAGTTTTAGATGTTGGGATGATATAGGATGGGTATTAGCTCTGGAACACAATTTTGAGAACATATAGAAAGATGCCATCAGGACCAGGAGACTTTTTTTTGTCCAAGTAATTTAGTAAATTTCTGATATCTTTTTGTCAAAAAACTACAGGAGGCATACAGTGTTTGGATTCTGGTATGGCTTGTGGCATTTTCCATGGTCATCAATGCAGGAGTTTGAGGAAAGAGTGAGTCTAGGACTTTGTCTTTGGGTGAAGTAATAGTGGTACATCAGGATGACAGAGAGTGTTAGAAGTGCATGTGAGTAGAAGTTGCATCGAACAGTCTTAACAAGGGACTAGAAGGTATATTTTCCAATTTGGACATGAGGTGAGTTTCTGGTTTTGGCCTTGATGAAATTGAATTTGGATCTGCTGCTGACTGGATTTTTTTGCATTTGTTGCATGCTTTGGTATGGACAAAGTATGAAGCTGCAAGTTCTTAATGCAAGCCACCTGCGATAAGCTGCATTTTTTTTCTTCAACTGCTCTGATACACTTTTGGTTGGGCTTGGAAAGCAGACAAGGATTCTGAGTAGAATGGGGAATGAAGCCTTCATGCCAGTGAGGATAATTCCCGTGAATCGTTCAGGGAGGTGTTCATGTCAGAGAAGTTGAAGCAATAGTCTGACAATGGAAAGGAGGAGACATTCTGGAATTCACTCCATTTTGTGCCTTTGTAGTGCCAGAGGATGCAAGGTTGGGAGTGGCTTGAGGAAGAGCATTTTGTGAGAAATGAGACTTGTGCAAGATTGTAGCCTGAGTTGCAAGATGAGAAGTGATTAACCACTACAGTGTATTTGGAAGAAGAACTAGTTAAAAAGACAAGAGCCAAGTTTTCTGCTAGTGGTGGCTTTTATGAAGTTGGATTTGAATTTGCTGTTAGTAAGTGATGGTGAATGTCTTTTGTTTATTTTGGTAAAAAGTCAGGGATGTTAGCAAAGTAGATGGGAAAATGAGTTTTTAGTGTGGGGATTCTGGCATGATTTGTATGAAATGATTGGTTGTGTATTTTTTTTACTGGAATTCATTTATAAGGGAGATTCCTTTTCATTGCAGTATAACTGTCACTGTTTATAAGGTTCATCATGTTCATGGTTGGAAGTGTAGGGTGGGGACATGCAATGAGAGAAAATAAACTCTTGGATATGACATCCATACAGAGAGTGACTAGTCTCATTTCCATAACTTGGCCTCAACAGTGCCTCTCATATACCATTACTCAGACTCCCTTCCAGGCACAACATGGCAGAATATGCAACAGTGAGATTACATGCCAGTTTCTTGGGAAGCTTCCTGCCTCATTACTGACAGGTCAGGCCCATGCACCAACTGGTGGATGGCATGCAGCACCTCCATTTTAACTGTATACCCATTGAAATAGAGGAGGTTATGAGTCTTTAACTATGTATGGCATGGGGGGGGTGAAGGGTATCACTCTCACTGCAAGAAAAAGGGAGGGAGAGGAACAGAAACTGGAATCCTTGCTCTGGAGACCAAACATGACATATGCCATTTCAGATCTCCAGTAAGGTGTGGTATTTCACTAAGCAACGAAGGTCATTTACTATCTAGTGGTCTTTGGCATTTCCTCCAACTAGGAAGATATTCTTTTGCAGTGGGAACTCACTGCATGCATGAGCCCTTTTAAGTCAGCCACACCACAGGATGGTGTGGCTGACTTAACAGGGAGAGGATATATGTGGGTGTGTGTGGGTGTGTATAGTATGCATCAGGGGCCTATTAGAGGCCCATTAATGTGAGTGCTTGAAGCAAGTTAATTTTGGAAGACTCAAAATGCAATTGGTTAGCTTCTGTTTATGTATGCACACGCAAGAGCGCGCGACAACTTCTATTTCATTTTGCATTATTTCTACTGGTTCTTGAAATCATTCAAACTTATCAGTAAACTGAGGACAGAATAATGTATCAATAAACTGAGAACAGATTGCATTGTATACCTACATGTATGATTTGAAATGATGTATATATGAAAGTTTGTATTTTTTTAAAAATATTTTTCCCTTCAGCCTTATGGCTGGTAGGATAGCAAATATGCTGCTATACCAAGGAGATGATTATGAAGCAAGGTAGTTTCCCGTTGACTTCCTTGCCATAACTATTTATGACTGCAGCTGCGTGTGTATTCATAGGACCGCTTTGCTTGTTTTGAGGGATGAAAAACCCCTCTACATGAGACCAGTTAACTCACCTTGAGTCAAAAGAGACCAGATAAAGGTTCCTCACATCATAGACGGGAATCGAACCCAGGTCTTTCCGACCAAAGAGCTTCATCTATACTGACTGAGCTATGGAGTCCCAAATGAAGGCTTACCTTCATTTAATAGATTATCTCCATGAATTGTTATATGTATATTTCTGTATATACTTATTTTCATACCTGAATAAACTAATGATGACACAGGCATCCCGATAAATTTTTCATTTCACGTAATATAACATTTGTAGGATTTTTCTGTAATATATAATAATTTAGTGATTAAATCTTTTTTTAGGTAGCTTCTTCCGGTAAGCTACCATGTTCTTCCACAATATCTGTCCCGCACTTTATTTTTTTTTTTATCATAGGATGTCTTCTTGACCATTTCAAAATTTCATACATCCATGTTATTCTTCTTCTACCTTTAGTTCAATCTTATTTTCAACTATCTGAAAGCAACTGTCTTGTAATTTTCAAAGTTCTCAAGTCATTAATAACAGAAATATTCAAGCAATACAACTTGAAGGTAGGCTTCATGTTGCTACAAAAAGTGTCCATGCTGCTAAGATTGAAAAAGCAACCTCAACATCCTCTTAAATGATCAGAGGTTTACAAAATTTTCTATACATGTATCTGTTATGTTGGAGAGATAGGTCAATCTGGAGAAATGCACCTCAAAGAATTTCTTCTCCACATCTCTGATGTGGAGAAGAAATGGACACAAGTCATATTGGCATTTCACACCACCACAATGAAGTACTCTGGCAATGCAAAAAAGTGCCATACATAGAAGTCAGCAACTATGTTTGCAAATTTAAAGAGGCAAGTGAAATGATACAGTATCCAAACTAATGTAATAAAAAAAAAAAAAACAAGGTCTTATCATAAACCAGTTTTGGTCAGCATATATATCAAAGACCCAAGTATGTATTAATGAATCAGGCTATGAGAGATGTTGCATGGCATATTGAAAAATGAGTGACGTATCTGATATCTGGATGCTATATTCAACACATTTGGGTTATGCTCATTCAAAGTACAGGTGTCCCTTGATTAATGCAATTAATTAATTCCTCGATGTTACCGTGTATATCAAAATCGTGTTAATCAAATATAATAATCAATGGGAAAAATTATAATTCTTCCATGATCGATTACTGTATTAACAATTCGTTTTATATGGTACTCTTTTAGGAAATATAAAAAATGAATAAAAAAGCAATTTGTTTTTTTTCCATTGTCATTATAATAAAAGAACAAGGGATTATAGCAAATTAGGGAATATGCATCCCAGGCAGATCCAGTGGTACTATGAGTACACTGTTGAGGATGGAGAAACTTGTTCACATTGATTTGAAAGAAGTGGAAATTATACTCTTCTGGAAATACATAAGAATGAGGTCTATTCAAAAAAAATGAAATGTTGAAATGAAGAAAGAAGATGAACAATTTGTTTGTGATCTTGGACTTGAAATTTGAGAGTTGTTCAGTAGTAACTGCATGTTTTTTTCCTCTCACTGATTTAGAGGAGTGGGAAAGAATTCACTGTGCTCACTCTTTATCAATTCTAATAAACAGTAACTGTAGAAATATCCATTCATAATGTAGATATCAGCAGTTGAATATCTTGAAGAAAGAGCTGGCAGAATGAATTTATAGAGACATGTCATTAACACCATCCTAATTGTTCCTCTGCATTTCACGTTTAAAAAAAAAATTACTACCAGAGATATTACTGTGCCAAATTTGAGAACAGTATTCCCTTGGATGGAATATTGATGCTAACAGAGTTAAAAGTTACTCAGCGACAAAATGTCAGCTTAGTGAAAGAGAAAGCCTATTATTTTAGATGCCAAAGTGGTACTTGTAGTATTCTTATACCATGAAAGATGAGAGTATTCTTTCTTGGGATTACTCTGCTCTTACAAGAAATGTGAGTTTATTGAACGTAAGACTGCAAGCAAAGTTTTCATTAGTATTGGGCATAACAAGGTTATATCAGATGCTTACTAGTTTGGAGATGAGAATTTAGGGTGTTAGAAATAGATGGTGTATAGGTTTTGATGATTTACATATTAAATGGTTTGATAAATGAGAAATCAGAATGCCCTACTGTCAGCAGAACTATAGATTGTATTTGCAGTAAACTGAAAAAGGTTACTGTTATGCCAAGGGCCGTCGCCAGATAAGATAGCTGCCGGAGGCAAACAAATATCGCCCCTGATAGATTATAAGATAAAAATATAAGAAAATCTCCAATTGCTATTTTGTTTTTATTACAAGAGAAACATTAATGCAAAACGATTACATAATAATATTAATTAAATATTTGCTTTAAGGGGATATCGCACAATAAAACTTTTATGCTCTTCTAAATTTAAATTATAAGCTGTGTTCTTCTCTATCGATATAGTTGCTAGACCAACCTATCTTTCTTGGGTCATTGCTATTTGCATATAATTTTTAATCAGTTTAAGCTTGGAAAAATCTGCACTTGTTACGATGGCGCCTATTGCAATATGGCTGAACAAGCACTCTTATTAAGCTGCGCAGACTGCCTCTATGCTACACCCTATAAATGGTACTGGAACTGGATAAGCCAAAGGAAGGTGAGCAGGTAGTGCAATAGTTACAAAGTGTAAGAATAAAGATTCATCCTTTATAATATACTGGCTTTTGTGCTGAAACCAGTTAAATGACTCATACATGAAGAGGTACCACTTGAATTTCTACAGAGTTGCTTTCTTTTACTTATGTCATCTTCCAAAGGCGAGTAACACAAGCTGATCTTTTGTTGATTGACACTGGGAGATTTCTATATAGCATAGAAATGAACTCCTCAAGGATATTTCCATCAATTGAGAAAGAATGGATTTAAATTCTTTGTCAAGTAGGGTAGTGATTATTTTTGTGATTTTCTATCATTTAAGTGATTTTTCTCAATTTTAATGCATAAGTTTTGTACATTGGGGGTGCTTAAGGATCAAAGCTGTATAACTGAGAGGAGACCTCCACATGGCTTTAAAGGAATGCAGAGAACCGACCAGGGCTTCTGACCTAATGTCAAATCCTCACCTTCTCTTGGTGCACCCTGTTGGGCATCTACCAGGATACTGAACGAATGAGGATGGGCTGGCAATTTGGGATTTAGCCAACCAAATTGTATTTTTATTGGCTTAAGCCATTATACAAAATGATGGTACAACATGAAAAAATTTCATGCCAGCTGGGACATAGCCCGGTTAAACAAGGCCCCCCCATTGTTTTCGCCACGGAACCAAGGCAAACAACGAAAAGTCAGCTACTGGAACAAATCTGAAGGCACACCCAGCCTCAACATCACCAGAGTTAAAGATCGGTACTATCAACATAAAAAGCCTGAATGGCAAAGAAATGGAGCTAGCTGAAGAATTAGATAAGTACCAGATCGACATAATAGAGGTGACCAAAACTAAAAAGACAAAAACTGGTAAGATCTCTCTGAGCAATAAATACAAAATGTTATATTCAGGCAATGACAATCAAGGAAAAGAAGGAGTAGCCATAGTATTCAAAACAAAATACGAGGCTAATCTTGAATGGCAGGCAGTCTCAAGTAGAGTGATGTGGCTAATATCAGAAAGGGGAATTGGACAATGAGACTTATTTGTGCCTATGGTCCTGCAGAAGGCTCTACCAAGGTAGAAGTGGAGGAATTTTTTGATGCTTTAGAAAAAGCAACTGACACAATGAAAAAGGAAAAGTTGGTCCTTGCTGGGGATCTAAATAGCAGAGTAGAAAATGATTACCAGACATACAAAAATATTTTGGGAAAATTGGAGAAGAGAGCAAAGCTAATAATAATGGCAAATACCTGTTGGATTTCTGCTCAGGACATGGACTGGTTATTACTGACACCATGTTCCAACATAAAAATGTGCACAAATTCACATGGAGAGAAGAAGCAAGGAATAAGAAGTCTCATTGACTATGTTATTGTTGATAGCGACATTTTCTCCCTGGTGCAGGACACCAGAGTGTACAGAGGATTTGAAATTGGAAGTTATCACTATTTAGTCTTGAGCAGGATAAAATTGAATTTCATATTAAAAAGAATAACATATAAAGTTTTAAAGCGAATGAAAGTTGAGCAGCTCTCAGATGTGAACTGTAGACTAAAATACACAAAGATTATTGAAGAAAAAATGAAAGAGTTTGAGAACAGGAACCAAACCTTGGAGATTCAGTGGCAAGCCTTGAAGAAAACCCTGATTGATTCAGCCAGCGAGGCATGGGTGCGGTTGTCTGCAAGGATAGAAAAATCAAAACTCCATGGTGGACACAGAAAGTTAAAGAGCAATGAAGGAAAAGAAGAAAGCACATCAAAGTTCCTGGCATATAAGTCAGCTTTTGCTCTTAGAGAATACAGAGACAAATGTAAGAAAGCGAAATACTGTGTAAAACTAACTAAAGAGGAAGTAAAAGGAGTTAGAGATGATAAAGGTGACATGAAGATGGGAGAAAAAGATATCCTTGAAGTATGGAGTAATTACTTCGAAAAATTGCTAAATGAAACAACCAGTGATAGCACAGTGGTAAAAAATACTCAACGAGCACACAGTCAGGAATACATATCCATACTTGAAGTAGAAAAAGCCATCAAAGGCATGAAATGTGAAAGGCAGCAGGAGTAGATGATATTCGACCAGAAATGCTAAAGTATGGTGGTATAAAAGGCTTACAGTGGCTGCTCTGTATAGTTCAGAAAGCCAGGACAGAGGGACGAATTCCCAATGATTGGAGTAGATCTCTCATAGTACCCATATATAAAAAGGGAAATAAAATTGAATGTGAGAATTACATTCAGTTTTATTTGTGAGAATTACATTCTGAAATATAAGATCTGATAATGTTGAGTGTTCCTGCAAGATTTATGGAAGCATACTTGAGAAACGGTTGAGAAGAACTGTGGAAGAAAAGCTTGGTGAAGAACAAGCTGTGTTCAGGCCAAATAGAGGCTGTCTGATCAAATAGGCGAGAAAGCATGGGAATATAACAAAGATCTGTATATGTTTCATCTATCTGGAAAAGGCATATGACAAGTTGCCAAGAGAGAAGCTATTCAATACACTACAGTAATATTGTGTCAGTGGGCCATTATATCAAGCAATATTTGGTCTTTATTTGAGTTGTAGGTCAGCAGTTAGAATTGAAGGAAGTACAGGACGATGGTCTAATATTAAATCTGGTGTGAGACAAGGTTGTACATTATTCCCTCTGTTATTCATTATCTATATGGATCACATTATGAAGAAAAGTGGTATTAAACATGATATCAAAATTGGAGAGCTTTATGAGGACGATGTTATACTTCTAAATAAATCTGCTACAAATCTGAAAGATTCCCTGACTAAATTAAATAACTGTTGTAATGGATATGGTATGACAGTCAGCATTAAAAAGACAAAGACAATGAAAATAGGTAGAATTGTTGAAAATGTCAACTGTGAACAGGGAACCTGTGGAACAAGTAAAACATTTCAGCTACTTAGGCACGATTTTTAGTGAAGATGGTAAATTAAATATGGAAATAGACAACAGAATCAACAAAGCTGGTATGGTAGGAAGTCAATTGAATAAATTCATGTGGAATAAGAGAGAAAGTAGTCGGAACACTAAATTAGCTTACAAGACAGTGTTCAAACCAGTTTTAACTTATGGATCTGAGAGCTGGGTCAGAAGTAAAACACTTGACCAAAGACCAGATACCGCAGATATGAGAATCCTGAGAAATATTAGAGGCGTGAACAGATGGCATCAATGGCAATATCATTAAAAACGAATATATCAGGAAAGAACTTGACATTGTCAGCATCCAGGAATGCGTTTGCAGAGTGGTATGGTCACTTAAACAGAATGGGCGAGGAAAGATTAGCAAAACAAGTGTTCTCTGCCAGGTTGGCAGGAAAACGACCCAGAGGAAGACCAAGATATAGATGGATTGATATGGTACAAAGTGCCTTAGACGATAGAAGTATAACATCTGATAATGTTGGAGTCTTGACAAGTATCAGACTGATAGGAAGTTAGTAATGATGTAAATTTTTCATGTAATACTATCATATCCTGTACACACCTTGAGGGTACATGTCAGGAATTTGATGATGAAAGTAAATGTTTAATAAATGCTTATACCTACATTAGTTACTGCAATTTTTTTTATCAAAAAAGTTATCAAGAAAAAAGTCGTTTGAACAGTTTTAGTTTCTTTCTTATCAACATAAATTCTACAACAACAAGCAAAATGACTCTTGACCTCGGCAAAAGCATTCTTCGATTGACATCTGTATCCATTACTTGCTGTTAAAGTTCTAAACCGAAATATTCTATGCAGTTCTGCGATTGTTATCTCCTTTGGAACTTCATCTTCACATTCCATTTGTTCGTTGTCTTCATATGCGAGTTGTTGTTCAATTTCAAGAAGATCATTGTCACTGATATCTTATGAATTTGAATCCAATAATTCTTTAACATCTGCTGCATCAACACAATCAAAACCAAGGTCTTCACCAATTGCAACGATTTCTTTAACTACGTTGTTCACAGGATTTTGAAAACTACCTAAGACATTAGCACATTCTTGCAAAATATATTTCCATACAGCTCTCATGCAGTGAAGACACTTGCTCCCACTAGTCACGTTTTTGATTGAGTGTTCAATGTTACAATTTTTCCAAAATTCTCGGAGCGTAATCGCATTTTCTCCGTTGTTGTTTTTACCGCCTTTGAAAATGTCTTTTTAAGAAAATAGGCTTTGAAAGTTGAAATGATGCCCATGTCCATAGGTTGTAGCAATGATGTATTTGGTGGAAAAAATAGCTTTCACATTCTCACACAGATCATTAAGAAAATTTGAATGACCAGGTGCGTTATAATCAACACCGTCATTCTCTCGACCAGGAAAAGCTCCTCGAGGCTTGCATGTTTTTGAGTAGTAAATTTAAAGGCACATTAATTAAAAAACTCTTGCCACATATATCAAAGGATTGTTGCAATTAATTTTGCTGTGTTAATCAAGGGATACCTGTATAACAGTTATTAATTTAGAAATCTCTGTTAATACCTCTTTCCTATCTGTATTAAATTTGAAAATTGTACAGTACATGACGTACAAAACTACAAATTAAATATTGGTCTCTCTAAAAGTTTTTGGTAGTTCTTACCATAATAACACTAACTATGGGTGATAGGTAGCATCCATTGAAGTGGAAGTGTTGTACAGATAGTTTATTTTTGGTAAATTTTCACAATTGTGCTAATCATTATTGGTAATATTTTCTTTATTTTTGACTGTTTTCTTAAAGTTTTTGTTTAATTGCGGCCAATTAATATGTGATATTGTTTAAAAAACATACATTCAATGATGTCAACATGCAATGTAGTGTGCGTATTTAATGTATTCAGTACTGAGAGTGAATGGTTTGTAGTATAAAAGAGAGAGTGTGTCTTGGAAATATTTTGTGAGCTAGTACAAGAAATAGAAGTCGTGTTGAAAGTGGGAAAATGAAGTAAATAATATTAACAATGTTTTCATTGGTAATCTACTTAATTGTAAATCTACAACCCTTTCATGATAATGAAAGGGTTGTAGAGAATGTAGTAGAAGAAAACATACAAAATATGAATGAGATTATGAGGGAAACAGCTGAAGATATGTAGATGATGAGATGACAATGCAAAAAGAAATAGCATGGTTATGTGAACTCCTTTACAGAACAAAACTCGAGCTTGAGTGACTGGTAAAATGACTGGCATATGGTACAGCAGGAGGGAGAATGAAGGAAAAAGAGAATGAAAAAAATATAAAAGTGTGAGAAACTGGAAGTAGGAAGAAAGTATTGTATAATGATTTGATGATAGGAGGTGTACTTAATGAGAAAGTGACAAAAGCATGTTTCCCAGTGGTGAAGACCAAGGATGTTAGTGAAAGAGTTGATTGTTTTAGCAGGTACAATTGATTTGAAAGGTGAGAATTATGCAATGAGAGAGGATATGAAAGTTGTTGAAAGAAGCAAAAATGAAGAGCGAGAAATTAAAGACAGTCTGCAGCCTCAGTATGATAAGACAGACCTGAGAAGGGTAGTCATTGCTAATGAGTCAAGGAGAAGATTGTACAGGAGGAATGGAGTGAAGTTTACAAATGTACAGAGTGAATCTGGTGGACAGAAAGGACTTGTATACGGATAACGAACTGCATTTGAATGAATACGGAGGTAGAGGTTTGGAGAAAGTGTTGTTCAGTGAGAGAATTGAAGTGCAAAATCAGGCAAACTAGAAATATTAAGGGAAATGCAATCAAGTACCTGTGTAGCCATCCCTGGAAGAAATGTGAGTGCAGAAATGACCGTGAATGACTGTGTGCAGTTTTGCTGATTTTGAATCTGAATGGGTTGGTAATGACATTATACAAGGATGACGGTTTGACCAGGAGGATGTTGAAATGCATGTACATGAATGCCAGAAGTATCAGAAATAAAGGAGAAGAGTTTTTTGTCAATAGTCACCTTGACTTGGCCAAAAATTACTGGCATCAGTAAGACTCTTGGTTGACAGGGAATGATATAGTTAGAATGTAATGGTACAGGAGGATGGATATTATTAATGATAAGTGAAGAACTTCAACCAACAAAAAAACAGAAGTTGAGGAGGACTGTAGATCTGAGGGAAATGGTTCATTTAAGGCTATCTGGTGTGAGATAGAGGCCAAGCCAATAGGACAAAATTTATTGCTGGTTGCTGCTACAGACCAGGGAAACTACAGGAACATGTGGATGCCACTGGTAGATTGGCACAATGAGTGTAGGTCAAGCAATCATAATCAGAGACAACCACGAGGATAGAGATTAGAAGGAAGAAAGGGTACATGGCAAGATGAAAATGGAATTGAGAGCAATGGATCTAGTAACTGCATCAGAAGATCATATAACTACAACAGCAACTCTACCTCCAAATGGGGAAAGTAGCCTTGCAGTCTTGTTCCAGGAAGTTGCTCAACATGTAGAATTCTCAGTCAAGAAAAGTTTTATGTGGAACTACAAATCTGGCAATTATGACAAACTTAGGTGGCAGCTTGGAGCAGTGCCATTAGCATAAGAAGCTACAAGGATTGAATGTCAGTAGTGCATGGGAAGTGGTCTGGGATTGTTTGAGAGAAGTAATATCACACTGAATACCCAGAATCGGGAGAATAAACTAAGTAAAGATTACGTAGATGAGTAGCAATATAAAGCAGGTGGTGCAAGAAAAAGAAAAGTATTGTGGAAGGAATATTAAAAAAGGTGATCAAGCATGCTCATGAGCAATAAAAAGTGCAGGCCGGAGGAGGGGAAGGTTTACTAGTATGGTAAGGAAGGTTAAATCAGATTATGAGAGAAATAACTAAGAGCAGGACAAAGTAAAGTCAAAAGAGTTTAGTTCACTATATAGCAATATGATATATAAGTGAAAGAAAAAAGTGACAGAAGCAGAAGAAATAGTTAAGCTACTTAGCAATCACTTTGCAAGTGTGTAACTACAAAGTAATTACTCTTATCAGTAACTACAAAGTCTCCATTAGGAGACTTTGTAGTTACTGATAAGAGTAATTACTTTGTAGTCTCCATTAGGAGACTTTGTAGTTAGTGATAAGACAGGCCAATGTAAAAAGTGAGATAAACAAATTGGAGTACTGAGCATAATGAAAAATATCAATAAGAACACAGCAGTGGGACTGGACAGTATGTCACCTCACGTGCTACAAGAATGTGCAAGAGAACTGGCAGTGCCTCTGATGAAGTTGTTTAATTTAAATCTCAGCTCTGGCAAAGGTTTAAAGGGAGTGAAAACAGGATAAGATAGTTCCCTGGGAACCAACCATAACAGTAGCCACTTCAGACCTCCAATAAGCAATGTGGTGGTATTTCACTAGGCAATGAACATCTATCATCTAGTGGATTTAATTGGCTATTCCTCCAACTAGGAAGGTATCCGTATAAAGTGGAAATCCCGACACCAGAGCTCCTTTGGTGAAAACAGACTACATCTTGAGAAGGCAGGGTTGACTTGAGAAGAAAAGGCTATGAGAAAGTTCTATTTGTATGTATACATTTTTATTCAAGAAGAATTATTTTTAGCAAAAATACTGACAGTTAAAGTTTTTTTTATAAAGGAGCAGAAATTGTTACTTTTTTTTCTTGTACCTCAGGTGTTTGAAAGCATGGATAAACCAATTATTTTTCCAGATTGCTAATAAATTTTACTGATTGCAAATCCTTAAATCTAAATCATTTTGTAAATGAATGCTTTCACTTTCCACAGTATTTGAAGGGACTTGTGAGATGTCCTTTTTTTTCTTCTCTTTTTCATGGCAGTATGAAAACCTATTTCATATTAAGTCTTATATATATGCATCCCATTAATGAGATGACTACAGCAATATCTTTCTCTATGGAATGGACACATATGATAGTTTTAATGAGCTACAGATATTTAAAGATTCATAGAACTAAAGAAATTTCTCTTTTCACGAGAAGGATATTACATTCATAGACTACAAAATATATATATTTTTGTGTGCACGTGCACACACACACACACACACCTGTGCCTAGGGAGATTATTAAGAAGCAGAGTACGCCCAATATCCATTGTATTAGCGCCTTCATTGACTATTATGGCATCCTTGGGTATCAGTTCGTGCACCTAAAAAAATAAAATATTTTTATTTTTCCGATTGTATGCAAAATGTTACATTAATGAAACAGTCAGCAAGTAATGACAGTAGGCAATAATGTATAGGATAGTTGTACAGCCACTCTCACTATAGCAAACTTGTAGGGATTCCAGGAATAGTATGTTATAATGGATAGTTTGCTATAATTAATTTCCTTTAGCATAGCATTATATCTATGGGGCTGTAGCTGGGAATCTTCAATTGTCTATTATAATGAACAAATCTGCTGCAGTAGTTTGGTATAATGAATGTTAATGGTGTGTGTGGACACACACACACACACACACACACACACACACACACACACACACACACACACACACACACACACACACACACACACACACAATGGGCTATTATAATATACAACAAAAAAAAAATCCTACTATTTAAATAAACAGGCCCCTGGTGACTAGTGTCATCATAAACTCGCATATCATATCATAAACCACACGCCGCTTTGCTTACCGAAGGCTTGAAGTTGCTGCTGTTTAGTCTCTAGAATAAGATCTCCGGTTTGCTCCCTTCTCTTTTCACATACATCTGATGACATTCTGGAAGGATGTCAACTGTACACTGCATATCAAATATACACTACAGAGAACAGGAAATTCCTCATCTGAGGGTATAGAAAAGCTCAACACAGGACTAAATGGAGGACTTTTTTTTTTTTTGGGAGGCCTTCATCCAGCAGCAGACAGAATATGCTGCTGATGATGACGTTACTAAATCCGATGGTAATGCAAATTATATCCAAGAACTTTGCGAAATAAAGAGGACATTAACTGTAAAAAGTATGAGAAAAGAGAGACCAGTAAGGGATAAAAGAAAATACACTGACAAAGGAAAAAGGCATAGAAAAAAGATGGATAGAACACTTTCAAGAAATACTGAACAGCAAAATCCCAATATAGGAAACTATATTCCCAGAAAATACAGAAATGGAAACATTAAATATAAACAAAGAGATAACAAAAGCAAAAATAAACTAAGTCAATAAAGAAACTCAGAAATGGCAAAAATGTAGGGATAGATAATATATAAGCAGAATTAAAGCAGACATATCTACAGAGATGCTGTATCCTCTTCTAAATGAAACATGGATAAAGGAAGAATGGCAGATGACTGGAATACAGGATTATTGGTGAAAATGCCACAGAAATTGAATATGACAGAATGCAAAAACTGGAGCTCGGTTAGTAAAATCTTCATTACAATAATATTACAAATAGTTTTCCGACCTAATAGATCATGCATAGACCAAATAATAGCTCTGAGAATAATTATTGAACAATCAATAAAATGGCAGAGCAGCCTGTATTTGGGATTCAATGACTGAAAGGCATTCGATAGCATAAACAGAGAAGTAATCTGGAAATTAATGAAATATTATAGCATACAAGAGAAAATAGCTAATATAGTAAAAGCAATGTATGACAATTATAAAACCAAGATGATATGTAATGGAAATTTAACTAAAATAAAATTAAAAACAACAAGCAGTGTAAGGCAAGGGTGCATACTCGCCCCAACAATCTTCTCAATAGTAATAGACTAAGTGATGAGAAATACAATAGATGAAAGCATTAATGTGCAATGGGAATGGACAAACAAATTAAATGATCTATATTTTGCTTATGACATATGTTTGCTATCTCAAAAGCACCAACCTGGAAGCCTCCAAGTTAGGCTTAAAAATAAACCAAAATAATGAAGATTGATCCCAAACAAAATCTAACACTCAAAATTATGGAAGAATCACTGGAACAGGTAAACACTTGTTTATCTAAGATCTGCGATGAGCACTGAAGGAGGAACAGAAAGGGTATGAAAAAAGAGTACAAAAAAGCTCGAATTGTTTTGAATACAATGAAACACATTGATAAGAAATAAATCTCAGGACAAAAATAAGACTCATCTACACAAATATAAAGACTAGTCTACTATGTGGATCTGAAACCCAGAGACTAATCAAAAGAAATTTACATACACTGCAGATTTACATAAATGGATGTCTTAGGAAGATAATGCCAAACAGAATTGCAAACAAGATATCAGAGGCCAAAACAAATCAATCTTACATCAAAAGAAATAATAAGAAGAAAATGGACGTGAAAATCAGAAACTCAGATAAGGATATAGCAAAGACAACCATGGAAAGGAACCCACAGGGATGCCATAAAATGAACTGGAGGAAAGAAATCAAAGCAGAGATGAGAGCTGAGAAAATCATGGACCAGGATTAAGAAAGAAACAATGAAGAATCTGATCTACAGTAATGATTAAGGCTTTATGCTCCACAGGAAGTGAAGAGGATAAAGCCTTAATCATTACTGTAGATCAGATTCAGATCAGATCATATATGGCTGGTTCAAACACATCAAATAAATAAAGCAGCTGATAAGGAAAAAATCTTCCGCTCACAAAAACAAATAACTATGAAAGAAAGAATTTTTTTTCGTCAAATTTTTCAAAAAACAAGAAAAATTATACCAAAACTGTCACGAAGCACATTTCCAGATCCATTTTAATTCATAACCTTAACAGACAACCTCGAAACATACATTGCTATCTCTGGGTGGAAACCATCATTGTCTAACATATCAGAAACATGCTAATTTATCAGCTTTTTTAAAAGCTAATTTTTATCTCGTATAACTACCAGTGCTGAAGTAAATACATTAGCTACATAGCTATGAGTGTGTTTATCAATCTACTTGTTAGACATCGTCATCAATTTCCTGATGTGTAACCCCAAGAGTTGTTCAGGTCACTATGACAGCACTACATGATCAAGTTTATATTAATAATCTCCTATCAACAATTTTCCTCCAAATCAATCTATTACTTGTGAGCACTCCAATATTGTTGTATCTAACATTTTGTGCTTCTAAGGCACTTCTAACCAAATTGATCTAACTCAATCTTGGTTCTTCCATTGGGTCTCTTACCTGCCATCATAGCATCACACACCTGTTTCGCTAACCTTTCATCACCCATTCTATTAAAGTGACCATATACCACCTTAGATTAGCTCTGATAACACATTCTAGAATGTTAATAATGTCAAGTTCCTTTCTAATACGATTCTGCCATTGAAGCTACTGGTTCTCTCCCCTAATTTTTCTCAGAACCCTCACATCTTTGGTCTCTAGTCTTTGATAAAGTGCTTTAGTTCTTACCCAACTCTCAGATCCATAACTTAAAACTGGCTTAAACACTGTCTTGTATACTGCAAGTTTGGTGTTGTGGGTAATTTCTCTCTCTTATTCCATATAAATTTATTCAGTTGGCTACCCACTATACCAGCTTTGCTTATTCTGTTGTCTATTTTCAGATTTAACCCACCATCTTCACTAAAAACTGTGCCTAAATAGTTGAAATGTTTTATTTGTTCTATGAAATCTCCATTCAGAATGCAGCTGAAGTTTTCTATGGCCCTGCCTGTTTTCATAGTTTTGGTCTTTTTATTGCTGATTTTCATTCCAAATTTCTTACAGCTGTTATTCAATTTAGTTAACGAATCCTGGAGACTTGAACTAGATGTGTTTAGGAGTACAACATTATCTGCATAAAGCAGAGCTAAGTTTGACATCTCCAATTCTAATATCAGGCTTGATGACACTTTTTTCATAATATGATCCATATAGATGATGAATAAGAGTGGAGATAATGTGAATCCTTGTCATACCCCTAATTTTACATCAAACCATCTTCCTGTATTTCCTTCAATTCTAATTGCTGATTGACAACTTAAATATAGACTATGTTTACTACAAAACTTAAGGCAGTGGTTCTTAACCTTTTTACTGGCCCGCATCCCAGTGAACTTCAATTTACATTCTCATACCCCTCCTTGAAAAATGTGTTTTTTTTTATTTGTTAGAAAATAAAATTTATTGCAAAACAATTTATTGAAAAATACCTATACATATATGTATCAACATAAAATCAAAATAACATCAATTTTTAGTGACAAATTTGTTCTTGCTTTTTCATAATAATATTTTGAAAGCGAGGTTCCTTTTTTGAAAGGGCTATGCGCATATCATCACTTGCATTTAAGCGATTTCGGGTTTTTGTTTTTATGTGCAAAGGTGATGATAATCTCATTTCACATAGATAGGTGGTAGCAAATGGTAGGAGTTTCTGCAATGCTGCCTTTGCCAGTTGTGGAAATGGTTCTGAGTACACCAGAATTGTTCTAAATCCAATTTTCGAATTCCATTTGAATACGTCCACTGGCTCACATTTCAATAAGATCGTCTTTTATTAAATTACCATCATTTATAGAATTAAGATCAAAAAGAAATGGATCCAGTATCCAGCTCTGCTCTTTGCCAATATCTCCCGTGGAAAAATATCCACGAAAAGAATCAATTGTTGCAAAGAAAAATTGTGATTTTTTTCGTTTCCAGAACAATTTCATCAAGCAAGGGAAAGTTTGCAAAATTACCATTTTCAACCCTGCTAAGCATATGTCCCTTGGAGAGCCACCTTATGTGGTTAGCACTGATTTCTTTGCGAAAAGCACGAAAGATACGATGATTAAACGCCCGTCCTCGAACATAATTTACTATGTTTACTGCTGTAGCTAAATATTTTTTAAAATTTTCTGGCAAAGTTTTTGATGCAAGTGCATGGCGGTGCAACATGCAATTACAATAACACGGTGCAACATGCAACGTGTTATTGTAACTTGCGGTACTTCTTTTTTGATATAGGCAAAAAAACCGGAATTATTGCCTGACATCGCAGGTGCACCATCAGTACATACAGATCTAATCACATCATTGGTAATTAATATTAATTAATATAAAAACATTAATTTTGTTTTTACTATCGGATTTTGTACCATTTGCAGATCCCATTTTAGGGCCAACTTCTTTTAAATTTCATTGTTTTCATGCGAATATTCATCTTCATTAAGACCAGTCTATGATCAGATTCACAGTCAGCATTGGGCATCACCTTTGAGTTCCATATTCCACTGAAGTAACGTTTACTGTCTACAATATAGTCTAATTGATTTTTGAATCTTCCATTCGGACTTTCCCATGTGTATCGTGCTATTGGATCCCATTTTAGGGCCATGTGTATCGTGCTATTGGATCCCATTTTAGGGCCAACTTCTTTTAAATTTCATTGTTTTCATGCGAATATTCATCTTCATTAAGACCAGTCTATGATCAGATTCACAGTCAGCATTGGGCATCACCTTTGAGTTCCATATTCCACTGAAGTAACGTTTACTGTCTACAATATAGTCTAATTGATTTTTGAATCTTCCATTCGGACTTTCCCATGTGTATCGTGCTATTGGTTTTTGCTCAAAATAAGGTGTTAGTTATGATGAGACTGTGCTTGTTACAAAAATCAATCAGCTTTTCTTTTCTCTCTCATTCTGAATTCCAAGTCCAAATAGACCCACGTGTGTAAATGTTCTCTCTAATCCAACTTTTGCATTCCAGTCACCCATAGCACAAATAACTATCTTTCTTGCCTCCTACTTCCTTTATACACCATTCTATTTCATCATACATGATATTTATTTCTGCTTCCTCATTCTGTTCTGTAGGAGAATATATTTGAATGATCAGCATATCTCTAGGTTTAGATTTCACTAGAATTGCCATTACTCTATCTGATTTTTTGATTATATGGATAAGGTTTTTATTAGTTTTCTTCTCTACAATAAACGCTACACCTCTTCTTGATATTTCACCACCTGATGTATAATATTTTATGTATCTTGCCATTTGGAAGTTTCGACTCAAAATCTGATGATCCTTTCCAATAAGTTTCACTTACTCCTAATATATAAATCTCTCTCATCACATTAGCCAATTTCCCATATTTATTCAATCCGCTTACATTCTTAGTAGCAATTTCTGCGTTGAATTTCTTTATAGCAGTCACGGACTGACGATACTGTAGGACCTGCTATATCACCCTGACACCACCGTTCCAGGCATATTGAGACTACCTGGGCTTTAATTCTTTTCTGTTTAGGCATGATGCTTTACATAGCGGGATTTTTTTTTTTTTATTATTCAATTTTTTTTTTTTTTTTTTTTTTTTTTTTTTTTACAGGATGGGCCACCAGAACCATCCAACCCCCAATATGAATGGAGGACCGCAGCTGTCATTGGTTAACTGGTCCCATGGACCTAGCCAGGAGACCTACAAAGTAGTGGAACCGATCATTCCCCCTCATCCACCACTGAGGGGATGCCCCGATGCGCTGTGACAGTCCAGCTCCCCCCTCTTACTTAACCAAAAATTCTCACTCATCATGATTAAACAGACAAGCACCTTTTTTTCAACCCTTGATTATCCACTCCATCTCAAAGTACATTTTATATGATTCTTTTAGTCACAAAGATGGTACTTGTGAATCTGCTACCTCAAACATCCCATGGAAGAGAAAGACAAACCTAGAATCCAATCTTTCTTATTAGAATTAGTTAAAAACATCTTTACCCTACTTTATTGCATTCGTTTTCTGTTTTCGTCAATCTTCAAAATTCTGATATCCACTCTGACCACACTGATTATTCATGTCTGAAGCTCGATTTTCTTGCAGAAAATTCAGGCTGTTTCAAAATAACCAATCAGAAATTCACTGTCTTAAAATACCATCTGTGAAGTCATTTCCTTGAAGATTTCAATACTCAAAACTCAAACACGCTTTCTTTCTCTTGCATTAACCATGCTAGAGAGAAATGCTGTTTTTGATGTTGTATAATAACCAAGAAGCTTCAGTAAAAACAGTCTGTAGAGAAACAGACAGTGTTTGAGTTAAAAAACGGGATGTGCAGAGTTGTATACTGTCACCCCATTTTTCTAATATATGGAGATTTGTGAAGAAGTTAGGAATGATACCACAAATGAAACCTGACAGATGTAAACATTAGCAAAATAGTGATTGCTTCTGGAATTTGGATGAATTTAAAACTGAGGGAGATTAAATAGAGGTGGTTGAAAGTCATGATTTACTGGGGTACAGAATAAGAAATGGTCAATGTGAAGATGAAATTAAAGGAAGGATAGTCATGGGGGAAAAAAAGCTATGTTAAACCTGACAAAAATTTTAAAATAATAGAGATGTTAGCAAGGTTATTAAAGTTAAAACTGTTAAAGCAATGGTATTTCCAGTAGTGATGTATGGATGTGAAAGCTGAATTATTAAGAAAGACAAAGTCAATTGATTCATTTGAATTATGGGTGTGGAGGAGACTATTAAGAATCCCATGGATTACAAAAGAATGACAAATAAGAAGTTTTAGAAAGTATAAAGACAGAATGCTCCTTGAAGGCAATGATTACTTAACAGAAGTTAATATACTTTGAACATATTATGCAAGCAGTTGAATCATTGGAAAAGTCAGTTATGTTGGGGAAGATTGAGAGCACGAGAAGGAGAGAGACAGCAAAAGAGTTGGATGGACAACATAAGGGAACTTGATAACTTAAACTCACAATTATTATTGAAGGAAAAGACAAAAGGCCTAGTGAGATCGGATTGTTCACAAAATCATCAAGATTCGAAAATGACTAGAAGGAACAATAATAAGCAACCTTAGACAAAATTCCTATCTAACATCAGATAATCTTCACCATCCTCTCGACAAATTAGACCAGTTTTCTTAACAGTTCCTTCTGAATATGATACAAATGTCAGCTCCTCTCTTGGCAAATGATATTATAATATTTTTCTTCCAACATATTTTTCTGTGGAATGTCCTTCACTCTGCCATTCTCAGTTTGATGTACCTGAGCATGACAATTGTGCGAAACAATGATCTCCTCATTATTATTGTCATCTTGACCAGTGGTTCCCAAAGTGGGTAGTACCTCACTCTTAGGGGTGCTGGAATGATCCAAGGGGATAGTAGTGGCCACATGAGCAAAAGGGAGCACTGAATTGAAGTAAGGGTCGGTGAAAGCATAAAGGACAAAAATAGGTACTGAAAAAAATTTATCATCAAATATTTTGATGATATAACTATTGTATAATGTAAGTAAAGGTTGTAATGGTTGCTTTATTTTCCAAGGAAATGTACAAAATGCAAGTTACAGCAGATTGGTGTTGAAGTCCAACGACAGATCTTAACAAGAAAAGTGTTGGTGCATGAGCGTGAACTTTCAAGTGATTGGGATTTTACAAGTCCAGTATGCATCGACAGGAACATGTGCATGTTATGACTTGTTCACTGTATAATACAGAAATACATGAGAAGTATGAAATCAGTTTTAGATTGTTTCTGAATTGTGTGACAAGCAGTTAGCAATTTGATGCAAGCAGTACATATTCAATACCTAGTTGGTACCTTACTTACATGGATTACACACAAAGCAAATTATTGTTGTTCCAATAAAACAGCAGGTTTCACATGAATATTTTTATACCTTTTCTTGTACGTGTAATTAGGTACGTGAGAAATTGCATTCTAGCAATTTTGTAAATATAACTTTTTTTTATATTTTTTTTTTTACAGGTATCATGGCTGAACCCAAGAAGAAACGTAGACATTATAATATAGAATATTTGAAATACGGCTCTATTCAGTTGCCTACAAACAAAACATTACCAATGTACTTGATTTGCCAAAAAGTTTTTTCAAATGAATTTATGAAGCCTTCAAGACTAGAAGAACATTTGACAAAAGTTCATGCTGATAAAAAAGATTAGGATTTATCGTATTTTAAAGCACTAGTTTTCAGCAGCATCCAAACTAGATGATGATAGGTTGCATGCCTCTTACAACATTTCCTTACTGATTGCTAAATCAGGAAAACAGCGTAATGTTGGTGAAGAACTAATTCTACTAGCTGTTAGTGAGGTCATACACTCTGTACTGCACAAGCCAGCGTCTGATATTATCAAGAAAATTCCTTTGAGCAATAATACAGTGCAATGAAGAATTGATGAAATGGCCCAGGATGTTGAAGACTCATTATGTGAGTATTTAAAAACAACCAAGCGCTCTATACAACTTGATGAGTCTACTTTATTAGGAAATGAAGCCTTACTTTTAACATATGTATGATACATAAAAGAAGAAAATATTTGCCAAGAATTACTTGCTAAAAATTTGCTGACACTAAAGGAGAATTGATATTTCATGCATTGAAAGAGTTTTTTAAAGAAAAGAAATCCCTCTGATTGATATCTTGTCAGTTGCTACCGATGGTGCTCCAGCGATGATAGCGTAAAAATAATCATATCTTCTTCTTCTAGCTTTACAACTCTTTATGAGTTTTAGCTTGTAGTGTAAAAATAAATCAGCTAACGCCTTTTTATTCCCGTATACGGGGAGTAAGGAGGCCATTTAGCCCAATCTAACTTTTGGAGATTGAGTGGGCAGTTCAATCTCCACTGGTACCAATCAGAGATAGATGGCCCAAGGCTATCACTAATTAAGCGGTACACAGTGAAGAGAGACGGCGCAAATGTGCCGCCATCTCGTGGTCCCTAACACAATATATTTAATGTCTGAAATAATGTGGGTTCTACGGTCGATTTTCTTGAGTTTACAGGATGAAAAACCCGAGTTTCCGGGAGAAAAAACCCGCTTGCCCGTGCCAGAGATCGACTAACTCGGGAACTGGTCGAAAAAAGGCTTAGAAAAATTTCCTCTAGTTGCCGACTAGACTCGAAACCAAGTCTTCCTTCGTGCGGCCAAGCGCAGTGGTGTGCAAACGCCACATCCACTGAGCTACACAGGCTCCGTGTAAAAATAATCATAATTTAAAATTATGAATGTTTACAAATTGTTTAACGTTAATATATAATTAGTTTTAGTTTCATAACACATATGTTGGCACTTGCGATGTACCTGTTATTGATATTATTATTGTCAAAATGAAATTTAAAACATCTGAAAAATTTATGTACTTACTAGATTTTGATAGTTGCGTCACTTTCAATTTTTTTATTGTAATGTAACATTGTTAAGTGTTGAGGTATTTGTTGTGTTTTGTAAAGACATTCTTGTAACGCTAACGGAGACAACATGTCAGCCATTATACACAACTGCGCTTGCCATTTACATGGAGTGTGTATACTTGCCGAGGAGATTGATAGATGATTGACAGCTGACAGTGTTTGGTATCTGAGTAATGAGAAAAACAAGAGAGCTAATGGAAGTTTTAAGAACGGAGGTAGGTGAATTTTGTTCTTAGGAAGTTTTTAATTCCACATGATGGTTGGGAGAATATTAATAAAAGATTCTGAAAAGGAATCATAGAACTGTGACTCTTTAAACTAGAGGAGTTGAGACTGTCAACAAGTATTTAGTAAATAAAAGAATGCAATAATAGAAGATATTGCAGTCGGCGTTCTAATTGAACGTTTGAGGAGACTATGAATGGAAAATTTCATCTTATGTCTTAAGGACACCGGATTACTATGGAAAAGAAATTGCCAAAATCTGAAACTGCAAAGTGGCTTAACATGAAGAGCTCTACTTAGATTTGTTGTTTATGAAGTAGTAGAAGAGACTTCTTTCTCTGGTACAAAAATTAGTAAATTGTGTGTCAAATAGTACTGCAAGAGGTAAGAATATTTATGCTTGGGAGACAGGAGGAATATTGTTGTATGCTGCATAAGGAAGATAAAAAAAATGATCCATGGAAAAGAAGAAAATTTTATAAATTTGGAAAGTGCCTAACAAAGAAACTGACTCTGATGAATATTTTTGTTGTGAAAACAAGGTGTTTAGTCTAGTAGATGTAATTAAGTATATGTCAAAATAATCCAATAAAAGAATGAGTCAGAGAATAAATGATTTTAATATTTTGGATAAGAAAATCTCTAAAGGAAGATTTATTTTAGAAAGTCTTGGATCCAGTTATTTTTGTAGTTATGTAATTTTATTTAAAGTGGATATATTGTTTTATTTTCATTAAATGTATGTATTTTTTTATTTGGTCTTGAGTCATTGATTTTCCAGATTTTAAAAGAAATAGTTAAAAGTCATTGCACCAATCGGAATTGAACCTTTGTGTAAATACTAAACACTTAGAGTAAAAAATCTAAACACTTAGAGATGAACCTTAATAAACAATCTCTAAACAGTAGGGCACTATTGCAGTTTTATTGCTAATTTCAAAGAGGCGGTGCCAAATGTATTCACTGTACACTGATTCATGTCAACATTTAGTTGCTAAATACCTGAGTGATTGCCTATACAGGTCATTACATTATGTAATTACAGCAGTCAACAAAATCAAAAGTCATTCATTGAATGACAAATTGCTTGGACAACTTTGTATTGAAAACGATGAAGAATTCAAATGCTTGTTGCCCCAAGCAGAAGTTCATTGGCTATCAAAGGTTGCCTGTTTGAATCGATTTTATAAACTCTTTGACTCAGTGCTACAGTTTTTAGAAAACAGAAATGATTATGAGCCAACTTCATGAATTTCAAAAGTGACAGCTTATTTGACAGACTTGTTTAACAAATTTAATGAAACAAATCTACAACTGAATTTAATAAAAACAAAAGCTGTTATTTCTGCATTTGTGTCAAAATGTGTCCTGTACAAATGAAACTTAGGAGAATTCAGCCAGTTTCGAAGTTTATCAACAATGGAAAAATGTGATGAAGACGTGCCCAGTTACTGTCAGCACTTGGAAGCTCCATTGTGATCTCAACCACAATCAAGAATCCCAAACAGAAAACAGGTCCAAAACCCAATTGGGTTTTAAACCTGTTTTCAAGTACAAACAGAAGAATCTTTACAATTACAAGAACTGATAGAAGTAACAACAAATAAGGAATTGAAATTAAAATTCAAAAACAGGTACCAACAGTTCTGTTTGCAAAAGCAGATGCCCATACTTTATCCTGGATTGTGGGCTGTAGTAAAAACGTTTTTAATCACATTTCCATCATCATATTTAGTGGAGCATGGGTTCAGTGCAGTCACAAATCTTTTAACTAAAAAAAGAAACAGTCTGCAAATAGCTGATCAATGATTTAAAAATGCTGCTAACAAAGATAGAGACAAATATCAATAAATCAGTAACAGCACACCAGGCTCATCCATCTCATTAGGATTGTTTTTAATATTACTGATCATTCTTTATTGTGTGATATTTACATATGTGCAATTTATGTTTGTTTTCTTAATTTTAATAGTGTTATTAAATTTTCAGCTCCAACTTGTGCCATGTTTATTTATTATGGAATTTATGTTTCTTTTGTCGATTTCAATAAATAGTTTTAAAATTTCAGTTCCAAGGTGTCTTATTTCCAAACTTTAAAAATCTCTACTAGATGTATAATAAAACGCAAATTTGTTTGTGTATCTATCTGTTTGTTCACTTAAAACTTGAGAACTGCTGATTTGATTTTCATATGATTTTCTTTCATATGTATCAGGTAGAGCTGGTCAGGTCTTAGAAGGTAGTTTTCAGGGGGATGTTGAATAAATTTTTTTGGAAAAGGGGGCAGTAAGCCAAATAAGTTTGGGAACCACTGATCTAGACTTATACAAAATCATGAGACTGTCATGGAAGGTCTGCTTAAAAAAAATCATTAACTGATTTCTCACTACCCTAAAAATTGTCTTCCAATCAATTTTTTTCATGTTTGGTGTTGAATGCCATTCCTTCCTTTTCTTGATAATTATTGCCTGAATACAACATTTTATACTTGTTATTTTGTAAGAAGTTACCTGTTTTTGTCCTCAGTTATGCCAATTATGTCCATGTGGTACTTTTGTAGTTCTTCTGCAACTTCGATTTCCTTTCCATGAATACTCCTTATGTTGATTTTTTCCCATCTTCAATTCTGATGTTGGGTTTGTTCTTCTTCTAGATGTTAAGTGAGTTAGTTCCAGTAACTGACTTTTTGCTGTTTGCCCTGGTTCTCTGACAAAAACAACAAGGGGGGGGGGGAGCATGTTTAACTAAGTAACACCCCAGCTGGCATGAAATATGTTGTATCATATGTATTTCTGGTTTAAGCCAATAGAGAGTACAATTCAATCACTAAGTCTAAAATTGCAAGTCCATCCTAATTTCTTCTGTACTTAGTGCATGCCTCAACAGGACACATCATGTGATTAGAGATTTGGACATTAGGTGACAAACCCCAGTCAGTTCTCCACATTCCTTAAATTTGATGTGGAGGTCTCCTCCCAGATATTTGGCTTTGACCTTTAAGTGATCCCGCTCCCAGTTATTTAGCTTTGATCCCTAAGTGACTAAGAGAAATGGTTGAGAAATCATGGAATTATAACTAGGATTTGTATTTAAGTTTTGTAGATTTGGAAAAGCCATATGACAAGGTGCAGACAGAAAAGGTGTTCTAAATGCTTCAGCTATATGGTGTAAATGGAAAATTATATCAAGCAATACCTACTCTATATTTGAGTTGTAAGTCAGCAGTTAGAACTGAAGGAGGTACAGGAAGATAGTTTGATGTTAAATCAGGTGTAAGACAAGGATGTACATTATCTTTACTGTTATTCATCATCTATGTGAATTCCATTATGAAAGAAAGTGTACTAAATTTTGCACTGATGGGTTCGAGGCTATCTGATGAAAAAGTATGTTGTTAGAAAGCTTCTGAAAGATCTGCAATGACTTATTGAGTGTTTTCTTAGATCAAATGGTGTGTTTTTAGTATATTATTGTAGTTTTTAAGTGTAATTATTGTACTACAGCATTTTATAACATAATTGCAGAAATATTATTAGTTTTTGCTACTCTTAAGAATGGCTCCGAAACTCATCACAGCATGGCAGTGTCTAAATCTCAAGTTATTACTAATGAGGAGAGCATTTGTCCTGATGAACACAAGTGTTGCTGCAGTGATGATAATTTATCATAATTATCTGAGGATAAACTGATATTAGAAATATCTCGATTAAAAGAAATCATTAGAAAATCAACCAGAGAATTAGAAAAAGTGGAAAAACATTTAACTAAACTTAGACAGGATAAGAAAAAGGATCAGAACAAGAACAGACAGGAAGGCAATGAACTTGGTAATCATAATTTTAATAACAACAAGGTAAGTCAGTTAAAATCTAAGAAAAAATAGGTTATGTGGCATGGTGATTCAATCTTAAAATTTGTGCTCGACGAGGGAGTCATCACTTCAAGTTTCCTGGAGGTGAAAATTAAAGATATGACAAATGTAATTAAAAAAAAGTAAAAGAGATGGTAGTTCCAGAAGGTACTAATAATTTAATTAGTGACAAACATAGGAAGAGAGAAGATATGAAAAGTCTGTTGGAAGAGGCAAGAAAGAAATGTAGGAGAGTAAAAATTCTAGGTTTGCTATCCAGATATGATAGTACCGAGTTAAGAATGTTGATGACAGCAAATGATTTCATGCGTAGGCTGTGTAGAAGAAATGGATGCGAGTTTTTAGATGTGTGGAGTGAGTCTGATAGCAGAAAAGACTTGTATAAGAAGGATGGCATTAGGAGCCTGGAAAAATTATGGTATGAGACCTAATGCAGAAAGTCTGGGAAACTAAATCAACAAGGGAGCAATGGAAAAAATGTGCGTAAAAGTTCAGTTATGGTATACATACATGATAAAGATATGAATGTCTTTGAGCATGGTTATGTATGTGGCGAAGGGGTGGAAAAATATGCTTTGGGTTTGGACCTTTAAAGTAAATCTGGGGAGGGAAAAGAAAAAGTTCTACAATAATGCCAAGTAGATTGCATATCAAATTATAAGAATAGGCTAAGTAGTAATTTATTATGTCTATATACAAATACTAGGAGCATTGGAAACTAAGGGGTGGAGTTTGTTGCTTTATTGAATATGATGTGGCTTAAGGTTGTTGCCATTAGTGAAACTTGGCTATCAGAATCGGATATGGTGACTGGGATCGAGAATAATGGTTATACTATTTTTAGAAATGACAGAAGAGATAGGAGAAGTATTTCTAATGATATCAGATGACTTAAGTCTAGTTAGGGTAGAAACAAATGAAACAATAATGGTAATACTGCCCATGTAGCACTGAGTTTGAGTCTATCTGGTGTGAAGTGGAAGCTAACAAAATGAAATATACGATGGGTGTTGCAACAGACCTGATGGCTAAGTTGCAGGGGATGAAGACATGCATCGCCAATTTAGCTTTATGGGTACCAAATGAGTGATCATTATAGGTGACTAATTTTCCAAACACTGATTGGGTAGATGAGAAATCTCATGATAGGAAAGAAGAGGAATTTATTGAATTGTTGCAAGACAACTTTCTCAAGCAGCATGCGAAAGAAGGAACTCGAGATCAGAGTGTTGGATTTGCTCATAGTGTCAGAAGGGGAGGGGCCTCTTAAGAATATGGCTATTTTACCACCAGTTGTTGACAGTGATCATGCTATGCTTTCTTGGGAAGTATCTAATTGTATTGATCCTCTGATTAGAATAGGTTACATGTTGAACTACAAAGCTGGAAATTATGATCAACCTAGGAGAAAATTATCTTTGGTCCCATAGTATCAGTTACCGAATGGGAAAAATGTCAGCAATGCATGGGAATCTATGAAAAAAGTGCTTAAATGAGGCAGTATTTGAATGTATCCCTAGTGTTAGAAGAATAAGTTGGGAGTGAAATGGATGTACAACCTTATTAAGCAAGAGATCCACAAGAAAATAATGATGTGGAAAGAATATCGTGAGAATAATAGTGAGAGGCATTATGAAATATATAAAGTTCAGACCAGAAAAGTAATGAATATTGTGTGGAAAGCCTAAATCAGAGTATGAAAAGAAATTGGCCATGCAAGCTAAAGGAAATCCAAAAGAATTTTATTGTTATGCTGCAAGCAAAAGAATGAACGTGAAAGAATAACTTTATTGAATGCAGATGGTACTCCAGTGTTAGAAGCTAATGAGATTGTTCAATTAATCAGTGCTCGCTTTGCTAAGATATATTAACAAGGTGTATGTAACATGGTGCACAGTGCTACTGCTACATTGGATTAAGAGTTAGAGGTTCATGGAAATGATGTTGAAGAGCTGTTGCATTACCTGGATAAGAATTTATAATAAGGACAGATGGAATACCAGCCCATTTGCTAAAGGAATGTTCAGCTAAATTTGTTAGGCCTTTCACATGTTTGTATAATTTTAGTCTCAGCTGGAAGGAATGTATGATAGTTCCATTGTACAAGGGTGTGTGTTCAGGAGTGCAAAACCGATGCACTCCTGAACACATCCAGTGGAAGTCTCCAGGATATTCCAACTAAACTGAATAACAGCTGTAACAACTTTGGAATGAAAATCAACAATAAACAGACCAAAACTATGAAAATAGGCAGGAAAATTGAAAACTTCAGCTGTATTCTGAATGGGGAGACTATAGAACAAGTAAAATATTTCATCTATTTTGGCACAGTTTTTAATAAAGATGGCAAGTTAAATCTGGAAATAGAAAACAGAATATGCAAAACCAGTATGGTGGGGAGCCAGGTGAATAAATGTATATGGAACTTATTAATTTCAGAGAGAAATTAACCAAAACACTAAACTAGCAGTAGATAAAACAATGTTCAAACCAGTTTTAAGTTATCAATCTGAGAGTTGGCTTAGAAATAAAGCACTTTATTTAAGATTAGAGACAATGATATGAGAGTTCTTAGAAAAAGGAGGTACTTGAACAGGTGGCATCAATGGCAAAATCATATTAAAAATGAAGACATTACAAAGGAACTTGGCATTGTTTGCATTCAAAAATGTGTGAACAGGGCTAAAGCTATGATAGTATGGTCACTTCAACAGAATCGAGAGGAAAGGTTAGGAAAAAAGGTGTTTGCTGGCAAGATGCCAGGAAAAAGATCCAGTCAAAGACCAAGATCCAAGCGAATTGAATCAGAAGTACCTTAGAAGAACAAAATGTTGGATATGTCTTGGAGTACTGACAAGTAATAGACTAATTTGGAGGAAAATTGTTGATAGGAGATTATTAATATTGCAAACTTAATCAAGTAGTGCTATCATAGTAGCCTGAGGGTACATATCAGGAAATTAATGATGATGATTAGTAAAGATTGAAAATTAATACGGAAATAGCAGAATTAGCAAAGTTGGTATGGTAGCAAGTCGACTGAATAAATTTATATGGAATAAGAAAGAAATTAGTCAAAACACCAAATTAGCAGTATACAAGAGAGTGTTCAAACTAATTTTATATTATGGATCTGAGTTGTGTAGGAAATAACTCTTTATCTAATGTACTTCATATTGTATCAATCCATAGATCTTGTTCTTCCTCTGGGTCTTTTTTTTTTTGCTGAAAAATTTATTAATTTCATTTTAATTTCATTTTTGCATAGCATTGTACCTATGGATGAGAGGCCTTTGAGATTTTTTGCAAGTCTCTTATAACAGTATTTGCTATGAAGAAAATAGAATATGCATGCACACACGTATGTATATATTTACATGCAATGAGAATGCTCTTTACTCTTGGATTGAAGAAGTTAAAGAAGATAACTACAGTAATGCTTAAATACATAAATGCAGATGAGCTGCAGATTGTTTTGATGAGTGAGCACCTCCACAGAACAGTTGTTAGGATGACATAACATTTGTCTTTCATTTGGAAAGATCTGAATTCAAATTTCATAACATGAAAATCATTTACACGGGTTTTAAAACTGATGATGGGTTATCCAGTCTCATATAAAGGTGGAATGATTTTATCACTTTGAAATTCAGGTTTTTAAATGAACAAAAAAGGCTAACTGCCAGAAAGCATATGCCATTAACAAACATATACTGACTAAAGCTGTGAAGCCTTAGTTGTTCTATCCAAAATTACAACCACAACAAATAATCCTATTACTAAATAACACTAATTCCATTTCAGTTGGCAATGAATAATACTAAATATACATAAATATACTTAAGCACACTCAAACATCTACAGTACCTACCTGATGAAGAACTGCATGATAGTTAAGTGGAAGAGAAACATCATTTCTCATTTCCTATAATAAGAAAGATGCATAGTGTCAAGTATCTTAAAAACTGAACTTCATCAAAATATAAACTAAGAAAAGCAGCAACTATTTAAGGAGAATTTTTAATGAACACCAACAAATTTACACACCAACTGCTTGTTGAATAATATTGTATGCATTTTGAATATTAAACATTTAGTTATTTTCTTGCAAACTATAAAAAAATAACAAAAACTTATTAAAACAGTTAAAAACTCAAAACTTATATGAAGTTTCATAAAAATACGAAGGCCAACTTTGTTTTTATAGTAAACCATACTGTTTGATGATAGAGTGTCCACAGATTATTACAAGTTTTTCCACATGGTTATATTATAAATTAAAGATGCCAAGAAATTATATTCTCAACAGTCTCATCTATGGTCTCATCAGCAGGAGCCAGACCTTCTTGCTATCACTTCTGGGTCTGACTCCCACTGATGAGACCTTAATAAGAGGTCAAAACTAGTCTGGGTAGTAACCATTCCCATAATGCATGGCATTATACATGTCTGTAAGCTATGTGCATTGCATTATAGGATACTAAGGCAATTGATGTGAAGTCATTAGCCTCTATATATGAGCTGCCCAATCATGAAGTTATTTCACACACAAACTTTGTTTGCTTACATTTGGATAAAGGATGAAACCAAGAATATAAGAAATTATATACTTGGCATCTTTAATTTATAAGTTACCGATTGTGTGGTTATTCAGTTATTTATTACTCTTGAAAGTCAGTATGTTATTACTATGTTCCCTCCATATTTCACCTTGCTTTACACTGAGTCCTAGACCTTCTGTAAGTATATATACAGAGGCATATTTACATCTATAGGATTCAAAGTGTTAAAGAAGCAGACACGATATGAGCATGCATTTGTGGGTGCGTAGTTGTGAAAAATCAGTATGGCTGCAACCAAAAACATTACTGCAAATAGCATTATGTGAAGCTCAGGGAGTCATGGAAGAGATTAAATGGTTCTGCCAATTTAAGACAAACATGTGCTAAAAATTATGGTATTCTGGGTGCTTTTCCAGTATAATGTAAGAATTTTTCATCTAATTTTTGCTAGAAACAAAAAGAAAATGTTAAGTGCATAATTTAGTGACAGAAGGTTGACATTTGTGAAATATCTAGCAAGACATCTCTTATGGTACATGTCAGGCCATTTTAATCAAATTATCAAATTATATTTTAATCAGGTGGCACATTCAGCATTAAATGCCTGCCATCTAAGAAGATGAGCAGTCATACAATTCTAGCCAATGCAATAAAACACCACATTATACATCTTTCAAGAGCCAAAAATATCTTTAAGACCACACAGAAATTCAAAATATGCACATTTTGTATTTACTAACAATTATTTAGGTTGGAACTGAGTTTCATCAGAAAACTATACATGGTGAATAAGTTTTGTGTTGTCTTCCAAATACTGAAAAAATAATTTTGTAAGTGCTTGTTGCATCTGAATTTTATGGAAAAACATTCTTAAGATTATTATTATTATTTTTTAATCATAATAGGTAAAGTGATTTTTAATTTATTTTTTAAAAAATATTTTTAAACCAAATTCTTGCAACTGCTATTATACAGATTTTATTTTCTTGGACCAGTAGTCACTGTTTGAATAATCTTCTTTCCTGTAGATAGTTTTCAGTATTGAGACCACATATGAATATAAAGAGTTTATTAAAAATAAACAAATTAAAAAACCTGACAAGTTTCATGCATCGTAAGACTTACATCATCAGGGATAATAGTACATAAAAGTTTTACACAACAGAAGCTTATAAGCTTTTGTGTAAAACTTATGTACCATTACCCCTGATAACGTAAGACTTATGATGCATGAAACTTGTCGGGTTTTTTTAATTTGTTCATTTTTAATAAACCCTTTATATTAATATGTGGTGTCAATACCAAAAACTACCTACAGAACTGCTTAACCACAAAAATTTACATTTAAATTTTCTTTCCTGTTGTCATAACTGGTCTTTTTAAAATTTTTTTGCTCTCTCAATTATTGTCTTTTTTCTGTAGTCAAATTTTATACTAAATCCACACGGCACTAGAATAATACTGAGAGTTTCAAAAAAGCATTCGCTCAGTAGTTTTCTTGGTGAATATTCTACTATGGGCATACTAAGAAGTAAGAAATTTCTCAAAACTCACTTGTTTTATAATACCAAATTCAGGAGAGAAATACTTCTACCTTAGTAAACATAAGTGCCACTATGCTAGACTAAGAAAAGTGCAGTTTCCAGAAATACTTCCTCTCTCACATTGAAAAATAATTTCTTTCCAAACATCACACATTTGCTCATGTTCAGCATATGCTGAACATGAGCAAATGTTCAACAATTCAAAGCAAAGTTTAAGTTTGGCCACCGCAAACATAGATGCGTGAACTGGTGCTTCATTGCAGTTAAACAGCACCTTTTTCTTGGCTTTTTCTCGTGAAATTCTTTATGTAATTGTTGTAGAAAGTTAGCATAGTACTATCCGTTTACAGTTTAGCTCTTTGGAAGAAAACTTATTACTATTATTATCCCTTGGAATCCCCTGATGCCATGACATTCTTAGCCAACTAATTGAAATGCCATAGGCTTCAGATATGTTGATTTGGAATATGTCCATTGTTCTTTCATTCTCTGGTTTGTAGTGGTGGATCCAAATCTCATCAGTAGTCACAAATCACCCCAGAAAATTAGATGGATACTTTGCAAAATGTTCCAAATATTTTTTCAAACTTTGACATTAAGCATTGTTCTGGTGTCAGTAAATGTAATATCCATCTTGCAGGCATATTTGACATACCCAATTATTGGGTTAGGACACCCATTCAGTTGACCCATAGCCTCAGCAATATCATGCACTTTAATTAGTAATTCTCTCTACAGCCTAGTATTTATATTTATTTATTTATATTTATTATTTTTAATTATAGTTTCTTCATTTGTTGCTTTAGATTGTCTTCCAGGCGCTCTGTCATGTTTGAATAAAACTGACAATTTTTTCACTACTGGAAATGAGGGAGCATTATTACAATTCAAAGAAAGAAAGAAAAAAAAAAAAAAAAACCACAAACCAAATTATCACAAATTTGAAAATTTTACTGTATAATGAATCATAACTTGTAGCAAGATATGCAATGTCATCCAAATCTTAAGGTATATAAGAGTTCTTCTATAACATTAGAAAAGTGGGCAAAATGAAAACAAGGCAGGAAGGAAGGAGAGAGGAGCTATGACTTATGAAGTTTAAGTCATTGTGGTTTATGTAAATATTCTGTGAACTTATGTGATGCTTATAGTTAATCAAAGAAGTCATGTAGGACTCTAGAAATTCTAGAAGTTATTTACAGATAATGCAGATAAAAGATTCATATCTAGATTACCATGAAGTTCTCAGATGTGTTCAGTAAGCACTAAGTCACATTTGAACCTAACTATGTTATGTGATTGTTCTGGTGTATGCAAAAAATGAGTTTTCTTTACTGATATAAAATTGTTAATGTTATCTATTACATAGTCTTTCCTATAATCCATGGTGATACCTTAATGAATATTGTGTTGAAAGAGGGAATAACAATTACGCATCATAATCAGTGATGAGTTTCCCTGGTTTCCTTCAACTCAGTTCACCATTATGAGGCATTCAACCCCATAAAAGAATTACAACAAGCATATTCCCACAAAGAATTACCCATATTGGTTTTAATTTCAGTTGGAGTGTTAACTTCCTTTATGAAATTGATATTTTTCATACATCCATATCAAATATTATTAGTTTAAAGAGAGACCTCCAGGGAGTCAGACTCATCAATCAAGGGAGGCCACGTACTGAGAGAAAAATCTAGCATTCACTCCCTTCTTAGCGGCTTCCATTCCCAGCTTCCAAGGATGCCCTCTCATCCTTTCCCCACCTTAAATAAACTGAAAAATTCCATCAATTGAAATCCTGAATGATCCTTTCAGAAGTTTGTAAGTCTCAATCATATCTCCCCTTTCTGCTATTTGCTAATGTCTGCAGTCTATAAATTCTCAATCTGTCTTCATAATCAATATTCCACAATCCTGATATCATTTTTAACACTCTCAGTTGTACTCTCTCCTATATATCAGAATCACAACAGAGACCAGACCTGCGCACAATAGTCCAAGTGAGGTCTTTACAAGGCCTTGAAATATCATCCTTATAACATCCTTATCTTTACAGTGAATGTTTGTTTCAGCATTGCAAAATATCTTTTGAGTTGTATTTGCAATCTTTACCAAATGGCCCCTGAACTTCAACTTCCAATCTATTAACACTCTAAGATCCATAACCTCATCAGTTTCTTCTAGCGTAATCCCACCAATATAATGACATTGGATATCTAATCACGCCGAAGTGAATGACTTTACATTTACTAACATTGAACTGACATCCATTTTCCCATGCCCACAATTGCAGCTTATTCTGTAAGTACTGCATATCAGCAGCATTCCTGATTACTCTACCTATCTTTGCATCATCAGCAAATAGCTGTATCGCTTGTCAAATCCTCCCCAATATCATTAATGTATACACTGAATAACAGTGGACCAAGCACTGATCCTTGTGTGGTATACCACTTGTTACCTTAAATTTTACAGACTTACACCCCCCCCCCCCCCCGTATACCACTTTTTGACATCTGTCAGTCAGCCATCCTCTTATCATGCTAATATTCTATAACCCAAACCCATTTTCTTCAATTTATGCAACAGTCTACCATGCTATATTCTGTCAAAAGCCTTAGCAAAATCCAAAAGTATCATGGTGTATCCATTCCCCTTGTCTAGTTCAAGTAACATTGTTATAGAATGTGAGCAAGTTGCTAAAACATGACCTTCCCTTAGTAAACCCATGTTGTTCATGTGTCAAAGTAGATATTCACTGTCAAACCATTTCTGAATGCGAGCCCTAACCAATTTTTCCAAAATCTTCACCACTACTCCTGAGATATTAATTGGTTGATAGTGGGATACATCGGTCTTTGCACCACCCTTGTGCAATGGAATTACCATACATTCCTTCCATTCCTGCAGAATCTTCCATGTTCTGAGACTCATATTAAACAGCCTGGTCAAAGAAATGGCCAGTTCAGGGACTGATGGGATATCACATGTGCTGATATCCCATCAGTCCCTATTGTTATTGGGACTGATGGGATATCAGCACATGTGACATTCTTATTCAATTTGTACAACAGCTCTAATACCTCATCCTCATACACTTGCATTTCTTTATCTAGTGAAGAGGTAACAGTGAGCGCAATGTTGCATACACCAAGTTGATAGCTTTTAACAAAATGGGCACTCATTAACTGAACAACCTCTTCTGCATCTGTAACCCTCACGCCATCTGGATTTAGAAGAGTTATTCTTTCATATTTATTCTTACTTTTACTTGCAGCATATCGATTGAATTCTTGTGAGTTGTCTTTAGCAGGCAGAGTCAGTTTCTTTTCATACTCAGGCTCATGTAGTAGTTGTGATTATTCTAGCCTGCTGCTTATAACGTTTATAATGGACATCATCCTTATGCACACGGTATTCCTTCGACATTGTCCTTTTCTTACGAATTTCTTGCTCAATAAGATTACACATCCATTTGACTCCTACTCTATTTACTGTATGAACTCTCAGGACACATTCTGATATCCCATCATTTAAGTGTTGTTTAAATGCTTCCCATGCACTGTCAATATTCTTTCCATCCAGCAACCGATCCCATTCCACTGAACTCAGTATACTCCTCAGTTGGTCATAATATCCTGCTTCGTAGCTCAGCATGTAACCTTTTCTGAATGGAACATTCATAAACTTAGTCACTTCCTAAGTCAGTACCGCATATCAATGCCACCAACCGGAGGCAAAATAGCTACATCTTTAACTGAGCCCCCCCCCGATGCTATAATCAGATCTAACACTCTCTGACCACGAGTTCCTTCTGTCACATGCTGCTTGAGGAAATTGTCCTGCAACAGCTCAATAAATGCATTTTCATTCTTTTCATGAGATTCTACTGCTACCTAATCAATATTTAGATAATTAAAGTCTCCCATTCTTTTCAAGATCATCTTTTCTATTTGGTGATACATTTCTTCATCACCACTAGCAACCGATCCACCAGGTCTGTAACACCCCCACTATGTATCCGATCTTGTTAGATTCCACCTCACACCAGATGGCTTCAAACTTACTGCTACATGAAATAGTTAGTAGTAGTACTACAATCATAGGTCTCAACTCTAACTGGATTCAAGTCATTCGATATCATTAGCATTATGCCTCCCCCCCCTCCTCTCTATCCTTCCTAAAAATACTGTACCCTTGACACTCGATGATAGCCAAGTCTCACTAATACCTACAAATCTGAAGTTGCAACATATTGACTAAGGCAACAAACTGTATCCCTTTGATTCTGATACTCCTAGCATTTGTCTACAGACATAATAATCTACTAGCTTGTTCTTTTGTATTGTCTTGTCTGCAGTTTGCCTGACATAGTTGGACAACTTGCAGATCTCTATTCTTCTCTAATGCCTTACACATGTAGACATCTTTGCACACAAACCTGAAATCGTTCTCTCCTCTTCAACATTTCCATGACAAAGCCCATTCCCGTCATTAAAACAGTTATATAACATTGTCGCACTTACACTCACATTCATATCATTTCTCCCTTTGTAATTCAGTTTCCCTGATTCTCTGTGTTAGGTTTCATGCCAGTTATTAGCTTTTCTAGACTCCTGATACCAAAACACATTCAGGTGTAGGCCATCCCTCTTATACAAATCCTCCCTCAAACTTACAATATGAAAGGTTACATTTTTTAGTTACGTCTATAAAGAGACTGTGCCAATTTCTTGATCTCTTTAAAGACACTTTTTTTTTTTTATGCAGAGTGTTAAGTTGTGATGCATTTCTTCATCACCACTAGCATCCGATCCACCAGGTCTGTACAAGAGTTTTCTGTACAAATACAAGAGTTCAATCCAACTGGTGCAATGACTTAACTCTATTCCTGTTAGAATCCAGGAAATAACTGACTTGAGACCAAATAAAATATATATATATTTAATGAAACTAAATAGAACTATATACATGGTAATTATAATTAAATTAATATCTATGAAACTATTTGGATCCAAGCCTTTCTAATTAAAAACTATACTTTTAGATGTCTTATCTTTAAAGGAATATTTTCATTCTCTCACTGACTCATTCTATTATTGGTTTGTTTTACATTGTAGTACTTACTTAATCAGTCTACTAAACTGAACACTTTGGTTTTCGCAACAAAATTCCTACAAACAATAAATGCTCATTACAGTAAGTTCTTTATCAAGCCTTTTCTCAAAATACAAAATTTCTTATTAACTTCTCTGGAATTATGCAGTGCTTTCTTATTTAGCATTTCCTTATTTATATTGTTACTAATCAAGAAAAAAGTTTCTTTAACTACTTTATAAACAACACTATATGAAAGTAGAGGAGCTTTTCATTAAAGTCAGTTTGCAGTTTCAGATTTCTCTAATGCATCACTTGTTCCAATAAAATAATTAATATCACCAGTGTCTTTCAGAGAGAAGATAAAACTTTCCAATTTGCTTTACTTCAAATATTGAAATAAAACATCTATTTAATATTTTCTTTTATTTAATGTTCACTTGTTGACAGTCTCAATTTTTCCAGTCTAAGGATTCACTTTGCTAATATTCCTTTTTTCAGAAGCCTCTATTAATATATTCCAACTGATGAGTTTTCAAAAACTACCTAAAACAAAATTATCTTGTCTGTGTTCTCAAACTTTCATTCTCTTCTTGTTTTATTTTTATTACTCAGGTATCGAATGCTCTCTCTCTCTCTGTTAGCTGTCAATCACCTATCAACCCCCTCAGTGAGTATGCACACATCTTCCACTAAGTGGCAAATGAGAAGTTAGTAATGACTGACATGTTATCATCTTTAACAAAAAGAGAATGTCTTAAGGTGAATGACAAATGTCACTGTATGCTTAACTGTGAATTACAATTAAGAATCATTGAAATTATTACAACAATGTGGTAAGTATATCAATCTGAAATACTTTGTATTTCTTTAACATAAATATCAATTTATCAGACACACTGCAAGTGCTGATTATATGCGTTACAAAACCAAAATTAATAAATTTCTAATATACAAGAGAAAATCATAAAGAGATACATTTTTGCAATTTTACTATTTTTTTTTACACATCCATACTAAAGATGAAAGGTTAAAATGGCAATTTAAGTCACATTTTTAGGCCACAAACTTTTCAAACTCTCCTGTACAAGTAAAACAAAACTAGAAAAAAACCATACTAAATGTTCTCTTCAGAAACATTGCTCTCCCACAGAAAAATTGCTGGTATCTGTCAGATAGCCAGTCTCTCATTCAGTGCACTAATCTATTATCTAATCCTTCCAAGTTAACCAGTTCATGATACCTAAAGACCTTTCCAAAATTTATTTATATATATATATATATCACCTCTTCCAATAATTTGAAAGCTTGTAACATGCAAGTAGAGACTGCTAAAACAGTTTCTCTTTAGTTGCTGTTATCATCAAAATTGTAGATCTTAGTCCTCAACTAACCTCACCAACACCATAATAACAATTCTAGACAAAGAGATTGACTTATAATTTGAAGTCTTAGCCTTATCATCCTCTTTCCACTTTTTTGGGACATTCCATATTGCAAGGGCTTTGTTAAACAGTATACCAAGGCTTTTGTTAATACACTAACATTCACTCAAGACATGGAAATAACTGGATGACCTGAAGTGGATATCAAACTTTTTTTTTTGTTGTTGTTGTTTGATTTATTGTTATTTGGGATTGTATTTTGTTGGTTCAAGATTCTTGAAAATTTCAGTACAAATAGACAAAAATAGAGAGGTAAGAAAGTAAAAAAAAACAAAGTAACTGCTGAATTTCTGTTCAGGACATGGATTAGTCATTATCAATAGAAGTGTAGAAATTCACACTGAGAGAAGATTTAAGAAATAAGAAAGTATTAAAAATTAAAGATGCCAAGAAATCATATTTTTGGTTTAATCCTTTATCCAAGTGTAAGCGAACAACGTTTGCACATGAAGTATCTTCATGACTAATAGCCTGTGACTTAACATAATGCAAGGCATTCATCCATACAGACACTAAGGCAATTGATATGAAGTCATTAGCCTCTATATAGTTGTGAAGATACTTCTTGCGCAAACACCGTTTGCTTACACCTAGATAAAGGATTAAAGCAAGAATATAATTTCTTGCCATCTTTAATTTATAGTATGACCAAGTGAAAAAAACTCTAATCCTGAGATGTTGAAAGTTTAATTTATTCCATTTTTTCGTATACGAACTACAGAAAATGTAAGAGCATAGATATAAATTATTAAAAGCATACATTAAAAGACAAAAATGCTACTAGCATAAAATATTATTCAAAAACATAAAATGCCAGATTTCACTCATGAAGTTCTTTTTTATTTCGTGTGCGAACTACAGAAAATGTAAGAGCACATTTAATCATTTATAAACATATAAATGATTAAATGCATACATTTAAAGAAATAGACATTAAAAAAAAATAGGGATTAAAAGTATATGTAAAAAGACAAAAATGCCACTTGCATAAAATATTAAGCAAAAACATAAAATGTCAAATTTCACTCATCCAGTGACTAATATACAGTAAAACCCAGAAGTTACGTGGTAAGTGGGACCAACAAAAAGCGCGCAAGTTGAATTTGTGTAACTCGGGGTATAATTTTGCATGTAATTTATATATACAAACATACAAATTATTAGTTAATTGGGACCAAAGGTTTACAAAAACACTTATAATTTTTAAGAAATATAATCATAATTGTAGTTTTTCGTACATAAAAAAAAAAGAAAGTTATTTCAATGTCGATGGTTTCATAAAATCTAATAGATTTGTCTGACGGCATAATGCCTTTCTTGTCACACAATTTCTTCATAGCAAGCTAATGATTTTTTATTCTTTGCCGTGTGGCTACAATTCGTTCCTCGTTAGAATCTATGTCCTCCAAAATCTGTAAAACTTTCTTAATTAAGCTGAGACCTTCTGTTAATTTTGCAACTGTCATGTGCTTTTTCTGGTAGAACTGGATCTGAGGTTTCAGTCTCTTCAGTAGTGCTTTGCTCATGAATCTCTATGAGCTCGTCGATTGTACGCTCTTTTTTATGCCAGTCTAACAGCTCGCTGACATCTTCACTGTTGACTTCTAAATCTAATTGCCTGGCAAGGTTGACAACTTCTTCTATTGCCTCAGCAACTTGATCAATTTCTGGAAACATTTCCGTTTCACATTTAAAAAAGGATGGACAAAGTTTTTTCCAGATACCATTCAAGGTTTTTTGGGAAATTTCACCCCAAGAATCTCCAATAATCCTTACAGCATCTAAAACATTAAACTGTTTCCAAATCTCTTTAACAGACAGTTACTCATTTTGCCTCATAGCTTCATTCAGACTTACAAACTAACACTGTGTGTAGTATGCTTTGACTGTTTTGATAACTCCCTGGTCCATCGGTTGAAGTAAACTGATTGTATTTGGAGGCAAGAAAACAACTTTCACACGTGGATCAAAATCAATTAAAGATGCAGGAGGGTGACCAGGTGCATTATCAATAATGAGCATAACTTTAAACGGAATTTTTTTAAACTGGCAATAACATTCAACTTCAGGTATGAAGTGGTGACCAAACCATTCTTCAAAAAATAGAAGCTGTCACCCAAGCTTTAGAATGACTTCCAAATCACTGGCAAGCCAGCTTTAGATTTTTTTTTTTTTTTTTAGAGTTCTTGGATTTTCAGAGCGATAAATGAAGAGATGTTTTAACTTGCAATCACCACTGCATTTCCACTGTCAACCGGTCTTTGGAAGCCTCAATGCCAGGAAATGTTTTTTCTTCACGTGCGATGAAAGTTCTCTTAGGCATCTTTTTCCAGAACAAGCTGGTCTCATCTATATTAAATATGGTTTGACTGCTATAGCTACCTTCCTCGATGATAGACTTAAGTGTCTCAGGAAAAGAAGACGTAGCCTCTTTATCAGCACTTGCCACCTCTCCACTCTCCATTATGCTGTGCAAGTTACAGTGATTTTTAAATCAGTTGGACCAACTATTACTGGCCATAAAATTTTCTTCTTTGGCCGCTTCTACAGCTTCTACTTTTAGCCTCTCAAAAATCAGCTTGGCTACATATTGTTGTTTGATTAACTGGACAATTTTTTACTCTCACTTGATTATCACACCATAATTTAAGCATTGTTTCCATCTCACCAATAATCCCATGACGTTTACGAATTATGCTTGAATTCGATGATCTGGCATTTTTAACAGCAGCGAGAATTCTTTGTTTATCTTCTATGATTGTTCTTACTGTGGATTCCTGTAGATCGAACTTCTTTGCTAGCTCACAAATTTTCATTCTGCCTTCAAGATCCTTAATAATGTTGAGTTTTGTTTCCAAAGTCAATGCTTTTCTTTTCTTGCTAGCTGTAGAAGAATCGGACTTGCTTCTTTTGGACGACAGCATTATTTTTTGTGAGATAAAATTTTTATCAAGAACATAACATTAAACAATCGCAAGGTTTGTAGACTATAAAAATCATGCATGAATGGAGACCATGCAAAACACTTCAGTGCCTGTTTACAGCATGTGTGACACTGGCGAATGTGGCTGTGTTGGAAAGATACAACTAGTGGTGAGGCGTGAAGTGGGATGGGAATACATACATATACAAAACCGCATAACTCCGTATTCGTGTAAGTCGGGGTATTACTGTACTTTAAAGCCGTTTCATTACACTGCATTAAATCTTCTCAGGTACATATTATTAATGTCTATTAAGCAGCATTGCAGAAGATGATCCATGGTTTGTGTTTCACCACATGAGCAGCTGTCATTGTCTGTGTAGCCCCCATCTGGCCATATGCTGCTTTGATATGCCCATTCTGGAATGAAGTCTATTCAATGTCTTCCATCTTTGCCAGTCAAGATGTAAGCCGGAAGGAAGAGATTCGTTTAAGGTTCAGAGCCTCTGGAGATTGTTCTTGCCACATTGTTGACCTTGTAGCTTTTATGGAATCAACCAATGGTTCCACTGAGTGAATAAAACTTTTCCTTGATCTTAGCCTCTTATGTACTGCAACATGTCCATACAAAGGATGCCATTCATCATTTAGTTGTTGTTTCCGCTCATATCTACTCTGTGTAGTCCTTCTGATGTGAGGAGGAGGTGCAATACCAGACAGTGAGTATAGATGGTCAATTTTTGTAGGCTCAAGACAGCTGGTAATGTGCCGACATGTTTCGCTAAGAACCTTATCAATAATTTTGACATACGATGATCTTTCCCAAACAGGGCTAGCGTACTCGGCTAGCCCTGCTTGTTGTCAAAAAGCAGAGTGCCAGTGCAGAGGTGCGCAGTACTTGTGGATTTGCACCCCACTGAGATGACGTTAATTGGTGCAGAATACTCACATGTTTGAGTTTTAGCTGCTGTCCTCTCCATGTGTCACTTATAATTTAAGGTTTTATCTAGTGTAACACCTAGGTAAGTTGGATTTGGATAATTGACCAGTTTCACACCATTTCATTCTATATTAAGAACCTTGGAAGGCCATGTTTTAGCAATTTGCTCACATTTTATAACAATGTCACCGCCGAGTTGGATAAAGGGAATGGATACACTATGATAATGTTGGATTTTTCTAAGGCATTTGATAGGATACCACACGATAGGCTGTTGTGTAAACTGGAGTATATGGGATTGGAACATAATCTATTGACTTGGATCAGGAGATGGTTGACAGACAGATATCAAAAAGTGGTATACAGTGGGTGTGAATCTGCCAGATTTAAGGTAACCAGTGGTGTACCTCAGGGTTCAGTCCTTGGGCCATATTATTCAATCTATACATTAATGACATCAAGCATGGTCTATCATCAGATTTGCGATTGTTTGCCAATGATGTGAAGATAGGCAGGGCAATCAGGGATGCTACTGATATTTAGCAATTACAAAATGATTTCAAGAGACTGGAAATCTGGGTAAACGAAAATGGCTGTCAGTTTAATGTTAGTAAGTGTAAAGCATGCACTTCAGTGTGATTAGAGTTCCAGCGGCATATTATATTAGTGGGGTTATGCTACAAGAAACTGAAGAGGCAAGGGATTTTGGTGTATTGGTGGATAAGAATTTAAAGTTCAAAGGTCACATAACAAAAGTTGCAAATACGACTCAGATGATAATTGCTATGTTGAAGCGAACCTTGACATGTAAGAATAAGGAAGTAATTTTGCTTTTTTATAAGGCCACACTTGGATTACTGTGCATAGATTTGGCCTCCCAGGTTCCAAGAGGATAAAGAAATATACAAAGATTATATCCGGATTATGGGATTTAGATTATGAGGACAGATTGCGAATATGTGGATTAGAGACTTTAGTTAACAGGAGAAAGAGGAGTGATATGATAGAGGTCTATAAACTTTTGAATGGGTGTTATAGCATTTAAAATGATGAAATATTTCATTATATAGAAGGCAGGGAGAGAACACAGGGGCATCCATGGAAGTTAAGATTGTTCTCAGTCAAGAAAGGGTTAAGAGCTAGGTTTTTCTCCCAGAGAGTAGTGAGTGAGTGGAATAATTTGCCCTTGCAGGTAGTGAGTGCATCTAGTGTAAATGAATTTAAGGGAAGGTATGATTAGGTTGGGTAATTTACAGCCTACCTCGATGAGTCCTTGACTCCCTGGAGGTCTCAGATAATAATAATAATATTCAACTCTCTTCTCGCCTCCCTACTATTCAGATGGAAAAGACATTTGGGTTTTACTGGGATTTGTTTTCAGCTGGTTTTTCCTTATAGTAAACTGTAAAGGTTTCTAGCTCTTGTGTGAGCTTCTTCTCAATGTTATCCAAAGGATTTTTGTTGATAAGCTATTGCCTGCTCATCTGCATATAAGAAGGTTCTTGACCGTGAGTTTATAGGTTGGTCGTTAATATATATAATATATTGAAGAGGAGGAGAGAGAGCACACTTCCCTGAGGGAGACCATTTTTCTGGATAAGCAATCTGCTCTTTTTTCCTTGAAAATCAACCTAAATACCTCAACACTAACTGACAGCTGTTTGTCATGCTGTAAATTTTGACTACAAGCTTTCTAAGATTTAGTGTATCATATGCTGCTGTCAAATCTATAAATACAGCTCTTGTTGCTAACCCCCCCCTTTCAAAGCCATCCTCAATAAACTGTGTTAAGTTTAATACTTGTCCAGTGTATGATCTTCCTGGTTTAAATTCTGTGTTCTTTTATCAGCACTTTCTCTATTTCTGGACTTAGTCTGTTCAAGATTAACCTCTCACAAAGCTTCGGCATTGTGCACAGGAGAGCTATAGGCCTGAAGCTCCTTGGATCCTCAGCAGGTTTACCAAGTTTCAGGATAGGTATTACTTTTGTTTGCCTCCATATGCTGGGTATTTTAGCAAATTTCCAACAATAGTTGAAAAATTCTAACAACCACTCTGTTGCCTTTTCTCTCAGATTCCTTAGTACTTCATTTCTGATATCATCTATACTGGCAGCTTTTCCTGATTTTAAGGCTTTTAGGGAATTTTCTAGGTTCTCTTTAGTAAATGGTGCTTCAAAGAGATTACTTTCTAAATTCCTAATTATTATTTTTTTTAATGTGATCTTTCGTATTTTTCCTTCAGTACTCAGTTTATGTGAGTACCAAAGTTGCAACTCAGAGATAGCCGAGTTGCAATTTTGTTTGCATTTATATTAACTTTGGTTGCTACTGCTGTTGTGGGGTTACCAGATAATTTTTTTGAATAAGAGCTAGGCATTCCTGCTACTATGTTTCATATCGAAGTTTTTAATTTTCCCTGCTCATTGTCCTTGTTCAGAACAGTGCTGCTATAAGTTCCTTTCCTGCATCAATTGCTTCTGATGAAAATGGATCTTTATCACATAAGGTCACAATATCTTTTATATATTTCCATGTTGTGTTTAAATTCTGGAATGTAACATGTTTTAAACCTCTTGGGATGTGTCTGGTAACAGACCGTCTAATGGCTTTGATGAACTTTCCATAATTTTCTGGTCTGGGCGAAATGTTGGACAAGTTTACGTCTAATTCTCTTGAGAACTGTTCCCAGTTATCTTTAATAACCTCTGGATCCTACTGATAGCAGCTTGCTTCCAGGGGAGGAGAGAGAGAGATTCTGCTTAGTGGCTAGTTTTTGCCTGTCACTGGATGGAGCTACTACTGAGTTTCCTGTCCTGGAGCAATGATTCAGGTCAGGAGTGATGAATTTAGTAGTGAACCTTTAGGATCACTCAGTGAGATTTAGATTGATCATTAAATCACTCAGAGTTTTTGGTTTTGATTTACATACCTCAATACATTTACATACATGCGGTTGCTGTGGCGAAACTGCCAGTACCTTGTCTCAGCGAACAGGCTTCCGCCAATCACTAGCCTTTGTTAACTGTCGATTGACGTCATTAACAGCTGATTCTGAATAAACCAATCAGAACTCTGAAAGCATTCATACGTTTGAACTTGTTGGTGGGGTAAGTTAATGCATTAACAATATTTTGAGCATTAGCCCATAAAAATGTCCGAAAATAAAAAACGATTGTCATATTCTTCAAAATTCAAGTTAAAATCATAAAGTGAGACAGTTTGGACCTCCTCCCACTGAGTGTATGATTAGACAGTGGAGAAAACAGGAAGAACAACTACTCAAAATGCCAAAAAAGAAGAGGGTCTTAAGAAGAAAACCAGCAAAATGACCAAAGTTGGAGGCTTAAGACTTGGATTATGGAGCAACACAAGAGTGGGATATGCATGTCAACCAAGCTTATTCAATATGAAGCAAAAAGATTTACAAGAGAAATGAACATTGTGGATTTCACAGGAAAGGCAAAATGGTGCTTCAACTTCATGAGGAGAGAAGGGTTCGCCAAGAGAACACGAACCAAGTTAGCCCAGAAAATGCATCTGAAATGCATCTTAATATGTATCTTAAAAATATTACCTAATTACTAAATATACTTTGAATATTTAAAAAAATAACAGATGTGTTCTGTTTTATATTTAAAATATTGATTTCTTAATTTTGGGTTTGAAAAAGTAGGGTTCATCTTATACACAGAAAAATACAGTATTGTGTTAATCGACTATTTAGACCAGTGTTTCTGAACGTGGAGCGTACGCCCCACAGGGGGACAATTTGAATATTTTGGGGGCAATTAGAAAATGATGCTGCATTCATCACCTCACCACTGATATACTCAAAACACTCACCATTGTCAGCAAGGGGGACATCAAAATCTTTGAGGCGGGGTATGATCCAAAAAACGTTGAGAAATGCTGATTTAGACTTATGTGCAGATATGAACTCATTATGGGCTTTAATAGAATAAATACAGCATATAAATAAATAATATGTTTAATCATTCCTATATTTCATCTCAATCACTGAGATATCATTAGGGAAACAATATTAAAATTGCAAAAACACACACAAATTTGCACAAACACTAAGTCAAAAAGATTAGACAAAGTCTAAAGTCGTGTGAGGATTTCCCTCTATGGGTGCTGTTGGCTAACCTTAGCTGTGTTGGGTAGCCCTAAGAATTATAGTGTCCCAAATTTTGGGAAGTTAAATACAACCATATTTCTTAATATTAGGTTGTTTTTTTAATTCTGCTGCTGATTCTAAAAAAGTCCTTCAAGTTTGTATTTTTTTGTGGTGAAGCATAGTAGTTTTTTTTTTCCCATTTGATTTTGTGAAAGGTATTCAAAGCAAGCTCTGACTGACCATACTTATTTTGACAGATGTATTTTTTATGTTCTTCTAGGCAGATGTTAGCAGATCTCCCAGAGTGACCATAATAAGATAAGTTGCATGAACAAGGAACTCTGTAAACACTTGAAACTGATAGAGGAGGTAGAAGATCCTTGGCAGAGCAGATAATGGCAGCCAGGTTTAGATAAGGTTTGAATGCTGTGCAGAGATTGTACTTATTTAGATTTCTGGTTATTTTTTCTGAAGAGCCCTGGTTATAAGGAACAATGATAGCATTACTATAGTCAGCATGTTGAGAGAGATGGGAGGAGATGGAAGGCTCAATTAATTTGTTGACCTTTTTTGGCATTGTAACCATTGGACAGGAAAGCATGGCAAATAAAGGAGAGTTCAGCAATAACATCAGCCTCAGTAGAACACAGATTGGAGGTTCTATTAACTTGACCTAACCTAACCTAATAAATATGGTATTATTAAACTGACCAAAACTTGGGAAACTAATTCTTAGGCATCCCACTCAACAGCACTGTTGTGTCCCATTTTACGATTTTTATTCTATCTAGTAATTTCCTCTTATCTATGTTCATCTATTATCTATGCTCGAGATATCACCAAAATTTTTACTAATACTTTTCTCCCCTTAGTACCCCTAATATTTGTATTTATACTGCGCCTTTTGGGATATTTAGTTTGAGATATTATATACAAAAACAAGGAGAAAGAACTCAAATATGTCTGAAAGTGTAACTATGTTGCAGTCGTGACACTTTATCTCGTTTCTTAACACATTAATTTCCCGCGTGATTAGGTCCGTATTTTTCAAGTGGTGCATTGGACAGCAATTTCAGACAACTGTTTTATCATTGGACAAAAGGTTTATTAAAAACTTTAACATGGTATAATTCAATTTTTGTTATTACTCAATTCAATGCTAAACTAAATACTTACAAACTAACATTAACTTATTACAAGTAATTAGGCTATGATCCTATAATGGGTATTACGATCATGCCGCCATAACAATTCAACACATAAATTCACTTGACATGGACAAATAAGATTAATTCACACTATTTAACTATTCAAACTTAAGTAGATTAACTAAACCATTTACTGCACTAACACATAACTAGTATTACGATCATGCCGCCATACACATTCAACACGTAAATTCATTTGACATGGACAAATAAGATTAATTCACACTATTTAACTATTCAAACTTAAGTAGATTAACTAAACCTTTTTCTGCACTAACACACAACTAGGACATTTTAACTTTCCTATACATTACAATAGACATGCAAAATTCTCAGGACACTTAATTATTCACATAACATTAACACTAGCCAGCTTACTTTTAATATATTCTGTCAGATACTAAAGTCCTAGTATAAATTTTCCTTGGTCACTTCAACAGTTCCGTATTAGAATAATGATACTTATTACAGACAAATTTTAGTTAACATTAGATATATTTAACAGTACCTTTCTTTCTCGAGTTTTTCATATGGGCCTTTACCTTCTTCTGATTGAACTAGCTTGGTATAACCTCCCCGATAATCTGCTACTCCTACGTTCCTTTTGGAGTTGAACTATGCTTACACGGTCTTAAACTTTTGTAATTCAGAACACACTTTGAATCATCTATATGACGGCTTTGCGACTCGCGATGTGGATATCGATATCTTTATAGCTTTTCCTTTCTCGTGGTTGTCATTGAAGTTGAAACACAAAGAATATGTTTCCTTTTCTTTGACTCTATGGCATTCTTCGCCTCTTACATAGGAAATCTGGAATCGAAATCCCGCTCACTTTTGTTTCCATGTTGTGACGACGGAGATATAACCCCAATCTCCACTCAGGAAAAAAGCGTGAAACCTATGCCACGGAGCTCTTAGAGAACTCCTCGGGAACAGAACCAAAACCAAAACCAAAAAGCCTTAAGGGGGTTTCCAACCGTTTTATACTTGCTCTCCTAACAGCACCCTCTTTAACTTCTTTTCTCCGCCCCCTACTTGTTTTTACTTCACCAACCAATTAGGGTGGCGTTTTTTTCTGCCAAACGTCCTTTGGTTGGCGAGCCAAATGATGTCTCAATCCGGGAATTGGCCCTGAGCGATAGTCTGTTGTTTTTCTTCCGCTAGCCTCTAACTTAATCCCCTTTCCAAATTTTTTCTATGAATTCATTTAATATTTTAATCTCTAGCCTCTCACATACCATCGCTTATGACTAATCCTTTTCTGTCTTATTTAGTTAAATTTTCTCTTTTAAATCATATCACAATATTAATATATTCTTTCTTTTGTTAGTTAGTTTAACAAACACTTTTATTTTTTATATATTTTATTGGATGCAAGAATATTTCTTTTTCTTTTAAATAATTCATATATTATATTTTTTTTTTTTTGCAGGGTTTTTAATTTATTTATTCTTCATGTTACACCAAGATAGCTGAGAATTCTACATTCTTAAGATATCAGGTGTAACAGCACTCATATAGGGTGCCTGTCACTTTAGGCTTTCAGTCTAATCTTTTCCACTTAGTATTTGTGCAAATTTGTGTGTTTTTCCAATTTTAATGTTGTTTCCCTGATGATGTTTCAGTGACAGAGAAAATATAGGAGTGATTAAACATATTGTTTAATTATTTATATGTGCTGTATTTATTCCATTAAACCCCATAATGAGTTCATACCTGTTGATATCTTCATGACTGGGTTAGTTGTATATAGAGGATGATTCCATATCAATTGCCTTAGTATATCTGAAAGGATGTATATAATGCTATGTATTATGTGAAGGGGTCACTACCCAGACTAGTTTCAACCTTTATTGAGCTCTCATCTCTCACTAGTCTGGAACACAAGAGTATACAGAGGATTAAATAAAGTAATCGCCATTTAGTCTTGAGCAGAATAAAAATGATTTTGACACTGAAAAGATTTTCCATTTGGTTACAAATTAAATTAAACTTGCAAAGAAATTATATTCTTATTTAGTTCTTCATCCAAGTGTAAGCAAAGTTTGCACATGAAGTATCTTCATGACTAAGTTACTTGTATATAGAGGATGACTCCACATCAATTGTCTTAGTATCCCATAATGCAAAGCACACATCTGAAAGGATGTGTATGTTATGCATTATGAGAAGGGGTCGCTACCCAGACTGGTTTCAACCTTTATTGAGTTCTCATCACAGGAGCCAGACCCAGACAACCTACGACGGTGGAATTAATGCAGATGCCATATTCCCATATACAAGTAGTTTCACTTGGTTACAAATTAACTTAAACTTGTCAAAAAACTATAGTTGTGTATTTTATTCAAGTGTAATTGTAACGAAGCCTTACGTATCCAAATATCAAGTATGATATTTGGATATGAAGAATCTTCATACTTTATTTTTGATTAACTCAACTTGCTATCTCTTCTGAGTCCAGCTCCCACTGAAGAGATCTCAAATAAAGGTTGAGACAAGTCTGGGTAGTGACCCTTCCCATAATGCATAGATTATACACATCCAAAAATGATGCCTGCTTTGCATTATAGATAATACTAAAATAATTAATAAGACACTTTCTTCTAATATACAAGTAGTCTAGTTGTGTAGATACCTCACATCCAAACTTTGTGTGCTTACACTTGGATGAAAGATTACACAATATAATTTCTTGGCAAGTTTAATTTGTTACAGAAACAAAAAAAAATAATGAACAAAAATTTTAAAAATGATCAACATTGAGCAACTTCCAGAGGTGAACTATACACACAAATATTATTTAAAAAAAAAAATGAAGGACTTTAAAAACTAGAACCAAACTTTGAAGATTCAGTGGCACTCTTAAAAAAAAAAAAAAAACTGGTTCAGCCAAGAAGGCATGTGATAAAGTTATTTCCAAGGTTCAAAATCTGGGAACACCATGATGACTCAAAAAATTAAAGAGACGATGATGGAAAAGAAGAAACTATGTTGAAAGTTTCCATCAATTAAGTCAGCATGTGCTCTGAGAGAATAGAAAGAAAAACATAAGAAAAAGAAGCAACATGTAAATGTAGCAAAATAGAACTGAAAAGGAAGACACTGGTAAAAATATAGAACTTCTGGAAGGTGGAAAAATGCTCTAGAGGCTATTGAAAAGCTTAGAAATGGAGGAAAGAGTGCTATAAAAGGAATGCTTGACCAGAAATGCTCAAATATGGAGGTATATTATGGTCTACTCCATGGAGTCCTTAGACTCATCAATGGAGGCCCTAAACATGCCAAGCACTATCCAACATTTAGACAGTATCTATCATACTTTGCTTTGAACTCATTCACAGTCATGGCACCCCCAAGATTCTGGCAACCTATTCCACTCATTCACTACTCTCCAAGCAAAAAATCTGGTTCTAACACCCTTCCTAACTACACTTTTGCTCTGTTTCCAAGGATAGCCACTAGTTCTCCCACCACCAGACCTATTCTGAAAATTTTCTTCTGTATTAATCTTGTAAAAATCCTTCAGTAATTTGTATGTCTCAATCATATTGCCTCTTTTCCACATGTCAACCAATTTCTGTAACTCGCAAATCTTCAATCTGTTTTTATAAGGTTCATTCGATAGACCTGCTATCCCCTCATCGCCAAAAAACCCAGGTGACCAGATACCAGATCTGCGAGCAGTAGTCAAGATGGAGTCTTATTAAGGCTCAATAAAGAGGTATAATAACCTCTTTATTGAGCCTTGATAAGACTACTTATCTCTGCTCATCAGAGTTTTCTTCTGAAACCAAGTAATCCGATTTGCTGCATTAGCCACTTTTGCAATGTGCCCTCTAAACTTTAACTCATTATCCACTAACACCCCAAAATCTCTGGCTTTGTCAATTCCTGGAGTACAGTTCCATCAATGTGGTATACAAACTAGTAATCTTTTCATCCCAAAATGCATAACCTTACACTTTGCCACATTAAACTGACATCCATTCTCTTTTGCTCAGACTGCTAAATCTATCCAAATCATCCTGCAAATTATAACATCTGTATTAACTATTACTCTACCCAATTTTGCATCATCAGCAAACAACTGAACAGTTCATCTCAGATCCCTTCCTATATCATTAATGTGCAAATTAAATAGTAGCAGCCCAAGAACAGAGCTGTGTGGGATACTACTAGTCACAGGCCTTCTTAGAGACTCTGTATTTCTTCCTGAATAAACTACTTGCTGATATATCTCCATCAACCACCCTCTTATCCACTTCAACTTTATATCCATCCCCATATGCTGTAGTTTATTGATTAGAATTCCATGTGGTATACTGTTAAAGGCTTTTGCAAAGTCCAGCAGTATCACTGTAAACCTATTACTGTATACAACTCAGCTGTTCCTGTATTATAAAATGTGAGCAAGTTACTGAGGCACAACCTACCCTTCACAAAGCCATGCAACCCCCATACAGAATCCCATTTCTGTCTATCCATTCCTGTATTTTGCTCTTGACCAACTTCTCCAGTACCTTGACAATGACTCCTGATATGTTGAATCGGTCGGCAAATTGCTATATCAGTCTTGGAGCCTCCTTTATGCAGTGGAACTATTTTCCCCCTCTCTCCATCCCATTGGGACTAAGAGCTGAGACATACATTAAATAATGTGGTCATAGGCACTGACAATTCCCTAGCACCTTCATGTAAAACTTGAGCTGGTATGCCATCTAATCATATAGCTGTATTCATAGGTTCTGTAATATGCTATGCACCTCCATTTCATTTACCTCAATTTCCACGAGTCTTGGCCTCTCTTGTTAATGCAATATCTCCAGCTCGATGATATACTCTTACCAAGTGTTCACTTAGTAATTCTACTATTTTGACTGATTCAGTTACCGTCCTACCATCGGCATCCATTAAAATCATTCCCATTAATCTTCCTTTTACTTGCAACATATTTAAAGAACTGTTTGGAATTATCTTTGGACTGAACTGTTAATTTCCTTTCGTACTCTGCTTTTGCCTTTCTCATCACAGTGGTTACCCTTTTGGCCTGTACTTTGTACTGCTCATGTGCCTGCTGGTGAGCTTTCTCCTTGAATTCCTTCAACAAATTTTTCTGTTTTTCTAGCTTCAGCTTAATGATGATATTCATCCAGTTAACTCTCACCTCATTTATTCTCCTGTCTCTAGGTATGCAGTCTGTTATTGCTTCCTTCAATTTATCATTTTCCATGCACTATCAACATCCAGCCCATGCAGTTTCACAATACCATAGCACTGGTCCAAGTAATCTCCTAAGCTTGTCAATACTTACCAGCCCTATAATTCCACATGTACTCCCTCTTAATTGAAAATTCCACATATTAAGCCACCTCCCAGGTCAAGGCCTTATGATCACTCTCACCAATTGGTGCCAGTGTGGTCATATTGGTTATAGACAAATTCACTGATGCAATTACTAGATGTACTCTCAAATCTCTAGTCTATTCCATCATATGCTACCTCAGGTAGCATATGATGATAATTACAAATAATTATTTGTAATTATTTCCATCTCCTAATCTATAGAAGCATCCAACTGTATATTTTGTTCTGCTAGCCACTATCTCATACTAGATGGCCCCAAATTTGCTATTTTCACTGGCCTGCAGTTGAACTTCTACTCCATTCTTTTCTCTCTATCCTCCCTGAACATACTGTACCCTTCACACTCTATCCCACTAACTATATTATCTTCTGTCAGCCATGTGTTACTAATGCCGATAACCTTTGGCCAGGATGAACTAACAAATGCCAATAACTCATTCCCCTTGTTCCAAATGCTCCTGGCATTAGTGTACATAAAGACCAAAAGCCCCTTAGTCCCACTGCTATTCTGACACTTTATACTAATATCCAATTCTGGTTTGTTATCAGCAGTACTAAAGCATTTTATGCACATTCTTACAGTCAGCTGCCTCATTGATATCTGTGTATATCTTGCTCAATGGCTTCTCTCCGAAAAGTACTTGATTTTGCATATCCACTTTCACTTCATTCAACAACATTTTTTCCAGACTTTGAATACTAAATCCATTCAGATGCAAACCATTCTTGTTGTATAAGTCTTTTTGTCTGTGAAACTCACTCCACACATCCACAATATGAAATTCAAATTCCAGACGACTGGAATAGAGCTCATAAGTATACATATATAAAAAGGGAAATAAAACTAAATATAGGAATTACACAGAATCCAACAAGTGTTCCAGTTAAGATTTATACAATCATACTTGAGATAAGAAAAACTTGGAGAACAAGCTAGGTTTAGTAAAAATTTGGGATCACAATTTCAGTGGTCTTGGAATATAAGATTTATAAATTAACTTTTATAGATCTGGAAAAAGAAAAATTCCAAAGAAAATAATGCACGAAATTGTGAGGATTACAGAACGGCGAGCCTAATATCCCATGCATATAAAATTATTTTAACCAGTGTTAACAAAGAAATTGAAAGAGCCTTAATTGGTGAATTGAGTAAACAACAGAAAGGCTTCAGGAACCATTAATACTATCCTGGAACTAAAAATATTAATAGAAATAGAAAAATCACTTGAAAGAAATAGGAACATATAAATATGCTTCATAGACTTTCAGAAGGCCTTCGACCAGATAAAACATAATAAAATGTTCAATATATTAGATAAATTAGACATAGAAGATCATGTACTTAAGATTATAAAAATGATTTATACCAAACAGAAGATAAAGCTGTTTAACTCTGAGAACTTCTGAAGTAAAAATAAAAAGAGGAGTTAGACAAGGTTGTATCCTTTCACCAAATTTATTTAATATCTATAGTGAGACTGATGAAAAAGATTGAAAAACAAAAAATAGGAATTAGTATCAATGGTATAAAATACAACAATCTTAGATATGCTGATGATACTATTCCAATAACAGAAAACTGAAATAAATTAATCAAATTACTGCAGCTACTAATTGAAGAAGGTAAAGAGTTTGGATTAGATATAAATGCAAAAAAGACCAAATTTATGAAAATCTCAAAAGAAAACAGATCTGAGCCAGAAATATTCATTAACAATATGAAATTTGAACGTAACAGCATACAAATATTTAGGAACATACTTTACTGCAGATGGAAAGCAAGATAAAGAAATAAAAGTAAGAACAGTCATAGCTAAAGATCCCTTCTGGAAAAATAAAGATCTGCTCAGAAGTTCTGTGGGTATCGAGACAAAGAAAGGAATGATTAGAACATTAGTGTGGCTAATTTTCACATATGGAAGTGAGACAAGGGTATTCAAGAAGACAGTAAGACAACAGATAATGGCCTTTGAAATGTGGTGCTATAGGAGAGCTCTGAAAATCTCATGGACAGAACATGTGACAAATACAGAAATCTTAATTACAGGAAACGATCCAGAGAAAGATGAGATTGGCAGGACATGTACTGAGAGGTGTAGCAGGACAGAGGATACTAACAGTTTTGGAAGAAAAAATTATGGGAAAAGGATCAAGAGGTAAAAAACAAAGGACATGGTTTGAAGATATAAGATCATGGACAGGATCACATGGCTATGCAGAAACAAAAAGGAAAGCCACCAACAGAGAGAACTGGAAGGACATGGTACTGCACCCTCTCACTGAGGAAACTACATGAAGAAGATCTGGAAAAGACATATGACAAGGTGCAAGATGAAGACCGCTCAAAACACTATGATTATGTAGTATAAACAGGACATTATATTGAGCAATACATAGTCTATATCTGTATTGTAAGTCAGCAATTAAAACTAAAGAAGGTACAGGAAGATGGTTTGATATAAAATCAGGTATGAGACAAGCACACACTATTTCTACTGTTATTTATTACCTGAATGAATCACATTATAAAAGCAAGTGGCCTTAAACCTGATATGAAAGTTGGAGATGTTCTCAGCAATTTACATTGAGTAGATAATATTATGCTTTGCATTATATCCAGTACAATTCTGTAGGATTCTTAAACTAGACTGAATTACTGTATTCGATTTGGCAAGAAAAGTAGTAATTAGAAGAAAGACTAAATACAGACAAGAATGTTTGGAAACAACATCTACATATTGAATAAAGAATCTATAAAACATTTCAATTTTAGCTTCTATCTAGGCTAAATTTTTCACAAAGTTCAAAAATTAAATAGAGAAATAGACAACAAAATAAGCAAAGCTGGTATAGTATGGAGTCAACTGAAGAAATCTATGTGGAAGAAGAGAGAAAGTAGTCAAAACATTAAATTAACAGTATACAAGACAGGATTCAAGAGAATTTTTTTATGAATCTGAGAATTGTTAGAAATGAGTTAATATCAGACTAGAGATGACAGATTAGGGGTGTGAATAGATGTCAATAGCAAATTCATATTAAAAATGAAGATATTAGAAAGCAAAATTGACATTGTTAGCATTTAAGAATACTTGAGCAGCTAATATCAGGCAGTATAGTAAATAAAACAGAACAGATTATTATTAGCCTGCCATCAATGATTGTTGATAGCCTGCCATCAACAATCATCAATGATTGTTGATGGCAGGCTAATAATAATGTATACTTAAACATTTAGTGCTATCACAATATCTTGTACATCCTACATAAATATCAATAATCTAATGATAAATTATCTCCTATGTCACTCATTTTTCTAACTCTGGGGATGGAATCAGATATAGCTTTCAGACATACTAATTTGTCAGTTACATTCAAGATCACTGAAATGAATATAAATGCTTAATTTTATCAAAGCCAAAATCTTCTAATTACTATTTTCCCTGTAGAAAAATCATTTTATTACCTAACTATGGTTCCTTATTTTTATGGTTTCTTTCTGGAAAAATGAAACTTTCCATTACTAATTATATGAAGAACCAAAGGCTTCAATTTGGCGACATGAACTTATTTAAGTTAAGGGATGAGAAACAATATGTGAGATACAATATCCCTTAACTTAAATAAGTTCATGTCGCCGAATTGAAGCCTTTGGCTCTTCATATAATTAGTAATTTATTAGGACACCTCCATGGCTATTCTCATAGAAGGGATATAAGTTCTGTTTGCTACAAACTTGGTATTAACTAGGTCTACCTACTCACTGATGAGACCTCAAAAAAGGTTGAAACCGGTCTGGATAGTGACCTTCTCTCAATGTAGAACAGTAATACACCTCCTAGGAGCTAAGTTCACATTATGTGTAAATATCAAGAATAGTGATCGGAGCTTGCTCCGCCCTTTCTATGAGTTGCCTCAACTTGCACTACCCTATGGGATCAGGTGCTGCTATCCAGGTATTTGCTTATACTTGGAATCGCTGGACTTTATATACAGTTTCTATATTCGGCATGAAACTCTTTGAGTTTCCCCATTCAGCTAAGAAACAATATGGGATACAATATCCCTTAACTTAAAAAAAAATTTCCATTTTTCATAGTGTGATAAAAGAAACAAAGCATTTTTCTTTCATAGAAATATTTATGAAAATTTTATATAATGAAGATTTAATCAAATGCATATATAGCTGACTCTCAGTACAGCAAACACTGTTATAACAAACCTACTCACTTGCCATAGTGAATTACCGAAAACTTTTGCTTGAAGCCAAACCACTGATTACAGCTAATTATAAAATATTTAGGTTATAAGCTTGCTATAGTGAGAATCAACAGTAGAAAGATATTACATTTGCTGGTCATCACATACAGAAGCAAAATGCCCAAATCATCAAGAATGAAGCCAACAAAACTGAATTATGCTTACCAAAACAGCATCAAAGTTAGATTTAATTTTCTCTTTCAAGCTAACCCACCATTCTGATGAAGACGGATAACTCCAAGACCTCTTCTCCAGTTCAATTAAAAGCTATATACACAGAAAAATAAAAGTCCACTTTTATTCCAATTTTAATTTTATTTTATTAAAATTCACTAAAATACTGTCGTCACTGATGCCTTATGGCCACATCTGGACTACTGTTTGTAAATCTGAATGATGGTATATTAAACACTGAGATAGGCCACAGGCTAAACTTTCCTCACTCTACTGTTGTCACAGTTGTTAAATATAAAATAAAATTCTTATTAAAGTGCTAGCTCAGTTGATATTGAAAAACTGCCAAAATGAGAAAACTTTAATTTCTGAAAAATTTTTTCATATGTAAAAATTAATGATTAATTTTTAATTATTGCTTAAAATGCTATTATACTAATACATATAAATAAATAAACAAGACAAATAAATAAAAAAGGCAATGATTTGTTATATAATGAAATTCGCTATACAATGGTGGTCTGGAACCTAGTGTGTTGTATGACCAGGGTGCATACACACAGTACATTACAGTTAATTGGTTCACCAGTTAATCACGACAGCCAGGACAGCCATTTTATTGGGAAAAGTCTAGAAGAAGGGTGCTTAAGGGTCAAAGCTGTATAATTGAGAGGAGACCTCCACATAGCCTTTAAAGGACTGCGGAGAACCGACCAGGGCTTCTGACCTAATGTCCAATCCTCACCTTCTCGTGGTGCACCCTGTTGGTTATCTACTTGGATACCGAAGGAACGAGGATGGGCTGGCAATTTGGGATTTAGCTGACCAAATTGAATTCTTATTGGTTAAACCAAAATAACAAATGATGGTCCAACATGACAAAATTTCATGCCGGCTGGGGAGTCGCCCGGTTAAACAAGGCCCCCGTTGTTTTCGCCAGGGAACCAGGGCGAACAGCGAAAAGTCAGCTACTGGAACAAATCTGAAAACAAACCCCAAATCAACATCACCAGAGTTAAAGATCGGTACTATCAACGTAAGAAGCCTGAATGGCAAAGAAATGGAGCTAGCTGAGGAATTACATAAGTACCAGATCGACATAATAGGGGTGACTGAAACAAAAAAGACCAAAACTGGTGAGATCTCTCTGAGCAATAAATACAAAATGTTATATTCAGGGAGTGACAATCAAGGAAAAGAAGGAGTAGCCATAGTATTCAACACAAAATACGAGGCTAATCTTCTTGAATGGCAGTCAGTCTCAAGTAGAGTAATCTGGGCAAATATGAGAATGGGGAACTGGACAATGAGACTTATTTGTGCCTATGGTCCCACAGAAGGTTCTACTAAGGTAGAAGTGGAGGAATTTTTTGAGGCTTTAGAAAAAGCATCTGACACAATGAAAAAGGAAAAGTTGGTCCTTATTGTGGATCTAAATAGCAGAGTAGGAAATGATTGTGAGACATACAAAAATATTTTGGGAAAATTTGGAGAAAAGAGCAAAGCTAATAATAATGGCAAATATCTGTTGGATTTCTGCTCAGGACATGGACTGGTTATTACTAACACCATGTTCCAACATAAAAATGTGCACAAATTCACATGGAGAGAAGAGGCTAGGAATAAGAAAAGTCTCATTGACTATGTTATCGTTGATAGCGATATTTTCTTCCCTGGTGCAGGACACCGGAGTGTACAGAGGATTTGAAATTGGAAGTGATCACTATTTAGTCTTGAGCAGGATAAAATTGAATTTCATATTGAAAAGAATAACATGTAAAAAAGTTTAAAGCGAATAAAAGTTGAGCAGCTCTCAGATGTGAACTGTAGACTAAAATACACAAAGATTATTGAAGAAAAAATGAAAGAGTTTGAGAACAGGAATCAAACCTTGGAGATTCAGTGGCAAACTCTGAAGAAAACATTGATTAATTCTGCCAGAGAGGCATGTGGTGAGGTTGTCTGCAAGGATAAAAAAATCAGAACTCCCTGGTGGACACAGGAAGTTAAAGAGGCAGTGAAAGAAAAGAAGAAAGCATATCAAAAGTTGCTGTCAAATAAGTCAGCTTGTGCTCTTAGAGAATATAGAGACAAATGCAAGAATGCTAAACACTGTGTAAAACTAGCTAAACAAAAGTCATGGGAGGACTTTGGCAAGAATATAGAAAATAAATATCAAGATGATGGCAAAATATTCTGGAGGTTGTTGAAGAAGCTTAGGAATGGAGGAAAGAGTGCTGTAAAAGGAGTTAGAGATGATAAAGGTGACATGAAAACAGGAGAAAAAGATATCCTTGAAGTATGGAGTAATTACTTTGAAAAACTGCTAAATGAAACAAGTAGTGATGACAGCACAGTGATAAAAAACACTGACCAGGCATGCAGTCAGGAATACATATCCATACTTGAAGTAGAAAAAGCCATCAAAGGCTTGAAATGTGGAAAGGCAGCAGGAGTAGATGATATTCGACCAGAAATGCTGAAGTATGGTGGTATAAGAGTCTTACAGTGGCTGCACTGCATAGTTCAGAAAGCCTGGACAGAGGGACGAATTCCTGATAATTGGAGTAGAGCTCTCATAGTACTCATACATAAAAAGGGAAATAAAACTGAATGTGAGAATTACAGAGGTATTTCCCTACTGAGTGTTCCTGGCAAGATCTATGCAAGTATACTTGAGAAACGGTTGAGAAGAATTATGGAAGAAAAGCTTGGTGAAGAGCAAGCTGGATTCAAGCCAAATAGAGGCTGTCAGGATCAGATCTTCACTTTACGACAAATAGTCGAGAAAGCATGGGAATATAACAAAGATCTGTATTTAAGTTTTGTCGATTTGGAAAAGGCATATGATAAGGTGCCAAGAGAGAAGCTATTCAATACGCTGCAGTTATATGGTGTCAACGGGGCATTATATCAAGGAATACTTAGTCTTTATTTGAGTTGTAAGTCAGCAGTTGGAATTGAAGGAAGTACAGGAAGATGGTTTAACGTTAAATCTGGTATCAGACAAGGATGTATCCCCTCTGTTATTCATTATCTATATGGATCACATTATGAAACAAAGTGGTATTAAACATGATATCAAAATTGGAGATGTTAATGTCAGCTCTTTGCTTTATGCGGATGATGTTATACTTCTAAATAAATCCGCTACAAGTCTGCAAGATTCTCCGACTAAATTGAATAGCTGTTGTAATAGATATGGTATGAAGGTCAGCAATAAAAAGACAAAGACAATGAAAATAGGCAGAATCATTGAAAATGTTAACTGTGTTGTGAATGGAGAACCTGTGGAACAAGTAAAACATTTCAGCTACTTAGGCACAATTTTTACTGAAGATGGTAAATTAAATATAGAAATAGACAACAGAATCAGTAAAGCTGGTATGATGGGAAGTCAACTGAATAAATTCATATGGAATAAGAGAGAAATTAGCCGGAACACTAAATTAGCTGTATACAAGACAGTGTTCAAACCAGTGTTAACTTATGGATCTGAGAGCTGGGTCAGAAGTAAAACACTTGACCAAAGACTAGAGACTGCAGATACGAGAGTCCTGAGAAAGAATATAGGCATGAACAGATGGCATCAATGGCAATATCATATTAAAAATGAGGATATTAGGAAAGAACTTGACATTGTCTTCATCCAGGAATGCGTTAGCAGAGCTAATCTTAGGTGGTATGGTCACTTGTACAGAATGGGCGAGGAAAGATTAGCAAAACAAGTGTTCTCTGCCAGGTTGGCAGCAAAACGACCCAGAGGAAGACCAAGATATAGGTGGATTGATACGGTACAAAGTGCCTTAGACGATAGAAATATAAGATCTGATAATGTTGCAGTCTTGACAAGTAACAGACTGATTTGGAGGAAAATTGTAGATAGGAAGTTAGTAATGATATAATTTTTTCATATAGTACTATCATATCCTGTACATCCCTTTTGGGTACATGGCAGGAATTTGATGATGATGAAGTCTAGAAGAACAAAAGTGAGAATATAACATGAATTTGCTTTGTCTATTTGGGACACAATGCCAATCACGACAGCCATTTTATTGGGAAAAGTCTAGAAGAACAAAAATGAGAATATAACAAGAATTTGCTTTGTCTATTTGGGACACAATGCCATTTAAACTGGACTAGCCAATAATCTCTACCACATGGAATGTTATAAAAATTACATAAAAATTCAAGAATTTAGTGTTGATGACAGCTACAGTGCCAATGAAACAAGACTGTTATTGTGCCTCAATGAGTGGTTCCCTGTGTTATAAACACTACACCATTTGGATCAAAGAAAATAATGAATCATGTAACAGTGTTATGCTGTTCAAATATGTCAGGAACTGGTAAATGAAAAATGAAAACCATTATTGGAAAAAGATCTTGGCCTAAATGCTTTAATCAGATTAGAATTGAGAATTTACCATGCCATAAGAATTGTGCAGATGAGATGGGACATCAAATTACAGCAGAAATCAAGAAAATTTTTACAGGACATCTTTACTGGTTCTTCACAAATGCTAAGGAAGTCAGTGCAAAAGTAAATCTTTTACAAGCAATACAGTTTATGGCCCAATAGTTGATGAGAAATTGCTTGCTGCGATTTTAATTATTTAATCCTGGATATACCAGGTATGGTCAACAGTGAAAATGACACCCCATTAGACATGAACCACATCAGAAACTGTCAAATATTTGTCCATTGACAAGTGTTCAATACTGTAATGAAAATGATTATCTTGAGAAACAACATTGCGGAAAAAATTTCGCCAACATCACAGGACAGAAGTACAAGAAAGTGATAAAGATAACACTCCTGAGCTTTGCTATACCTGCACTAAATACCTGATTTTCATTTCGTTCAATTGCAGTCAATAAAAAACTGACAGGCTACCTCAATCAGTTCTTAGCAGTTAATGATGTTCTAGGAATTGATCAAGGTAGCCTATCTTAATAAATTTAGATCTTATATGTCATCTGCAACCTCTCAAATTCTCCATTCTCAGCATTTCAGAGTCCTGATAGATCTGATTATAGTGTTGGGGGAGATTCAGTTAAAGAAAGGATTCTGTCTCTGGTTGGTGATAGAGATCATGTAGTACTCACTTGGGAAGTGACTAAGTTTATGAATGTTCCATTCAGAAAAGGTTAGGTTACATGCTGAACTACAAAGCAGGAAATTATGACACCTGAGGAGTAGGGCTGGGTTCTGCACCATGGTATCAGTTGTTAGATGGGAAGGATATCAACAGTGCATGGGAAGTGTTTAAAAAATACTTAAATGATGCAATATCAGAACGTGTACCTAGAGTTCGAAGAATAAATAGAGTAGGAGTGAAATGGATGTGTAATCCACTGGCTCTGCAAGCTTAAAGGCAACCTAAAAGAATTCTATTGTTATGGTGCAAGTAAAACCAAGAATGAATTTGAAAGAATAACTACTGAATATAGATGGTATGTTGCGACTGATACAGAAGTGACTGTTCAACTAATGCCATTTTGCTAAAATGCTATCAACCTGGTATATGCAACACCGAACTCTCTGCTACCTCTTCACCATATGAGGAAACTCATGTGGATGAGGAGGAATTACTAGAGCTGTTGCACAAACTGAATAAGAATTCTGCAATAGGAACTGATGGGATATCAGCACAGATGATAAAAGAGTGTTCAGCTAAACTGGCTAGTCCTTTGACGTGGCTATATAATTTGAGTCTCAGAACAGGGAATATTCCTCAGGAATGGAAAAAATGTATGGTAATCCCATTGCTCGAGGGTAGTGCAAAGACCGACGTATCCAAATATTGACCGATCAGTATCTCAGGAGTAGTGGTGAAGATTGTGGAAAAGTTGGTTAGGACTCACATTCATAAATGGGTTGCCAGATAATTTCTACTTTGCAACGAACAGCATGGATTTACTAAGGGAAGGTCATGTTTTAGCAACTCGACCACATTCTATAATAATGTTATCACTGAGATAGACAAGGAGAATGGATATACCATGAGCTTTGGTTTGTGCTAAGGCTTTTGACAGAATACAGCATGGAAGACTGTTGCATAAATTGGAGAATATGGGATTGGATTATGAACTATTGACATGGATAAGAGGATAGTTGACTGACATATCAAAAAGCCATACATGAAAATGTGAATTCAAGGTAAACAGTGGTCTGCCTCAAGGATCAGTCCTTTCTCCATTGTTATTTAATCTGTACATTAACATTAATGACATTGGGAAGGATATGACATGCGACACATACAGATATTTGCCAATGATGCAAAGATAGGTAAGGTAATCAGGAGTGCTGCTGATATGCAGTACTTGCAGAATGATTTGAATAGTTGGCATGGGAAAATGGCTGTCAGTTCAATGTTAATAAATGTAAAGTCATGTAATCTGTGTGATTAGATATCCAATGTTGTATTATGTTTGTGGGATTATGCTAGAAGAGGGATTATCCAAGATCAGGCTAGGGTTTGGAAGTTTCAGTAGACAGGAAGTTGAAGTTCATTTGTCACATAGCAAAAATTCTAATACAACTCAGAGAATAATTGAAATGCTGAAACGAACCTTGACATGTAAAGATAAGGAAGTTATTTTGCATCTTTACAAGGACTTGGTAAGATCTCACTTGGATTATTGCATGCAGGTCTGGTCTCCTGGTTTTCGTTGTGATTCTAATAAAGCAGAGTGTCAAAAATGATATCAAGATTTTGGAATACTGATTATGAAGGCAGATTGAGAATTTGTAGGCTGCAGACACTAGCAAACAGGAGAAAGAGGGGTGATATGATGGAGACTTACAATCTTCTGAAAGGGTTATACAGAATTTCAGTAGATGGAATTTTTAATTTTCTGGAGGGTGGGGAAAGGACGTGAGGTCATCCTTGGAAGTTGAGGATAAGTGATGTCAAGAAGGGAAAGATAGAGGGCTTGATTTTTCTGTAGAGTGGTACGTGATTGGAATGGATTGCTGTCGGATGTTCTGTGTGCAAGTAGTGTGAATGAATTCAAGAGCAGGTATGACAGCTAGTATGAATAATATTGCCTCCCTCGATGAGTTCCTCACTCCTGCAGTTTCTCTTAATAATAATAATAATATGCCCTCTAAACTTCAGTCTATCAGCCATTACTCTCAAATCTTGAATCTCAAACTTCCTGCAGTACAGCATCATCAGTGCACAGCCTTATATTTCTGAACTCCAAAATGCAACATCTTGCACTCATTAAAAACTACAACCCCATTCCTCTTTCCAAGTCAAAAGCCTATTGAAATCTTCCTGAAGGGAATTAATATCAGCAGTGCTACTTATCTCCTCAACTGTGCATAATCAGCAAACAACTGAAGATCCCAAGTCAGTCCACACGATATATCATTCACAAACAAGTTAATCAAGAGTGGCCTGAGAACAGAACTGTGGGACACACCACTGGTTACCCTACTTTTTTGAGACACTGCTCCATTATACACAATTTGCCTGTATTATTCAGAGAGCCAATCTCCAATCAATCTAACAATATAGTATCTATTTCCTCCTCTGCAGCTTGTACACCAACTTGTCATGTTGTAATCGGTCAAATGCTCTTGCAAAGTTCCAAGAAGATCACTGTATGTGATTCTCCCTTAACTAGAATACTTGTCACCTTGTAATAAAATGCATGTAAATTGCTAAAACAAGACCTACTCTTTACAAATTTGTGCCAAACATCATAAATACTATGTCCATCAATCCAATCTTATGTTATTTAACTAACCAATCTCTTCAACATCTTGATAAGTGCATTATACAGATAAAAGAGACAATGATTTGATCAACGGTTATTCTACTGGCCAGACCTCTAGTGAAATAAAATAAAATAAAATGAAGCTATAACTACTGCCTATCATGTACACGTGTTAATCATCATCCGTTATTATATATAGAATTTTTTCTCTTCGACTACTTTCTAAGAATACTTTGGTACCATTACGTATATATTTATTTCCAACACATGAACTGTGTGTTGTAGTCAAATGACTACAACACACAGTCCATTCAAGACCACAATCTGTGTAGAGTGCTATAGCACTTAAAATGCTGCACTTACCGGCATTTCAAGATTCTTAGTATTGAAAGAGTTTTTGCTCTCTATGTCTCTATCCCTGGTCTCTGACAAAACCAACCAGTTTGAAACAGCTGTCAGGCCAGTGAAACCTTAAAAAATGGACCAAATTAGAAAGCGAATACATGGACACCTGAGCAGCGTGCATGTTTTCTAAGGTGGTCAGCGCTAGGGCAACTCGTAAATGCTGGTGGGCGTATTCCCCATAAGCTCTCTGGTCAACTTATTTTTACGAGACTTTTATAGTTTCTACATTCAGCTTTGAAATAATGCTGGATCTGATATCCACTTGATTTTTATAATTTTTGTATCACCGAACTGAAGCCTTTTGGCTCTTTATTTTAGTATATATCCGCACGGTTAGCCTAGTGGCTTTGCGCTTCGCAACCATATGCCTGGGGAAGGAGTGTCCTAGGTTCGATTCCCGTCCACGACGTGAGGAACTTAAGGATCTTCCTCAGCCATAGCCAAGTTAGCCGGTCTTGGGCGTGGGCAGCAGGGTTTTTTCCGCCAGTTTATCTGGGGTTTTTCATCCCGCAAGCAGGCAAACTGGCCCCGTGAACACACAGGTTACAGTCATAAATACTTACGGCAAGGAAGGCAACGGGAAACTGCCTTGCTCATAATCATCTCTCCCTAGAATGGTAGCATATAGCTATCCCCCCCCCCCCCCCCCGGCCATATGGCAGATGGGAACCAGAAGAATTTTAGTATATAGCACTTAATCTTATCAGCATCATTTAAGCATCTGAGATAGCAAAACAAAACTAACATTAATGCTAAATATTATGCTAAAAGTCACAGATCTTTAAAAAAGTGGAACATAATCACATTCATTCTCACCTGTTTAGAAATGGAATTTACATCTCCAGAAAGTGCAACTTTAGCTTGAACACTGTTGTGAAGTTCTTCTGCCATTATATCTACCTAATCCCACCAAATTAATATAAATTATTAATTTCAAATTTCTAAAGCTGAAACATGCACATATATCAAGTACCATCTAAAATGTTGTCTGCAAATATACAATATATAAAAAACTCAACTTGAAAGCAATTTCATATATTATTACTATTTCTTAGACCACTGCAATGTCAAAAAGACTGATCGTGGAAGGGATCCTCATTATCAAAGACAATACTCATAAAACTGTTGTAAACTCATTTATTGTTTCTACACTTACCACACTCTCAAATAATGCTCAATACTTGCTCATCATTCAAATAAAAAAAATGCATGGCAGTTGACAAACATTTCGTTTACAGCTATGCAACAGTTCCATACACATTCTTCTCAAGACCATGTACTCAAAAATGACATCATGATGGAGGTTTCACTATCAAACAACACTTATCAAATGATCTGAATCTGATGTACTGTTTCTGCCTTCACCACTCTCTCGTGTTCACTACTTACCTATCATTCTCTATGCAAAAACTGCTTTTCACTTCCTTTTACACACACACTTTCCTTATAACAGCTCTCAAGGATGGCCTCTTGTTCTGTCCCTGTGCCCAACCTCTTATGAAAAATTCCCATGTACATTAACCTGTTACGAAAAGATTAATGCAGAATTTGTATCCAACATTCTGGACGACTTATGTCTCAATCATATCACCAGTTATTCTCATGTTTCTTAGGCTATGCAGATGATGTTCTTTCATTCTGTCCTCACATAGATATTCTTTTAAAGATCTGACACTACCTCAATCACTCTTCGAGCTTTTTAAAATCTCTTCATCTCCTCAAAAACTAGATGATCAAATCTATGCAAAGGATCAAATGTAGCTTGATCAAGAGCTAAAGAATGAATATAACCTTTATTTCTACATATCAATGTCCTCCTACTCCTTGGCACATCATTATACAATTCATTGTATAATTCACACAGTTCTCATTATATGACCACCATCATACCCATATCCCTCCTACTTTCAATAAATTTCCATGAAATGATTTTTTTTTTAATTTATAGTTTCCATCTTTACGTATGGTTTCTACATAAATGCAGTGCTTATATTTTTGTATCAAAACACTGTTGCATTCATTTATATTTGAAAGATATCAAATTGCATGAAACAGCAAATGAATGAAAACATTTATCTCACAAATACACAGAGTGATTATAATTAAAGTACACATTGCAAAAGGCTGCAACTGGGTAACTATTCAGCAGAACGATTTAATATTTTAACATGTGTGCAGCAGCAAAATTTTATTTTGTGCAAAAACCAACATTAGTTCTAAAATGTTGCCACTAGGGTGATACATGGCATTGTAATACATATACATTATATGATACTTCTGGTATGCAGTGAAATGCTGTGATCAAACCATTTATGCAAATGACAAATGTCCCCAATGATGTATGCTTCAGAAGAAGCTTCTATAAAAGAAGGTAGCTGTGGAATGCATCAGTTCATTGCCTGTGAACAGACAATAAAGCACAATGTCACCATTACCGAAGGATCACACACTTCTGGTGAAGTTGTTTCACCAAAATAACAGCTGCGCCTTGACAGCACTGTGAAAGTTCAGAACATTAAAGGGATTAAAAACAGGTCCTATAGCTGCAAATGCTTTATGCAAAATAATCCAGAAATTTGAAGATTCCTTAGATGTCAAACCTGGTAGAGGAAGGAAGTACATCGAACAGCACACAGTGGAGGAAGTAGTCATAGCATTACAGAAAGAAAGGATAGCAAATGCCATAGGAAGTAGTAGTGCATGGAGTATTGCACAGTTTGCAGAGTCATAAGACAAATTCTGCATGGTTATCCTTACATATCCCATGTTCAGCAATTGCTTGATCCTAACCAGGATGTATGAGAAACATTTGCCTTGCAGTTTCTTACTCAGACCGAATTGGACAATGACTGGCCTTGGAACATTTTCTGGATTGATGAAGCTCACTTCCATCTGGATGATACTGTGAATATGTACAACTGCAAACCCACACACTGAGTAATAAATTCTACTTCATTCTCCAAAGGTCACCATTTGGTGTGGTTTTACAGTGGAATTCATTATTGGCCCTTTCTTTTTCGAAGAGTTCAGTCCTGCTGCTCTCGTTACCTGCACTGTTAATGGCCAGTGATATGCATTCTCTTTCTTAGCCAATCAAGCGATTACAACACTTCAATAGCACCAGTGCTTGGATTCAACAGTTTTTATGCAGGATGGTTTCCCTCCTCACATCGCCACTCCTGTCAAGTGGTTGTTGTGGACACATTTACCAAAGACAGAATCATCAGCTGCCAACATGCTCACCAGATCTGAACCCCTGTGATTTTTGGCAGTGGGAACATCTCAAAGATGTCTATTGTGGACACATAGCCAATTTAGTGGACCTCAAGACCAGATCCACAACATTTCAAGTGAAACTCTACATTAAGTGGTCGAGCATGCGATTTTGCGATTTCAGCATGTTGCCGACAATGGATGACAGCATATCGAACATGTTGTGTAACCACACACCACACTGTGTATGTATCCAACATTTTGTGACATTTCTGAGTATTGCAGCGCCATGTATCACCCTAGTGGCAACTTTTAGAACTAACGTTAGTTTCTGCACAAAATAAAATTCCATTGCCATACACATGTTAAATATTAAATCGTTTCACTAAGTAATTACCTAGTTACAGCCTTTCGAAATGTGAACTTTAATTATAATTACCCTAAATAATTCTAAATAGTCATTTTAAGTGTGCATGTCATAACTTGCACTATATATACACTGGGAAGCAATAAGAGCCATTTGCATTTTCCTGCAATTCAACTTATCCCAATGATATGTTAATGTATGCTCTGAACTCGAAACCACTTATTCTGCTTAGTGACAAATCTATGATATATGATATATTTGGTTTAATCCTTTATCCAAGTATAAGCAAACAAAGTTTGTGCCTGAAGTATTTTTTACAACTTGTAGCAAAGGTGCTATAAGTTCTCATCACTTGCCTTAGTATCCCATAATGCAAAGCACATATCCTTGCAGACATGCATAATGCTATGCATTAATGGAAGGGTTACTACCCAGACCGGTTTTGACCTTTATTGAGGTCTCATCAGTGGGAGCAAGACCCAGAGGTGGTGATATTAAGGTGGAAGTAATGGAGAAGTCATATTTCCATATGCCAATATGGTGTCACATCTTATTATTAAAATTCTCTGGATTAGAGATGAGTTGATGGAATTTTTTCACTTGGCTAAGCTACTAATTATACATTTGGTTTAATCCTTTATCCAAGTGTAAGCAAACAAAGTTTGCGCCTGAAGCATCTTCAGGACTGGTGCAACTCGTGGCAAAGGTATAAGTTCTCATCACTTGCCTTACACTCGGATAAAGGATTAAGCCAAATATATAATTGGTAGCATAGCCAAGTGAAAAAACCTCCATCAACTCATCTTTAATCCAGAGAATTTTTAATAATAAGGTGTGACACCTTTTGGCAACTGGCATATGAAAATATGACTTCTCCATTACTTCCACCTTAGTATCACCACCTCTGGGTCTGGCTCCCACTGATGAGACCTCAATAAAGGTCGAAACTAGTCTGGGTAGTGGCCCTTGCCTTTAATGCATAGCATCATACATCTCCACAAGGATATGTGCTTTGCATTATGGGATACTAAGGCAAGTGATGTGAAGTCATACCACCTTTACCACAAGTTGTCCCAGTCCTGAAAATACTTCAGGTGCAAACTTTGTTTGCTTACACTTGAATGAAAGATTAAACCAAGTATATAATTGATAGCATAGCCAAGTGAAAAAACTTCCATCGACAAATCTATGGTTTGATATTATTCAACAAACATATCTTCAAATTTCTGATTCCTGGCTGAATTATAGTATTAAATTTTTATCAAATTTTGAAAGTACTATTTATTTATTAATGCTCATTAATTAATGACTAATATCTTGAAACTTGTATAATTCTGAAATCTTATAATTCAAATACTAAAACCATGAATTTATGGTTTTCCCTTTGTTATTACTAATTCCTTGTTAAATAAATATTTTTCATGTTAAATTTAAAACCTTTCCATCTTTAAGTGCAAGCTGGAAAAAAAAAAAAAAAAAAAAATTGAGGTATAATCTTTCAGATGTTAATTAGTGAACATTAAACACTTAGCAGAGATTTATTTACCTGTATGAATTGTACAGCAGAAGCAAATCTTGGAGCTTTACCAAAGTGGAGAATCCAATTTAATCTTGCCCCAAACAGCATGATAACATCAGATTCAAGTAATGCTCTAAATATCAAATACAAATCTGCTTCACTTTTGATTCCATTTTAAACAGATCAGTAAGTCATTTAATATATCATTAGTAATTAATAATACATGTAAAAAACTGACAATTGGAGAAATATAATAATTTCCAACAATTCGTATATGCAAAAGTTGAAAACAATAGAACATGGAAAGGCTTCTATAACAAATTAAGATTTCAATGAATTGAGGTTTCTGTGGTGTGAATTGTCCATTGCTATTTATCAGGTGAGAACCAAATATAAAAATCAGAAAGGTAACTGTTTAAGGACTGGTTTTGTACATCCTGTCATGTATATCCTCAAATTACAACTAATGAACATAACCAGATGTAAATTAATCTGAGGATGTATGAAACCATCCATTCAATAGTTCTTTTGATTATGTTATTTGCAGTTCTTGCCTGATAAATAGCAAATTAAGAATTCTTTAGAGCACCTTTTCACATGCTATGACTAATTCTGGTTGTTTTAGTTGTTAATTAGTCTTCAATATTAACAATGACTAAATAATAGGAATGGTAACAGTTACATTTATAGCAGTTTTAGATATTTTGTATATTTAGCAGCTTTATGTTTGTTAATAGTTGGGATTATGTGCACTGAATATTAATACAACTTGTAAAAAAACTCCTAAGAAATATGTGCATTAAAAGAAGGCTACTATAAAGAAATTATTATTCCAGATCCCCATGGAGTCACAAGAATAATCATGGAAGGACTGCCTTAGACAACTCAGTCTGCTGTACTATAGTGGTCTCTAAATTATTTGATCCTCAAATGAACAAATCTTCAATTAACTGACTCTTGAAATAGTGTCGACTGACTTTTGGTAGGGTATCATGCATTTGTACCTTGAGTTATCCAACCAGCTAACTGCTCTCCTGTTATATATGGATAATTGGATGATTACTGTACTATACTCCTTTAAACTCATTCACTGTCTCCTCTCACTATCCTCTAGCAATTCATTCCAAGCTCATACCATTCTTCATGCAAAAAACTTACTTCATATCCTCTTATTCACAAGGCTTATACGTTGGTCATACATAACTGGTAATTAGTTTACGGAATTAACAACGCATATAAAGTATATTAATTAAAGGTAACTTTAATAAATAACTTCTATATTTCGGCAACGTCACGTTGCCATCTTCAGGAACATAAAGATATGGTATGTGCACGCAGGCACTAACAAAAGCAAATGAGGAAGAAAGCAAGAAACTAATATTGTTCCTAAAGTCCTAATGGTGCCCTCTGGTGGGCTAATTTGGTTGACTTGGCAGTTGGGCTGAAGTTCTCAAAATGTAAGTCTCCCAAATTTGGGGTAGTTTCATGCACCCAAATCTGTTGAGGTTAGGAACGTTTTTTAGAGCTGCTGAAGATTCCCTGAATAATCTTTCGTATTTAAACTTGCTGCGGTGTATTATTTTTGTTTTCTTCCAACGAATTCTATGGTGGGTATCTAACGCATGGTCTGCCAGCCCGCTCTGGGCTGGCAGACCATGCGTTAACCATGCGTTAAACTACATCTGGTGAAACCGGATGTAGTCTTTGTGTTCTGAAATCATGATATTTGTTGTTCTGCCTGTTTGGCCAAAGTAGGACAATTTGCAGCTGCAAGGGACCTGGTATACACCATGTAGGTCAAGGGGAAGTGGTTGGTCTTTGGTAGAGTGGATAAGGGATGCCAACTTTTTATATGGTCTGTAACAAGAAGTAAGGTCATATTTTCTGAGGATATTGGTTATTTTTTCAGAGGTGCCCTGGATGTAGGGTATGGTGATAGATTGGTGTAATCTTTATTGTGGAGGGGGGGGGAGGAATTGTAGTTTACTGGTTTGAGTATTTTTTGGATTTTTTTGGGGGGGGGGGGGCTATAGCCATTGGCTAAGAAAGTGTTGTGGATGTGGTTTAGTTCAGTAGTTAGGGCCTTGTCATCTGAGCAGATTAATTTTGCCCTGTTATATAGTGTTTTTATAACCCCATATTGTTGTGAGGGGGGGGGAATTGCTGGTGAATGTATCTGCCAGTATGGGTGGGTTTTCTGTAAACAGAGAAAACCAAAGATTCATCAAGCTGGCAGGTGATTAAAGTGTCTAGGAAGGGGAGGGTGTTGTTTTCCTCTTTTTCTAAGGTGAACTGGACTCTGGGGGGGTGTTGGTTGTTTAAGTGTGTTAGGAAGGAGTAGAGTGAGCCTGGGCCATGTGGCCAAATAGCAAACATATCATCCACGTAACGAAGCCAAATAGTGGGTTTTTGTGGGGCGGAGTTTAAGGCTTTCTCTTCAAAGGTCTCCATAAAGAAAACTCACCTCAAACCTCCAAAAACCAACTTATCCAAAGACGAATATGCAGCCCTACAAGAAATGAAGAATAACAAAAAAATAGTAATCACCAAAGTAGATAAGGGAAACGCTACTGTGGTGCTAAATCAAAAGGACTACAAAGGTAAGCTTAATGCTTTAGTACTAGACCGTACTACTTACCTCCCTATTGAATATAATCCTACCAGCTCTCTCCACAGACTCCTTAAGAAAGTCACTTCTTGGCCTGTGGAGGTCACTAACAAACTAAAATCTTATAACTCTAACCCCCCCCCCTAACTTTCCCGATTATATGGACTCCCAAAAATACATAAACAAAATGTGCTATTACGTCCCATAGTGGATGGCATTGATTCCCCCACACATAAATTAGCCAAAACGCTCGCACACTATACTGGCAACACACCATCACACATAAAAAAACTCAGGCCACTTTAAAGCCAGTATAGAAAACCTCTCACTCCAACACACTGACATAATGGTCAGTTTTGACGTCTCCTCCCTATTCACTAATGTCCCACTCAAAGAAATCCTAGAGCTCATCCAAGCCAAGTTTCCTCCCGATATCTCAGTCCTATTTCAGTTCACAATGAACTCAGGCTATTTCGTTTGGCAAGGTAAGTTCTACAAACAGATAGAGGGGACAGCCACGGGTTCACCACTTTCCCCACCCTTGGCCAATTTCTTTATGGAGACCTTTGAAGTGAAAGCCTTAAACTCCGCCCCACAAAAACCTACTATTTGGCTTCGTTACGTGGATGATGTGTTCGCTATTTGGCCACATGGCCCAGACTCACTCTACTCCTTCCTAACACACTTAAACAACCAACACTCCCAGAGTCCAGTTCACCTTAGAAAAAGAGGAAAACAACACCCTCCCCTTCCTAGACACTTTAATCACCCGCCAGCTTGATGGATCTTTGGTTTTCTCTGTTTACAGAAAACCCACCCATACTGGCAGATACATTCACCAGCAATCCCACCACCCACCCTCACAACAATATGGGGTTATAAAAACACCATATAACAGGGCAAAATTAATCTGCTCAGATAACAAGGCCCCTAACTACTGAACTAAACCACATCCACAACACTTTCTTAGCCAATGGCTATAGCCCCCCCCAAAAAAAAATCCAAAAAATACTCAAACCAGTAAACCACAATTCCCCCCCCCCTCCACAATAAAGATTACACCAAATCTATCACCATCCCCTACATCCAGGGCATCTCTGAAAAAATAACCAATATCCTCAGAAAATATGACCTTACTTCTTGTTACAGACCATATAAAAAGTTGGCATCCCTTATCCGCTCTACCAACCACTTCCCCTTGACCTGCATGGTGTATACCAGGTCCCTTGCAGCTGCAAATTGTCCTACTTTGGCCAAACAGGCAGAACAACAAATATCAGGATTTCAGAACACAAAGACTACATCCGGTTTCACCAGTACAGCCGCTCTGGGTTGGCAGACCATGCGTTAGATACCACCATAGAATTCATTGGAAGAAAACAAAAATAATACACCGCAGCAAGTTTAAATACGAAAGATTATTCAGGGAATCTTCAGCAGCTCTAAAAAACGTTCCTAACCTCAACAAATTTGGGTGCATGAAACTACCTCAAATTTGGGAGACTTACATTTTGAGAACTTCAGCCCAACTGCCAAGTCAACCAAATTAGCCCACCAGAGGGCACCATTAGGACTTTAGGAACAATATTAGTTTCTTGCTTTCTTCCTCATTTGCTTTTATTAGTGCCTGCGTGCACATACCATATCTCTATGTTCCTGAAGATGGCAACGTGACGTTGCCGAAATATAGAAGTTATTTATTAAAGTTACCTTTAATTAATATACTTTATATGCATTGTTAATTCCTCTTATTCACTATTTGCAAGGATAAGCTCTTGTCCTTGTTCCTTCCCTTTGTTTTACCATATGAAAAATCTGCCAAATGTCAATGCAATAAATACTATTAACAACTTAAATGTTCAAATCACATCACCTCTTCATCTCCTTTTTGCCAAACTCAGCAGATTATATGCTGTAAGTTTATCCTTATAAACTAATGTTCAGCAGTCCCAAAATCATTTGTTATCTGATCATGAATCCATGTACTGAGGCTTAAGTGTGTGAGGACATCACATTGGAGGTTTAATGGAATATTTTCAGTACTGGGAAAGGATTAAAGCTAATTTTAATGCTTTTAATATTTTGTCTCAGTCACTGAAACATCTTCAGGGATTACAAATAACCTTTGTTACAACACACTCAAATGCAATACAATACTAAGTGAAACATGTGGCTGACTAAAGTCCTATCTGGGTGGTGTGCCCTCTATGGGTGTTTGCAGGTGGCCTTGGATGTAACGTGGGATCTCTGATAATTAATGTTCCCCAAATTTTGGGAAATTTTATGCAACCATATTTATTTAGATTCAGTTGATTTCTGCGTGCAGCTGCAGATTCTAAAAACAGTCTTTCTTTTTTGAATTTACTATGGTGGAGCATGGTGGTTTTTCTCCAGGAGATGCTGTGGGTTGTATCCAAACATGGTCTGCAAGGCCAAATTGACCATAATCGTGATTGCAGATGTATGATTTATGTTCTAAATGGATGGTTGCTGACCTGACTGTCTGTCCGAAGTAAGACAGCTTGCAGGAACAGGGTACTCTATATACTCCAGCAATGAGAGAGGAGGGAGCTGATCTTTGGTGGAACAGATAAGGGTAGCAAGTTTACGGTGGGGCTTAAAAGCTATGTGGTTGTATTTTTTTAAGGACCTGGTTATTTTTTCTGATGCGTCATGGATGTAGGGTATGGTGATGGCATTTCTGTACTCCTTCTGAAGAGATGGCTGGGGAATAGGGGAGGAACTGATTATTTTTTAAATTCTGTAATCGCTGTAGCCATTGGAAAGGAAGGTGTTGTGTATGTGGTTGAGTTCGGTTGAAAGGGAGGTTCCACTGAAGCTCATTGGCTCTATTGGTTAAAGTTTTAATAATGCCATATTGTTGAGAGGGGTTTGGTGGCAGGTGAGTTTGTGAATGTATCTGCCTGTGTAAGTAGGTTTTCTATATACAGAGAAGGAAAGGTTACCATTAGGAAGGCATGTTACTAAGGTAAGGGTAAACTATTGTAATTTTCCTTTTCAATCCTAAACTGGATTCTTGGATGTAGGCTATTGAGGTGACTGAAGAAGGAGTCTAATGTGTTTGGGCAATGAGGCCAAACACAGAGACACATTCATATCTTAACAAGATAGAAGGTTTGAGAGGGAATGAGTCTATGGCTCATTTTTCAAAATTTTCCATGTAGAAATTGGCAAGAGGGGAATAAGAGGGGAAAACATAGCCGTTCCCTCTATCTATTTGTAGATTTTGTTCTTCCAAGAAAAATAACCAGAACTATGGCAAGGAAAAGAGCGGCTTTGGGTTTTTTTTGTAATGTCTGGCAGCCAGGAGGATCCTTTTTCAAGTAACTTTTTTAGTTTTCTTAATTTGAGGTTTTGTCGGATCGTGTTCCAGCAGTATGTAGGTAGTGTTATTTCGGAGAAAAAAATGGAGATTATTCTTTGAGAGCACATTACTCTATATATGTTCAGTGCCTGGAGTATATAGAGTACCCTGTTCCTGCAAGCTGGCTTACTTCAGACAGACAGGCAAATCAGCAATCATCCGTTTAGAACACCACCGATCATACATCTGCAATCACGACTATGGTCAATCTGGCCTTGCAGACCATGTTTTGGATAACGACCCACAAGATCAAGGCGATCCTGTAGGTTGAAAGAAAGGTTGTTTTTAGCATCTGCAGCGGCACTCAGAAATAAACCAAATCTAAATAAATACAGCTGCATAAAACTTCCGAAAATTTGGGAGACATTAATTATCAGAGATCCCACATTACATCCTAGGCAATCTACAAATACCCATAGAGGGCACAACTAGATAGGACTTTAGAGTCACCCACATGTTTCACTTAGTACTGGATAGTATTTGAGTGTGTTATAACAATAGTTATTTGTTATCCCTGAAAATGTCTCAGTGACTGAGACAAAATATTGGAAGCATTAAAATTAGCTTTAATCCTTTCCCAGTACTGAAAATATTCCATTAAACCTCCAACATGATATCTGATCATGCATCATCTCTACAGTTACTTCATCCCTTCCAAATCCTACTGACCAGATCTGAACACAGTAATCAGCACTACTGACTTCTATTCCTTCAAATGCATCAACCCTTTATACTCACCAGCCTTAGAATGTTGCATAAATTCCTACCTCCTTGTTACTATGGCATTTCTATTCATTCTCTAATGATCATCCTACATGGTCATTCTCGCCATTTGGGGCAAGTATGATATCCCAGTAATAATCAGATCTTCTAATGCTATGACCAAATCCAAAACTCTTGATCCTCATGTTACTTCCACAATATGCTGCTCCAGATATTTGTCCCTCAAGATTTCCATAAATTCATCTGCCTTATTAATGGATGCTCTTTCCTCTGTCCAATTTATGCTACTACTATAGTTAAAGTCCACATCCTAGTGATCACTTGTTTTGCACTTGCCAAACTAACTTCCTTACATAATGGTATTACAACATAGAATATATAGATTACCAGCCTTTCTAGCAAAAATTAAATAAATCTATAACCTTAGATAAAGTTTAACATGGAAATAGAATAAGACAATAAAATGACATTCCTATATATATATATTGCTCTCCCACTATCCTTCAGGTGAACTAACTACCTGGTTGCTACATACAACAGCAATCTACCCACCATCCTTCCAAAAAATTGGAATAATAAAATTACTACATCAGTCTCATACTATATGTTCCAATCTACAAGATCTACCAAGAAGTTCTTGCTTGTTTTTGTTATGTTTTTGATTTTTATAAACCCCCTCCTAACAACCCTGAAACAGTACAAAGTCCTTGGTCCATATATTTCTGATGACCAGAAGATGACGTCTTGACAAAATGATGACAAGAACACCAATCCATCATTAATAAGAAATCTGGTTTATCAAAACATGAAATTGACACTGACCAAGGAATCTTCTAGTGTAGAACTTGCTAACTTGAACAACATGAGTGGAGTAAGTGATTAAGTCTTGCTTCGTCATCCTAATCTGAACTGTAAGGAATGCTTGTCCTTATCAAAAATCCAAAAAAGCCTCATTCTTACCAGCCATCAATAATTTTTTTTAAAATACATACACACATCAATTACAAGTTTATATATATCACATTTTTCCCTTTATGCCATCACATGGCTCACACTGTCCGCACGGTTAGCCGAGTGGCTATGCGCTTCGCAACCATATGTCTGGAAAAGGAGTGTCCTAGGTTCAATTCTTGTCACTGACATGAGGAACTTAGGATCTTTCTCAGACATAGCTAAGTTAGCTGGTCTTGAGCATGGACTGCAGGGTTTTTCCTCCCCAGTTTATTTGAGGTTTTCATCTCGCAAGTAGGCAAACCGATTTTGAGACTCAATGCATCTACAGACATAGACCAAGAGGTAGGGCTAACTATCTTATCCTTGTGTACGGTTGCAGTTAAATGAATAGAAAATCCTCAACACCGCAAGGTAAAAAGAGGGGGAAAAGGAAGAAGAAGATTGTTCTAATACCTTTCATGACACTGATGGTGTCATGTAAATTTCAGGTTCAAATAACTGGTTTGAAAATAAAATAAAAGTTTATTTCACTTCCTTTTATGTACATGTAATTAGTCTTATTTCAGTGATAAGGCACTTCTAATTATTCTGCCTTTTCCAGTTCTTTTACCCTGATAATTTTTAAGCCGATGGTGCCTATCAGCTGAAAATGAGTTTGTTTCAGAATACATAACCTTTCACCATTTGCTCTGGTTAAATGATGAAAATTGCTTGGGACTTGTTTAACTGGATAATTCCTTAGATGATGACATTTACATGGCCCATCATTTTGTTTTAAGTCAATACAGACTACAATTTGGTTAACTAAGCCTCAACTTACCAGTCCATTCTTATTCATTCAGTATCGAGATGGCTACTTTTTGAGAGGATGCACCAAGAGAATGAAGTATAGACATTAAGTCAGTTTGGAGAACTGACTGGGACTTCTTTTTTTTTTTTACTTTTTTAATATTACTAACATCTAGATAACATGAAAGCAGAGTTTTTTTCTTATATATAAATTAAGTATGATGAATAAAGGTGAAACACCAAAGATAACCTTAAAGTGATAATACTCTGAAATCTAGTTCAATCGAAAAAATGAACTGCTTATTTACAGCAAAGACTGCAGATGCGAATCCTGCATCCACAGGATTTGTTTGCATAACTCCTTCACAGTTTATAATGCTTATCTCTCCATCTCTCTCTTTTAATGAAAAACAATCCCATCAAGTATAATTTAAATGTCACTCAAGATCGAATTTCTACATTCAAATTTGGACTCCTTTCAACCTGAGTTGTGTGCTCCCAGTAATGAACATGGTGAATACTCCATTTCCATCAAGACATTTTTGTATGGAACAGTGCTCTGCTCAGGAAGTGCATTTGCTGATTTTTCTGGTTCTGAATTAAAGATACAACTGATGCTATGTATAAACAGAAGGTTTATTTGCCAACCTCATTACCATGTGCATAACATACCTGCTCTCCAATCAAAATGCTATTGGCTTGAATTCCACAATGGCAAGTATTTTTGTACAAGTGGATGTAGATGATTTTATCATATTGTGCGAGATCATCACCTTGCTTATTATAGGTATGAAGTAGCCTGAAAAAAAAAATTCTTGGTTCTAGAGTAGGGAAAGTGGATTATCTAATCCTTAACCCACCCATAGTACCAATGTACTGAAGGTTAATAGCTTTTGTAAGTGGGAGACACTAAAAAGTTGCACATGCAAGTTTATATATATATATATATATAAACAAACACATACACAATGTAAATTTCGCCCACAATCTATTGCACCTATATACAAGTTTCTTTGTTAGCAGCATGTGGGACTATGGGTTAGAAATTAGGAAACCCTGAATTAGATAGCAAACATATATACTTTTTCAATCTGCTTCAAGCCTCCAAAATAATTAGCAGGGTGGTGGTTTCAAATCAGGCAATGAAAATTATCCATTAACTAAAAACTTGCACCAATATTGAAGTCCTAGTATAGCACTAATCCACAGCTTGGTCAGAAAGCAGAGATGACATCCACTTGGCTAACCAAGCTAAACATGTGAAATGCAATTATGCCAGTATGCAATTTTGATTCCTAAACTTCAGGAATATGACAATTTTAAATTTGTATTAAAATTTCACTTTCACTGAAAAAACAAATTTTCAATTTGTTGCTCATATTTAATTCAAAGAAATATAGTTTTTTCCTTATATTTTAAGAAACACTATCCTTTATTTTATATGGTTATCTTTAGTAATTTTCTGATTTTTATTTTAAAATTCCTGGCATCAGAAACATCATTAAACAATATTTTATATGTATGCTTTAAGAAATTAATGAATTCATAAATGCAGTCAGATATCAATCTCACAAGAACTGACCTTGAACGAGCAGAGGACACACATAAAGGATCATCATCAGGAATTACACCTTTACCCATTGGTGTAGGAAGAAAAGGAAGTTTACATGTTTTCACCAAATTTCTAATGTTTGATTCAGCACGAGCATATGCAGCACCTGGTTAAAAAAGTATTAGTAGAAAGTTCAAAGATTATTTAAATTTCACAAATACAGGTATCCCTTGATTAATGCGGTTTTGATTAGTGCACAAAAAATTATTGTGACCATAAACTTGATATATGCGGTATCAAATTTGATTAGTGCAGCCCAAAAAAAATAAGCCAAGCGTTAGACTTGGTCAATGAAACCGGTCGTGCTTCAACGTTAATAATTCACTCTCGGCCTCAGTCTCAGTGCTTCAATTTATCAGCAGAGCGTCACGCGTACAGACGTATATGTGTATGTATTACAGTGTACGTTTACAGCCTATCCGCATATTACGTAATTTTCAAATTATGTAAATCATTACCCTTCGTAACCATGGCCTCGAAAAAGAGTAATAAATGAAAACTTATTACTTTGGATGCTAAAATTGACATTATTAAAAGGTTTGCTAATGGCGAAAGCAAAGTAAATATCGGAAGAGCTCTAGGCTTTGGTGAATCAACTATACGAGCCATTTTAAATAAAGTGACTGAGTACCACGAACAAGGCAAAGTAGCATCTACATCTTTGGATATGCAGTGCACTAGGAATAGAAGCCCATTAATGATCAAAATGAAAGATTTACTATTTCTTTGGCTAGAAGATTGTAATCAGAAGCATATTCCCATCGACAGCAATAATCTTAGGCTCAAGGCTTTAAGCCTTTTTTTCCTACACTTAAAGAAAACAAATATCAAGATGTGACTGCAACATTTTCTGCAAGCAAAGGCTGGTTAGAAAATTTCAAATCTTGATCCGGAATGAAAAATGTAAAATTAACAGCGAAGCAACAAGTGCTGATAAAGATGTTACAGCTAGATATCCAGCTGAATTAAAGAAAATAATCACAGAAAATGGGTATGACGATCGTCAAATCTTCAATGTAGACGAAACTGGCCTGTTTTGGAAGAAAATGCCAAAAAACATTTTTATCAAGAAAAGAACGAACCACACCTGGTTATAAAGCATCCAAAGATCACTTAACACTTTTACTTGGAGGTAATGCCGAAGGTGATTTCAAGCCAATGCTAATTTATCAAACAATGAACCCAATGGCTCTTTTGAAGGCTGTAACAAACAATCCCTTCCAGTAATATGGGAATCAAATAAAAAGGCATGGCATTTGAACCATTCTTCAAACAGTTGTTTGAAGAATGGTTCACTTCACATTTTTGTCCTACAATTGAAAAATACTGCAATGAAAATAATTTAGATTTCAAAGCTCTTTTAGTATTGGATAATGCCCCTGGACATCCCACCTCACTTAACGATTTAAATAGTAATGTGCAGGTTGTATTTTTACCACTGAATACGACATCTTTGATACAGCCTATGGACCAGGGAGTCATTTCTACATCAAGGCTTATATTAGAAGAACTTTCGACCAGGCAATCCGAGCTACTACAACTGGAGACGATCCAATCACTCTAGAGGAATTCTGGAAAAAATACGATATTAAACAAGCAGTTATAAATATTCACGAGTCTTGGAAAGAAGTGACAGCCAACTGAATGAGAGCAGTCTGGAAGAATCTTTTGCCTGAATCTGCAAATATTTTTGGTAGTTCTATTAATCCCTTCAACGAAGTTATCAATAATATTGTTTTGGTTGGAAGTGCGCTTGGCTTTGAGAATGTCGATTCAGAAAATATTTGGGAATTATTGGAATCACATTCGAAAGACCTAAGTAACGAAGATTTTCTTGGAATCGAACATCAACAGGCACACAAAGAGGAAGAAGAAAAGGAAACTGAAGAAATGGAAGATGTAAAGAAATCATTATCAAAGAACTTGAATTGTTCAGGACAATTGAGAAGGCAAAAGAACTTATACTAGAGATAGATCCAAATGTAGAGAGAAGCATGAATATTAGTCCCGGTTTAGATAAACAAATTGATTGTTATTGCAAAATCATGGAGGAGAAAAAAAGCTACCACTGTTCAATTTACGTTAGATAACTTGTTTTATAAAAAATTAATATTTAGATAAGTTTTTATGTAACAAATATGTATAAATAAAATATATAAATACTTGTCACCTTAAAAAATAAATGATGTTTAAATTTTTAAACATCATTTATTTTTTAAAGGTTTCATTATAATTATTCCCATTAATTCTTAACATTGAATAATGAGGTTTTGATATATGCAGTGTCCATCGAGGATTAATTAACCACATATCAAGGGATACCTGCACTTTAATTTTAAATTAATTAATAGCTAAGTTTACATTTGCAATCGTTTAACTGCACTGAACTTATCACCTAAGTAATCCTCACTGGCATGGAAACATATGTTTCCCACACTTCTCTGAACTGCCACCCCCTAACTAAACTCTGGTTCTCCAAAAGATGTGCCAAGGCTATACAAATGAAAAATCAGGCATACCACAACTGGCTCAAATCAAGAACTCCCATCCTCCTTCAATGCTTATACTGAAGTCCGAAACAGGTGCAAGAAAACTATCAACACTTCCAAAACAGAATTAGAATGGGCAAAAAGCAGGAAACTTGCAGCCTGACAAATTTGCAGCAATGCCTTTTGGTCTCTTGCCAAAAGAATTGGTTGTAACTTTTGCCCAACACTATTCCCACCCCTATTATACCCAGATGGCTCTATTGCATTATCACCCACAGAAAAAGCTAATCTCCTGGCTTCACACTTTGCCTCCAATGCATGCATAACCGACAATGGCAAATGCCCCCCACTCATTCCAACTGCCCAACATATAATGCTCCCTATATCTTTCTTCCAGAAAGATATCAGAAACCTATTGTCTAAATTAGACACAAAAGCCTCCTGGTCCTGTGGCATACCTCCAATTGTCCTGAATGTCTGTGCACTAGAACTGATTCCTATCCTATGCTGCCTGTATATAATCTCTTACTCCACTGGTATCTATCCCAAAGCCTGGAAATTTGCCTATATTCAACCCATTCCTAAGAACGGTGACAAATTGCTGCCATCTAACTACCACCCTATCTCACTCACCTCAGTTCTATCTAAAGTGATGGAGGAAACAATTAATTCTCAACTCCTAAACTACCTCGAAGGTACCCAGCTATTAAGCAACCACAGGAGATCTACTTTCATATATCACCCATCTCTGAACAAATGCGATGGAGGTTTGGAATCTCGCTTACCTCAGTCCTGTCTAAAGTAATGGAAAAATTATCAATTTCCAACTCCTACACTACCTTCAAGGTACCCAGCTAATGAATGGCCACCAGTATGGATTCCATCGCTGCCAATTAATAGGATATCTGCTCACATATGTCACCCTCTCTGGACAAATGCCATGGAGAAGTATGGCAATCTCAAGTAGTTGCACTTGATATCTCCAAGGTGTTTGACTAGGTCTGGTACAAAGGCTTACTAAACAAAGTCCCATCATTTGGTCTGTCTCAGGATTGCCAGCTTTCTGTCTGGATGCACACCATGTGTGATGGTGGATGATTCCTTATCCTCTCACCATTCAACTAATGCCAAAGTTCCACAAGGTTCTGTTCTCTCAACAACCCTCTTCCTGATATATATCAATGATCTACTTCAGTTGACCTCCAACCCAATACACAGTTTTGCAGATGACAGCACATTGCACTCCTCCCTCTCATTTGATAAACCTTACTCTACACCTCAACCTACAAAACATCAACCACCACTGTCCTCAATTCTGATCTCCAAGCCATCCTCCAATGGAGCTCAGAGAACCTTGTCAATTTCAATGCTAGCAAAATCCATTTCTGTCTTATTTCTCACAAAAAAAGAACCATTTTATCCCATTATTACTGGAATTACCTTTACATCAGGTCTCCCCTGGCATAAACATATCATAACCATTGCATCCTTAGCTTCCAAAAAAACTAGGATTTCTCTTTTGCTCAAGATTGCTTCACCTCTAAACAGCTACATTAAATGTAATGGCCTAGCAGTTACTAAAGTATATGTTTTCATGTAACTTGATGCATTTGGTTTCACACCAGTACAGCCTTGAAAATGCTAGACAGTGGCTAGTGAAACTTGTTGGTTCTTTGTGTTTGTAATCATTAAATCTTATGGTCTTTTAACAATAAAAGTTCTGAGTATGTTATTATTGATAGTGTTTCCTCACTGGTGCAAGACACTACAGTGTACAGAGGATTTGAAATTGGAAGTGATCACCATTTAGTCTTGAGCAGGATAAAACTGAATTTCATACCGAAAAGAAGAACCTGTAAGAAAGTTTTAAAGCGAATAAAAGTTGAGTAGCTGTCATGTGTACACTAAAATACACAAACATTATTCTAGAAAAAATAAAAGTGTTTGAGAGCAGGTACAAACCTTGGAGATTCAGTGGCAAGCTCTTAAGAAAACATTGACTGAATCAGTCGGAGTGTTATGTGGAGAGAGATCTGCAAGGATAGAAAAATCAGTACTCCATGGTGGACACAGGAAGTAAGAGACAGTGAAGGAAAAGAAGAGAGTATATCAAAAGTTCCTGTCCAATAAGTCAGCATGTGCTCTTAGAGAAAACAGAGACAAATATAAGAAAGCTAAACACTATAAAACTAGCTAAACAAAAGTCATGGGAAGACTTTGACAGGAACATAGAAAATAAATATCAGGAAGGTGGCAAAATATTCTGGAGGTTTTTGAAAAAAAGCTCAGAAATGGAGGAAAGGCCTGTAAAAGGAATTAGTGATGATAAAGGTGACATGAAAACTGTTGAATGAAACAAGCAGTGACAGTACAGTGGTAAAAAACACTGAACAGGCATGCAATCAGGAATACACATTCATACTTGAAGGAAAGAGCCATCAAAAGCCCGAAATGTGAAAATGCAGCAGGGGGTAGATGATATTTGACCAGAAATGCTGAAGTATAGAGGTATAAAAGTCTTGCAGAGGTTGCACTGCATAGTTCAGTAGGCCTAGACAGAGGAACGAATTCCAGATGATTGGAGTAGACTCTCATAGTACCCATACATAAAAAGGGAAATAAAACAATGTGAGAATTACAGAGGTATTTCCCTACTGAGTGTTCCTGGTAAGATTTATGCAAGTACAGGAAACCTCGCTTAACGTGACTTTGATGTGTGCAATAGAGTGAAATGATACTATTTCCGGCTTTAAGCGAGTGATTAATCAGTTAATGCTATGTTTTTATGTTATGCGAAATTTTTTGTCACCAATCTGCAGTGAGCAGAAAAGCTGGAAGTCATTAAAAGACATGAAAGTGCCACTAGTAATACAATGAATGTGCAAGACTTGGCATACAGCAAGTCTACAGTTTGGACTATATTAAATAAGAGCAAAGAATACAAAGAACAAGGAAAAGTTGCTACTGCTTCTTTACGCATGCAGATCACTTGAAATAGAAGACATTTAATGATCTAGATGGAGTGTCTTCTATAATTCTGGATTGAGGATTATAACCAAAAAAGAATACCTCTTAGAACAAGGAATATTCAGACAAAAGCTCTCACTATTTTTACCTCATTGAAAGAGACTAAATTTCAAGAAGATTGTGAAAACTTTACTGCGAGTTAAGGATGGTTTGACTGTTTTAAAAATCGAGCTGGATTGTATAACGTAAGAATAAAACTTTGGTAGCTAAAACTGGTAGCATCTCAACCAGGATACAAAGTACCTAAAGATCATCTTACACTTTTATTAGGAAGCAATGCAGAAGGAGACTTTAAACTCAAGCCTACATTCATTTATTGTGTGCAAAATCCAAGATCTAAAATTACTGAAGAAATCAGCACAATTGGAAAAGAATTTTGATTTAACAAACTGGATAATGAAGATGTGAGAAACTTGCTCAATTCCCATTCGGAACAGTTATGCAAGAATGATTTCCTTCAACTAGAATAACAGTGTGCATATGAAGAAGATAAGGAGTGTGAACAAGAAGAGAATGTTATGACTAAGAAGCTAACTACAAAAGAACTTGAGCATGCTAAGGAAATTTTGTTTGCTGCTGATGCTGATATGGAACGAAGCTTTGAAATCCGCCAAAATCTTGATAAAGCAATCACCAGCTATCGCAAATTGCATGACAAGATGAAAAAGTCAAGCACTATTCAAATATCTTTACTTAATTTTTTTGTAAAAAAAAAGTAGCTCAATGAAATGTTTAGACATTAAATAAAAATTTATTTTCTATATTCTTACCAGTCTTCCCATGACTTTTGTTTACCTACTTTTACACACAGCTTAACTCTTACATTTTTCTCTATGTTCCTTTAGGGCATCTGCTGACTTGTATACTAGTATACAAGTGTACTTGTATACAAATGAAGAAAGCAAAGTGTTGGTTTCTTCATTTGTAACTTTTGGTTTGCTTTATTTCCAGGACTGCTTCTTTAACTTTTTTGTGTTCACCATGGTGTTCTTATTTTTCTATCCTTGCAGACAACTTCACCACATACCTCCCTAGCTGAATCATTCAATGTATTCTTCAGAGTTTGCCACTGAGACTCCAAGGTTTGGTGCTTGTTTTCAATTTGTTTCATTTTTTCCTCAGTAATGTTTGTATAGTCAAATCTACAATTTACTCGTAAAAACTTTAATTCTTTTTTAAAACTTCCTTACATACTGTTCTTTTCAATGTGATATCCATTTTTTTCCTGATCAGTATACTAATTAATGGTCACTCCCAATTTCAAATCCTCTGTACACTCCTCTATCCTGAACGTGCATGAAGATATCACTATCAACAATGATATGGTCAATGAGGCTTATTTCTTGTGTCCTCTCTCTCTATGTGCATTTGTGCGCATGTTAATGTTGAAACATGGTGTTAGTAATGACTATTTCGTGTCTTGATCAGAAGTCTAGTAAATACTTACCATCATTATTAGCCTTGCCCTGTTCTTCAAATTTTCCCAAAATGTTCCAATATGCCAGGTGTGATTCATTTCCTACTCTGCTGTTGAGATCTTCAACAAGGAACATTTTTTCCATATTCCTTAAGTGAGCTGCCTGTTCTAATGACTCAAAAAATTCCACCACTTCTTCCTTGAAAGAACCTTCTCTGGGACCACAGACAGAAATAAGTCTCATTCTCCATGTCCCCATTTTGAAGTTTGCTCACATAACTACTTGAAAACTGTCTTCCAATCAAGAAATTTATTTCCATGTTTGGTGTTGAATGCTATCACTACTCCTTCCTTTCCTTCATTATTATTACACATTATGAAAATTATGGAAACAACTACTGTGTTAAAATAAAACAATTTTTTTTTTTTTTTTTTTTTTTTTTGTACGGATAGGGGTTGTAGGTCCAGTTTCTCCAATATAAGGTAAGTTACATATGCAATAAACTCCAGGTTGTGCCACTGGGGGGGGGATCCTTAAAGGAGTTGAATATGTTTTTTTAATTTTAAAGGTGGCATTAAGATTATAATGGAGCAGAATTCTATGAATTTTTTCTGATAACCCTTTAATGTATGGGATAGATATGGTTTTACTGTAATCTATATTTTTTTGGGTCCACACAGTTAGCCTAGTGGCTTTGCACTTCACAACCATATACCTGGGGAAGGAGAGTCCTAGGTTTGATTCCTGTCAGCAATTTAAGGAGCTCAAGGATCTTCCTCAGCCATAGCCAAGTTAGCTGGTCTTGGGTGTGGACAGCAGGGATTTTTCCACCAGTTTATCTGGGGTTTTTAATCCCACAAGCAGGCAAACTGGCCCCATGAACACACAGGGTGTTAAATTCTGAATGAAACTGAAATTAAATCCATTTATGTTTCATTCAGATTTAACATGCAATAACATTCCCGGGGCCAATATTGGTATATCAGAAGAAATAAAGCTAATTGTAATTTATAAGCAACATGAGTAATTTAAGTAAAAACTTGTCTATGCATCATGTTGTAAATAATTATTGTAAATTTTCTAAAGTTTAAACTATGTGGATTTTGTGCAAATACTTGTGTACTGCCAGGAGAAAGAGAATCGGATTTGATATTGATGGGCTGAAACTAAACACGTGCACCAAGTAAGACGCGCACGTGGGTTCCCTCCGTAAAGCAGGCTAGGGGAGAGTGTGGTGCTAGGTGCTGGGAAAAGTAAGGTGTCGTGGGAAAAAGGGAAAGAGCAGGATGAAGTAGGGAGAAAACATCGGGCGCATGATTAAAAAGTGTAGGGCGCTAGTTCAGGGCCTTTTTTCTCTTCCCCCTGAATTGGAGGCGGTCATCGAGATAGAGGTTCTTAGAGCATGCAGAAGTGTCTATAGCAAGTTCGTCGGTCAACGAGTAGCCCAGCAGAGCGGAGTTCCCGATCATCACGGAGATCGATACGCCATGCCGAGACAGTCAACCTGAGAGCAGCAAGCCAGATTTACCTTTTGGAGGAGATGTGTCTAGTCAGAGTCCATCAGTTGAATAGTGCAGATGAAATCAGTTAAGAGAAGGATCAAGGAAACGAAGTTCTGTCAAGATGTATGTGAAGGTCGAATAATTCCCCAGCCTTTGGTAACGTATAATTGTATTGAGAGGAACAACCTGTAATTGTAAAAAGGACTTTAGGTTTATAATGTTTCGATTAATGAAAGGACTTTAGAGATTATGCTAAAGGAAGTAGAGGAACTAAGTTTTGGATGGAGGAATTGTGTGGAAGTTCATTGAGATAACCCTGTTATTGATAAATGAATGACCTTTAGTTGTTGTGTAAAAATGGAAAATTGACCTTTGATAGAATTTCTTATTTGAAATAATGTTTTAACATATTATGGGAGAATTAGAAATTTTAGTTGAGTATACTCATTCCCTAAAGTTAGTGCAATTCTATGTCAGATTTTGTTCATAAAATGTAAATTGTCTGATTTGTAATTAAATGTTTTTCTTTAGTATTAATTGATGTCTTGCCTGATTTCCTTTCTATTGCACCGCTCATTAAGTTAGAACCAAGGCAAAAGGTAAAATACAAGGGAGACTACAACTGTGAAATGAATCTCAGTTATTTGATGAATTTAGAATTTAACGAAAGTGCTTAAGAGATATTAGACAGTGTATTAAACTGAGTTCTAGTTCTTTGATGTTGCATTGTTCAATAGTCTAGTGTTTAGGGTGGTGCAGTATAACAGAAATTTTCTCTGAATCTGAAAAGGAACTGGCACCAGTACTGAAACAAAGGAATTGCCGCTATCCAATGGCAATCAATTTGTCTTCAATCCACATGCTCTACTCTTAAGAAAGTTTAACGGCCCAGATTAAATCTTGAGACTGCATAGGAATTATAGTATATTAATTTGATGCATCGAGCAAAGAACTTTTATTGAAATCCGGCTAAGGAAATTATATGAGGGAATAAGTCAGGATTAAGATCATAAATCACAACGTAGGAGAGAAAAGAATAAATATTACAAGGGTATTGTCATGGATATAGTACGGCTAGGAAGGCAACAGGAAACCACCTTGCTCATAGTCATTTCCCTAGATGGTGACGTATATAGCTGCCCCCAAATGGCCGAAAGGCTATAACTCAACAACAACAACGGTTTTTTTTTTAATAAAGTTTTATGAAGAACTTTATTAATAGCATTTTTGCTATCTTCTTCTTGAGTATTCTGCAATTGAGCAGGTTCTTCTTTTAGTAGCAGAAACTTTCCTTCCACTCTCTTCTGTTCTGAGCCTTCTCTTTCAAGGTTGTGTACCTGTCTCCATTCAGCATGCCATCTAGCATTGTTTTCCTTACTCTTCCTCTGGGTCTTTTTCCGTCTATTTTTCCTTCGATGGCATCGAAGGAAATATGGCATTCCATTCCCTCTCAGAATATGTCCAATCCAGTTTCCCTTGTTTCTTTTTTATCCTCCTTAACAGACTTCTTTCTTCTTCTACTCTTTTTAAGACCTCTTCATTGGTTATTTTATCTGTCTCTGATTTTTTCCATCCTTCTCCAAATCCACATCTCAAAGCTTTCCAAAATCTTAATTTCGTCTTTCTTCAATGTCCAAGTTTCAGCTGCATAGAGGGCAATACTCCACACAACATTTTTTATTAGTCTTTTCTTTAGGTTTCTATCCATTTTACTTCTGAATAAATTCTATTTTCTATTAAAGGCATCTCTTCCCATCACTATTCTTGCCTTTATGTCACATTTACATCTTCCATCATTGCTAATAACACTTCCTAGATATTTAAATGTCTTTACTTGATTCAATTTTTCCCCATTTATTCTGATCTCCATATTTGCCTCTTTCCTTGCTATTTTCATTACCTTTGTTTTTCTGATGTTAATTTTCATTCCATAATTGATACAGGATTCCAGTAATCTGTTCAACAGATGTTTTAGTCCTGTTTCAGTATTTGATAATAATGCCTTGTCATCTATATATATCAGTATAGGGATATACTGATACACAATGATAGCTGTACCAGCTATCATTGTGTATCAGTATATCTCTCACCATGGCAGTTTGTCCCATATATAGTGAAATAATTAGCCTTCTGTCTTTCCAATCTATACCAATCTTTTCCATTACTTCCACCATCTTATCCCATTTTATAAAGTCAAAAGCTTTTTCAAAATCTATATAACAGATTAACTTCTTTATTCACTCCCATTTTTGATATAGCCATTATGAAATTGGAAATCAGAACTTGCTTCCTTTCCTAGATACACTGGTATCTAGGAAAGGATGTCTTCCCCTCTTGGGGGTCTATCCTTCACAGTTTACTGCAAGTCTACACATTCCAGCCACATATACATGCTAACTATCACCACCCTTAGCAAAAACTTGGGGTCATTAACACCCTCAGAAACAGAGCTATAACAATTTGCTCTAATGAACAAGCTCTTAAACAAGAATTAAAAATTATTAGCAATACATTTAGAAGTAATGGCTACAGCAAAAATGCTATTAATAAAGTTCTTCATAAAACTTCAAAAAATAATATAGATTACAGTAAAACCATAGCTATCCCATACATTAAATGGTTATCAGAAAAAATTAATAGAATTCTAAACCATTATAATTTTAATGCCACTTTTAAACCACCTTTAAAATTAAAAAACATATTCAACTCCTCTAAGGATCCTCTCCTCCCATTGGCACACCCTGGAGTTTATTGCATCTATTGCACCTATAACTTACCTTATATTGGGGTAACTGGATGTACAATCCCTATCCATAAAAAAGAACACAAACGACACATTAAATTTAACAATTTGAAGAAGCAGGCCTCTCAGATCATGCTCTTTACACCAAACTGACTGGAAAAGTACTTGTTCTTTACATCATACAAAAACCTGGTATGGAAATAAATTTAAAGAAGCCTGTGAAATTTTGATTAACCACGCTGATCTTAACAATAATGGTGGCATAAAAATTCTAAAAATATGGATGGCACACATTCAGCCCACTTAGTTTTCCAGCAAACCCAGACTTTAGGACTAAGCAATTGTTCAGCTTTTATTGGCCACTATCCACAACGGTTTGTTGTAATTTACATGTATACTTATATAAGTAATTTTTTTTGTATGAACATGTTGCTCTCCAGCTTAATTTATTTTGTAATCTAACAGATAATAACAGTACTCTAGTTTTGATGTGGTAAGGTTTTTTTTCCACCAGAGGTCAGCCTTATAGTTTTAACGGTTGATCAGTAATACTTTGCAGATTGTAGTGCAGCTTGTTTTTTGTATATATATGTATACTCTCCAGATGATGACCTTAATGTGAAGGTCAAAACAATGAGTGTTTATTTTGGTTTATATTAAACTAAAGTTTTACTCTAACGCAGTAGTTGTTTCCATAATTTTCATGATGTATTCTGATCACGCGTAAGCATGAAGGAAAGGAGCTTCATCATTATTGCTGAAAATAACATCCTGTACTTATTATTTAGTAAGATCTCTCCTGTTTTTGTCTTGTCTCAGTAATGCGAATTATGTTCATATGGTACTTTTCCAATTCTTCTGGACATTCGATTTACTTTCCATTAATACTCCTTGTCCTCAAGGGCTCACTTTAGTGAGTACGGGCATGGCAAACCCGAGGTACCTGATGCTGGACCATGCCTTACTTCATGTAATATACATCTGTTATATTATCTGTAGACTGGTCCCTCCCCTTTTTTTCTTTCCTTCTTTCTTTTCTTCTTGCTACCTTCCCCCCAATGCTATTAGAGTATTCAAGGGCTAGGGGTGAATCTTTCCTATTTTGCTATTTCATCTTATGTGGAAAGGGCCTCTGCAACCCTACCACTTTCTTCTTGTAGCTTCACTCCAAAATGCTACTATGATTGTGCCTAATAACGCATCTCATGCTGCATCGGCTGTCATGCAGAATAATCAGAGCTGCATTCAGGGCTTAGGCAGAGGGTCCTGTTCGAGAAGTATATTACAGTCTCCATCAAAAGTCAGTGATACTGTGAATGAGCAAGACAGAATGTATAAGATTAATCTTAGAAAGGAATTTTACATAGGCACATGGAATGTCGAGGGTTTACAGATGGGTACTCTTGAGATTGTCTGTAAAGGGATGGATAGGTATAAAATTGACATCTTGGGAATTACAGACCAGATGGAATGGAGAAGGTGACTTGAAAAGACAGGATAGTAAGCTAGTTATTAACTCAGGTGGTGACTCAAAACATCATGGGGTAGCTGTGATACTGAAGACAGCTCAGGCAAGAAGCCTTCTTGGTTATAACCCCATTAATGATAGGATACTCTCCATTAGACTTAAGGCTCAGCCTACCAATGTATCAATTGTGGTAGTTTATGCACCCCACACAGATAGGCCTGAAGAAGAGAGTGAAGTATTTTATGAAAACATACAAACTGTTTTGGACTGCCTACCAAGGAGAGACATACTGTACATCTTAGGAGACTTAAATGCAAAAGTGGGAAAGAGTATGATAGTCAGGCCGGAGTGTGGCATGTTTGGTCTGGGTGAACGTAACACCCATGGTGAAAGATTGTTGGAATTTGCCCATGCTAACAGATTAATTATTACCAATACCTGCTTCCAGAAACATCCACAACGGACCTATACTTGGACATCTAACATTGATAGGTCAAGGCAACAGATTGATTACATCCTGGCTCTCCAGCGGTGGAAGACAAGCATCTCTGATGTGAATACTTGTCCTGGAGCAGATTGTGGTACAGACCATCAGCTGGTAAGAGACAAAGTAAGACTAAGACTCCGAAAACTTCCAGGTCAGGCACATTCCACTAGATTGGATGTTAAGAGTAATTCCTAGTGGATTCACAGAAGAAACATCAACTTGGCTGGATGATTTTTTGGAGACCAATGAGGAAATCTCACCAGAAATGCTTTGGGAAGTAGTCAAGATGATAATACAGGATACAGCGAAGACGTATCTCGGCTCAATAAGAAAACCAAGAGACCCATGGATATCAGATTCAACATGGGAACTAATCAAAAGAAGGCGGTTGGAAAAACAAAGAGACACAGGGACCAAAGAATACAAGAGATTACATAGAGAAATCAGAAGATCCGTCAAGCAGGACAAGGAAAAGTTCTATACTAATAAATGCAAAGAAATAAGAGTTCCAAATGAGAAGGCATAATTATAAAAGGATGTTTTATTTAGTTCGTGACTTAAAGCCCAAGTTTAAGCCTAAATTGAATGTCATCAAAGACAGGAATGGATGATTACTAACAGAAGAGTTGGAAATCAAAAACAGATGGAAAGAATACTGTGAGGAACTGTACAGCAGAGTGGATAAAGAAAATGTAGAGTCCTCCCACCAAGAAAATTTTGATTTGGAACCTCCTCCACTTAGGCATGAAGCTGAAAGAGCAGTTAAGCAGCTCAACAGCAATAAGGCCCCAGGTGCAGATGAAATCCCAGCAGAGTTAATTAAGGCCACAGGGGATGGAGGGATAAGAGTGTTTCATAGATTGATTACAAGGATATGGGAGACAAGATCAAGCTTAGAGATTGGAAGAAGTCAGTTTTCATACCACTACACAAGAAAGGTGATAAGAAGGCATGCAAGAATTATAGAACAATTAGTTTGATATCTCATGCAAGCAAAATTTTATTAAAGATCATGCTAAATAGGATTGAAGCCAAAGTTGAGGAAGAGATGCCGGAGGAACAAGCAGGTTTTAGGAAAGGTAGGGGCACCAGAGATCAGATCCTTTGCCTTAGACAGATCATAGAAAAATATAAAGAATTCAGACTCCCTCTGGTAATGTGTTTCTTAGACTACTCTAAAGCTTTTGACTGTGTTGAGCATGTGAAACTGTGGGAAGTAATGAAAATAATGGGTTTTCCTCAACACACTATCAGGTTGATAACCAACTTGTATAAGGAGCAAGAAGCCACAGTAAGAACAGGTGTTGGATTGACTGACTGGGTTCAAGTTGGAAAAGGAGTTAGAGAAGGATGTTTACTTTCTCCTAACTTGTTTAGTATACATGCAGAGGACATCATGCGTGAAGCATTGGATGAGCTCAGGACAGGAATTACGATAGGAAGTAGATTGATCAGTAATCTGAAGTACGCTGATGATACAGTACTCCTTTGTAATGACATGGAAGAACTAGGACTAATTCTTGACAAAGTTAACAAGATCAGTAATAACAGAGGACTTCAACTCAATTCTAGCAAGACAAAGATCATGCTTCTCTGTTTGTTTTTCCTTTGAAAACCATGATCTTTGTCTTGCTAGAATTGAGTTGAAGTCCTCTGTTATTACTGATCTTGTTAACTTTGTCAAGAATTAGTTCTTCCATGTCCTAGTTCTTCCATGTCATTACAAAGAGTACTGTATTATCAGCGTACCTCAGATTACTGATAAGAGTACATCTACCTCCTATCGTAATTCCTGTCCTGAGCTCATCCAATGCTTCACAAGTGTATCTTAATGGAGAAAGAATTGAGGAAGTCAGCAATTTTGAGTACCTGGGATCCATAATTAATGTGAAGAATTGCTATTCAGAAGATGTCAAAAAAAGGTTAGGAATGGCTAAAACAACAGTCAGAGACTTGTCTAAAATCTGAAAGGATGGATCGATGGATCTATCTCCATGGGAACAAAGTTGAGGATTTTAGATGCAGTTGTTTTTCCAACAGCGACTTATGGATGCAAGACTTGGAACCTAAAGAAGTCAGATAAGAAACGAATATCTGCTTTTGAGATGTGGTGTTACAGAAGGCTGTTGAGGATATCATATACTGAAAGGCGTACAAATGAATGGGTGTTATAAAAGATTAGTAGAACTTTAAGGCTCCTTAAGGATATTGACAGAAGAAAATTAAAATATTTTGGACACATAGAAAGGATGGAAGGAGGACTTCTCAGAACAGTAATAGAAGGTAAAGTTCCTGGAAAAAGAGGCAGGGGTAGACCATCAATGAGATGGATGGATGGCGTGTGTGGAGTGACTGATCTTCAGAGAGTTGAGGCTGCCAGAAAAGCAAACAACAGGACTACATGGCGAGGACTGGTGTGGAACATCATCGAGCATCGGAGTGACCACACGGCATCTGTATATGCTCAGTGAACATAGAGAATACTCCTTATATTGATGGTTCCTATCTTCAGTTCTTCTGACATTGTGTTTATTCTCCTTCTAGACGTTGAGTTGGAGCTTGTTCCAGTAACTGACTTTTCACTATTCACCCTGGTTCCCTAACAAAAACAGTCGAAGCTTTGTTTAACCAGGCAATGCCCTAGCCAGCATGAAATCTCATCATGTTGTATTATCATATGCATTTGTGGTATAAGCCAATAGACAGTACAATTTGGTCAGCTAAGTCCCAAATTGCCAGCCCATCCACAAACTCTACAAGGTGCACCACATGAAGGCGAGGATTGCAATTAGGTCAAAAGTCCCAGTCGGTTCTCCGCATTCCTGAAAGGCAACGTGGAGGTCTCCTCCCAGTTATTTGGTTTTGACTCTTAAGCGACCCTATTAATTTGTCTTAAAAAACTGAAATATATATTATTATTATTTGATATCTCCAGGGAGTCCAAAGACTCATTGAGGGAGGGCACCTGCTCTACAAACTCTGTCTCAACCACTCAATCCACCAGCTGACCGCAACTACACCAACGACATCTACTGCCAATCGCCACCACCACTAGTATTTCCACAGACAAGCACAAACATCCATGCCCACGGCAGGATTCGAACCTGCAGCCTTTTGGCTGGAGAGCGGATACACTAACCATTCGGCCAACCAGGCTGGCTATATGCAACAATAGTAATTGCCAAATAAAAACTAATTAATAAAAAAGTTTTCATTTGAAATTTTATATTAAAAACTAAGTAAATTTTATGTAATAAAAAAATTAGATTTTAAACTATATTTTATTGAAAATATAAAAGTCCATTTTGCAAATATGTGCCTAGTTAGAAGCTATTTTGATTGCAGTCATGTTTTTAGGAAGTGCCTGTAAAATTGATTCCCCCCCCCCCACACACACACCCCTGATTTAATGAGTTTTCATAAATTAACTGCTGCATTTTTAGTACATTATTGTAATTTTTAGTGGATTTTATTTTATTTTTTTGTATTATTTATTATATTCCATTCATTCAGTAATATAATTGTAAAGATAGTTAAATTTAGATCGTTTTAAAAATGGCACCAAAAAGAAAAAGCATATGTTAATAAAATAAATAGAAGATTTGGAGGGGCCTACTATTCTTACCTGGGAAGTAACAAATGCGATTAGGAAACTGAAACCAGGAAAAGCTCCAGGAATGGATGGAATTATGGCAGAATATCTAAAGGCTTTAGATGATAAGGTTATAAGATCACTGAACTGACATATGTAACAAAATATAAGAAACTGGACACCTGCCAAAAGATTTTAAGCACTCAACGTTCCTACCAATACCTAAAAGATTGGAGACAATCAAATGTGAAGAGTACAGAACAATCAGTCTGATCAGTCAGATAGCAAAAGTTATGTTAAATATCATCCTAGAAAGAAATAAACATAAAATCAAAATTGAAATTAATGAAACACAATCTGGTTTTCAGGAAAATAAAGGAACTAGAGAAGGACTCTTCAACATTAGAGCTATTATAAAAAGATATCTGGAGAAGCAGAAAGAAATCTACTTATGTTTTATTGACTACACAAAGGCCTTTGACAATATACAACATGAACAACTAATCAAATGCATCAGAAATTTAGGAGTAAATGGTAAAGATACCAGATTACTGATAAATTTATATTGGGAGCAAACTGCCTCGATAAAAATATCAGGGGAAATCTCGGAGGAATTCCCAGTAAAGAAGGGTGCCAGACAAGGCTGTGTTCTTTCTCCTATATTGTTTAACCTCTATACTGAAAATATCTTCCAGTAATTAGAAGAATTTAAAGGAGTCAGCATAGGAGGCAGTATAAACAATTTAAGATATGCAAATAATATAGTAATGCTAGATGAAAATAAAAAAAGATCTTCAAAACCTACTAGAAGAGACACTGAAGCTAAGTGAAAAATATGGACTTAATTTCAACTTCAAAAAACCAAAACCATGCTGGTAACAAGAGAAAAAGTGAAAATACCCGATATAAATATTAAGATCAGAGGAAATACTTTAGATCAAGTAGACAGTTATATATATTTGGGTCAACTAATTACAGAGAATGGAAAGTGTGATAAGGAAATATTAAGAAGAATAGAAATTGCTAGATCAACATTCATTAGCATGAAAAACATTCTGACCTCAAGGGAAATGTACACAAAAACAAGAATTAGGCTGTCCAAATGCTACATATGGTCAACACTGCTATATGGAGCAGAAACCTGGACAATATCAAAATATTACAAAAAAATAAACTAAAAGCCTTTGAGATGTGGATCCTCAGAAGAATTCTTAGAGTCCCATGCCAAAAGAAAACTAATTTAGAAATATTAGAGATGATTGGAGAAGATAGGACTCTGTTGAAAACCATTAAGAAAAGGAAAATCACCCCTTGGTCACATACTAAGGCATGAATTGCTACAAAAAACACTTCTAGAAGGAATGATACAAGGAAAAAGAAGAAGAGGAAAACAAAGAACAGATTGGATGGGAAATATTAAGGACTGGACCTTTTTGTCCTATGAAGAATGTAAAATACCATACATGGTGGAAGCTCATGGTAGTCAACCTCCTGGAAGGAGATGACATCTGACAAGACAAGAGATGGAAACTTTTTATAGTAGAGCAGAAGCATTGCAGACACCACTGTCGTAGATATAAGGTTAACTTAAAGCTTAAAATATTCCAATTAAAACTAATTATCAGACAATCAACTAGAGCATTAGAAAAATGTCAAGAAACAATTAAAGAAACTCAGATAGAACAAGAAAAATTAGATGATCAAGAAGAAGCTGGTAAGACAGCAATGAATAATTACACTAACAATAGTCAGTCTCAGAACATAAGAAAAAATGTAATATGGTACAGTGGTTCAAATCATGAAGTTTGCACTTGGCAACAGAGCCACTACTCCGAGCTTCCCAAGAGCAAAAATTAAAGATCTGGCAAATGAGAAATAGAGACAGAAAAATAAATGGGATGGTGGCGAGTGTTAGAACTAATGATTTAAATAATAATATAGTATGAGAGACGATATGAAAAGTTCGTTGGAAGGAGGGCTAAAATAACAAATGATTTAATGCACAGGATGAGCAGAAGAAATGGATGAGATTTTTGGATGTGTGGAATGAGATGGTAGAGGAGATTTGTATAAGAGGGACAACCTGCACTTGAAATATTTGGCATCAGAAGTCTGGAAAAATTATTAATTGGGTTGAGATCGAATGCAGGGCCAGGGAAACTAGATAATCATGGGAGGAATGGTGAGAATGTGTGTGTGTAAGTTCAGCTATGCATGCAAACATGACAATATATAGTATACACTATATGTATGTCATTGGATCATGATTATGAATCTGGTAAAGGGGGGAGAATTTAATCTTTGGTTTGAGACTTTTTGAATATGTCTGTGGGCAAAAAGAAAAAAGTTGCCCAATCAGGCCCAACAGACTGTAGTAATTAAAAAAAATGCACAAATGCAAGAAGCATCACAAAGAAAGAGATAGAGTTCACTGCCTCAATGAATATGTTTTGACCTAAATCAGTCTTTTGAACTAGCAATGAGTCAAAATGTAAAAAGTGGAATGAAGTTTAAAGCTTATTGTATTTTTAGGAAGAACATGAGAGAGAGAATTGGGGGAAGGGATACTACTAATTATATCAGATGATTTGTGTCCAGTTAGGGTAGAAATTCATGAAGGCAATAATAACATCCTATGTAGCAGTGAGTTTGAGGCTATCTGGGTGTGAAGTTAAGGCCAACAGTATAAAACATGTAGTGGGGTGTTGCTACAGACCTGGTGGTTCAGCTGTTGGGGATGATGAAATGCAATGCCCAATTAGCCTTGGTATTAAGCAAGTAATTATTATGGGTGACTTAAATTATCCAAACATTGATTGGTTAGAAGAGAAATCTCATAAGAATGAAGGAGAATATGTTGAGCTGTTGCTAGACAACTTTCTCAAGTAGCATATGAAAGAAGGAACAAGGGCAAAGAGGTTAGATATGATCATAATGTTACTTTACATGGGGAGGAAAATCAACAAACAGATTAAAGTCACTGCAATGGGTCCCTCTCCCTTTAGCAAACATCATTGAAACAAACACTTTGAAAACAAAGCACTTACCACATCTACATACAAGCCAGTAGCGTGGTTACACTATGTATAACACTATATATAACTGTTTACCATTTCTTGACACATTAGTCACCTGCCTTTCAGATGCATCACTATCTTTTTCCATTTACAGAAAGCCAACACAAAGGAAGATACTTACATATCATCATCCAGTCCAACCGTATGGCATTTTAAAAACACCTACAGAGCCAGAGCGATTTCTTTTAATGATACAGCTCTGTCCACAGAACTCAAATATCTGCGTCATGTTCTTTTCCAATGGATACAATCCCTACAAAATACTCCATAGCCCCATTACCCCTCCACCTTCCCATCCCCTAATACACAGGAACACAACATTACCATTTCTATTCCCTATATTAGAGGTAACAGGAAGATCAGTTAACATCTGCATGGAAGAACATAAAAAATATATTCGCTACTATTACTATGGCAAGTAATAGTAGCGACAAGTAATATAGCAGACCATGCATTGGACACCCCTTCACACAGGATTAGATGGAAGAAAATGGTGCTATTTAGAAGCCGTTATAGATCTGAAAGATTATTTTTTGAGTCAGCCATGGCTTTGAAGAATTCTCCTAACCTAAACAAACGTTGCATTAATTTCCCAAAAATTTGGGAGACTGTTATCGTAAGAGCAACCCCACATAGATGTAATGTTTTTTTTACAACATTAGAGGGTGCCAAAATAGGACTTTAGATCTTTTGTCCATTACAATTGTATTGTTTCACTTACTCAGTGTCACGTATACTAGCTGTGTTGTGCACTGATGATGCAGATTTGAAATTCAGCAAAATATAAGCAGTTAATAAAACATCTTCTGATAAAATTGTTTGGTGTTAATACCATTAAAAGCAAGTCACGAATAACTTTCAACACCTAAGCTTATCCGTTAGATTAAGAATGTGAACGTTTTGCCACCAGTTGGTGAAAGTGATCATGTCATACTGCCCCAGGAAGTAGCCAACTATATGGATGCTTCAATTAGGACAGGTTGCATATTGAACTACAAAGCTGGAAATTACGACAAACTCAGGAGAATACTATCTTTAGTCCAGTGATATCAGTTACCGAATGGGAAGAATATCCGTATTGATGGGAAGATTTGATATGATGCTTAAAGGAGGCAGTATCTGAATGTGTTCCTAGAGTTCGAAGAACAAAGAGGATGGGAGTGAAATAGATGTAGAACCTTATTAAGCAGGAGATCCATAAACAGAACGTGACGTAGAAGGAATATAAGAGTTGAAGGGCTATGTAATATATAAAGCACAATTATGAGTATTGTACAAAAAGCGAAATCAGAGTATGAAAAGAAATCGGCTAGCAACCTAAAAAGAATTTTGGGTTGCTTTTAGAATTTTATTGCTATGCTGCAAGTAAAAATAAATGTGGAAGAATAACTTTAGTGAATGTAGACGGTACTCTTATCAGAAGTGGATGAGATTTTTCGAATAATAAGTGTTCCCTTTGCTAAGATCTATCAACAAGGTGTACATAATATGGTGCACTTTATAACAAAAAAAGTAATATATAATATATATAGTAAATATATAATAAATAATAAGAATAAAAATTAATAAATAAAAAAGTTATTAAATGTTTAAAACTCCTTTATAACTTATGGGCCACCCTGTTTATATATATTTACCTTTACCAACAATAACTAAAGGTCTTTTGGCAGCAATAAGTATATCAACTGCTTTTCTAATGTCATCAGGAGCAGCTAAACAAGGAGGAGGGTCTGGGCATTTAGAAACAAACTGAACATCTTTTGAAATAACTTCATTAACAACAAAATCTCCTGGTATATCTACGTAACAAGCTCCAGGTCGTCCATACAAACTATAACGAAATGCCTGTAAAACAATGCAAGTGAAATCACTGATTAATTTCTTAGTGCTCAATTTAAATAATAAATTAACAACATGAAGATTACAATAAATTTAGTTTAATCCTTTATCCAAGTGTAAGCAAACAAAGTTTGAGCCTGGAAATATCTTCAGGACTAAGGTAAGGTGGTGCAACACCAGGCAACTCCGAGCCAAGGTGGACAAAACTCTCATCACTCCTTGTCTCAGTATCTCCCATAATGCAAAGCATATCTCCTTGCAGACATGTATACTGGCTCGGAGTTGCCTGGTGTTGCACCACCTTACCTCAGTCCTGAAGATATTTTCAGGCACAAACTTTGTTTGCTTACACTTGGATAAAGGATTAAACTAAATTTATTATAGTCTAACCAAGTGCAAAATAAACTTCCAACATCTTTCTCTAAATCCAGAGTAATTCAATAATAAAGTGGTACACCTGTTGGCAACTTGTATAGGTAAATATGACCTCTCCTATTGCCACTGATGAGACCTCAATAAAGGCTTACACTTAGATAAAGGATTAAACTAAATTTATTATAGTCTAACCAAGTGCAAAATAAACTTCCAACATGAAGATTGCTTAACAACCTTACCACCCTTGATGTTCTCCCATCATGCAAAAGATTGATGCAAAGTTATCACTGAAAGTAGATTACTAGTGAGATAACAGTAAAATAACATGGTTACCAAGTTTAAGATGGCTGATACATTTCACTCACTATGGCCAGTTAAGGGTTAAAACTAGATAACTAAAATAAACATAAAATGGAGGAAAAATCACAAAAAACTTCTCAAGTAAATTATTTTCACCCAAGTGGCATTGGCATCTTCAGTATAGGATTATAGAATGGCAAATAAACAACAGGAGATTCTAAAAAGGGCCACCATAGTAGCTAACGTAAGATAACTAAAAATGGTCAGTAATTTCCCCAACTTAAAAAGATATACACATAAAGATAAGAAAGATTAGTAGATTTAAATAAGTACTATCTCCCACAAAGGGGATAGACATAGACCACCAGGTATGTTTAAATTAGGAGAATGAAGTAAAGTTACAAACGTTTCTTATATAGGGATGTTCTATAGGAAAACTGCTTTTTACAAGACTCATCTTGTCCAAATAAACTATATTTAATGCAGATAGCATGCTTATTAAGTCCAGACTGTTCATTCAGACTCATATGTAATATAAGACTTGTGTTCTTCTAGATCATAGGTTCCCAAACTTTTTTGGGCCACTGCCCACTTTGCAAGACATAAATTTTGTAATGTCCCCCATAATATTAAATTATATAAAATTGGGTTTATTTTTGTACAAATCAATTAGAAAAGTGGTTTTATATATATATTTTGAAATGAAATATAACGAATATATTTGCTACTGTATACATAACCTATTATACACACATATATACATGCTCTATTTTCAAATGATTAAATAATTGAAACAGAAAATTTATAAAAAAAATTGATCGTGTAAGACGGGCATAAGATGAATTAAAATGCAATATTTAAATTTTAAATGATTATCTAATCGCAAAATCACGAAAATAATTAATTTTTAAATATATATTAATTTTTTCTATAAAGAGCCACCAACCCCTAGACCACCTGAATGCCCCCAAATGTTTCTGATCCCACTATAGCCCCCCCCCCCCCACGAAGGCTTCAGCGCCCACTGGGGGGGCAGTACCGCCCACTTTGGGAACCTATGTTCTAGATGCATAAAAGAAGATTTTCCAGTTTGTCCAAAATAAGATAATCTGCAAGAGCAAGGAATAAAACCTAGAGGTGGACACTTGTTCTTAGGAGAAACAAGAAATATGGATATTTTTCTGATGGGATGAAAGGCAACAAAAACATTCAGCAGTTTTTGCTACTATGTGTTCAGAAATGCCTTGCATATAAGGAATAACAACACAAGATATTTCTTCTGTATTAGAAGAGACAGAGATACCATAACTGGTAAAAGTTTTTTTTTTTTTTTGATGAAAGAATCCTTAAAATCATTTGATAAAAGGTTGGATTTACTTACTGTCCTCTTCTGTCAGGCACGAGTTAAGTCTTATGCTTCCACAACAACCTCCAGGAGTCTCGGTTTCTTGCATGGCTGGTGAGCTGTCTATATGTTTGTAATCCAGAGTTGACCTTTATTGTTGTTATCCATTTAGTTCTTGGTCCTCCTTTTTTTAATTTTTGCTTTTATTCTTGCATACAGAGCAAGGTTGGGTAGTCTTTTTGATGGCATTCTCTTGTCATGTCCATACCACTGAAGTTGTCTTCTTTTGATTAATGATTCTTGCTTTCAATTAATGATTCTGTATTTTAAGTCTTGTCTTAGAGTTTCATTTGTTTTCTTTTCTGTCCATTTTGCTTTATTTGTTTTTCTGAGACATTTCATCTCGAAAGCATCTCCAGTTTTCATATCTCTGTCTTCTTGAGTGTCCAAGTTTCTGAAGCTATAGCACAGTGGGTATTATAATTGCATTATATAATTTTATTTTTAGAGGTTTGGAGATTTTATTTTTCCAGATTTTACCTAGCTTATTAAATGATGACCATGCAGTTGATGTTCTATGTTTAATAGTGATCATGGTATCTAGGTGTTCTGTTATTACTGTTCCTAAATAGTTCAATGGTTTTACCTATTCAATTGTTGATCCATTCAAGGAGAAGTTTAGTTTTTCTTCATTTCTTTCAATTATCAAGATTTTTGTTTTGTCTGTATTTATGGTCATGCTGTATTCTTTAGCCATATTGTTTAGTTTGGTTATTAGGTTCACCATTTTTTCTTTTGTGTCTGCTATCATTACAATGTCATCTGCGTATTTTATGTTATTAAGGTTATAACAATTTAGGTTGATCCCTTTTTCTCCTTCCAAGGCTTGGTTAACGATATCCTCTAGGTAGATGTTAAAAAGTATGGGGAGATGGGAAATCCTTGGGCTACTCCTTTACTGACGTTTATTTTATCTGTTGTTATACTATTGAATTTAATTATTGCTTCTGTGAAACTAATATTTTTCTAAGTAGTTTAGGATATCTTCATCGATTTGTTTCTGTTTTAATATTCTTAATAAGGTTACTCTGTTTATTGAGTTGAATGCCTGTTTAAAATCTATAAAACAGTAAAAGATATTTTTGTTATGTTCCCAGTATAATTCTGCTAGTGTTTATATTATGAAGATCTGATCCAATGTGGAGCGATTCTTCCCCAAGCTTGCCTGTTCGTCACTAAGAACGATCTCATATGTGCTCTTTATTCTGTTCTGTAAGATTCTTGTAAATATTTTGTAAGCATGGCTGAGTAATGTGATTGGTCTGTAGTTTTTAAAATTTTTCTTATCACCTTTCTTGTAAATTGGTATGATAATTCCTGTTCTCCAATCTTCTGGTATTTCTCCTGTTTTAATGATTTTGTTGAAAAGTGTGGTATGGAGTTTTAAAGTTGTTTGCTTTCCTTCTTTCCAGAGTTCTGATGGGATTTGTTCTATCCCTGGTGCTTTGTCAGATTTCATTTGCTTTAGAGCATTCTCCACTTCCGATGGAAGGATCATTAAAGTGTCATGTCTTGAGTTAGTGTGGGGCTTTGTTATTAGGTAGCTATTGCTTTCATTCTTAAAGGTTTCTTGGTAGTGTTCCATCCATATTGAATTTATCGCATTTGGATTTCCTGTTTCCTCGCCCTGATAGTTGATCATTGTTAGCGGTGAAAAGTTTTTTGTAATTTCTTTAATTGTGTTATGCAATGTTTTTGAGTTATGGTGTTTATATGCCTCATTGCATTTTTCTGCTTTTTTGTTTAGCCAGTTGGATTTAATGTATTTTTTTCAGTAAAGGTTCGTCTGAAAAACAAAGAATGAGCACAATGTACTAAAGTCTTAATACTTCCAGACTTTTTGATTAGGATAGTGGTGAGATTCAGTGTAGATATAATGGTATGTATGAGTCTTCTTTCAATGAACTGAAAATTGTAAGCTTTTATCTGGTTGACAAAGAATTAGAAAATCTTAAGGCTGTTTGGTTATTCACTTCTTCTAAGGTGAATTGGATCCTGAGATGAAGTGCATTTAACTTGGAAAGAAACTTCTGCAGCTATTCCAAATTTCAAAAACATCATTCATATATCTGTACCAATGTGTGGATCTAGGTGATATGTCATCAAACATACACTATTCAAAGTGTTTCATGAAGAAGCTGGCAACTAGTAGAATATTTTTGCAGTTTGGAATGGGATTTTCCTCTCAGTTGCAGTAGGTTCTTCCAAAATTAAATGCACTTCATCCCAGAATCCAATTCACCCTAGAAGTAGAAGTAAATAAACAAATAGCCTTTTTAGATCTTGTGAAAACATGAAACTTTACTTCATTGTCCTAACTTAAACAGATACAGTGGTAAATGCATATCCCTTTCTAAATCACTTAGGGAATTGAACAACGTAGATTCGAATATAAATTAAATTATACTTTAATAAATATTTCCGATATTTCGGCACTGTCACATTGCCATTTTCAAAAGGAACTTACAAAAAGGCACGTGCATGCAGGCACTACAACACAGTAACCGAGAATGAAGATATGAAGCTATCATTCTCCTAGAAGTCTTGATGGTGCCATCTAGCGGGATAAGTAGGTGTTCTTAGCCGCTGGGCTGAAGGTCTGCTGATGTATGCCTCCTAAATTTGGGGCAGTCACATACAACCAAATTTGTTGAGGTTTGGAGAGTTTCTTAGGGCTGAGGCTGATTCCATAAATAGTCTCTCGAATTTGTATTTGCTACGGTGTATTAATGTAGCTTTCTTCCACCGTATTCTGTGGCATGTATCCAGAGCATGGTCTGCAAGACCAGAATGGCTGTACTTGTGAAACCGGATGTAGTCCTTGTGTTCAGAAATTCTGATATTCGCTGCCCTGCCTGTTTGGCCAAAATACGACAGTTTACAACTGCAAGGGACCTGGTATACACCAGGTAGGTCTAGGGTAAGTGGTTGGTCTTTGGTGGAGCAGATAAGAGATGCCAATTTTCTGTAAGGCCTGTAACAGAGGTGAGGTCATGTTTTTTTAAAATTTTGGTAATTTTTTCCGAGGTGCCTCGAATGTAGGGAATGGTGATGGATTTAGAGTAATCTTTGTTGTGGAGGGGGGAGGGGGGGCCTGTGGTTTGTAGGTTTTAATATTTTTTGGATTGTTTTTTGGCAGGGGGGGGGTAGCCATTGGCTGAGAAAGTGTTGATGTGATTTAGTTCAGTGTTTAAGGCCATGTCGTTAGAACAGATTAGTTTAGCCCTATTGTATAGTGTTTTCACCACTCCATATTGTTGTGAGGGAGGGTGGTGGGATTGTTGGTGAATGTATCTGCCTGTATGGGTGGGTTTTCTATAAACTGAGAAAACCATGGTTCCATCAGGCTGAGGGTGACTAGTGTGTCTAAGAAAGGGAGGCTGCTCTTTTTCCAGGGTGAACTTGATTCTGGTGTGTTGGTTGTTTAAGTGTGTACGGAAAGCGAGGAGTGTTTCAGAGCCATGTGGCCAAATAGCAAACACATCATCAACGTAGCGGAGCCATATGGTTGGTTTTTGTGAGGCAGAGGCTAAGGCTTTTTCTTCAAAGGTCTCCATAAAGAAATTGGCCAAGGGTGGGGAGAGTGGTGAACCCATGGCTGTCCCCTCTATTTGTTTGGAGAATTTTCTCAGCCCTAAGAAACTCTCCCAACCTCAACAAATTTGGTTGTATGCGACTGTCCCAAATTTGGGAGGCATACATCAGCAGACTTTCAGCCCAACGGCCAAGAACACCTACTTAGCCTACTACAGGGCACCATCAGGACTTCTAGGAGAACGATAGCTTCACATCTTCATTCTCAGTTACTGTGTTGTAGTGCCTTTTTGTAAGTTCCTTTTGAAAATGGCAACATGATATTGCCAAAATATTGGAAATAATTATTAAAGTATAATTTAATTTATATTCGAATCTACATTGTTCAATTCCCTAAGTGATTTAGAAATGCATAACCAACGTATAAGCCTGTCTACGAGAAGCATATCCCTTTGTGTGAGATAGGAAAGATTAGCAGATTTAAAAAAGTACTAACTTTATGTGCACGCACGTGTTATATAATGTTCTTTATTTCTATTTTTTTTTTTTTTTAATGTTGGGCCCATATAAGAGAGGTTGGCTGGTCAACCTATAGTACGTTAGTACTGTATATGGGTGGTGGGTTGGGAAAAGTCAAAAACTTGTGAAAGTGAGGGGAGTGAGTTGGTGAGAGGTGCGTCATTTATCAGTCTAATTGCTCTCCTCTGTATTGAGTCAAGCATTTTGAGAGAACTTTTAGGAGCCCCACTCCAAATGTGAGAGCAGTATTTGATACCTGGGTGGATTTGAGATTTGTATAATGTTAACAGCTGTTTAGAAGTGAAGTAATATCTTGAGTGAAAAAGAAAACCTAGTTTTTTGGAAGCTGAGGATGCAATGGTTGTGATGCGTTTATGTCAGGAGAGATTTGATGTGAGGGTAATTCCGAGAAGAGAAATCTCATCTTGTCTGGGAATTTCAGTGTTATCAAAAACAATGTTGGCGAAAATGGTTCTTTTTTATGAAAAATAAGACAGAACTGGGTTTTACTAGCGCAGAAGTTGACAAGGTTATCCGAGCCCATTGGAGGATGGCTTGGAGGTCGGAATTAAAGGCAGTGGTGGTTGATGTTCTGTGAGTCTAAGTAAGTTGTGTAGAATAGGGTTTGTCAAATGAAAGGGAGGAGTGTAATGTGCTGTCATCTGCAAAACTGTGTATCGGGTTAGAGGTCAACTGAAGTAGGTCATTAATATATAGAAGGAAGAGGGTTGGTGAGAGAACTGAACCTTGTGGGACCCCAGCATTAGTTGGATGGTGAGAGGATAGGGATCTGTCTACCATCACACACAGAGTGTACGTCCAGACAGGAAGCTGGCAATCCATCTGCAGAAGTCCTGAGACGCTCATCCATTTGGACTGCTGTTCAAATGATGGGAGTTTGCTTAGTAAACCTTTGTGCCAAACTTGGTCAAAGGCTTTAGAGATATCAAGTGCAACTACTTCAGATTCGCCAAATTTCTCCATGACATTTGTCCAGTGATGCGTGATGTATGACAGTAGATCTCGTGTTGATCGGCTTCGATGGAATCCGTACTGGTGGTCGCTTAATAGCCGGGTATCTTCAAGGTAGATTAGGAGTCGAGAGTTGATGGTTTTCTCTATCACTTTAGATAGGACCGAAGTGAGTGAGATAAGGCAGTAGTTAGATGGCAGTGATTTGTCACCCTTTTTAGGAATGGGTGAATATAATAGGTGAATTTTTGAATATAGCCCAGTTTCCAGGCCATTTTTCTTATATACCAGTGGAATAAGAGACTGTGTACAGATGGCATAGGATAGGAGTTAGGTCTGGTGCACAGACCTTCAGGACAATTGGAGGAATGCAGTCAGGGCCAGGAGACTTTTTTGTGTCTAATTTAGACAACGGGTTTATGATATCTTTTTGGCAAAAGGATACACGGGGCATTGTATGTTGGGCAGTTGGATTGACTGGAGGGCATTTGCCATTGTCAATTATATTTGCATTGGAGGCAAAGTGTGAAGCCAGGAGGTTGGCTTTTTCTATGTGTGATGTTGCAATTGAGTCATCTGGGTATAGTTACAGCCAATTGCCTTGGCAAGAGATCAAAAGGCATGGCTGCCAAGCTTCCTACTTCTTGCCTATTCAAATTCTGTTTTAGAAGCATTGATAATTTTCTTGCATCTGTTTCAGGCTTCGGTATAAGCATTGAAGGAGGATGGGGGTTCTTGATTTGAGCCAGTTGTGGTATGCCTGATTTTTCATTTGTAGAGCCTTGCCACATCTTTTGGAGAACCAAGGTTTAGTTAGGTGACGGCAGTTCCGAATAGTGTGGGGAATGTATGTTTTCATGCCAGTGAGGATTATTTTCGTGATGTGTTCGGTGCATATGTTTGGACTGGAATACCAGAAACAATAGTCAATACCATGGGAATGAAGCATAGCAGTCTGGGAGACTGTTCCATTTGGCACTGTTATAATGCCAAACTACTCTTGCATGGGAGTGACTGTGTAAGCATTGTTGCATGGGGAGGAGATGAGCACTAGGTTGTGGTCAGAATTACTCAAGGGGGGGGGGCTCACTACATTCACTGCATATTTGGAGGGGTCATTAGTAAGGAAGAGATCTAGGGTATTTGGGAAATGGTTCGGATTATCTGGTATTCTGGTCAGTTTTGGAACAATTTGTGTAAGGTCATTAGTGATTGGAAATGTTTCCGCATCTCTGCCTGCAGGATCTGTATAACTGGAAGCCAATTGATGTTATGGATGCTAAAATCACCCGGGAGGATGATTTCACTGTTAGGAGAGTGGAATTGGAGAAAATCAACTTTTAAGGAGAGGAAATGAAAATGCTCAGAGTGATTGGTGGTATTAGGAGAGCAATAAAGACAGCATGTGAATTTGAATGAGTAGGGGGAGGGATATCTTCAGCCAAAGAAGGTTGAAGTTGGGCGATTCTAGGTTAGGTGCTCTGTGGCAGGGTATGTTGTGTCCTGAAGGGGTAAGAAATGTTTAATGTAAATTATTCAAGTGACAACTTTAATGCAACTTAGGCAGAGAATATGGAACGTTGGCAATAGGATAAGTGTAAGTTGTTTACAAGTGCAAAACAATTATAAATTAGGAATCACGTAAATTTGTATAGTAAGCTTTTATATATAATCTGTATTAAGTGTGGACCAGATATAGATCCATGTAAGCTGACAAATCCACTTAAAAAAGACCATTCTCTAGTACTAAATTAGCAAGGCCTATGAATCAGAGTTCAAGGGTCACTTTTGCCATCCTGCATTATGAAAAAGAAGGGAGAGAGAGAAGTACTGGAAAAGGAAACCTAAGCGTTTTCCAGGAAAGGAAAGCAGACACACATGCGATTAAAATAGAGGGAGCTAAGGAGATTGACGTTAGCTCATGTGACCGCATTGGCGTGCATCGCGAAGATCGAGAATTGCCGAGAGGAGAAAATTAAACAAAAAGGCCTTGCAAGCACGACTCGAGATCTTTTTTCCTGGATTCCTGGTTCCTGATCTCTCGGACAGTGGTCGAGCTCATCGTCGGGGAAGTTTCCTGACCAGTCGGGGAAGGCATTTGGTTCGTCTGTCATAGCGTTTGTATTGGGCCAAGCTATGTCCGTGCTCTAGGATAGCTGTGCGTTGTCGTGCGACGGAAGAACCAAATTGATGCCGGCCATACAAGGCAACATTACCGTGCTACCTCCCAGTTTTCCCGATGAGATTCTACTCGCTCAGATCGACGGAAGATATCCTCTAAAGGGACCATATTGAAGGCCTTGATGACCAGACAAGGCAGGAACAAAATTTAAGAATTCAAGGACAGAGATGGCAATGTAGACTTTTAAAATCCTATTTCCTGTTATAGAAGAGAGTGAATTCCTGTGAGAACATTTGTAATGGACTAAGCTTTAAGGGACTGTAAGAATAGCCTACAATTAGGCATGGCCCGAAATAGTGTCAAGATTTGTTTGCCCACGAGGCCGAGTAGATATCTGATCATGCTATGTTTAATGTATAAATTATGTTATTGTGTTAACTCAAGGCCACGTGCATCAGAATGGTATGATGATTACCTATGAAATTATACAAAATTGATTGTATTAGTGGTTATTCCAATTTAATGTGTAATTAGTATAATTTAATTTGAGCCTTTGATCTAACTTGAGTGCATACACACTAACCTGTTTGAATTGTATAATTGTATATCTCCTTAAGACTCAATAAATTGTTTCATTTATGTACTTGCCTGATCTGTTTGAGTTATATGAATTCAAAACCACCGCTCATAAAAAAAAAATCAACGAACTAAGCGGGATAAACCCAGGAGAATAAATATATTAAGCGAGCCACGACTGTAAGAAAGAAATAAACAGAGGGATAAGATTAATTCTGATTCAAGTTATATGTCACTCTGAAGGCGTCACCCTGAGCAAGAATCCTTTCTATCATAGCTATTAGCTGGTGCAGTAAAAAAATAAATGTGTTAATACTTATAGGGTAGACTCCATCAGATTGTTGTGTGATAAGATAATGTTTAGAAAGTAAAGAGGCCAATTAGACTGCAAAGATCCTAAGAAATAATTTATTAGGAGACCAGCGATTTACTTGTATGTGAAAGAGCTAAGATGATAATAGCCATGTATTAAACAAATAAAAGAGGGATCTCAATAAAGAGAAAAGGGGGCACAATACGATATATAAGATTACAAATAATAGCGTGCCCAGTAGGATTTGATAGAAGAGAGAAAGGAAATTTAAGTAAGCTAAGGTGTCGTGATATGCCAGATATAAAATTCAGAATAAGGATAGGAAAGTAGACAATAACAAATGGCGCAGCCGGTAGGATATTGATAAAATAAGGAAGATTAAGATAGAAAGTGATTAGATAAGAAAAGATTAAAAAAAAAGGATAGATAGACAAATAACAGTATGTCTATCTATCCTTTGATTAGATTTGATTTGATATAGAGGGGATATATGCATATACACCACCCTTGGGTCGAAAGGAGTTAAATAGTGTATAGTTACGAAGGTTGAGATGAATAGTGCTGGGGAGGGTGAGATTTGAGTTTCTGTTTAAAAGAAGTGGGGTTTGGTGGACTGCAAATGGTAGTGGACACTATTAAGGTTGGAATTGAGGCCACAGATGTTGGTGAAGTGGATATGGAGGGTCATGTGAGGCATGGATTTGACCGCAAGGGTCTTGCATGTTTCCTATGCAGTGCCTGCATACATGTGTCCTTGGTGGCATCACTTGGTTTTTGCACTAGTTTGGTTTGTTTGTAGTCTATCATCCAACTATTGTCTCCATTTTGGAGTTTTTTTCTAGTTGTCTTCAGAGTTGGCATCTTTGTTTTCTCTGGGCAAAGGTTAAATCAGGTCAAGGATGTATGCACGACTGAGGATAAGTGTCCTTTAGCTTGTTTATTGCCATTATAAATTTTGATTTGTTTGATGGTGTGTCGCAGGTCACTTTCACGAGACTTGGAAAGTTCGTTCCATCCTTTCATTTGTTTATGTGTCTGAAATGATGGCATATAATATTTCTGGGATCGAAATTGCATTCTCCTGCTAGTTTGCCGACGTTTTCTTTTAAGGATTTACCGTTTTCCGTCAAAAAGTTCAGAATAATGGAGTTGAGTCTCCTATTTTGGGCTTTGAGTGACTTGTGCACCGTCGATGCGATTATTTCGCAAAGTTTGTTAGCAGGCATGGGAACACCTGTGATCAGGTGCTGGTCGTCGAGTGTCTCAAGCTTGGTTTCCAACTTTCCGATTTTGAAGGAGAAAGTATCAATAATAGTATTAAGCTGTTGTTTGAGGTTTCCAACTCTTTTGCCTAGGTTTAGTAGCTGTTTTACAAAAGGGAGGCAGGAAATATGTAGCCAGTTGCAACAACAGAAATTGCACAATATACTTTTTTCCCTTTCTTTAACTTCGGTTTCACAGCTGCAGCACCTTTGTAATGTCATTCGGTTTGTTGGCGATCGGCGATTCTATGCTGACGAGACTCGAGTTAATCTTCTGTTGTTGGCCTTTGTTGCTGGCATCTTTACTTCGCATGGTAGTTTCAGCGCTTTCACATGGCTGTATTTTAGTTGTAAAAAATAGCTGATTTAATGAACTGTGAGTACTTACAAGTTGTGCTGAAGTAAATCGGCTCCTTAGTAGCCTCTGTTACTTTTCCCATTTACTACTTATTTTGCACAAAAAACACTTGCAATTATGATAAAATGCAGGAGCACTAGTTTAACGTAACTTATTCACAGGCACCACCTATACCCTACTAATCTTTGTTGTTCTTTTTACTTAAAACTTCAAATTGTAAATGGTTGACTGCCTTGACTATCAACTACCACCACTTTTTTCTACCAGATCCTATGTTTTCATGCTCTAGAGTATAACAAATTTATTTGTTTTACAACTGCGCCAGTTAGACTATGTACTAAGTGCGAGATTATAAGACTTTTACCTAAAGGCAAAGCAGATATTGTTAGCATTCCCCGCTTATGTTAATATCCTTATCTTTATTTAGTCTTGGATTGATTACACAGTCCAACACAATTTTTGCTGACTTTTATATGAGACTTGTTTTTTACTAATTTGGGTGCACTGATTTCAAATATCAAAGCCATTTTTCTCTACCACGTCAGGTTTTTCCTCTATGGCATTTTCATTTTGTTAATTTGTAAGTTTTTGATAGTTTTAAGGAGGCAGTACTATTTAGAGGATCAAAAAAAATCGATTTTTTAATATTATTTTCTGAAAGTATGTACTTTTAAAAATCTGTTCCTAACTTTTTATCAAGAAATTCGAAAAATCCCCGAAGATATAGCCTATTATTCAAAGCGGTGCGCAGATCAAAATCAGAGTGCTCACCGCTCTCGCTTGTTAGTAAACGAATTTTCTTCACTGCCGACTAACATGCAATTAACAAGACAAAAAAAACAGAGACTTTATTGAAACGTTATAAGCGCTCATCATACTTTCACGATCGATTAACGATTGACTGATTTCAATCGTTCTTTGTCCGCTATGACGCATATAGCATTCATTTGTTTTAGGCAGTTGTCATCGCCTACTTTTCATCACCTAAACGTATTAGGTCAGTTATCGGCCTCTCTCGCATACAAAGCGCCAGTACAAGCCGTTGACGCATTTATTCGTTTACTAACAAGCGAGAGCGGTGAGTGCTCCGATTCTGCTCTGTGCACCGCTTTGAATAATAGGCATATGCTATATCTTCGGGAATTTTTTGAATTTCTTGATAAAAAGTTAGGAACAGATTTTTAAAAGTACATACTTTCAGAAAAGAATATTAAAAAATCGATTTTTTTGATCCTCTCAATAGTACTGCCTCCTTAAAACTATCAAAAACTTACAAATTAGCAAAAAGAAAATGCCATAGAGGAAAAAGTTGACATGATAGAGAAAAATGGGTTTGATATTTGAAATCAGCGCACCCAAATTAGTAAAAAACAAGTGTCAGATCATAATCAGCAGAAAAAAAATTTTTTTTTTTTGTTGGCCAGTGTTATTGATCACAAACTTTATCTTATGCATATTCGAAATTTTTAGGATAATGCACTGACAGAATCAGCCCGATGTGTTGTTCACAAACCATTTAAGTCAAAAAGAAATATTTACAGTTTGATTTACATATACATAAATATACAACAGCATACAATTATCAGTTATTTTCAATTCTTCCTAATTCAAACTTAGTTTGAATTTTCTTCTTTTAAAGCTAATTCACAATCAAGAATACCCTACCCGTCATATATACACAAACTGACAAAGCATATCTTGAGTCAGCTTAATTCAATTTCAATTTACATTATCTTATTGTACCCATAAACAGACACACTTAATGTACATTCTTGTTCAGAATTATCACATATACAACTACTTACAATTCTCGTTCAGCACTGCCTTTTAATGAATCTTTTGTTCACACATAAGTGCTCCTTGTCTTTCTTTCCTTCTGCTAGCTCGATTCTGTGCCAAATTTCTTCTTTGTCTAAGTCATTAATTATTCTATGCCCTTTAGGACCCTTGCAATGCTCCTCTTTCAATTGCCGACAACAGATCTCACGTGGCGGCAAACCCAGGCAGAAGATTCCTAAACCTACGATGTTTCTCTTTTGATTACCGACAACGGCTCTCACATGGTGGTGGACCCAGATAGGATTTTCACCTTAAGACAAAGTCCTTCTCAACATCTCGCCTTATATATACCTGGACTGCCACTCTACACATGCGTGTCTCTTGAAACTTCCATATATGGTCACCTATTGACATCCGACCATGATGACATCATGCTTCGCATGTCTTCTGAAATTGCCATATATGGCGATTCTTAGAATTCTTCACTATTCTTAGAATTTGACTTACGAATTGCACCAGTTAACAGCATTACATGATGTCATGCACCACATTATTTTAACAAAGGCTCATGGTTAATTTATTACAAATATAAGATTATTACAGACAAAATTTAAGATTTCTTTAACTGCAATCTTCTTAGAAAATCATGTAAAAGCGAACATGATAATATCATGATATGTTACTATGTAACATATCATGAGAGATTTTACATGTGTCTCTCTCAAGTTATAAAATTGACCATTTTTAGTTATCTTAGATTAGCTATTAAGGTGGTACTTTCCAGAATTGTCTGTTATTGTTTATTTGCCATTCTATGATCCTATACTGAAGATGCCCGTGACGTTAAGGTGAAAATTTTATATCAAGTTTTTTTATGCGAGTTTCCCTTCATTTTTTTAGGATTTTGATTATTTCAAGTCACTGACTTCCATTATTGAAACCAAGTTAAATAACTGAAGAGACCTTCATACAGCCCACAAGGAATGTGTGGCACCAAAAGGGATTTTTGACCAAACGTCTAATCCTTATTTACTATTATGTGTGTGCACACTATTACTAGATATCTTTTGGCAGAATGAATGAGGATGTTCTAGCAAGGTAGCTAAAACAGTATTACATATTGGCATAAACAACATACTGGTGATGACTGTGAAACTAGGATTTAGGAAAACACTGTTCTGAGACTCAATTAGTCTGAGGGAGAGTCTTACCTACATGTTAAGTACTACTGTTAAAAATTTACAAAGATTATTTTATTTGATAAAGTAAAAAATTTACAAAGTACTATAAACAGAATGAAAATTGAACTAGCAGACGAACTAGAAATATCATGTGGACATAATAAAAATTGCCTGCAAGCTGATTACAACAATGGGTGGTGTATCCTCCGTTCTCAAAACTGAATGAAATAACATCTGTGTTGCAAATGTTAGTGACCAATCAGCAAGGAAGTATAAAGAAAATTTTTCCACGGAAATTGAAGATCAAGGTAGTCTGTATCCTGTTCTCTAGTAATAGTGAATACTTTCTTTGCAAATTTGTATTGTGGGGTGAAAGTATTCATTTCGAAACCGTAGTGCCGTGATTTTTTAAAAATAATAGGCCTACAGATTTAAATTTTAATATAAATAAGAGACAAAAGACTTTGTTTAATTTTGGTGTTAAGAAATCTCTTATTGAAGGTGTTTAAGATGCAACAGATAGTGATTCATCCACCTCCAGGATGTACAAAAGGAGGAGAAAACTACAAGCACACAGGAGAAAAAGTCTGCATTCACTTGTAAGTACTTATAACATTATCAAATTTTGGTGATCAGAATGGGGGTCAATGAAAATCAGCAGGAAACTACAATATGCTACAAAATTTCATTAGTCCAGTGATTGATAACTGATTTAAATGTAATTTTATATTTGTCAACATGTCACACCATATACATAAGTGTACTAATACTCTTGATTATGCCATAAATAATTATTAATACATTTACAAAATAACAAATGCTCCATGAAAATTTCAGGATTTGTGAAGTGTTCTGTCGTAGGAAAAATCTGGGAAATGCTGTATTAGACAATGAAATTTATTTGTACTCATAGTCCCATCAAGGTTTTAATAAGGAAGTAGAGGAATGTTTTCAATAATTACAGAAAGTAGCTGACAAAGAAAATTGGGGAAAACTCTGGCCATTATCAAAAGTTTAAACAGCAGAGTAGGAAATGAATTCTGCATAAAACACATTCAATGCAAATCTCCATGGTTCGTTAACTAAACTGCATAACAGCTGTAACAAATTTGACATGAAAATCAGCAATAAACAGATCAAAACTATCAAATAATTAGGAATATAAAAAATTTCAGAAGTAAAATATTTCAGTTATTTAGGCACAATTTTTAGTGAAAATGGCAAATTAAATTTGAAAATATACAAGAGAATAAGCAAAGCTGGTATTGTGGAACCAGTTAAATAAATTCAAATGGAATAAGAAAGAAATTAGTCAAAACATTATACTAGCAGTAGACAAGACAGTGTTCAAACCAGTTTCAAGTTATGGATCTGAGCATTGCATTCGAAATAAAGCGCTCGATCAAAGACTAGCGACCATAGATATGAGAGTTCTGAGAAAAATTAGGAGCATGATCAGATAGCATGATCGGCAGATTTGTATTAAAAATGAAGATATTAGGAAAGAATTTTGACATTGTTTGCAATCAAGAACGTGTGAGTAGAACTAATGTAAGATGGTATATGGCTCTTAAATAGAATAAATGGGTGAAGAAAGGCTAGCAAAACAGGATGTTTGATGCTAAGGTGGCAGGAAAGAGACTCAGAGAAAGACCAAGGTCTAGGTGGACTGATTCAGTTAGAAGTACTACTTTAGAAGCAGGAAATGTTAAACATGATAATATTGAAGTTTCAATAAATAACAGACTAATTTAAAGAAAAATTATTGTTGATAGAAATTCAATAATAATGTAATCTTAATCATGTAATACTTTCATAGTAGTCTCAACACCACTTCACGCTACCTATCAGGAAATTGATGATATTTCATTTAATCACACGCAATTTTAATATCATCATCATCATTAAACTGTTGACATGTACCTTCAAGGGGTGTACAGGATATGATAGTACTACATGAAAAATTTACATCATCACTAACTTCCTATCTATAATTTTCCTCCAAATCAGTCTGTTACTTGTCAAGACTCCAACATTATCAGATCTTATATTTCTATCGTCTAAGGCACTTTGTACTGTATCAATCCACCTATATCTTGGTCTTCCTATGGGTCGTTTTCCTGCCAACCTGGCAGAGAACATTTGTTTTATTAATCTTTCCTCGCCCATTCTGTTTAAGTGACCATACCACCTGAGATTAGCTCTGCTAATGCATTCCTGGATGCTGACAATGTCAAGTTCTTTCCTAATCTCCTCATTGTTAATATGATATTGCCATTGATGCCATCTGTTCACGCCTCTAATCTTTCTCAGGACTCTCATATCTGCGGTCTCTAGTCTTTGGTCAAGTGTTTTACTTCTGACCCTGCTCTCAGATCCATGAGTTAAAAACTGGTTTGAACACTATCTTGTATACAGCTAATTTAGTGTTCCAACTAATTTCTCTCTTATTCCACATGAATTTATTCAATTGACTTACTAACATACCAGCTTTGTTGATTCTATTATCTATTTTCATATTTAATTTACCATCTTCACTAAAAATCGTGCCTAAGTAGCTGAAATGTTTTACTTGTTCCACAGGTTCTCCGTTTAAAACACAGCAGACATTTTCCACGATTCTACCTATTTTCATTGTCTTTATCTTTTTATTGCTGACCTTCATACCATATCTATTACAACAATTATTCAATTTAGTCAGAGAATCTTGCAAACTTTTAGCAGATTTATTTAGAAGTATAACATCATCCGCATAAAGCAAAGAGCTGACATTAACATCTTCAATTCTGATATCATGTTTAATTCCACTTTCCTTTATAATGTGATCCATATAGATAATGAATAACAGAGGGGATAATGTACATCCATGTCTCACACCATATTTAACATTAAATCATCTTCCTGTATTTCCTTCAATTCTAACTGCTGACTTACAACTCAAATAAAGACTAAGTATTGCTTGATATAATGTCCCATTGGCAGTATATAACTGTAGTGTATTGAATAGCCTCTCTCTTGGCACCAAGTCAAATGCCTTTACCAGATCAACAAAACTTAAATACAGATCTTTGTTATATTCCCATGCTTTCTCAACTATTTGTTAAAGTGAAGATCTGATCCCAACAGCCTCTATTTGGCCTGAATCCAGCTTGTTCTTCTACAATTCTTAGCAACCTTTTCTCAACTATACTGGCATAAATCCTGCCAGAACACTCAGTAGGGAAATACCTCTGTAATTCTCACATTCAGTTTTATTTCCCTTTTTATATATGGGTACTATGAGAGCTCTACTCCAATCATCAGGAATTCGTCCCTCTGTCCAGGCTTTCTGAACTATGCAGTGCAGCCAACGTAAGACTTTTATACCACCACACTTCATTTCTGGTCGAATATCATCTACTCCTGCTGCCTTTCCACATTTCAAGCTTTTGATGGCTTTTTCTACTTCAAGTATGGATACGTATTCCCGACTGTAGAACTGTTGAGTGTTTTTTACCACTGTGCTATCATTGCTTGTTTCATTTTGAAATTTTTCGAAGTAATTGCTCCATACTTCAAGGATATCTTTTTTTCTCCTGTTTTTATGTCACCTTTATCATCTCTGACTCCTTTTACAGCACTCTTTCTTCCATTTCTAAGCTTCTTCAACCTCCAGAATATCTTACCACCGTCTTGATATTTATTTTCTATGCTCTTCCCAAAGTCCTCCCATGACTTTTGTTTAGGTAGTTTTACACAGTGTTTAGCTTTCTGACATTTGTCTCTGTATTCTCTAAGAGTACAAGCTGACTTATTTGCCAGGAACTTTTGATATGATTTCTTCTTTTCCTTCACTGCCTCTTTAACTTCATGTGTCCGCTGTTGTAATGGATTTTCCTTTATCTTAATTTTATTTAACTATTTTATATCCTATCTGCTGCGCGGTTTATGTTGTAACCCTTTTTCCCAAATACAATTACTCTAACCTTTTACTATATCTCCTTGATACACTCTATCAGGTAACACGTGGTACCTCTGAGGGACAATGGAATTTCCTCGAAATCGAGGCAGTACCAGAGTATCAGAGATTTACCCCTCTTAAAACGCCAAGAAAGTTATTTGTTTCGTTGCGCCACTTAGCGCTATTAGATTAATTAATATTAACAACCAAGAGGTAATCTCAGGACAGTACTTAGTGATACCAATTAACTCTGCAGACGTGGCCAAAATATACCCCTTTCAAATATCTCTTTTAATATCCCGCATAGGTTCGCATTAATATTTTTATAAGCGGTGCATCGGATTCCAGAAATCACAGAAAGTCTTTGTTAGAATCAAAAGCAAGGTTTATTATACTCAAAGGTTGATACACATAAGAACACTAAAATAAATCCCATCTTAAGGGAGTTTCAGACAAGGTATATAAAATTCAAACACTACTGTTACACATATAAATTAATATACAGTAGCTTCCTAAAGTATGAATTATATTAACCTTCGCTAATGCGTTATTCATGTACTATTTTCACAATCAATCTAAGGTTCCATAGCTCTGTCAGACTACACAAGATAACATTCATATCTTTCACAATCTCTTAATATTATGCCAGTTCTTTACTCTAAACATATCCATAATTTCTCTTAATATAATGGCAAACTTAAACACAACAACAGATAATAAACATAATTTCAATATCCTTCTTATGTAATAGCAATATAATCTTATCCAATATCATTAATGTTCCTTTTCCATAACACGTTAACTTGGCACATATTCTGTTAAACACAAATAAAGTTTACTTATCTTCGCCTTTGGTTCTTTAGAGCTACAGAGGTTCACAGGAAACTGGCCTTCTGTGGACTTGCCAGACTTCGTTCCTTCCACGGAGAACACGGTCGCCAAGACCGTAGCTGCCTATCTGGAGTCGTCCGACATCGAGGAGACTCGCGCCCCACCGCTACCACACGGAAAACGAACACCAGGGGAAAAAAAGCATTGTTTCAGGGTCGCATGACCCTTATATTTCCCTCCTATTTCTCGGCGTTTCTCGCCCCTTTCGATATTTGGCGAACTCTTACGTCATGGCGTCCATCGTCTGCTCTGCTTGTTGCACGTACTATGACGTCATTGTTTACTTGGGGCGAACCCCCCCCCTTGCGTTACGACTCCGTAGCCTTTGGACTTGACACCCATCCCAACTGTTGGATTTGTGCTTACATTTTATAATTCTTTTACACAGGTTAATTTCTAAAGCTCTGGTAATGCTTTACATTTTCAATACTAAATTAAACACGTTCGCGAATGGCACAAAATACATACTTAATTAACCTTTTCATAACAGAACATACTTGACTTATATATACATAATACTTATTCTACACTTAGAGGCAATTTACTGTATTTATCTCATTCTTTTGTTGGGAAAAGCATGTTAGACTGTGATAAGATAGGAATTCATAAATTTCCACACTATCACAATCTAACACCGCCATGGAGTTCTGATTTTTCTATCCTTGCAGAGAACCTCACCACATGCCTCTCGCTGAATTAATCAGGGTTTTCTTCAAGGTTTGCCACTGAATCTTCAAACTCTTTCATTTTTTCTTCAATAATCTTTGTGTATTTTAGTCTACAGTTCATATCTGAGAGCTGCTCAACTTTTATTTGCTTTAAGACTTTCTTACATGTCATTCTATTCAATATGAAATTCAATTTTATCCTGCTCAAGACTAAATAGTGATCACTTCCAATTTCAAATCCTCTATACACTCTGGTGTCCTGCACCAGAGAGAAAACATCACTATCGACAATAACATAGTCAATGAGAGTTTTCTTATTCCTTGCCTCTTCTCTCCATGTGAATTTGTGCACATTTTTATGTTGGAACATGGTGTTATTAATAACCAGTCCATGTCCTGAACAGAAATCCAACAGGAATTTGCCATTATTATTAGCTTTGCACTTTTCTCCAAATTTTCCCAAAATATTTTTGTATGTCTGACAATCACTTCCTACTCTGCTATTTAGATCACCAAGTAGGACCAACTTTTCCATTTTCATTGTGTCAGTAGCTTTCTCTAGAGCCTCAAAAAATTCCTCCACTTCTACCTTAAAAAATTCCCCATTCTGATATTTGCCCACATCACTCTACTTGAGATTGCCCGCCATTCGAGAAAATTAGCCTCGTATTTAGTGTTGAATACTATGGCTACTCCTTTTCCTTGATTGTCATTGCCAGAACATAACATTTTGTATTTATTGCTCAGAAAGATCTCGCCAGATTTTGTCTTTTTTGTTTCAGTCACCCCTATTATGTCGATCTGGTACTTATCTAGCTCCATTTCTTTGCCATTCAGGCTTCTTATGTTGATAGTACCGATCTTTAATTCTGGTGATGCTGAGTTGGGGTGTGCTTTCAGATTTGTTCCAGTAGTTGACTTTTTGCTGTTCGCGCTGGTTCCCTGGCGAAAACAACGGGGGCCTTGTTTAACCGGACGACGCCCCAGCTGACATGAAATTTTGTCATGTTGTATTATCATTTTGTATATTGGAATAAGAATACAATTTGGTCGGCTAAATCCCAAATTGCCAGCCCATCCTCGTTCATTCAATATCCAGGTAGATACCCAACAGGGTGCACCACGAGATGGTGAGGATTGGACATTAAGTCAGAAGCCCTGGTCGATTCTCTCCTCTCAGTTATACAGCTTTGACCCTTAAGCATCCCCAGTTTTAATATATATTATATATATATTATGTAAATGAACATAGAGCCTACATTAAGTCTTCTGAAGAAATTGAAATAATCACAAGAATACCCGACTGGTTATCGCTTAATTTATCAAAAGTAGGAATCAAGTACACAACAGCTCATACTGCAATAAGCTTAAATTGTTCAGCAATGCTTAAGAGGTATATAACATAACAAAAACAATTTGTTATAAAGCATCTCATTACAGTGAAGATGCATGCCATTAGAGATTTCTCTAAATTGAAAGGAGATATTCTCAAACATATGAAATATTTATTTTGCTGCTGAAAGCAATGCTAATGGAGTGTTAATCACACTTCATTTTATATATACGTATGTAAATAGAATGTATTTTACTTAAATGCTAATAAAATATAGACCCAGGAGCTAATATTAATAGGGAATTAAATAATAATCTCTTATTGATATAGGAGATTATTAATCTTCTATATGTTATCATTATTATTTGCATTTACACAGACTCAGAATAAAAATTGTATTCTACAAAGTACCATCATACATGTGCATACACAAATTAGCTTAATTCTGTTAACTTGCATTTTAAACAACACAAAAATTAATAATTTTTACTAATTGAATGTGCTTTAAGTAACAATTGGTGTATATTTTTTTTTTAAATCATCGATCGTGAATGTGCAAAATTATAAAAAATGAAATAAAGTGAGATATTTAATAAATTCAAAGTAAATATTATGTGTAGTATTCCAAATGTGACAATGAATAGAGCATTATTAGTAAAGGTAAATAAATACAAGTACTAAAAACTGACAAAATTCAATTTTTTTGTAATATTTACAAAAATTTTGGTTGTTGAAAGTTTTTTCACTTGGTAATATTATAAATTAAAGATACCAAGAAATTACATACTTGGTTTAATCCTTTACCCAAGTGTAAGCAAACAAAGTTTGCACCTGAAGTATTTTCAGGACTGTGGAAACTGGTGGTAAAGGTGGTAGACTTCACATCACTGCCTTAGTATCCCATAATGCAAAGCACATCTCCTTACTTGGATAAAGAAATAAACCAAGTACAGGTAACCCTTGTAAAACGCGGTACTTATACAACGTGGTTTCGATATAACGCGGTACTTATACAACGTGGTTTCGATATAATGCGGTCTACAATTTCTAGTAACCCTTTATTTTTTTTATTTATTTTTTTATTTTTTTCATATTTTTCACCGCGGGACTTAAAAATCAAATTTTATCTTCGTTACATTTGTGTCTGCCTGTATCGCACAAGTAGTTATAAGTATCAAATTCAGTTTTATTGTATCACTGAATAAGGTACTGTACAAAGGGCTTTTGCAGTCAGTGTCATTCTCAAAAAATAGTGCAATTAGAGACAGAATAAAAATGGAACTAACTAATAAATCACATTTCCCCTCTCACAGAAACTATGCTGTATAGACTTAAACAAAACCATATGTTGCACCGAAACACAGTAACTAAAAACTATTGTCCAATTTTTTAATTATGAAATAAGTGTTTTTTTATTGCATTTGAAATTCTCGATGTCATTATGACAGATCAACAAAGGATAACTTAAAATAAAAGACCACCAAGAATTGAAACATGCCATATAATGAATGTGTGAGTTTGCCTACCACCTCAAACACAAACAAGAAGCCATAAAATTCAACCAAGGACCGAAACGTTTGTGTGAGTTGGGCCAGTCAGTAATGAGAAGTTCCATCGGAACGATAAATGACACCCTGTTGTGAATGTGTTAAAACTAATAGTGAATGCTGTTATGACGGTTTCAGATGTTATGGAATTCGATTGAAGAGAATTAGCATTTCAACTCAACACTTGTCGGTTGCTTTTGTCTTTGGGTTCGCGATCTTTTGTTAATACCGCACCAAAATGTCTTCATAGCTGCTGTCTTGTGTAAAACAAAATTCAGCTTGTACGTATTGTAACAATTAAAAAAAAAACTTGAATAATTTATAAGCGTATAAAAGGATATCGCCTGTAAATCATTGATGTGCCAGCAAAATTCTCAGACATGCCACCTCTGGCACGAGTGCCATAGGTTCGCCATCTAGAGTTTAATGCATAAAGTGTTTATTGTTGAAAATTGTCTTCGTTTCCTGCCAGGAAAGCGCATTTAAAATCATAAGTGTGTTATTCTCAAGCAGAGCAGTTTATTTTCTGGTGAGTTACATACATATGTAATGCTTTTTCTTAAATGTAAAAGTTTATTTTTATTGTAATGGCCACTAAAACTGCAATGAATGGGAAAAAACCAACATTGAAGAGAAAATTCATTTCTCTGGAAGAAAAAATTAAAATCTTGGATCAATTGAAAATTGGAGAAAAACCAGAAGTTGTTGCAAGGACTCTGAATTTAAATGAATCAACAATTCGAACAATCAAACAAAATGAACATAAAATTCGATAAGGTGTTATTGCTGGGTCAACGGCAAGCGCAAAGTGCTTGCTCGTGGTTGCGATATTCTAATAGAAAAAATGGAGAAATCTCATATGATTTGGATAGAAGATTGCACTCAAAAGAAAATTCCTTTGGATGGAAATCTTATTAAAAAAAGCTCTCAAAGTTTATAAACATTTAAAAGAACTTAATCAAGATTCTTCAGAAGAAAGCACTCAGCATGGATTTTGCCAGTAAGGGTTGGTTCGAAAACTTTAAAAAGCAGTTTTCTTTGTATAATCTTAATCAGCATCAGCAGATGTTGAAGCTGCCCGGAAATACCCAGAACTTGTGTTCAATGCGGATGAATCTGGGTTATATTGGAAAAAAATGCCAAAATACACCTATATTTCAAAAATGAAAGATCAGCTCCTGGATTAAAAGTTTCCAAAGATAGAATTACTCTACTGTTTTGTAGTAATGCATCAGGTGATTACATGACAAAACCAAGGTTTATTAACCGATCTGCAAATCCTCGTACGATGAAAGGGCTTGACAAGTCCATCCTATCTGTTTATTGGCGGGCCAACAAAAAGGCATGGGTTACAGCTAGATGTTTGAAAATTGGTTTTTCAAGTGTTTTGTACCTGATGTAGAATATGGACTTCAAAATTCTACTAATTTTAGATAATGCACCAGGCCACCCAACAAATTTAATCCATCCGAATATTAAAATAACTTTTTTGCCACCTAATACTACTTCACTTATTCAACCACTCGACCAAGGAATAATTTAATGGAGCGCTTGGGAAAATTCACGAGACAACTGGATATTTGTTCAGCGCCATATTATGAACTTAATAAAAAATTGCAACATAGTGGAAAGCAAAGTCTTATTACAGACTTCTTGATGACTAAACCAGCCGAAGTATGCAATCAGAATTATACAAAATGATGTCCATGAGATTTCAAGTGGTGACGACCTCTGGCCACTTAAAGAACATCTATGAAATGTTATTTCGAAAGACTGTGATGACGATTAAAATATGCACTTTATTTTATTGTGTCTAAAGCATTTATGCATTATGTGCAATGAAATTTATGTACAATTTGTAATTTTTAGAATTTTATACTAAATATTTGTCATAGTTTATGTTTTCTTAACTTACATGAATTAAATAAAAATATTGTTTTTGTTGGATATGTCATTGTTGTTTATATAATTAAAAAAAAAAAAACAATTTCAGAACCTAACCCTACTTTTTCTATGTGATCTATGTCTCGTATAACACGATTTATATCACGCGCCATTTCTATGGAACCTAACATCCGCGTTATACGAGGGTTACCTGTATATAATTTTAGGTTGGCTGGAAAGCTGTATTACTTTTGCCATTTTGGATATTTTTGCCGGCCTGGTTGGCCAAGTGGTTAGCGTATCCACTCTCCAGCCAAAAGGCTGCAGGTTTGAATCCCACGATGGGCATGGATGTTTACGATTGTCTGTGGAAATGCTAGTGGTGGGCAGTAGATGGCATCAGTGTAGTTGGTGGAGACAGAGAGTTGTAGAGTAGGTGCCCTCCCTCGATGAGTCTTTGGACTGCCTGGAGATGTCAAATAATAAAAATAATAATTTCTTGGTATCTTTAATTTATAGTATAACTAAATGGAAAAACTTTCAACAACTATCTAATCCAGAGTATTATAATAATGTGTGACACCTTTTGGCAACTTGTATATGAAAATATGACTTCTGCATTATTACTTCAACCTTGGTATCACCTCTGGGTCTGGCTCACACTGACGAGACCTCAATGAACGTTGAAACCGGTCTGCGTAGTGACCTTCTGATAATGCATAGCATTATACATGTCCGTAAGGGAGCTGTATAATGCATTATGAGATACTAAGGGATACTTTATGGGATACTAAGGCAAGTGATGTGTTAATACCACCTTTACCATGAGTTTCCCCAGTTCTGAAAATACTTCAGGGGCAAACTTTGTTTGATTACACTTGGATAAAGGATTAAACCAAGTGTATAATTTCTTGGTATCTTTAATTTGTCAAATTTTAGATCCTCGTATATTTGAAAGATTACATTTTAGATCCTCGTAGATTGAGTACTGTGAGTAAATTGACTAGAAAAATCTTCAGTGCAGGATAACTGCATATCATGCTGACTTGGTGGGGTACTATAACTAGGATATCACCCAGTTATACAAAGATCCACCTTTTTCATCAGGGAGCCACAGTGAACAAATACTGAAACAATGTGGACATGATTCTTAACAGAAATGACAGGCACCATCAAAAGAAAAGGTGTCAATGAAAGAGCAATTATGCTAATATGAAATCAAAGAAATATTATGAAAAATACATACACTATGTTGCCAAAAGTGTCTAGACATCTCCATAGTTCTAATTGCCTTGCCCGTATGATGCAGATACATGTCCACATTGCTATATAAACATAGGCATATGGACATAAGCAGTGTAGACATTCTTTGCTATCAGGACAAGTAGGTCCAGTGTGTTGTCAGAGTATTCATCAGTCAGCTTTCACAACTATCACAAACTACTTCCACATGAGCTCTGAAATGGATGCCAGTGACAGAAGTATTTGCCAGGAGGTGTTTGACTTTGGGTTTCATGGTCACGCTGTAGCTCACAAGCCCTTGATTACACCTGCTAATGCCTAGCACTGTCTGGAATGGTGCAAACATCACTGGACTGTGGATCAATGAATCATGGTAAAGAATCTGGCAATCTGAAATTTGGAGGCAGTAGCATAATGAGCTGGGGTTTGGACTGGGCCTATTGGTTTCTGTGTCCTGATCTTTAAATGCTGATGCCTGCTCACAAAGCAAAGGGTCCTAGTTCTGTGGTTTGAAGACATGGAAGAATTAAACTGGCAACCCAAAGCCCTGACCTCAACTCTATGGAGTATCGTAGGAATGAGTCAAAGCCAGACCTACTTGCCCAACCAACACTCATCATTTGTTCACCATACTACAGGAGGAATGGAAACAAATTCCAGCAGCAGTTTACTAGAACTTAGTGAAAAACCTACCCTGAAGGGTAATTAATGGCTGTAATAGCAGCAAAAGGAGGCCTGATTTCCTTTTGCTGCTATTGGAAAATAGCAAACATTTGTGTTATAAAGAGATTTGATCTCCATAGCCATTTGTTATAAAGAGGGATTATTTATTATTTAATTTTTATCAATCCTCATTTGTCATGAGATTTTCTCTATAATGATTAATTCTACTTCCGAGTATTTTTTTTTTTATGCACAAGGGTGGTTCAATTCCGATTGGTGTAATGACTTTTAACTGTTTCTTTCAGAATCCGAAAAATCACTGACTGAAGACCAAATACAAAATATACACATTTAATAAAACAAAAACAATATATACACTTCAATGAAAATTACACAACTAACTACAAAATTAACTGGATCCAAGGCCTTTTAAAATAAACTTACACTTTAGAGATCACCCATTTTCTGACTCATTCTATTACTGGTTTGTTTAACATATACTTAATCACTTTTACTAGACTAAAATCTTGTTTACACAATAACAAAATGTTCACAGTCAGTTGTTTTGTTAAGGCCTTTTTCTGAAGATATAAGATTCTCTTCTTTTTCCATAGAATCCCTCCTCATCACCCTTATATAGAACACATTATTCCTCCTGACTCTGAAGTAAGATATTCTGAATTCACTGAAGTATAAGTACTCTTACCTCATAGAGTTCAATTTTGTTAATTTTTTTGTACCGGCAAAAACTGCTTTATCTAAGTTGCTAAATTCCGTCTCCTTTTCCAGTAGAAATAACAGATAGATCCGGCATCCTTAAAACAGATGAAATTTTCAATCCCTCCACGAACATTCTTATAGACAGTCAATTGCAATATTTTCTTTTATTTACCAATACTTATTTACAGTATTACCTCCTCCACTTTAAAGTTTCACAATTCTACGATTCCTATTTTGGAATCTTCTATTAATATGCCCCTGACTGTCACATAAAAACTTAATTTCCTAAGAACAAAATTTTGCTGGCCTGCGTTTTTAAACTTCCATTAGCTCTCTTGTTTTTCCTCCATTACTTTGATACCGAACACTATCTTGTTATTTTCGTTACCTCGATACTGAACGCTCCCTCTGTCAGCTGTCAATCACCCATCAAACTCTTCTGGGAGCATGCGCACTCCATGAAAGTGGCAAGCAAGAAGTTATGTATAATGGCTGACATGTTGTCTCCATTAGCATTACAGGAACATCTTTACAAAACACAGCACTTTAGCAAACAGTTGTATTGGAAATATAAACAGCTGTTTGTATCCCAAGTAGAGATAAAATGTCTCTACTTGGGATACAAACTAAACATTACCCTCCACACACACACACACACACACACACACACACACACAAAAGAAGAAAAAAAAGTATAATATTACAAGAAAAATATGTTACTGTTAATAGCAATGTCCTGAGATTAGACCAAAATATAGGAGTGTACACAAGATTACAAATAAGTGATATGCAACTGATAAAGCATGACAAGAATAAGCAGATCATTGAAAAGAAAAAAGTATACTGAAGTTTTGAAAAGTATTAGAATTGGACAATTCTTAGACCTAGTAAAAGGACATATGCAAGGTGATAAAAATAGCATATGAAAGACTGATAAATGAGGATTCATTCTGAACATGAAAGGTTCTGGATAACTCTGGCCAACAGTGGGATTTATTTATACCTTAAAAGAAACAATTAAAACTAGACGGATATAAATTGTATTGGAAAGAAAACTGAGAATAGGAACACTAAACATACTGACACTTAGAGGTCAAGTTAAGTAGTTGATACTACAGAGACAAATTACCTTTTCGCCTTAAAACAGGAAAAATTGAGACAGAGGAAATTAAAAGAGAGAGTGACTGTTTTTATGTGACAAGAAATTATATCTTCAAGCCTATGCTACTTATATACAGAGAAGGTGACTTTATATCAAATTACTCTTTTGTATTCCACAAACTATAGCATACTTTCTTCTGAAGCATGCATAATGCCATCTTTAGGAGTCATCTACAGTATCTCATTTCAAATATACGAGGGTCAAAGTTTCACTTCCATATAGAAGTACTGAATTAACTAGTAAGTCCAAAAGGCATAATCTATTGGTAATTGTAAGCATGTTATCTGCCCATACTGGTTTTAGTTTTTGAAGTACTGTTGTTGCTTTTGCAATTTTTGTTCTAATATCCTGTCTTCATCTGTAATTTTTATTAAAGATATCGTGTAGGTATTTAAACTGACCAACTTCTTCTATGGGTGTATCCTCTAGTAGGATTTTTTCAGTTTCTGTTACAGCACTTCCTTCTTGATCAGAAGCACAGATATTTGTCATTGTTTTTTTATTTTTGAGTATTTATGGTTAAACCATGATTTATTTTAAGAGTATAAACTAATTTTGTGGTGATTTCCTGAAGATCTGATTTATTTTCCACTAGAAGATCAGCAAACTTTAGTTTATTCATCTTCCTACTACCATCACTCTAATATCAATTCTCCAGGGCTTCGTACACAATATATTCGAGGAAGCAGTTAAATAACATTGGTGATAATTTGCACCCCTGTCTCGCTACTCTTTCCATTGGAAAGGGAGTGCTGTAATTCCACTTGATTTCAATCATCATTTGAGAAGATGAGTACAGCAATTCAAATCAGTCATACTATTTTGTTGTCTATTCCATAATTTGCAAAATTTTCCAAGGGGCATCATGCCAAACAGAATCAAAGGCTTCTGTGGTTAAGAAGTTCAATCGAATCATTCCGGTTTTGTGACCAAATTTTTATTAAAAAATACTTTTTTTAAATTAAACAAGTACTAAAAAACCCGACAAGTTTTGTTAGTCATCAGACTAACATCTTCAGGGGTAAAGATGACTAACAGTTTAAAGCACAAACTATAAGAAATTACGAAAAAACGAGTTCATTTATTGGTATCATGAACATTAAAAAAAATTATTTTATTATTATTTTTTTTTAATGTTCATAATAATGTTCAAAAAAAAATTATTTTATTATTATTTTTTTTTAATGTTCATAATACCAATAAATGAACTCGTTTTTTCGTAATTTCTTATAGTTTGTGCTTTAAACTGTTAGTCATCTTTACCCCTGAAGATGTTAGTCTGATGACTAACGAAACTTGTCGGGTTTGTTTTTTAGTACTTGTTTAGTTTTAAAAAACAGTCCTTTTTAATAAAAATGTGGTCACAAAACCGGAATGATTCGATAGAATCAAAGGCTTTCTGTAGGTCAATAAAATTATGGCACATTACTTTATTATGTTATAGATATTTTTCTCCAATGATATGGAGAATAAATATATAGTCAATTGTACTCCCGTTCTTTCTAAATCCAGCCTGGAAGTCTGAAAAATTGAATTCCATTTTTGGTGCAATACATGAGGGTAAGATGTCCAAAAATAATTTTGCACTTTTTTCTTTTTTTTTTGGAATGGTAATAAGAATAAAATTGTGCACCAGTCTTTTGGCTAGATCTGTGTTTCACACCTGTTAGCAGTGGATTGTACAAATAGGTTCTCTCCGTTCTTTAAGTAGTTCTGTTGGATGTTGTCAATTCCTGCTGTTTTTCCTGATTTTTATCTTAAGATGGCTCTTGCTACTTCTCTAACTATAGGATAATCACTGGGTCAATTCCCTCTAAATTTTGTTGGTCCAAGCTATCGTCACACTTGAATAATCATAACTTCTCAATATTTTTTTAATGATCAATAATATTTGTTCTATCCTAAATTAATCAGCTCTTAGAAACAAAAGACTTGCTAATTTCTTATTTGGTATGCTGCTGTATGGTTATTCTTACAAAGATTATCCTCAATTTCTTTGCATTCTTTGGATAACCATTTATTTTTTTTTACAAACTTTACCTCCTTTTAATCTGTCTGTTCAGATTATTATACTATATGAAAATACTATACCCCTTGCATTCTATCTCTGTGATATCCTTCGTCAACCAAGTGGAACTAATGTCAAAACTCCTCTCCCTTATTCTGAATACTTCTAGCATTAGCAAACATAAACTGTAATATTCCTCTCTTATACCTTGTGTTGATTATCCCACTAAAGTTAATAACCTCAGGAACTACATTCAGCATATGTGATTCACTCACCTCTAAGATGCTTGCACTGACACTCACTTGCATCCCCCCACCATAAACGCTAGTTTTTCTGACTCTAATTGAACAATACCTTCTTGAGTCACTTAACTCTGAATCCATTCAAATCTATTTTTTACTAACCACATTTATTCTTTCTGAAGAATTGAATTAAGTGTTTTACCCTATACAGACAAAAACATTCTCTCCCACTTGCATCTGTGCAGTGTGGTGTCTGTGGGTGAAGAGCATGTTTTGCATTATGAGGATAGATGGAAGGTGTGTGGATTGCAGAAATTGGTTGATAGGAGAAAAAGAGAGAATATGATAAAAACATTTAAGTTGCTTTAAGAGTTTTATAGGATAGATGCAGGAGGAATGTTTCAGCACCTGGCTAGAGGGACCAGAATAAGGGGGTCATCCCTGGAAGTTGAATTAAAGTGTGGTTAGTAGGGGTGTGAGGACTAGATTTTTTTCCTTGGAGAGTTGTGAATGAATGGAATGGGTTGCCAGAGTCAGTTGTGAGTACTTTGTTTATTAATGGATTCAAGGAAAGGTATGATAGATTGTGTGGATAGATTGGATCTCCTGCAATGAGTCTTTGGACTCCATGGAGGTGCCAGTATAATAATAATTATACAAAGAAGTTTTATTGTACCATTTTATGAAGTACAGAAACAATTATAATTAGAGACAAATGGAATGAAACTGAACCTGTATAGCGAAAAACCTCCCCTCCCATAGATACCACACTGCATAGATGCAAGGAAAATAATGTAGGAGTTTTATTGTGGTGTTAAATACATTATAACTCAATACGATGTTCTAACAACCTATTTCAAATTTTCGGAAGCAGAATTACATCTGTTCATAATACAGAAACCAACCAGTTTATGTAAAGCAAATAATGATTTATATCAATATATATGTAACTTGAAATCAGAATTACATTTGAAATTGTCCATATCATTAAGACAGTTCGCAATTGCTAATTTTATAAATAAAATTACACTATTGAAGCTGGTATGCCATATAAATTAAACTTTGTAAAAATGTTCCTGTCCAATGTAGAAGGAACATTGGACAATTAAGTAAGTTCCTGTCTGATGTACAACAGATGCAAGACACAGTTATGAACATGTGAAGTTAGACTGATGCATACAAGGCAATTCAACTGGATGTGATATGGCTACCAATGTGTTATGTTCAAGGAGATGGTATTTCCTTAACTTGATTGTTGAATGGCTCATCAACATGTTAAGTTAGATTGATGTTAACAATTTTACTCAACTGGATGTGCACATAATATACCAAATGGTATATTATGTGCAAAGGAGCTGGTATTTCCTGTCTGATGTACAACAGATGCAAGACACAGTTATGAACATGTAAAGTTAGATTGATATATTATGTGCAAAGGAGCTGGTATTTCTTTGACTCAGTTGTTCAAGAAGAGATTGACAACAGAAACAATCCTAGAAGAGCAGAAAGAGGAAAACAGTACCCAAGTCAATGGTGTCCAATTTTATAAGCTAGTGTATATATATATATATCAGATATAGTGGTGAAAGTGTCTAGATTCAAGAGAATGGAATTCTTTCCAAAGAGTGGCATGGATCTGTTTAATCCATGTTTAATAATAGACTGCCCAGAGTATTGAACAGAGAGATAAGTTGATTTTTCTGAATTTTATTGAAGTATTTGATGGAGTACCATGCTACAAACTAATGTTAAAGCTGAGTGGAATGGAGATGGATAGTCAGATGATAGTCTGTTTACAGGAACTGTTGGCCAATAGGAGCCAGCAAGTTGTGTATCTGTGTGTAGTGGTGGTGGGGGCAATGGCCCAAAAAAGAAAGCAACATTTCTTTAGCAGGATACCACAGCAGGATAACATAGCAGGATACCACAGAGTTCTGTTTTGATGCCAGTTTTTTTTTAATTTATATACCGATGACACAGTTCAAGGTTTGAGAGAAGATTTGATGATGCTGCTAACTTAGAGATCAGGAAACGTGATGTTGTCACACAAGAATTTGAATAGGCTGGTATACTTTGCCTGAAGTACCAGCCTATTCAAATTTTGCGGCATTAAAATGAAGATGTCATTTTAATGTCGCCAAGAGGAAAGTTATAAACTTAATCAGGTTTATCATATCAGATGCAAGGAGGTGAGGGATCTTGAGGGATAAGGAGTTAAGTTCAAGAGACGTAGTGCAAAACTTGTAATGATTATCCACAAAATTGCTACTGTAATGTGGAGGACTCAAATAAGGAAAGGTGATCAGTTCTACTATATTCCACATTTGGATTTTATTCTCAATTCTAGTGAGCTGGATATGCAGACAATAATGATACATTAGAGAGTGCAGAAGCAAGTAACTAAAACTTTATTTAAATAAATGTAAAGAATATTTTTTTGTATGACGAGCAGTGAATTTAAAAAATATTTTCAAAAAATAAAATTTTTAATAAACACCCGTTTGAGCACTCCTTTAGCATTTATGCTGGTTATCCCATCAGTCCTTAATTCTTATTCAGTTGTACAACAGCTCTATTTCCTCCTCATAGATCCAAGTTTCTTCATCAAGTGAAGAGGTAGTAGTGAACTCAATGTTTCATATATTATGTTGATAGCTTTGAGCAAAATGAGCACTCATTAGTTGAACAATCTCTTATGCATTTGTCCTACATACCATCTGCACTGACAAGAGTTATTTCACATTCATTCTTTCTTTTACATGCACATAGCAGAATTCTTTTGGTTTGTCTTGTCTTTAGCTTGCAGTCAATTTCTTTTCATAACTCAAACTTTCCATACAATAGTTGGAACTCTACTGAACAGAGCCTCATAATTTTCATAACTGACATCAATTGCACACGGTATTCCTTCCACATCTTTTTCTTAAGAATCTCTTGCTTAATAAGACTGCACATTCATTTCTCTCATACCTTATTTATTCTTTGAACTCAGAATTTTTTTTAACTTGATCATGCATCACTGAAGTATTTTTAAAATGCTTCCCATGCACTGCTGATATCATGAGTTATTATTACTGATTTCTCTCAACGACTAATTGCATTTATAATGCACAAAATCAAAAGAAACTTTTTAATCTTGTAAACACCATAGTTAGAAATGTAAATATTTATAAATACATAAAAATATTATTCAGATGTAGGACTAAAGTACAAACATAGGATAACGTTATCAAAATAATGAAATCCGCTCACATACTTTTTCTATGTGAAATGGAATCTGGAATATACTGCTGGGACGACAAGTATACTTTGAATATAATCGACATGCATCAACCTGCAAAAAAACAAACATTTTAAAATTAAACAAATGCAAAACGTGTGATGTTATAAATGATCCAAGAGAATCATAAGAACTATTTCGTGGTTAGTTCATTCTTTTATAGGTTTCTTTATAATGATACCTTATAAAAAATAATTCAACACATAATCAACATAATTTTAAAGGATGAATAATTGCTACAACATAGTTGTACAAAAAAAAAAAAAAAGAAAGAAAGACAGAAAAGAAGATAAGTAGATTAAATTTTGATTACTAATAAATGAACATAGTGCAAATAATGATATAAAAGAGTAAGACACAATGATAATAATCAAGATATTAAATGTTTAAGGAGTTGAACAGCCAGAACTACATAAGATGTAGTGCATTAGCAATGTATTCATTATGGAGGATAAGAGGCTTATGTGTATGGATCCCATACATCCTGGTTTTATTACTTCTGTCCAGGCATCCCGATATGTTTAGTTCAGGACGCTAAATGTCCAGAATTTTTTAGAATATAAAAATATTAACATTTCTAATAAGAATAAGTACAAGTCTTAATATTTTTGGGTGCTTTTAAAAATGTATGTTTACAAAACAAAAAGCAGTGACATATTTGTTTTGTAGTTTGGTGAATTACCAGAATGTTAGAATTTTGGGAAAACGATTTAGTTCCATACATTTCATTCAGCTGGAGAAAAGAATGTAAGAATGAGGGAGACAGTCGCCCAACTGTATGTTTAACTAATCACAACCACGGCATCTATTTCGTTCGTCTGGTCGGCCATAAATTTTTAGCAATCTTTTGTCTCAAGCTTAGTTCGCATAGCGTACGATATCCGACGATCCGAAATGTTTCTCATTGGTCGACATGTTTTTGAATATTAACGTGCCACGATAGTTCATTTTCTTTCAACCAATGAGAAATATTTCGGACCATCAGATATCGTACGCTATGCAAACTAAGCTTCACGTGTCAGACGCTAAATTGTTTTTATATCGCTACAGGGTATGTGATATAACCTAGTTTTGAACTGTTCATTTCATATTCTTGCATTCTCATTAATTCTGAATATTGTATTTTTTAAATTCATTAAAGTTATACCATTTGTTACAAAATGCCCAAAAGAAAGTAATTTCAATGAAAAATTGAAGGATCTTTTTCCTTTCATTTTCATAACAAAAAGCAGTGATTGTGATGATAGCTCAAGAGTGAAATGTAGCGTGTGCCATGCAGAATTTAACATTGGCCACGGAGGTAAGGCAGATATAACTGACCATGTCAATACAAAAAAGCACAAGTCTGCTGTGTCTGCAAAAAAGTTCATGATCAATCATTGACATTTTTTGAGTATCAAAAGTTAGGTAGCCAAGAAATGGAGTTGGTTGCACAAGAGGCTACGTTTGTTTTTCATGCAGTTAAACACTATCACAGTTTTCAATCTATGGATTGTACGTCCTCTATTTAAAAAAAATTCATTAATTTGAATAATTTGAATAATGATTTGAATAAGAAATTTTTATGTGTACAAACGAAGTGCAAGGCTATGTTATCACTACATGTAAAAAGTGAAATATTGGAAGATCTGAGGAATGTAAAATATTGTTACATATCCATAGATGCATCTAATCATATTGATCTTAAGATTGTACCTATCAATGTGAGGTACTTCAATGTTGATAAAGAGATTTCAATAGAAATATTAGAATTTTCTAGCCTTTCTGGAGAAACTTCTAATCTAATTTGTGATTGCATTTTTAAATTCTGCCCAAAAATAACATTGCTGATAAAATAATAGGTGTTTCAGCAGATAATACTAACACAAATTTTGGTGGATTAAAAAGGAAAGGTAAAATTAATGTTTTTATTAAATTACAAAACAAATTAAACAGAAAATTAATAGGTGTAGGTTGTGCAGCTCACATTATACATAATGCTGTATAAACTGCTGCTGCTATCTTACCAATAGATATTCAAATAATTTTGGGTAACGTTTTCTAGCATTTTCACCAATTCACTGTCAGAGTCGAAAGTCTGAAATCTTTGTGATTTTGTCGAAACTGAATACAAGACTATTTTAGGTCATAGCAAAACACGATGGCTTTCACTGCAGCCATGTTTAATTTGTTTTATTGAAATGTACGATGGGCTTAAATCCTATTTCTTGTCTCAAGATAAATGTTTTTCAGTGATAAGAAGTCGTTCATTTATCTTCTATTTTTAAAATATCAGATGAAAATGTTTTCTGAAGCAATCCAGCGAATCGAAAGAGAATATGCTACGGGTTGCGAGGTAAAAAAAGAGATAGACATTCTTATTACGAAAATTTTATTGCGTGAAAATGAGAAGTATTTACCGAGTGAAGTGAAAATTGAAATGAAAATTCTTTGTGAAGAAGGTTTAATGACTGAATCATCATTTAGAGACATCTCCAATTTCTACTTCACTGCGATTCAATATATTCAAGAATGGACTCAAAATCAGTTTAGTGTATTTACTAAAATGGAATGGACTTGCTTGAACACACCTGCATCTTGGGAAAATTTAATGGAATGTGTCAAAGAAATTAAGACCATCTTACCAAATTTCAACTTAAATGAAGAGAACTTATTTGATGAGTACAGCCATGTTAAAATGTATGCAACTGAGTATAAAATTAATGAATGGAATAATGCCAGCTGTAAACTTGAGGATAGGTGGAAAGAAATCTTTGGTCATTTTAAAAAGGAACAAAATTATTTACAGTGAAATAACTTAAATTATAAGTTTTTGTTTGGCCTTACCAGGATCAAATGCTTCTATTGAATGAATTTTTTCATTAATGAATTCATTATGGACAAATGAAAGGAATCACTTGCAACTGGACACAGTTAAATCTATCATGCTTGTTAAAACCCATTACAGAAACATGTCATGTTCAGAGTTTTTCAATATAGTATCTAAGAATCGACAACTCTTGGCATAAAATCCATTCTTCAACCATATATAATAATGATTCTGCAAGTAGCAGTAAAATGGGACAGGCAATGACCAGCTGTGATGTACAAGAAGAGGCAGAATAAGGAAGAGAGGAAGAATAAGAAAAGAGTATATATTAAAAATTAATTATAAATTTGAAACTAATTCATTTTTTTTTTTTTAGGAATGTTAGTCAAGTGAGTAATATTTATTATCTAACTAGTTTCACCGATTTTTGCTATCAGCATCTTCAGGGATACAATTGGTAAGCGATATGAAGGTAACAAACTAGGTTTTAACTGACAGTCATACAAAATTAGTACTTGGCGTGAGACAATACGCGTGTCGCAGGTACGCGATTTATTGGTTGAGAGACATAATGTAACTGGCGTGAAAGTTCATTTCTTTAGTGTTTAGTGATCTAATTAAAGTTTTCCAAATATCAGGTAGGATTAGACCGTTCAAGGTCTAATCCTAATGAACGGGCGACTACAGCAGCTTCCTTGGAGGTTCTGGAATAGTAGTTCTCTTCTATGTAGGGCATATGACTCTTATTCCACTCAATAAGATGGTTGGTAGTGGCGAAGTGGGAAGAGAGGCTCGAAATATCTTGTCTGTTGTTTCTAACATAGCCTATGTGCTCTTTCTGTCTCATTTCAAAGCTTCTAGAGATCTATTATATACTCCAGAGTACGTATAGAATGGATAAGGGTCTTTCGGTGATCTTAAAAATTTCCAAATAGTGTTGACTGGCTTGAATGTTACTCTGATATTGTGTGGTTTTAGAAGGATAGCCAATTGTTTGGAAATTTGGGTGTCATCACGTTGTCTTTGTGGTATATCTGAAAAGAAAATCTTGTTGATGAGTCTTTTAGGATAACCATTTAAGGATAGCTCTCTGGATATTATAGTTAATTCTTCTTGTAAGTCATCTTGGTTTGTGGTATACTGTATAGTTCTTTTCTTAAGCATATGGATAATGCAAAGTTCCTGGTATATATGATGTGACAAGTTGAAATGGAGGTAATGTCCAGTATTTGTAAGTTTTCTATACACAGACAGGTTGATATTGTTATTGGTTTATTTCTTTATTAAGTTGTCTAGGAATGGAAGTTTTTCATCTTTATCAATTTCTAATGAATTTGATAGTATGGTGGAAACGATCGATTTTGTTGAGATATTCCATTAGTTCTTCTTTCTTATCATTCCAAATGATAAAGATGTCATCTACATATCTGTACCAAGTTGTAGGTTTTGGGGTAATTTGAGATAAGATTTTATCTTCTAGGTCTTCCATGAATAAGTCAGCACAAGAAGGAGAAAGGGGGCTACCCATGGCTAATCCAGTAAGTTGTTTGTAGACGGTTTTTTGCCAAACAAAATAGTTCGAAGTTAAACAATGATTGAACAACGTAGTGATGTTTCTTGGGAACATCTAAGTCATCAACATCTGTCTAAGATGTTGATGACTTCCACAACTGGAATGTTTGTAAACAGAGATGTGACGTCAAGGCTAGCTAGTATATCATCTTTAGAGATAGGGATGTTTTTTTAATTTCTCAATAAAATGTTGCGAGTTTTTGATATAAGTATCCGAGTTATGAATTTGTTGCTGTAAAATTTTGGCTAGATATTTAGAGTGTAAGTTGGAGAATAGACTCCATCAACTATTAGACATAATTTACAACAACACATTCACAACTCAGATACTTATCAAAAACTCACAACATTTTATTGAAATCCTGTATGATCCTTTCAGAAGTTTGTTAGTCTCAATCATATCACCCCCTCTTTCTCCTGTTTGCTAGTGTCTGCAATCTACAAATTCTCAATCTGTCTTCATAATCAGTATTCCACAATCCTGATATTTTTAACACCCTCCTTTGTACTCTCTCCAATATATCAGAATCACAACTGAAACCAAGAGACCAGTCCTGCACACAATAGTCCAAGCGAGGTCTTATCAAGGCCTTGTAAAGAGGCAAAATAACATCCTTATCTTTACATGTGAACGTTCGTTTCAGTATTGCAATTATCTTTTGAGTTGTATATGCAATCTTCTCTCACATGGCCCCTAAACTTCAACTTCCTATATATTAACACTCCGAGATCCCTAGCCTTGGTTTCTTCTAGCCTAATCCCACTAATATAGTACGACATTGGATATCTAATCATGCCAAAGTGAATGACTTTACATTTACTGACACCCATCTTCCCATGCCCACAATTAAAGCCTGTTCAAATCATACTGCAAAGACTGCATATCAGCAGCATTCCTGATTACCCTACCTATCTTTGCATCATCAGCAAATAACTATGTCACTTGTCAAATCCTTCCCAATATCATTAATGTACAGATTGAATAACAGTGGACCAAGCACTGATCCTTGTAATACACCACTTGTTATTTGTTTTTTTTATTATTTCTTTTTTTTATAATCTTTGTACTAGTTATGGGCAGTACTACCCTTACATCACATCCAGACTTGATATAGGCTTAAGCCTTTACAAGTGTTTTACCCTATGCCTGTTCTAGTTATCATTGTAGTCATGCTCTGGTTGCAATGACATGCCACCAGTGTGCCCTGTAGGGCCCTCAAGGAAAAAACGTTTATATCCTTCTGCATAAGCCCAAGCTGCTTTAAGTCTTTATAACTATCTGCGCTCCATACACCATGTAAAGAGATGGTGGTGCTGGTAAGCCTCTGAGTTGTTCCATGCTCCTCCCAGATCTTACTAACTAGATCTTGGTTATTCTTATAATAGTTTACCTTATTATTATGGCAATAGGCTAGTGGGTGCCCTGTTCCCATAACCTGGGCATCAACTACCGAAACATCACCATCACTTTTAATCACTAAGTCTGGCTTATGTAAACCCGCAGACATCTTATAACGTGGTTCCACCGCAGTCTCCCAACCTTTGTTCTTAAAGCAGTTGTTCAGAATGGAGACCACGGCATCATGCCTCCGCAAGTGGACCCCATGAGTGCGGAAGCAACACTGGGCTATATGAGACAATGTCTCACTGTATTGGCAGCCAGCCCTACAGTTTGAGTCGTCACTGCCCCATCGAGCTGTTCGGGCTCAAATGGGTAGGGCACTGATCCTCATCCTAATAAGGTCAATATACTCAAACCCAGGGAGGAGTCTGGTGCCATCCTTTACCCAATCATGCTGGGGATGCACCAGATATGACTCTTTTAAAGGAGCACCATCTACAGAAGAGTGCAGCAAACATGCCCATCTCATGTTCTGCAGGTACTGACTCAATTAAGGTACCTTGATAATGGGACCAGCCTTTAGCCCGCCTAAAGTCTTCTTGTATTAATGGGCAATAGAAAGCCTCTCTACAGATAGGGAGATTTAAATCTTGCAGACTTAGATCCCCCATATACCACTTTTTGATATCTGTCAGTCAGCCATCCTCTTATCTATGCTAATATTGTATAACCCAAACCTATTTTCTCCAATTTATGCAGCAGTCTGTCATGCTGTATTCTGTCAAAAGCCTTAGCAAAATCAAAAAGTATCATGGTGTATCCATTTCCCCTCGTCTAGTTCAATGGTAAATTGTTATAGAATGTGAGCAAGTTGCTAAAACATCACCTTTCCTTAGTAAACCCATGTTGTTCATTGCAAAGTAGAGATTCACTGTCAATCCATTTCTGAATGCAGGCCCTAACCAATTTTTCAAAAATCTTTACAACCGCTCCTGAGATACCAACTGGTCGATAGTTGGATGCATGGGTCTTTGCACCACCCTTGTGCAATAGAATTACCATATATTCCTTCCTGCAGAATCTTCCCTGTTCTGAGACTAATAATAAACATCCTGGTTGGCCAGTTCAGCTGAACACACTTTTAGCACACATGCTGATATTCCATCAATCCCTATTGCTGAATTCTTATTCAGTTTGTGCAATAACTCTAATACCTCGGCCTCACACACACAGCTGCGTTTCTTCATCTAGTGAAGAGGTAACAGTGAGCTCAATGTTGCATTCACCAGGTTGATAAGTTTTAACGAACTGGACACTCATTAAATGAACAACCTCTTCTGCATCTGTAACCCTCATGCCATCTGGATTTAGAAGAGTTATTCTTTCATATTCATTCTTTCTTTTACTTGCAGCATATCGATAGAATTCTTGTGGGTTGTCTTGAGCACACAGAGCCAGTTCTTTTTCATAATCAGACTTTGCATTCCGTACAACAGTTGACTATTCTAGCCTGCTGCTTATAACGTTCATAATGGACGTCATTCTTATGCAAACGGTATTCCTTTCACATCGTCCTTTTCGTAAGAAAAGGACGATGTATAAGGAATTTCATTTCGTCCTTTTCTTACAAAAAGGACATGAAATACATAACTATGGGAATGACAAATTCTGCAACAGGTAAAATAATAGTCTAATATAAAAATAGCATGTAGATATATTTATACTGGTTGGTCTGTAACTCACACGAAGGGGGTTTAAAAAGTGAATACATTTTTTGATTATTAATTTTTTTCCTTTCATATTTTCAGGTAAAGACAAAAACTGGTGAGATCTTTTTGAATAATAAATACATATGGTATATTCAGGCAATGACAATCAAGGAAAAGAAGGGGTAGCCATAGGATTCAACTCTAAATACAAGGTTAATCTTCTTGGATGGCAGGCAATTTCAAGTAGAGTGATGTGAACAAATATCAGAATGGGGAACTGGAAATGAAACTTACAGCCTATGGTCCCACAGAAGGTTCCACTAAGATAGAAGTGGAGGACTGTTTTCAGGCTTTAAAGAAAGCAACTAATACAATGAAAAATGAAAAGTTGGTCCTTCTTGAGGATTTAAATTCCAGAGTAGGAAATGATCGCCAGACATACAAAAATGTTTTGGGAAAATTTGGAAGAAAGAGCAAAACTAATAATAATGGCAAATACCTGTTGGATTTCTGCTCAGGACATGGACTGGTTATTATTAACACTATGTTCCAACATAAAAATGTGCACAAATTCACATGGAGAGAAGAGGCAAGAAATAAGAAAAGTCTCACTATGTTATTGTTGATAGTGATGTTTTCTTTCAGGTGCAGGAACCTAGAGTGTACAGAGGATTTGAAATTGGAAGTGATCACCATTTAGTCTCGACCAGGATAAAACTGAATTTCATATTGGAAAGAAGAACATGTAAGAAAGTTTTAAAGCGAATAAAAGTTGAGCAGCTCTCAGATGTGAACTGTAGACTAAAATACACAAAGATTATTGAAGAAAAAATGAAGGAGTTTGAGAACAGGAACCAAACCATGGAGATTCAGTGGCAAGCCTTGAAGAAAACCCTGATTGATATAGCCAGAGAGGCATGTGGTGAGGTTGTCTGCAAGGATAGAAAACCCAGAACTTCATGGTGGACACAGGAAGTTAAAGAGGCAGTGAAGGAAAAGAAGAAAGCATATCAATAGTTCCTGGCAAATAAGTCAGCTTTCGCTCTTAGAGAATACAGAGACAGATGTAAGAAAGCGAAACACTGTGTAAAACTAGCTAAACAAAAGTCATGGGAGGACTTTGGCAAGAACATAGAAATTAAATATCAAGAAGGTGGTAAGATATTGTGGAGGTTGTTGAAGAAGCTTAGAAATGGATGAAGAGTGCTATAAAAGGAGTTAGAGATGATAAAGGTGACATGAAAACAGGAGAAAAAGATATCCTTGAAGTTTGGAGTAATTACTTCGAAAAATTGCTAAATGAAACAAGCAGTGATAGCAGTGGTAAAAAACACTCAACAGGCATACAGTCAGGAATACATATCCTTACTTGAATTAGAAAAAGCCATCAAAGGCTTGAAATGTGGAAAGGCAGCAAGCGTAGATGATATTCGACCAGAAAAGCTGAAGTATGGTAGTATAAAAGTCTTACAGTGGCTGCACTGCATAGTTCAGAAAGCCTGGACAGAGGGACAAATTCCCGATGATTGGAGTAGAGCTCCAATAGTACCCATACATAAAAATGGAAATAAAACTGAATGTGAGAATTACAGAGGTATTTCCCTACTGAGTGTTCCTGACAAGATTTATGCCAGTATACTTGAGAAACGGTTGAGAAGAATTGTGGAAGAAAAGCTTGGTGAAGAACAAGCTTTTCTATTTGGATTCATGCTGTATATATAGGCTGTCAGGATCAGATCTACACTTTGCAATAAATAGTTGAGAAAGCATGGGAATATAACAAAGATCTGTATTTAAGTTTTGTCGATCTGGAAAAGGCATATGACAAGGTGCCAAGAGAGAAGCTATTCAATATGCTACATTTATATGGTGTCAATAGGGCATTAATTTGGAGGAAAAAGCAAAGCTAATAATAATGGCAAATACCTGTTGGATTTCTGCTCAGGACATGGACTGGTTATTACTAACACCATGTTCCAACATAAAAATGTGTACAAATTCACATGGAGAGAACAGCCAAGAAATAAGAAAAGTGTTACTATGTTATTGTTGATAGTGATGTTTTCTCTCTGGTGCAGGAACCTAGAGTGTACAGAGGATCTGAAATTGGAAGTGATCACCAATTAGTCTTGACTAGGATAAAATTGAATATCATATCGAAAAGAATAACATGTAAGAAAGTTTTAAAGTGAATAAAAGTTGAGCAGCTCTCAGATGTGAACTATAGACTAAAATACACAAAGATTATTGAAGAAAAAATGAAAGAGTTTGTGAACAAGAACTAAACTTTGGCAATTCAGTGGCAAGCCCTGAAGAAAACATCGATTGATTCAGTCAGAGAGGCATGTGGCGAGGTTGTCAGTAAGGATAGAAAAAGCAGAACTCTATGGTGGACACATAAAGTTAAAGAGGCAGTGAAGGAAAAGAAGAAAGCATATCAATAGTTCCTGGCAAATAAGTCATGGGAAAACTTTGGTAAGAAAAAAAAAAATATATCAAGAAGGTGGCAAGATATCCCTGAAGTTGTTGAAAGAAGTCAGAAATGCAGGAAAGACCTGTAAAAGGAATTAGAGATGGTAAAGGTGACTTGAAAACTGATAAAGAAGATATCCTTGAAGTATGGAGTAATTACTTCGAAAAACTGCTAAATAAAACAATCAGGAATGCAATCAAAAATACATACCCATACTTGAAATAGAAAAGCCATCAAAAGTCTGAAATGTGGAAAGGCAGCTGGAGTAGATATTTGACCAGAAATGCCCAAGTATGGAGGTATAAAAGTCTTACAGGCTGCACTGCATAGTTCAGAAGGCCTGAACAGAGGGACAAATGCCAGATGATTGGAGTAGCTCTCTCATAGTATCCATATATAAAAAGGGAAATAAAACTGAATGTGAGAATTACAGAGGTCGCGTTTCTGGTAAGATTTATGCCAGTATACTGAAGAAACTGGTTGATGGATTGTGGAAGAGAAGCTGGGTGAAGAACAGGCAGGATTCAGGCCAAACAGAGCCTGTCAGGTGCAGATTTTCACTTTATGACAAATAGTTGAGAAATCATGGGAATATAACAAAGATCTGTATTTAAGTTCTGTAGATCTGGAAAAGGCATATTACATGGTGCCAAGAGAGAAGCTATTCAATACGCTACAGTTACATGTTGTCAGTGGAGCATTATATCAAGCAATACTTAGTCTTTCTTTGAGTTGCAAGTCAGCAGTTAAAATTGAAGTACAGGAAGATTGTTTAATGTTAAATCTGGTGTCAGACAAGGATGTACATTATTCCCTCTGTTATTCATTTTCTATATGGATCACATTATGAAGGAAAGTGGTATTAATCCTGATATCAAAACTGGAGATGTCAATGTCAGCTCTTTGCTAATCTAAATTAGTAAGCTCTTTGCTAATTCTAAATAAATCTGCTACAAGATTCCTTGACTAAATTGAATAACTGTTCTAATAGATATGATACGAAGGTCAGTTATAACAAGACAAAGACAATGAAAATAGGCAGAAGTATTGAAAATATCAACTGCACTGGAAATGGAGAACCTACAGAATAAGTGAAACATTTCAGCTACTTGGCATGATTTTTAATGAAGATGGTAAATTAAATATGGAAATAGACAAGAGAATCAACAAAGCTGGTATGGTAGGAAGTCAACTGAATAAATTTATATGGAATAAGAGAGAAATTAGTCAAAACACTAAATTAGCTGTATACAAGACAGTGTTCTAAACCAATTTTAACTTATGGATATGAGAGCCGGATTAGAAGTAAAACACTTGAGCAAAGAATAGAGACCGCAGATATGCGAGTCCTGAGAAAGATTAGGGACGTGAACAAATGGTATTAATGGCAATATCATATTAAAAATGAGGAGAATAGGAAAGAACTTGACAATGTTAGTATCCAGGAATGTGTAAGAGGAGCTAATCTCAGGTGTAGTATGGTCACTTAAACAGAATGGGAGAGGAAACATTAGCAAAACGCTTGTTCTCTGCCAGGTCGGCAAGAAATAGATCCAGAGGATGACCAAGATATAGATGGATTGATAAGGTAAAAAAGTGTCCTAGAAGATAAAAATATAAGATCTGACAATGCTGGAGTCTTGACAAGTAACAGATTGATTTGGAGGAAAATTTTAGATAGGAAATTAGTAATGATGTAAATTTTTCATGTTGTACTATCATATCCTGTGCACTCCTTGAGGGTACATGTCAGGAATTTGATGATGATTTTCAGGTATTCTAAGGAACATTTAGGAAATTAATCATGGAAATGTACACAACCCAAGAATGAGCAAAAGCATGCAAAGCCTCAAAAATGCCATTTTAATGTCAGAAATTTTGTGAAAATCTCCAATTAATTGGCCATCACATTCTTCAGATCTGACAGCTCCTGACTTCTTCCCATGGGTTTACCAGAAGGAAAAGGTCTATATAAATAGGTTTCAGGTAATCCAACAATTGAAGAAGAACATTTGTACAGAAATTAGGATACTGCAGCCAGAAACATTAAGTACTATCATGGAACATGTCATAGAAAGGTACAGCCCTTTGTGAAGCCAAAAATGAAAGGCATTATGTGATGTGGTTTTTCATAACTAATAAAAAAAAAATCTCTAGGCATTATAACAAAAATAAAGAATAAAAAAAAGTTAAAGTTATCAAATTCCTGCCATGTGCCCTCAAGGGGTGTACAGGATATGATAGTACTACATGAAAAATTTACATCATTACTAACTTCCTATCTACAATTTTCCTCCAAATCAGTCTGTTACTTGTCAAGACTCCAACATTATCAGATCTTATATTTCTATCGTCTAAGGCAGTGCTTCCCAAACTTCTAGATGTCAGGGCCCCCTTTGCAAAAATTAAAATATTTCACGGCCCCCCTCGAAAAAAAATCGTAATAGAGAGATATATTATTATAATATTTATTATATTTATATTCAATACAAAACATACACAGTGAATATTGCAAAAATCAAATGCATATATTACATTTTTTGCCTGTTTTTTAGTCTGTTTCTGATTGTTCGCAGGATTTTTTTTTTTTTTTTTATCAGCCACTTATCCATCTCAGGGTTAAATTTTTTAACGTAGAATAGATCAAATAATATCACCACTTACCGATACTGGCACACCACAGACTGATAACATGAAATTAGTGAATGTTACATGAATAAGGGAATCCCCGAACCAGGAACATTTTTCTCTTTTGTGACTTTTCTCCTTTTACGGTAATTAAGCCTAACTCGAAACAGACAGCAAAGGCAGGTTATTAAAAGGTGCATATGATTGGTGCGGTATTAACAAAAGATCACGCAACTGAAAGATAAAAGCATAGCTGACAATTGAGTTGAAATGCTAACTCTCTTCAACCGAATTCCATATGTGAAACTGCCATAACATTCATTATATATATATATATATTACTTAGTTTTAGCACTTTTACGAATTTTAACACGTTCGGTTGAATTTTATTGCTGCCTTGGGAAATCGAACTTGCACACATCTAATTAATAACAATAGTTTTTAGTTAGATACTGTGTTTGCACATGCAACATATGGTTTTGTTTCAGTCTATATATACAGAATAGTTTCTGTATGAGGGGACATGTGATTCATTAATTAGTGTTTTTATCCCAGTTGTCTCTAATTGCACTATTTGTTGAGAAATATATTACACAGACACCTCATACCTTATTCACTGGCATAATAAAAGTACTTGTTTTTATTTCCTCTGCGGGAGGGCGTGTTGTTTACCACTGCAAGCAAGTTACTATATCCCCACATGAACTTGTTTAAGCTTTTTTTTTTTTCATCTGTGAAGTATATGCGAAACTTTTATTGTCAACAGAAAACTAGTTCGGATGACTGATAATATAAAACGAGTTTTGATACGTATATAAAGTCAATATCAACAGTCACTGATTACAAATGCGTGATGAAAGGGACAGGAAGATTTGGAGCTTCCCTGGAGAGCATTCGAAGTAAATACAATTAACCACTGCTTTGAAATTAAACATATGAATAAGCAATATTTACTAATATTCATTAAGTGCCGAAACACACTGGAAGCAAAGTTTGTAAACCAACACCAATGTGTGAATTTTTCCATTAAAATATAAAAAATAGCAAAAAAGAAATAATAAATAATAAAAGTTAAATACGTTTCTTTTAAAATAAAAAAAATCTACTTAGTCTTAAAACAGTTTAAATTTGTTTTCATTATTTCACGCCCCCCCCTCAAAAAAACCTACGGCCCCCAAGGGGGCCGCGGCTCACAGTTTAGGAAGCTCTGGTCTAAGGCACTTTGTACCATATCAATCCAGCTATATCTTGGTCTTCCTCTGGGTCGTTTTCTTGCCAACCTGGCAGAGAACACTTATTTTGCTAATCTTTCCTCGCCCATTCTGTTTAAGTGACCATACCACCTGAGATTAGCTCTGCTAACGCATTCCTGGATGCTGACAATATCATATTAAAAACTAATATCCTAGTTTTTAATATGATATTGCCATTGATGCCATCTGTTCACGCATCTAATCTTTCTCAGGACTCTCATATCTGCGGTCTCTAGTCTTTTACTTTTGACCCAGCTCTCAGATCCATAAGTTAAAACTGGCTGGAATACTGTCTTGTATACATCTAATTTAGTGTCCCGACTAATTTCTCTCTTATTCCATATGAATTTATTCAGTTGACTTCCTACAATACCAGCTTTGTTGATTCTGTTGTTTATTTCTATATTTAATTTACCATCTTCACTAAAAATCGTGCCTAATTAGCTGAAATGTTTTACTTGTTCTATAGGTTCTACTATCATAATGCAAATGATATTTTCAATTTTTGTGCCCATTTTCATTGTGTTTGTCTTTTTAATGCTGACCTTCACACCATATCTATTACAACAGTTATTCAATTTAGTCAGAGAACCTTGCAAACTTGTAGCGAATTTATTTAAAAGTATAACATAGTCCACATAAAGCAAAGAACTTACATTAACATCTCCAATTCTGATATATGATGTAATACCACTTTCCTTCATAATGTGATCTATATAGATAATGAATAACAGAGGGGATAGTGTACATCCTTGTCTCACACCAGATTTAACATTAAACGATCTTTCTGTGCTTCCTTCAATTCTAATTGCTGACTTACAAATCAAATAAAGACTAAGTATTGCTTGATATAATGCCCCATTGACACCATATAACTGTAGCATATTGAATAGCTTCTCTCTCAGCACCTTGTCATATGCCTTTTCCAGATCGACAAAACTTAAATACAGATCTTTGTTATATTCGCATACTTTCTCAACTATCTGTCGTAAAGTGAAGATCTGATCCAGACAGCCTCTATTTGGCCTGAATCCAGCTTGTTCTTCACCATGATTTTCTTCAACAATTCTTCTTAACCGTTTCTCAAGTATACTTGCATAGGACCACTCAGTAGGGAAATACCTCTGAAATTCTCACATTCAATTTTGTTTCCCTTTTTATATATGGGTACTATTAGAGCTCTACTCCAATCATCGGGAATTCGTCCCTCTGTCCAGGCTTTCTGATCTATGCAGTGCAGCCACTGTAAGACTTTTATACTACCATACTTCAGCTTTTCTGGTCGAATATCATCTACGCTTGCTGCCTTTCCACATTTCAAGCCTTTGATGGCTTTTTCTAATTCAAGTAAGGATATGTATTCCTGACTGTATGTGTGTTGAGTGTTTTTTACCACTGTGCTATAACTGCTTGTTTTATTTAGCAATTTTTCGAAGTAATTACTCCATACTTCAAGGATATCCTTTTCTCCTGTTTTCATGTCACCTTTATTATCTTTAACTCCTTTTACAGCACTCTTCGTCCATTTCTAAGCTTCTTCAACAACCTCCAGAATATCTTACCACCTTCTTGATATAATGGTGTTAGTAATAACCAGTCCATGTCTTGAGCAGAAATCCAACAGATATTTGCCATTATTATTAGCTTTGTTCTTCTCTCCAAATTTTTCCAAAATATTTTTGTATGTCTCACAATCATTTCCTACTCTGCTGTTTAGATCCCCAGCAAGGATCAACTTTTCCTTTTTCATTGTGACAGTTGCTTTTTCTAAAGCATCAAAAAATTCCTCCACTTCTACCTTAGTAGAACCTTCTGTGGGACCATAGGTACAAATAAGTCTCATTGTCCAATTCCCCATTGTGATATTTGCCCACATCACTCTACTTGAGACTGCCTGCCATTCAAGAAGATGAGCCTCGTATTTTGTGTTGAATACTATGGCTACTCCTTCTTTTCCTTGATTGTCATTTCCTGAATATAACATTTCGTGTTTATTGCTCAGATAGATCTCAACAGTTTTTGTCTTTTTTGTTTCAGTCACCCCTGTTATGTCGATCTGGTACTTATCTAATTCCTGAGCTAGCTCCATTTCTTTGCCATTCAGGCTTCTTATGTTGATAGTACCTATCTTTAACTCTGGTGATGTTGAGTTAGAGTGTGCTTTCAGATTTGTTTCAGTAGCTGACTTTTCGCTGTTGGCTTTGGTTCCCTGGCAAAAACAATGGGGGCCTTGTTTAACCGGGTGACGTCCCAGCTGGCATGAAATTATGTCATGTTGTACCATCATTTTTTTTATTTTGGTTTAACCAATAAGAATACAATTTGGTTGGCTAAATCCCAAATTGCCAGCCCATCTTCGTTCGTTCAGTATCCAAGTAGATATCCAACAGGGTGCACCACGAGAAGGTGAGGATTGAACATTAGGTCAGAAGCCCTGGTCGGTTCTCCACATTCCTATAAAGGCTATGTGGAGATCTTCTCTCAGTTATACAGCTTTGACCCTTGAGCACCCCCTTAATTATGCAGTAATATGCAGTTTACATATTGCATGTCTGCCTAAGATTTGCCATTGAATGCCTAATAAGTCTACCATTGAATGCCTACGAATGGCATTCAATGCCCCCTTGGTTCATCAGAAACCTCTAGTTACTAAGAAGCCAACCTTCCAGATATCAAGATCTACATGACAGGCATTGCAGAAAAATTCTTCACAATCACAGATAATCACCCAAATCAACTATTTCGACAGGCAGCAGACTACAAACCCTCAGATTGTTTCAAATATAAAAAAACTGAAATCTGCCATCACAAGAGAAAGCTAATACAGCTTACAATGATTGGGAAATTATCCACAATAATCCCCTCATACACCAGCTAAAATCAGATGAAGGGATGAAGAGTCAAGGACTCAGTCCATCTCCCAAAGAAGTTCCAAGTAAAGAGCTCAATGAGTCTGTATAAATTATACACTTTTGGCAGCAGTTTTCTTTTATATGAACAAGTGCAAGCTGAATGGTATGTAACTTTGCTGTATAATTACTGCAATCAGGTGGGATCTGTTTGGAGATAATATCAGGGAAACACAGCAGCACAGCCAACAGAGGTATTAGTTCTTGAACAATCAGTATAGATAGGCAAGAAATCAGAGTGTGCTGCTCTGCGTGCATTAAAAATTGGAGGTAGACGGATAATGGAGTATGAGATTTCCATAGCTGACAAAGTGAGAGGTTGCAGGATGGAGTGCAAACCTGCCATGGAGGGATGCTGTTATGTTTAGTGTAAGCAAATGTTGTCAACATTTATATCAACAGCTTGCATGGTCTTTTTAACATGCATACCAAAAGGACAAATGGCAGTTTGAAGTGTGTGGTATTGAGCTTCCCAGTGCAGAGAAAAGAGACTAGTCCATGTAGAATGATCTGGAAGAGACTTTATCTTTAGGGCATAATTAAGAGATAACTGTTTCCATCAAAGTGACAGAGCTGGTTCATTTGCTTCAACATAAAGACTTTGAGTGGGTGATGTGCGAAAGGCACCAGTAGCTATCCATATATCCTGATGATGGATGGAATCCAACCATACTGTCTTGTAGAACCATAGACTTGAGACCCATAATCTAGCTTTGAATGTATAAGTGCATGATAAAGATGGAGCAGTGAAGCTCGATGAGCACCCCACTCAGTAGAGGATAGAGTGTGAAGAAGGTTCAACGCTCTCTTGCACTTTTCTCTTAGTTGACGAATGTGTGCTAGAAATGTAAGATTTCTGTCAAAGATGAGTCCCAAGAACTTGGCTTCTGTAGCTACTGAAATAATAGTGCATCCCATTCTCAATTCAGGATCTGGGTGAAGAGTGCATTTTCAACAGAAGTGTACACACTTATTTCTGTTGAAAACCTAAACCCATTACTAAGAGCCCACAGAGAAACATGATCAATTGCTTGCTGAAGTTGTCTTTCAATTACCCTCATGTTATGGTAATGGCAGTAAATTGTGAAGTCATCAACATATAGAGCATTGTCTACAGTGGGAGGAAGCTGTTCAGTGATTGAGTTAATTTTAATAGCAAAAAGTGTCACACTTAAGACAGAGCCTTGGGAAACACCCTGTTCTTGATATGGTCAAGACAGCGTATTTCGCAGTCCGACTTGGAAAATTAGCCTGGACAGAAAAGTTTTAATAAATACAGGAAGGTATTCTTTGAGATCCAGATTATAGAGGTCTTTTAATATGCCATATCTCTAGGCTGTGTCATGAACTTTTTTCCCCACGTCAAAAAAAAAACTGAAACAAGGTGTTCTTGCTTCAGAAATGCATCTTTTATACAAGTTTCTAAACAAACCAAATGGTCTAAAGTTGAATGATGTCTACAGAACCTTCATTGTGTATTGGAGAGAAGCTTGTTGCTTTCTAAATATCAAAGAAGTCTGGCATTAACCATTTTCTCTAGTACCTTACAAAGTCAGCTGGTCATAGCAATGGGTCGATAATTATTTATTTGTGTTGGATCATTTCCTGGTTTTGGGATAGCAATGAGAATTGACTTATGCCAAGAATTTGGAAACTCTTAATCTACAAATATTCTATTGTATTGAAGAGAAGAAGATCCACAGAAGATGATGGTAGATGTCTTATCATTTCATAATGGATGTCATCAGGCCCCACTGCACTAGGATGAGATAGTAGGAGAGCTCTTTTTAGTTCCTCCGTAACAAATTGCTGCTGATTGTATGGCTCAAGAACATTAGTAGAAAAACTTAGCCTTTGTTTCTCTTGCTGTTCTTTCAGAATTAAAAATTCAGGAGGATATGAAGCTGTTGCTGAGATTCTGGCAAATTTTCTTTCAGACTGTCTGCAATGGCTTTGGGATCAGCAATAACACTTCCATTATGGTCTAAAATAGACAAACAATGTGTTCTATATCTGCCTTTCTTAAATAACGAAACATATGGTGCAATCATAATTAAAAGAAACACGCGTATTAACCACAGTGAAAATTATTTAATTGTAAATATTTCATCCTAAGTATCTTAGGACATCATCAGTACAGTAGTTTAAACAATAATAGAAATAACATACAATTAGGGCACATAATTACAATAGAATCTCATTAAACGTGTGTAACGTGTTATAGAAGTCAAAAAAAACTCAGTAATATTTGATTGAATTTATGGCTTACCTAAGCTACACAAAACTAATGTTCCACTTAGAGCCGTCGTAGACTGTATCAGCAGTCCAACTTACAAGTTATCAAGATTCTTATCTAACCTTCTCTGCCCTCACATAGGCCACTCAGTCTCTTCAATCAAAAATTCTACTGAGTTTCACACAAAAATTAAAGACATTCAATTATCAAAAACTGACTTGTTAATCAGCTTCGACATTGTCTCCCTCTTCACAAACATTCCCCATAAAGAAACAATAGAATTACTAACTCAAAAATTTCCGTCTGATATAGCTGAATTGTTCAAGTTTGTTATTGCATCAGGTTACTTCACCTGGAAAGGTCAAATTTACAAGCAAGAAGAAGAAGCAATGGGATCGCCTTTATCACCAAACCTAGCAAATTTGTTTCTAGAACACCTTGAGGAAAAAATATTCACTTTTGAACCCAAACCAAAAATTTGGTTAAGATATGTCGACGACGTATATGCAGTCTGGGATCATCCCGAACATGAATTACAACTGTTTCTAGATAAAATTAACCTTCTTCATCATCGCATCAACTTTATGTTAGAAAAAGAATCCCCACTGGGTATCTCCTTTTTGGATTTACACATCCAAAGAAAAGAAGACGGTTCCATCGCTACGTCTGTCTTTCGCAAGCCTACATTCTCGGGTCGCTACATCCACAATTCCTCCGCTCATCATCCATCTCAGAAATCTGGCATTATTAAATCACTAGTTTCCAGACCATACAAATTCTGCTCCTCTGAAGTATCTTTAAACCAAGAATTAGAAGTAATCAAAAATACAGTCATCTAAAATGGATATAATCCTAAAACAACTCAAAAAATCATCAGTCACTTCTCCACACATCAAACCAGACAGGAAGAAGTCCATAAGATTCCCACACCTTATGTCAAAGGCATCTCCGAACGTCTTTCTAAAATTATCCAGAAATACAATTTTGCAACTACTTACAAACCTATCAACCAAATTTACAACTTGTTACCTTCTCCTAAAGACAAACTCTCACCTTTGTGTTGCCTGGCATTTATGAGATTCCATGCTCATGCAAATTGTCTTACTTTGGACAGACAGGTAGGTCTGTTCAGAAACGCATCTCGGAACATCAAGACCACATTCCTCTTTTTAAACCGCAGAAATCTGGCCTCTCTCAACACGGAATTGAAAATCCAAACCATAGGATCCATTGGGAAAAGCCTAAACTTTTACAAAGATCTTTATATATATAAACATGAACGTTTATACATATAGAGTTCTGAAGAAAGTTCTGCAGCCCTACTGCACAGACCAAACTTAAACCGCAACAACGTTCTTACTATTCCAAAAGTATGGGAAATTGTCATACAAAATTGTGTTAAATATTTTTTTTTTTTTTTTTTTAAGCTTCTGTATCACGTTATGCACGTTTAATGAGATTCTATTGTAATCAAATGAGCTAATGAACCTTATGAGAACAGATTGAAGATTTGTGGGTTGCAAAAATTAATTGATTGATAGGCAGAAAAGGAGTGATATTGAGACATTCAAATTACTGAAGGGTTTCTATAAGATTAATCCAGAAGATATTTTTGAGAATAGGACTGGTGGTGGGAGGACTAGGGGCCATACATGGAAGCTGGGCAAGAATGTGGTTTTATCCTTGGAGAGTGGTAAATGAGTGGAAATAAGCTGCCAGAGTCTGTTGTGGGTACTATAACCATGAATGAGTTCAAGGCGAGGTATGATACCGTGTGAATGTCGAATAGTTGTTTTTGACATGATGTTAGAGCCTCCCTTGATGAGTCTGTCGACTCCTTGGAGTTGCCCGAAATAATAATAATTGTTGATAGTGATGCATTCAAACTGGTCCAAGATACAAGAAATGGGGAAATGTACTGGCTTTTTTGCATGATAAAAATGAATAGCCAATTGAAAAGAAAAAGGTGTAAAATCTTGAAAGAATCACATATGTGAACTAAGGACTCAAACATGCAAATATTATTAGAAAAAAGTGAAAGAGCTAAAAAACAAGAACTAAACCTTAGATTGGTAAAATTTGAAGAAATCATCGACTGATTTAGCTAAGAAAGAATGTAGAAAGTTGCATGCAAAGATAGAACAAGAATTATATGGTAGATAGAGGAAGTCAAAACAGCAGTCCATGAAAGAAAAAAGAAAAATCAATCATACAAAAAGGTTTCAGGCCAGAAAGTTAGCATGTGCTTTGAGAGAACATAATTGAAAGAGATAAAAGCAGGAAAACCATGTACAAAAAGTTGCTATACAAAAGTCAACGGGATGATTTTGGAATCATCCCATTTCTGAGGATAAATGTCAAAGATGACAAAAATATTCTGCAAACTACATAGAGCTTAGTAGCAGAAGAAAAAGTGTATTGCAAAAGCAATCAAAGATAATAAATGTGATAATAAAAATTGAGGTGAAAATAATACTGGAAGGCTGTTGTGATTATTTTGAAAAATTATTAAACAAGATAATATGGAACAGTGGTAAGAAAATATTCATGGGGAATACAATCGGGAGCACATATTAATGTGTGTGTAATATTGATCTATACACGAGAGATCAGAGAACCTATAAGCACATCAGCAAGATGCAGATGAGGACTGAGAATGAGAGATAGAGGTTCAAGCGAGTCTGTAGGGGACAGATGATCTACGACCCAGATTGCTCTCCTCTGGACAGCATCAAGAATTTTTAGGGTGGTTTTAGGTCCACAATCCCGATGTGAGCAGTATTCTAAGGATGGGCAAATTTGGGGGTTTGTACAGAGTTAGTAACTGGGTGGGTAAAAAATAACATCTTAAGCTGAAGAGATGGCCCAGTCTGTTGGATGCTGAGAAAGCAATTGATGCGTGTATGCCAGAAAATACTGAGAGTAAATGTGTCCAAGCAGAGAATTCTGATCCAATCTGGCTGAGGGTAAAGGATCTGGTCTGGGGTCTTCCCCCCCAGAGGCAATGCTGCATGCCACTGGATAGGTCCCCAGGTTGCAGATCGGGGAATGGCCACCAGAGATGGTAGCTAGCTGCGAATAGCCAATAAGCAGTCCTAGACAAGTGGCAATACTAACAGGATGTGGTGGGTTAGTGGACAACTCCAGTAACTCTATAAAATGGTACAGAAGTCCATCGACGGTAATGCGTCAAGGTGAGCTTAGGCCACCCTAAGCCTAAACATAGCTTATATGCTCCTTATATCTCTCCCAAGCTCTTCACGGAAGAGTGAGGGTTTGTCAGATAAGTGTCAATGTGCTGACAGTAAAAAGAAAATACAATTGAAATCTGATGCTAAAGAACACGAGAAAAGACTCATGCTGGCTTGGACGTTGCCCAGTCAAACAAGGCCCATGTCCCCAGTTGAGCAATCAAGATTAGATGAAAAATCAGCCACTGAAAACAAAGACAAAAAAATAAAACTAAAGCCTGTAAGGGATGGAATATCAATAGGTATATGTGGAATGTCTGTATGCTATAGGCAACTGGAAAACTGCAGTTGCTTCAAGAAGAAATATAGATGCGACGTCTTGGGTATATCAGAAATTAGATGGACATTGTCAAGAGAAACAAATGTTATGACTATTCAAGTATATGCGGCCACTGCAGAGAGTGCAGATGAAGACACTGAGAGATTTTACAGAGATCTACAACTAGCAATTGATGTGGTGCCAAAGCAGGATATACTCATCATTGGAGGAGAGTGGAATACAAAGATTGGCAGAAATAACACAGGATGGGAAAAGGTTATGGGAAAATTTGGATATGGAGAAAGGAATGAATGTGGAGATATGCTTCTGCAATTTGCCACTGATAACAACTTGATGGTTGTTATCAGTGATAACAACCGATAACAACCAGAAAGCAAAGCCTGTAGACATAATGATTATACAGATATATATATGCCCACAAGTGACCATGATGAAACTAAAACTAAAATTATGGAAGAAGACAGAACTAAAAGGTGTACCACCTGGATGGGAGACCGGAATGCAGTGGTAGGTGAAAAGGTAGAGAAGGGAATAACAGGAAGATATGGCTTTGGAAAAAGGAATGAGAGAGGTGAAAGACTCGAGTTTTGTAAAATACACAAACTAATTATTGGTAATACTTGGTTTCAGACTTCTAAAGAGAAGAAGATATACATGGAAAAATGCCAAAATGCCAGCAGATATCACAAGATACCAGACTGATTATATGTTAATACAAAATAGGTATAGAAACAGTGTAAAAAGGATATCAACATATCCAGGAGCTGATATTGACTCAGACCATAATTTACTTGTTATGGAATTAAGAATACAATTTAAGAAAATAAACAAAGGTAAAAGCAAGAAAAGGCAGAACCTAGAAAAACTCAAAAGAGATGCAAGTAAGAAATTCAGAGAAGAACTGGAGAATAAAATAAGAAACAAAGAAGATACAGGAAACAGCTGCTGAAGAGATAGGCTTTGTGGAAGGGAAAAGAATTAAGAAGACATGGATTACAAATGAAATTATAAGAAAAATGGAGGAAAGAAGATGAAGAAAAAATATAAACACTGAAGAGGAAAATACAAAGTGTTAAATAATGAACTGAGAAGAGAAAACTAATAAAGCAAGAGAGGAATGGTTAAAAGCAGAATGTAAAATAATTGAAGAAATAGATAAAAAGGGGGGGGGGGATACGATAAAATGTTTTAAAAAGCAAAGGAACTTATAAATATTAAAAAAAGGATAAGAAATCTGCCATTAAAAGATAAGCAAGGAAAATTAATTTTTGATTTTGAAATACAAGGTGAAAGATGAAATTAATACATTGAATAACTTTATGCAAAAAATGAGACCAATGAAAACTGAATTAGAAGAGCAAAATGAAATCTCAACAGAAGAAAGAGGTCCTGAAATACTACAGAGAGAAGAAGAAACGGCAATTAACAAATCAAAAAGTGGAAAGATGGAAGGAGTGGAATCTCCTTCCATCTTTCCTCTGTGAAATCCTAAAACAACTGGAGGACAAAGCTCATGAACAGAAACGTGGAAACTATGCAACCTCATTTACAAAACAGGAGAATGGCCTACAGATTTCACAGAGTACTCTTATACCAATTGAAAAGAAAAGCAATCCTACAAAGTACAGTGACTAAAGAACTATAAGAATACACTCACATGCCTCTAAAGTACTACATGGAATATTAAATGGATGATTTAATAATAGATTGGAGTATTTTCTTGGGGATGATCAAGTTTGGATTTAGAAAAGACAGAGGAACTAGAGATGCAACTGGAGTAATGAGGAAAATATGTAGGCCATTCACCTGTTTTGTAAACAGGAGAATGGCCTACAAGAATATAAAAGTAAATAAAGAAGTTTATATATGTTTTGTCGACCTTGAAAAAGCGTTTGACATTGTGAAATAGGAAAATTTGATGGAAGCGTTATGCAAAATAGGTTTAGATTGGAGAGACCGAAGGTTAATAGCGTCATTCATTTTGTATGGTGATTCAATGGTATGAGCCCCTTTTATGGGGAGGTACGGCACCACCTCAACCCCCCCCCCTCCCTCTTTTTTATCTGGGTTCGGGACCGGCATAGCTGGCAAATCAGACCTATGGCTGGAGGGATTATCTTAGGTATTCCTGACTGTATCCATGTGTGTTCAGGAAGGTTTGCCTGTTCGCAGGATGAAAAATCCAGCTAAACTGGCGAGGAAAACCCTGCTGTCCACGTCTAAGACCGGCTAACTTGGCTATGTCTGAGAAAAATCCTTAAAGATCCTCATGTCAAAGACGGGAATCGAATCCAGGACACTCCTTTCCCAGGCATATGGTTGAGAAACACATAGCCACTTGGCTTACCACGCAGATGGTTAATAGCAGAATTATATATGAACCAGATTGTCAGAATAAAGACAAAAGTAGGAAAAACTAAAAAATTTGTGATTGGCAGAGGTGTAAGACAAGGATGCTACCTGTCAATGCTGTTCAATATATTTGCAGAAGAAATAATAAAAGAAGCATTTGATGAAGAGAAGAGAGGAATCACTATTTGAGGAAGAACAATACAAAATATTAGATTCGCAGATGATCAAGTAATATTAGCTATTGTTAATTAACAAAGCTATTGCTAATTAATTAATAATTAACAAAAGAAAATATGCATTTTATAGCAAGAAAAATTTGTTTATTAATAAAATGAATAAAAAATTTAAAGAAAATGCTTATTTAGTGTTATATTTGGAGTATGACCTTATATGGGTCGGAAATATGGATGGACAATTGGGAAGAAAGAAGCTAAAATGTTGGTGGCATTTGAAATGTGGTTATGGAGAAGAATGGACAAAATAAAGTGGACTGAAAAAATTACCAATGAAGAAGTATTACAAAGAGTTGAAGAAGAAAGGAATTTACTAAAGACCATAGGACAAAGAAAGCATAACTGGATAGGACATGTATTAAGAGGAGAGAGCATACTGAAAAGAATGACAGAAGGGAAAATTAAAGGAAAGCAACCAAGCGGAAGGAGATGACTAATGCTTGATGATATAATGGGCACAAGAGGATATCAAGAAATGAAGGGAAGAAGCAAGAGAGAGGAAATTGGAGGAAGAGAATTTTCTGAGATATACCATTGGACCTGTCAAGAGACAGAACACTAAATCATGATGATGATGAACAACCTGATGATTTGCAATACCAAATTCCAACAAAAGGATTGCCATAAATGGACATGGCCTTCCTTCGATGGCAGGAATAGGAATATGATTGACAGACCAAAAATGGAGAACATCAGTTCAACAGTGCAGATCATTCCAAGAAGTTGATATTGATTCGGACCATAGCTTAGTGATTGCGAATATAAGACTAAAACTGAAACAGAAGCACAAAGGAAAGTTCCAAAAAGCAAGAGACATCTCAAGACCAAATGAAGACTGGCTAAGAACAGAATATTAAGACATACTGGAAACTAAGATTAGGACCATAAGTAAAAAAAATAATAATAAATACAAGAGCAGAACAACTGACTACACTACTAAAAAAGGTGGTAGAGGAAGTAATCCCTGAAAGATCAACAAGAAATGGATAACTCAGGAGACCCTGAAATTGGTACAAGAGAAAAGAGAACTGAAACTTAAAAGAGATAATTCAGAGGCAGCAGATGAGTTATGCTGTCAAAAATGCAATGAAGTACGAAAAGCAGCAATATCTGATAAAGCCAAATGGCTGGAGGACCAATGCAAAGACATTGTACAGTACTATGGAGAACACAAAACTAGAGAGGTCTATAAACATAAGAAATTAGAATTCCCGGGGGTGGCCTCTTGTGGGAATGAGTGCTTGGGGGGGGGGGGGGGGGGTGCGACATCACGTAACACCAAGTCCAGTGGGGTCTGGAAGGGATAATGATAGGTATAGAACCAGTGACATTTTTATGCTTATGGCTACATGAAACTGGTAAGTGAAAGGTACAATCACAATTTCCAGAAACAAATGATGAAAATCTTAACATATAAAAGTTCATTACATAAAAGGCACAACCCGCTTTCTAAGTCTTTCTTTTTTTCTTAAAATATGGCAAACGTAACTTGTCATAATCAAGCCAGGGACAATTATTGTCCTGCTGCAACAAGTATGACAAGGCTGCATGTTCTCACAACACTTCACAACATAAATGTAGCTGTATCCGAGGTTTAATCATCAACATCATCTTCTAACATGAGGAGGAGTTCTGATACTATAACGAGGGCTACAAGAATAGCGTTCTTTGTGGTGAGACGGGGGCCGTAATCTTCTGTTTCCTCCATAGCCACCGCCATACCAAATACAGGTCAAGGTCCAGGCTGGAAGCCAATTTAAGGCCTCATCCATCACCTTATGGATGTCCTGTAGGCCACCACTGTGAAATCGGTGCCTTGGGCAGTTGTACACAATATGAATAATTGTCTGAGCCACGGGAGAACAATCACAATAAGGGTGATCTGATGCCCAGGAGTATCCAGAATAAAGGAGATTAATTGGTGGCACTGATAGCATCAAACTGGCCAAAGATTATTGGGATCTCTGAGATGTGGTTGACGGAGGATGATATAATAACAGGAATAGAAGTAGCAGTGTACAGCATTTTGCGGCAGGTAAGGAAGGGAAAACACGGTGGTGGAGTAATACTTATAAGGGATGACTTATGTCCTCTAAGAGTGGAGGCTTTGGAAGGCTGTGACACTAATGGTTTTGAAAGCTTATGGTGTGAGGTAGAGGTGGGCAAGACAGGATATTTAGTGGGGTGTTACAACAAGCCAAGGAGCACAAGTGGGGAGCAGAGATATTTAGGCAGATGGGCTTGGCAAGTGCAAGAAGAATGATTGTTATGGGAGATTTTAACTACAGAAGTATAAGCTGGAAAGAGGAAAATGCATGTAATAATAAGGGAATGGAATTTCCAGAATTTTTGAGGGACAAATGTCTCAGGCTACATGTAATAGATGGAAAAAGAGGTTCAAGAGTTTTGGATTTGGTCACAGCATCAGAAGAGCTGATAATAACTGAGATGACATCTTCCTCCCCCCCCAAGTTGGAGAGTGTGTCCATGTGGTTTTGACTTGGAAGATGAATAGACATGGTCCATGGAGGGGGAAATTGGAAGGGCAAGATATCATGAGAAATTGTGAAAGAATATTTATTAGCAGCAACAGTAAGCTGTATTCCACGAGTGAAGAAGAGGACACAATTTGGTGTAAAGTGGATGACAAACAATATCAAACAAGAACTGCAGGTGAAAGAGAGATTATGGAAGAGATATAAGAAGAGGGGTAGAGAGCAGATGAACGAAGAATATAAGACACAGGCCAGGAGAGCGACTAGTATGGTGAGGAAGGCAAAGCTGGAATATGAGAAGAGATTGGCATTAAAATTCAAAGAAAATCCTAGGGAATTTTCTGGCTATGTGGAAAGGAGGAGAAATGATTGTGGGATAAAAATGGGAATAGAGTGACTGATGCAGAGGACAGTGGAGTTGTTCAATGGGCACTTTATTGGAGTATTTCATCCTGAAGAAGAAGGTTTTAATACTAGAGGGATAGGGCAGGTTTGAGGTTTAGAGGTGCAAGAAGAGTGTGTTCCAAATACTGATTACTCCGGATGTCAGTAAAACTGTGGGACTGGATGGTATTTCAGCACAAGGGAATGTGCTAAAGAACTGACAGCTCCATTGACCTGGCTTTTCAATGGAAGTCTAGCTATGGGAAAGGTACCCAGGGAATGGAAGGAAGGTAAGACAGTGCCATAGCAGATTTGATGTATCTAATTATAGGTCGGTTTGTGTTTCATCAGTAGTTGTTAAGGTCTTGGAGAAATTAGTGAGGGACCATATACAGCATTGGGCAGATGAGGATAATATTATCTGAGAATCAACATGGATTTATTAAGGGGTGCTCTTGCTTTAGTAATATAATTGCCTTTAATAATAAAATGACGAGAGCAGTTGTTGAGGGAAAGGCATATACTGCCATTTTTTTTGGATTTTGCAAGAACATTTGAGAGGGTGCCACATGATAAGCTGATACTTAAGTTGCAGTACATCGATTTAGATGTTGGGTTAGTCAACTGGATTCAGGTTTATCTGTCTGATTGGTATCAGAGAGTTGTGTATGGTGAGGCAATATCAAGGAGGCAGAAGGTTAGCAAGTGGGATTCCACAGGGCTCAGTACTAGGACCTATATTGTTTAACCTTTATATCAATGATATTGTCAATGGACTGCAAGGGGATATTCAGTTTTTTGCAGATGATGTAATAGTGCAGATGTGGCAGCCCTGCAAGAGGATTTGAATAAACTAGACAGATGAGCAAGTGAATGGGGGTACTGGTTTAATGCAGCAAAATGTAAAGTCTTGAAGTTTGGGATACATAGATGAGAGGCTGCATGCTCGATTGAAGGCTGTACTGGAGGAAGTAGGAGAGACAAGAGATCTGAGGGTGATTATTGATAGAAAACTGAAATTCAGAAAACATATTGTAAAGGTGGTGAAGGTAACCCAGAGGATTGCTGCAATACTGAGAAGGACACTGACCTGCAGAGATAAAAGTTATCATTCCATTGTATAAGACCCTGATCAGACAACACAGACTATTGTTCTCAAATTTGGTCCCCAGAATTTGAAGGAGATTAATTAACTGTGGAAAGGGTACAAAGGCAGATAACAAAGATAGTTTCAGGACTGTACAATGTTAGTTATGAGGATCGGCTGAGGGAATGTGGACTGCAGAGTTTGGTAGATAGAAGAGGTGATATGATCGAGAATGGAAGTAGACGGGCAAGACCGAAATCATACACAGATGGACAAGATATTGCAGCGAACTATATAGAAATCAACTAAATAATACTGCAACAGAAGTAATCAAAGAACTAAAAGCAATCTCTCCACCAGCAGAGATCTCTGAAAAAAGACATCTTGGAAGACGATGTGAGTAAGGCTATAAAACATCAAGATTTCTGGAAATGACAACATAATAGACTAGATACTAAAATATGGGAGAGAATTGGTTGTAAAATAAACGCATAAGCTATGCAATAAAATATGGAGATCAGGGTATGACCTTGAAGAGTGCAAAAGATTGGTCTTGGTTGTTCTTCATAAGAAAGGCAGTGGTTTAGAATGCACCAATTATATAACTATTACACTAATGAGTCATCTTGGCAAAGTGCTGATGAAAATACTTACAGAATGCCTGAAGGGTCATATGGAGGCACATCTTCCTGATGGCAAGCCAGATTTTGAAAACATCGAAGTACAGTGTAACAAATGCTTGCACTAAGACTAATAGCAGAGAAAGCTCAAAGAAAGAACAAAAAGATATGCTGCTGTTTTGTGGACTTCCAAAATGCATTCGATAATACTGACCAAAATATAACATGGACTGTCTTGGAATCCTATGGTGTGGACAATAAATTGATCTGCCTGTTGTAAAATATAAATAGCCAAGCACAAGCAAAAGTCAGGATAGCTGGTGTGATTTGAGATTAGTTTGCCAGTAGTCAAGGCATAAAACAAGGGGACCTAATAACATCAATCATCTTCATCACACATCTGGGAAGAACACTAGATAAAGTTAAAGAAGAAGGTGGAGGCATTTCTATAAATGGCATGAGAATAAACTTCCTCTGCTTTGCAGAAGACGTTGTCCTGATTGAAGAAGACGCAGCAAGGCTGGAGCAGACACTGCAAACACTATACGTGGAAGGAAAAAGATATGGACTAAATGTCAATTTTGAAAAAACTAAAACAATGATATTCGGACTACAGGAGTTACTGAACAAAGTTACTATTGAAGGATTTCAACTGGAAAATGTGGAACACTTCACATATCTTGGGTGCCACATTATGCATGACTTGGAACCAAAAAAAAAAAAGGTAAAAATTAGAGTAGCCAGAGCAACAGCTATCTTAAAAGCCATGGACAAAATATATAAGAACCGAGCTATAAAGATATATATACTAAACTGTGCATCGTGGAAACCTGTATCTTCAGCAGCATGCTCTATGGATGTGAGGCCTGGGTACTCCTGAGAGAATCTGAAAGGAAGATATTGGCATTCGAGAGGAATTGCTATATAAAGATCTTGAGAATAGGCTGGATCCAGAAAATGAACAATGAGGAAATCTATAGACAAATACAACCAAAATAAAACCTGATCCAGAAAATAATCAAAAGGAAACTATATCTATTTGGCCATATATTTAGAATGAACGATGAGAGGAAATTAAAGACTGAAGGAAAGAACAAAAGAGGAAGACCAAACAGAGGATGAGATGATGACATTGTCAAATGGTGCGGAAACTCCGTACACAAACTGAGTCATCTTGCACAAAATAGAATGCAATGGAAGAATCATATCAAGATGGTATCAGACACCTATGGGGCGTTGAACCCATGGTTGTTGTTGATGGTAAAGGTAAGCAAGCCGAGATCTCTTTTGCAAGAGAAGAGACTGAGTTTTGTTTGTTAATAGTAAAGTAATTTGTAAACATTAAATGACACCACACAAGTAAATTGTGAGGAAAATAAGGAATTAAATATAAACTACTAATATTTGTGATGAATAACAATACATGAGGAAGGAAAGAAATGAATAGAGGTTGCAGTGATGTTATGCTGCTGTTTGGCCAGTCACATGATACTGTTAGGAGCTCAAGGGAACTGAAAACAGTCAGCACAGTTATTAACAAGCATCGCTGAAGGGAAAAATAGTGCAAAGTTCATTACAAGATATAGAAGTGTATGATGTGGAGCAGGTTTAAGAAGAAAATTTTCTGAATTACATGACCAGGTCTTTGTATTCAGCCTACTAGATAAGGCAAATAAATACTTGGAAAAGAAAGCAGACTCCCACTGCATGAGAATAAAGCATAGTAAAATAGGAAAGATTCACTGCTAATTTTCTAATAGCAAATGAAAAAGGAGCAAGAAGAAAAAGAAAATAAAAATTATCTATTATTTGTCAAAAGAGTTACCTGTGGAAATTCCTGAAATCCTCCATGTCCTTCATGTTCCTGTTTACAAGAACCACCAATTACAATAACTGGCCTTTAAAAAAAATAAATTAAAAAAAAAAAAAAAGTTAATTTTGACAATAAATTTATGAATTTTAATTTTTTTGGTAAATATAATGGTTTTAAATGATTGTGCGGTTTGCAGAAAATAAAATAAAGTAGTAAGACTTATTCTCTTTCATTTTGTCATACTTAGAATAAATAGAAAAGTCGATTTGTTGTGTTTGATAAGACTTTAACTTATTTTATATTAAAAAATTTTTAATAATCTGCAACTCACAGATCTGTTACTAAGGCTTATATTTACTTAGACAAAAAAAAGTCACCTTCTAAATCACTTCATATTTATTAGTGGTTACGAGAATAAGCTAACTTACCAACCATTAATCTGTGCATTAGCCATTCCTCCTAAAGCATGGAGCAAACCAGGTCCCGACACAACAAGGCACACACCGGGTCTAAAAGAGTTATGTAAAATAACTTTCATAATTCATTATTAAGCAGTATCAGTCAATTTTTTTGTAGATTTGTGAGATAATTCTAGTATATAACAGGACAAGAAGTTTAGCAAAAACTAACTGCTAACTAAACTGTGTAGTTTTTCACTTGGTTATAAAGTAAATTATACTGGACAAGAAATTATATTTTTGTTTAATCCTTTATCCATGTGTAAGCAAACAAAAACTTGGATAATAGATAAAACAAAAATATAATTTCGTGTCAAGTATAATTTGCGAGTTAAATTATTAAGTTGCGCTAGTCCGTCACAAAAAGTGTATCAAAGCAGTAGAACAATCAAAAGTGTGAAATGTGGGAAGCGTGTGGCAATTAGTCTGATATGACAGACAATTAAGTGTCTGGTTAATAGCAGAATTAAATTTAGCCAGAGAAACAGTGAGGAAGATTTTTATGGGCAATTTGGGACTGAGAAAATGGGATCATCCATTATAACAATGCCCCTTCACATGATGCAATAGCTGTCCACAAGTTTTTGGCTAAAAACTCAATCACAAAACTATACAATTCTCAAAATTCATTGAACTTAGTCCTTTGCGATTTTTGACTGTTCCCAAAACTGAAGAACGTGTCTTAAAAAGGTGCAGATTTTGTGATATCCAACGTCATGTGGTGACAGTGACAAAAGCATTCTGGAAGACAAGTTTCAGAAATGTTTCGAACAATGGCAACATTAACAAAGTGCACTGCTGCAAAAGGAGATTACTTTAAAGGTGATAGTATATATAAAGGTGATAGTGATAGTATATCCACTTGTCTACAGGCAAGTAGATATAGTTTTTACATGTGCATTCTGAGAATTTGTCACACCTTGTGTGGTGAGCCTCACACTGTGAGGGAAAAGTGGACAGGGTAAGATATTTAATGGGGGAGTTGCTATAGACTAGAGAAAATAGGTGATGACTGAGCAAAAATGTATAAACAGCAGTTTGGCAAGTGCAAAACAAGTTATTGTTATTGGAAATAAATTGCAGCATATGGAGATGTATATAAAGTTGGTGAAATGGATAAGAGGGTGGTGATGGTGGATGGAGAGATATCAGGGAGTAGTTTATTCAGGAGTAGAGTCCAGAAGAAGGCCTGTGACTAGTGGTATGCCACACGGTTCTGTTCTTGGGTCACTACTATTTAATTTGCACATTAATGATATAGGAAGGGATCTGAGATTAACTGTTCAGTTGTTTGCTGATGATACAAAATTGGGTAGAGATGCAAAAGTTAATACAGATGCTAAAATTTTGCAGGATGATTTAGATAGACTGGCAGTCTGGCAAAGGAGAATGGATATCAGTTTAATGTGGCAAAGTGTAAGGTTATGCATTTTGGGATGAAAAGATTACCAGCTATATACCACATTGATGGAGCCAGAGATTTGGTATTGTTGCAGATTAGCAAATTACTCACCAATTAATATCTCAGGAGTGGTGGTGGTTAAAATATTGGAAAAGTTGCAATTTTAAAGGTAAAAATCCAGCAGTGGGTGGATAGGAATATAATACTCTTTGGTGGGCAGCATGACTTTGTAAAAGGTAGATTCAGGCTTCCTTGTTCATTTCAGGCTTAGCAATTTATTCACATTTTATAACAGAGTGAAAGCAGAATTAGATAAGAAATATGGCTACACCATGATAATGATGGACTATTGCAATAGCATTTGATAGAATACTGCATGGAAAACTATTACAAAAGTTGAAGCAAATAGAAATAGATATGAAGCTAGTAGCATAGATAAGGACTGGGCTGAAAGACACACACCAGAAAGTAGTATATGATGAAATGCAATCCAGGAGAATAAGGGTGAGTATTGGAGTGGCTCAGGGTTCTGCACTGGTGCCACTGATCTTCAATTTGTATATTAATGGATACAGGGAAAGATTTAAAGAACCAAGTTGTTTGTTAATGCAAAACTGACAGGGCAATAATTGATAAAGGTGGTATAGATATCCTGCAGGATGATTTAAATAAATTGGCATAATCGGTGAAGGATGATTGTCAATCCAATCTTGCAAAATGTATGGTTATGCAATTTGAATTGAAAAAATTTATTACACTGATGGTACTGATTACAGGGAATTGATTTTCATTAGTCCTGTTCAAACAATGAAGAGCTATCTTTTCTGAAGGTATTGTGCTATGCCATTGATTTTATCAGTATGTTTGTGTGTGATTAATTTTCATGTTAAAGTCAATTTTTTTATTTTTTTTTATTACAAACACCATTATAATGAACTCACTCTATAGTAGACTATTGAAAAATTTTAGCCCAAGTTCCACAGAATTGATGCTTATTCTAAAAGAGATTAAAGCAAACTTTTCACTATAACACTTAATTTGGCTGCTTGGAATTTTCTATAATGAGAGTACCCTGCACAAATCTTATAATAATAAATACCAATAATAATAAATGTCAAGGGATGTATTTAATTTGTTTATCTGCCAGTTTCTGAAAATCCATTTCCTTTAACTTCATTTAATGCAAAACTTTTAGTTTATCAAGGTCCCTGTTATCTTTCTCTCTAAATTTGTATTTTAATCCTCATATCTTATTACTTTTTTTTTTTTAAGCAAATTCAACAGTTTTATCCACATTTCAATCTCATAACTATAAATAATGCTTGCTTCTCTCTCTGGTATTCAAAGTTAACTGCACTCACCCTTACTACAAATTGCATGACATCCCTATATGACTATGGTATGATATGGTTGACTCCAAATCTTGATCACCTGGGACAGTTGAAACTTTGCTTTTAAAATCTACCTGTTTCATGCAGACAAGATTCCCCCCCCCCGACATACAATTTATATAGTTGTCCCTAAGATGATAGTGTTTTTATGTTGCTTCCAGCCATGAAAAGCTTCTGAATTCTATAAACCTACAATATATTCATATACTTTATGTAGGTTAATCATTTCATATATATATTTTTTGTATTTTTTTATTTATTTTTTACCAGGTCCAGTTCTAGAGACCGAACATGGAATTTTTATTCAAGATACTTCAGGACTTCAATAAGCAGAGTGATAGTCTCACCACACGACAAAATCCATTTACCACCTAAAATGTTAGTTTGGATACAAATTTTTGACCTCCCAAGATGGTTTAACCCTAATCAAAGTCTATCCACTTTTTATTTCTTTTTTCCCCCCCAGTCAGTAAAAGAAAACATGTTGGTGGGGGGGGGAGATGTTGCTACATTGTAATACTGGTTGTTATTTTCAAAATTTTATCTAAAAAAAAAAACATTTCGCACTTTTTTTTCCCCATAAAACTACTGACTGCATCTGAATTTTTTTCCCGCAAATCTGTTCCTCCATATGCTACCTTTTAATATCTATCCAGCAGCCATCCTTTTATCCACATAACCAGTGTCATATCCATCCCCATTTGTTCTAATTTGTGTAACAGTGTTCCATGTGGTATTCTGTCAAATGCCTTTGCAAAATCCAGCAAAATCATAATGTAGCCATTTCCTTTATATCATAAGCGCCTTCAAGATTATCTAAAGATTATCTTGCAAGATGCCTTTAGATAATGAGTCATTCCAATGTCTATTATGTGGAATTTTAAGAATTATTTGAATACTGAATCTAATGAAAAACAAATCGACTTGCCTCTTGGTCAAATATCCCATTGCACCAGCAGCATAACATGCCTACAAAAGAAACTGTTTAATATATTACCAGTACTAAGGTACATGAATGTTTTCATCAGATTATTATTTGGAACAAAAAAAATAAAAAAATACTGCAAACAATACAAATCTGAATTATAAACAGTACTAGTTTGATTATGATATCCTAACACAGAACAACACATTGCTTCATAAACTTATGTCAATATGCATCAGAACATGTATACTTTCACAGCATTTTTGCTTTATACTCAATTATTTTTAAATTAATTTTACTTTTTTTTTTTATGTGAATCCCACTCATGAAAGGCTCTTACTCCTTGGTATATCGGTAAGAGGCTGAAAAAGAAGCCCATAAATGGGCTTCTTTTTCAGCCTCTTTTCATCCAATGCTGGATACCGGCATCCACCCTAGATTTCCAGTTGTCTACTCTTAACTAATGTCTGCCATATTGTCAAAACGTTGAGATCATTCCTTAATTTTCTTCACAGGTGAACTTTCTCTTGGTATCCACGCAAGCGCTTAATTTTGCCAGTCTTTCATCTGTATACCTGCTTATGCCAGTAAACCATATAAATGTAGATGTGCCAGTCCATCTAAATTTATATGGTTTACAATACTCCTTTCTCTATATTTTTTTTTATTATTTTATTTATTTATTTATTTTTTTTTTTTATGTGGAGCATTCCTTTCTCCAAGACTCTTTAGGCCTCTTACAACCCATTTTCCTGTTTGTTTAGTTGTTGCCTATGGCTCGATTCCATATGTAATTTTGGAATGATGGATATATTAAAAATGCTAATGTCCAATCCTCACCTTCTCGTGGTGCACCCTGTTGGGTGCACCACGAGAAGGTGAGGATTGGACATTAGAGATTGGACATCTACCTGGATACTGAACGAACGAACGAGGATGGGCTGGCAATTTGGGATTTAGCTGACAAATTGTATTTTATTGGTTAAACCAAAATAAAGAAAAATGATGCTACAACATGACAAAATTTCATGCTGGCTGGGACGTTGCCCGGTTAAACAAGGCCCCTGTTGTTTTTGAGAGGGAACCATGGCAAACAGCGAAAAGTCAGCTACTGGAACAAATCTGAAAGCACACTCCAACTCAATATCACCTGAGTTAAAGATCAGTACTATCAACATAAGAAGACTGAATGAAATGGAGCTAGCTGAGGAATTAGATAAGTACCAGATCGACATAACAGGGGTAAATGACACAAAAAAGACAAAAACTGGCGATATCTTTCTGAGCAATAAATACAAAATGTTATATTCAGGAAATGACAATCAAGGAAAAGAAGGAATAGCCATAGTATTCAACACAAAATACAAGGCTAATCTTCTTGAATGGCAGACAGACTCAAGTAGAGTGATGTGTAGTGTGGGCTAATATCAGAATGGGGAGTTGGACAATGAGACCTATTTTGCCTATGGTCCCACAGAAGGTTCTACTAAGGTAGAAGTGGAGGAATTTTTTGATGCTTTAGAAAAAGCACCTGACACAATGAAATGGAAAAGTTGGTCCTTGTTGGGGATCTAAATGGAGTAGGAAATGATTGTCAGAGATATAAAAATATTTTGGGGAAAATTTGGAGAAAAGAAAAAGCTAATAATAATGGCAAATACCTGTTGGATTTCTGCTCAGGACATGGACTGGTTATTACTAACACCATGTTCCAACATAAAAATGTACACAGATTCATGTGGAGAGAAGAGGCAAGGAATAAGAAAAGTCTTGTTGACTATGTTATTGTTGATAATGATGTTTTTCCACTGGTGCAGGACACCAGAGTGTACAGAGGATTTGAATTGGAAGTGATCACTATTTAGACTTCCGCAGGATAAAATTGAATGTTTTACTGAAAAGAATAACACGTAAGAAAGTTTTAAAGCAAATAAAAGTTGAGCAGCTCTCAGATGTGAACTGTAGACTAAAATGCACAAAGATTATTGAAGAAAAAATGAAAGAGTTTGAGAACAAGAATAATAGCTTGGAGATTCAGTGTCAAACCTTGAAGAAAACCCTGATTGATTCAGCCAGAGAGGCATGTGGTGAGGTTGTCTGCAAGGATCGAAAAATCAGAACTCCATGGTGGACACAGAAGTTAAAGAGGTAGTGCAGGAAAAGAAGAAAGCATATCAAAGGATCCTGGCAAATAAGTCAGCTTTTGCTCTTAGAGAATACAGAGACAGATGTAAGAAAGCGAAACACTGTGTAAAACTAGCTAAACAAAAGTCATGGGAGGACTTTGGCAAGAACATAGAAAATAAATATCAAGAAGGTGGTAAGATATTCTGGAGGTTGTTGAAGCTTAGAAATGGAGAAAAGAGTGCTGTAAAAGGAGTTAGAGATGATAAAGGTGATATGAAAATGGGAGTAGAAGATATCCTTGAAGTAAGGAGTAATTACTTTGAAAAATCTAAATGAAACAAGCAGTGATTGCACAGTGGTAAAAAAACACTCAACAGGCATAGTCAGGAATACATATCCATACTTGAAGTAGAAAAAGCCATCAAAGGCTTGAAATGTGAAAAAGCAGCAGGAGTAGATGATATTCGACCAGAAATGCTGAAGTATGGTGTTATATACGTCTTACAGTGGCAGCAATGCATAGTTAAGAAAGCCTAGACAGAGGGACGAATTCCCAATGATTGGAGTAGAGCTCTCATAGTACCCATATATAAAAAGGGAAATAAAACTGAATGTCAGAATTACAGAGGTATTTCCCTATTGAGTGTTCCTGGCAGATCTATGCAAGTATACTTGAGAAACTGTTGAGAAGAACTGTGGAAGAAAAGCTTGGTGAAGAACAAGCTGGATTCAGGCCAAATAGAGTCTGTCTGGATCAGATCTTCACTTTACGACAAACAGTTGAGAAAGCATGGGAATATAACAAAGATCTGTATTTAAGTTTTGTCGATCTGGAAAAGACGTATGACAAAGTGCCAAGAGAGAAGCTATTCAATATGCTACATAATAAATTTAGTTTAATCCTTTATCCAAGTGTGAGCAAACAAAGTTTGCGCCTGAAAGTATCTTCAGGACTAGGTTAAGGTGGTACACACCAGGGCAACTCGTTGCAAAGGTGAAGCAAGCTACTAACACTCCTATCTCAGTATCTCCTATAATGCAAAACACATCTCCTTGCGGATATGTCTAATGTTATGCATTAAGGGAAGGGCCACTACCCAGACTAGTTTCGACCTTTATTGAGGTCTCTTCAGTGGGAGCCAGGCCCAAGTGGAGATATCAGGCAGAAGCATTAGCAGGTCATCTCTACCTATAGGAATTGCCAATTGGTGTGCCACCCTTTTTTAATAATTTACTCTGGATTTAGAGAAAGATGTTGAAAGTTTATTTTTCACTTGGTTAGAGTATAATAAATTTAGTTTAATCCTTTATCCAAGTGTGAGCAAACAAAGTTTGCGCCTGAAAGTATCTTCAGGACTAGGTTAAGGTGGTACTCAATAAAGGTCGAAACTAGTCTGGGTAGTGGCCCTTCCCTTAATGCATAACATTAGACATATCCGCAAGGAGATGTGTTTTGCATTATAGGAGATACTGAGATAGGAGTGTTAGTAGCTTGCTTCACCTTTGCAACGAGTTGCCCTGGTGTGTACCACCTTAACCTAGTCCTGAAGATACTTTCAGGCGCAAACTTTGTTTGCTCACACTTGGATAAAGGATTAAACTAAATTTATTATACTCTAACCAAGTGAAAAATAAACTTTCAACATCTTTCTCTAAATCCAGAGTAAATTATTAAAAAAGGGTGGCACACCAATTGGCAATTCCTATAGGTAGAGATGACCTGCTAATGCTTCTGCCTGATATCTCCACTTGGGCCTGGCTCCCACTGAAGAGACCTCAATAAAGGTCGAAACTAGTCTGTGTAGTGGCCCTTCCCTTAATGCATAACATTAGACATATCCGCAAGGAGATGTGTTTTGCATTATAGGAGAGACTGAGATAGGAGTGTTAGTAGCTTGCTTCACCTTTGCAACGAGTTGCCCTGGTGTGTACCACCTTAACCTAGTCCTGAAGATACTTTCAGGCGCAAACTTTGTTTGCTCACACTTGGATAAAGGATTAAACTAAATTTATTATACTCTAACCAAGTGAAAAATAAACTTTCAACATCTTTCTCTAAATCCAGAGTAAATTATTAAAAAAGGGTGGCACACCAATTGGCAATTCCTATAGGTAGAGATGACCTGCTAATGCTTCTGCCTGATATCTCCACTTGGGCCTGGCTCCCACTGAAGAGACCTCAATAAAGGTCGAAACTAGTCTGGGTAGTGGCCCTTCCCTTAATGCATAACATTAGACATATCCGCAAGGAGATGTGTTTTGCATTATAGGAGATACTGAGATAGGAGTGTTAGTAGCTTGCTTCACCTTTGCAAAGAGTTGCCCTGGTGTGTACCACCTTAACCTAGTCCTGAAGATACTTTCAGGCGCAAACTTTGTTTGCTCACACTTGGATAAAGGATTAAACTAAATTTATTATACTCTAACCAAGTGAAAAATAAACTTTCAACATCTTTCTCTAAATCCAGAGTAAATTATTAAAAAAGGGTGGCACACCAATTGGCAATTCCTATAGGTAGAGATGACCTGCTAATGCTTCTGCCTGATATCTCCACTTGGGCCTGGCTCCCAGTGAAGAGACCTCAATAAAGGTCGAAACTAGTCTGGGTAGTGGCCCTTCCCTTAATGCATAACATTAGACATATCTGCAAGGAGATGTGTTTTGCATTATAGGAGATACTGAGATAGGAGTGTTAGTAGCTTGCTTCACCTTTGCAACGAGTTGCCCTGGTGTGTACCACCTTAACCTAGTCCTGAAGATACTTTCAGGCGCAAACTTTGTTTGCTCACACTTGGATAAAGGATTAAACTAAATTTATTATATTATACTCTAACCAAGTGAAAAATAAACTTTCAACATCTTTCTCTAAATCCAGAGTAAATTATTAAAAAAGGGTGGCACACCAATTGGCAATTCCTATAGGTAGAGATGACCTGCTAATGCTTCTGCCTGATATCTCCACTTGGGCCTGGCTCCCACTGAAGAGACCTCAATAAAGGTCGAAACTAGTCTGGGTAGTGGCCCTTCCCTTAATGCATAACATTAGACATATCCGCAAGGAGATGTGTTTTGCATTATAGGAGATACTGAGATAGGAGTGTTAGTAGCTTGCTTCACCTTTGCAACGAGTTGCCCTGGTGTGTACCACCTTAACCTAGTCCTGAAGATACTTTCAGGCGCAAACTTTGTTTGCTCACACTTGGATAAAGGATTAAACTAAATTTATTATACTCTAACCAAGTGAAAAATAAACTTTCAACATCAATATGCTACAGTTATATGGTGTTCACTCATTTCCCATATAAATTTATTCAATTGACTTCCTACCATACCAGCTTTGTTGATTCTGTTGTCTATTTCTATATTTAATTTACCATCTTCACTAAAAATCGTGCCTAATTAGCTGAAATATTTTACTTCTTCCACAGGTTCCCCATTCACGACACAGTTGACATTTTCAACAATTCTACCTATTTTCATTGTCTTTGTCTTTTTAATACTGACCTTCTGGTAATTAGTTTACGGAATTAACAACGCAAATGAAGTATATTAATTAAAGGTAACTTTAATGAATCACTTCTATATTTCGGCAACGTCACATTGCCATCTTCAGGAACATAAAGATATGGTATGTGCACTCAGGAACTAACACAAAGCAAATGAGGAAGAAAGCAAGAAACTAATATTGTTCCTAAAGTCCTAATGGTGCCCTCTTGCAGGCTAATTTGGTAGTCTTGGCAGTTGGGCTGAAGTTCTCATAATTAAAGTCTCCCAAATTTGGGGCAGTTTCATGCACCCAAATTTGTTGAGGTTAGGAACGTTCCTGGGATATACTGTTGTTATAAACCGTTTATTTTCGATTTCTATAAACAAATGCTTTCTCAAAATCTACAAATGCTAGATATGCAGGAAGATGATGTTCATCTACAATTCTGTTATTGGAATAATAGTGAGGGTATGATCTACTGAAGAGAATCTTGCTCCAAACTGTTTATGTTGCTGTGTATCATCTAAAAATCATACAACTATGTTTCAAGTAATGGATATAAAAATTCTGTACAACTACAATAAACTGATTTTCCTATAATCATCTTTATTGCCTTTTATGCCATTAATATGTTATTTCTTCTGTAATTAAAATATTCACTGAATACATCAAAAGTATGACCTTATAAAATTATGAACCTCATGATTTTTATGTTTTCTGCTAACAATACTATCTTCTCTAAAACTCATTCTTTTACTATTATTCTTTGCAATATGTGTTCCATAATGCTGACTGACAGTTTTTGATCCTTTTAGTAATTTTTTTTTCTAGTATGTTTTGTATTGGTCTTATATTTTCTAATATAATTTCCAAGTTATTTTCTAATTTACCAAAGACTTCCCACGACCTTTATCTGGTTAGTTTTACACAGTGCTTCACTTTCTTATATTTTTCTCTGCATTCTCCAAGAGCACAAGCTGACTTGTCAGGAATTTTCAACTTACTTTCTTCTTTTTCCTTGATTGCCTCTTTAATTTCCTGAACCCACCATGCAGTACTGATTTTTCTATCCTTGCAGACAATCTCATCACATTGCTTCTTTAGCTGAATTAATCGATGTTTTCTTCAGGGTCTGTCACCAAATCTTCAAAATTTGGTTGTTTTCAAACTCATTTTATATTGAATAATGTTTGTGCAATTGAGTCTACAGTTCACCTATGAAAGCTGTTCAACTTTGATTAGCTTTTAAACTTTCTTACATACTCCTTTTTAATATGAAATTCAATTTTATCCTGGTCAAAAATTAATGGTGATCACTTCTAATTTCAAATCCTTTGTGTCTCTTGATCCAGTAAGTATTATTGTTGATCACTATCAACAATAAGTCAATGAGACTTTTCCTATTTCTTGCATCTTCTTTCCATGTGAATTTGTGCACTTCTTTATATTGGAACATGGTGTTAGTAATAACCAATTCATGTCTTAAACAGAAACCCAGCAGGTATGTAACATTCTTTTGCTCTTTTCTCCCAATTTCCAAAAACATTTCTATATATCTGGTAATCATTTCTACTCTGCTGTTTACATATCCAACAAGGACCAACTTTTTCCTTTTTTTTTTTTACTGTGTTAGATGCATTCTCTAATGCCTCGAAAAATTCTTGCACTTCTTTCTTAATAAAACCATCTGTGGGACAATAGGCACACAAGTCTCATTGTCCAGTTGACTATTCTGATATTTGCCTGCTTATATCACTTACTTGACATTGCAAAGGAGTTTATAAATATTGTAAATTTACATTTAATTGATTATATTTAATAAATTTATTAAACAATAAAGATCCATTAAGGCAACAAGACACACACACACACACACACACACGCGCGCGCGCGCGCGCGCGCGCGGCTATTAAATAACAAGACTGGTTGCAAAAAATTTGGTTTATTATTACAATTGCACAACTTAATTGTTATTCCCATCAACATACTCCCCTCCTCTATCTACACACAGTTGCATACGAATTTTCCATTGTTGGAAGCAGTGCTGCAAGTCATCAGATGTTATCTGATGTCTTGCACTGCCATTTTCTCCTTTACCTCATCCACTGTCATCAATGGCATGGTAATGGTTCAATGGGTACCAGAGGGTCAGACAGTTAACCAACATTATTACCTTGAGGTTCTGGCCAAGCTGAGAGAACGAGTGAGGAAGAAGAGACCTGATCTGTGGAAGAACAACACTGGGATTCTCCATCAGGACAATGCTCCAGCCCACAGTGCACTATATGTAAAGCAGTATCTGGCTGATAAGAAGATCCCAGTATTGGGCGATCCACCTTACTCGCTGGACTTAGCTCCATGTAACTTTTACCTTTTTCCAAAGTTGAAGTCTGCATTGAAGGGCACCCATTTTCAGTCAGTGGATGAGGTAAAGGAGAAAACAGCAGCACTACTGAAGCAGATAACAACTGATGACTTGCAGCACTGCTCCCAACAATGGAAAATTCGTATGCAAAGGTGTATAGATGGGGGGGGGGGATAACAATTATGTTGTACAATTGTAATAATAAACCACATTTTTGCAACCAGTCTTGTTATTTGTATTTGAAATGTGGAAAGGCAGCAGGGAGTAGATGATATTCGACCAGAAATGCTGAAGTATGGTGTTATATACGTCTTACAGTGGCAGCAATGCATAGTTAAGAAAGCCTAGACAGAGGGACGAATTCCCAATGATTGGAGTAGAGCTCTCATAGTACCCATATATAAAAAGGGAAATAAAACTGAATGTGAGAATTATAAAGGCATTTCCCTACTGAGTGTTCCTGGCAAGATCTATGCAAGTATACTTGAGAAACTATTGATAAGAATTGTGGAAGAAAAGCTTCTTCCATGTTCTTCCAAAATAACATCTTCAGGACAACATAAAATAAGCAACAGTATACAATGAAAACATAATGCCAAGTCCATATGATTAGAAAAATGTTCCCTTTTCACCTATGAAACAATTAAAAGCTAAGTACATTAATATGAGTATTTATGGTCTCAAATAGCTACAATTTCTGAGTATAGATTTTGATATATTGTTAAATTTGTGATCTTTGTAAACTTCATAAGAGAATTTACTTGATCACAATTTAACAAGTAGAAACCTTAATGAGAAAATAGTGCTTGCATCTAGGTATAAATGAAATAAATATATTGAAAAGAATAATTGTTAACTAGTATGAGAACATTGATTGTATAATATTAGAAAAATAAGATAATTAATTTACAGTATTTAGTTATAAAAGTTTTGCATGTAAAAGGCTTGCTTGTTATACACTTGAAACTAGAGATTGTAAGTTATGCTAATTCTTGGAAAAATTGGGCAAGCTTATAGAGTTTGATAAAGCTGACTCATAGAATTAACTAAAACCAAAGTAAAGCTCAAGGTCACGGTCCCCGATTTAGACACTGCTGTGGGTCAGTCGCGTGCACACGGCCCAACAAAGGTAGGTTTCAGTAGGAAGACCCCACCCTAACTGGTTCCGAGAAACGTATCATGATATCGTGGGGGAAGAAAATTAATTGCAGAAAGTGCAGGTATGGTCATAATATAAAAGGGTTAGGAACCCCCCCCCTCCCACACACACACAGGGTCTTTTGTCAGTTTACGTTTGGAGATTACCTTATGAGTTTCCTGAGTGATGGTCAGGAACCCCCCCCCTCCATCCACCACAACATGGAATATTAGTAAGTGGGATTTTAGGTCCTGTTTTCCTACCATCGAGAACAAAGGCCACCACATGGTCGGGAAGAAAGATATTTACTGTACACTAAGCCAACCCTGGTCTAAAGGAAGGAGATCATCAATAGAAATTGTGGATATTCTCATGGCGAATCTGATGACTGCAGAACAGCAGATAGATTGTGTTTCATTAGAAGAAGCCTGATATGGTGTAACCGAGGTGGCCCTCATGATCCGAAGTACCCCAAATATGTCCCACTACAGAAGGAATATTTCCTCAGGAATCGCAGACAAGTAACATCTAGTAGAAGAGCTTCATCAAACGGTATTGTGAAAGATTTTATGTTAATTCTGTTAGTTTAATATGGTTGTAATTGTAATTCATATTACTTAGCAATTGAAGGACTTGAATGTGAGTTGAACTAGGACTTTAGTTCACTTAATAGTATAGAGAAAGAGGGAACTAGTTTATCGGTGTTACTGAACGAGCGATAGTGTGTATTGATACTAGTATATGTAATTTACCCTTAACTGAGAAAGGTCAAAAGAACTGAATGTGGCATTCACTGTAGCAACGGAATTGCTAAGCCCACATAACTCTTGTAAATCAAGTGTGTAATCCAATTGTGTCTAATTGAATTATTATGTCATATTATTGTGTTTAAGAGGGTGAAAGATTTAAACCAACTTAATTATTGACAAGAAAGCCTCTTTATCCTGTGTATGTAGAGTCCTTTGTGGAGGCATAACAGTTTTTCCCACGTGCTAATGTGAAATTTTCATATTTTGTATTTTGCTTATCTTATTAACATTGTATCATCTTAGTACTGAATTGTAAGTTTTAGAATTTAAGTACTGTATTGTGTTTATGAGTTTAATAAACTTTTGCTTATCAAACATTCAGTTGTCTGTAATTGCCATTCAATGCACCGCTTGTAATAACATACGAACCTAGGTGCGGTGGGGGGGTTAAGTTACGAGATCAAGGTTACGACTGCATGATTATTTCACTTCTAGACTTATTTAGGAACTGCTTCTTGTTTTAAATTTCTTTGTAAACTAAATGTCCTAAATGGCGCAGTTTAAAAAAATAAATGTTTTAGGATACTAAGAGGAGCCAGAGCTTAGATTTTTAGTACGGAAGTGACGATACGCAAAGAAAAGGGATAAGATATATAAAGGAAAGTAAAGTATAAGGAAAATATATATTTAAACAAGAATGGGACACAATAATATATAGTTTTTAACTTTGATTAGTGTTCAATGAAGCAGAGAGAATATAAGCTGAAAATAACATGACTAAGCAACTTAGTATCTTTTTAAATAAACATATACCAATAAACATTTCTTATAAATTACACGATCGTTCAATTACCCAACTTTCAATTAACAGACCCTTCTGTTATATCATTATAACTGTTATCTAATATATCCTTTATCAACCAGAAACTTGTTCTCACTGTGGTTGGATAACAGAGATTACTGTATATCTTCTTTTTTTTTTTTTTTCAGTACTTCAAGAAAACAGTAACAAAACAATGAGAAACACAGAAATTCAATTACTTACTGACTGTTCATTCCGCATAGCAATAAATTTGATGCCAGCTTCCTGAGCAGCAACAGCCACTTCCACTACAGGAATTCCAACTATTCCAAATATGTGCTTTACTCCCTATATATACATACATACAGTATAAACATATATAAAATAGAAAAATTGTCAAATATTGCTACAGTTTCAGACAACTAAACATTACATGAGATTCAGCACCTAATGTTGCATAACCTCATACCTAAACTTACATTATGGCAAAAAAAAAAAAAAATTTTTTTTTTGAATGAATCAAACTAATTACTCAAAGTACCAACTTTCACGTTCAAGTTCTGGATCATACATACATATGTATATATGATCCAGACCTGGCCTGGTTGGCTAAGTGGATAACATATCTGCTCTCCAGCCAAAAGGCTGCGGGTTCGAATCCCGGCATGGCATGGATGTTTGCGATTGTCTGTGGAAATACCAGTGGTGGTCGGAAGTAGATGGAGTTGGTGTATAGTTGCGGTCAGAGTTGTAGAGTAGGTGCCCTCTCTCCCTCGATGAGTCCTTGGACTCCCTGGAGATGTCAAATAATAATAATATATTGAAAGTTGTTTAACTTGGTTCTACTATAAATTAAAGATGTTAAATTATATTCTTGGTTTTAATCCTTTAAAAGCAAAACAATGTTTTGTGTGTGAAGTATCTTCACATCTGAACTACTTGTGTGTGTACACACACACACACACACACACTAGGGGGGCGCCCCCCTATATACAAGAAAGTTAGATGCATGGAATTCAGTTACCTTATAGTAGTCTGAAAGTGAAGGGGGAGGGGGAGTACTGGAAGAGTTGAATAAGTTCTTTAATTTTTATCAACAATTTGAAGGTGACATAATGGTTAAATTTGTGTAGCATTCTATTAATGTTTTCAGCAGAGCCTCCATAGCTCAGTCGGTACAGACGAAGCTCTTTGGTCGAAAAGACCTGGGTTCGATTCCTGTCCATGTTATGAGGAACCTTTATCTGATCTTTCTCAATTAAAGGTGAGTTAGCCAGTCTCATATGGAGGCAGAGGGTTTTTTCATCCAGAAACTTCGGTTTTTTGTCCCTCGGAACAGGCAAACTGACATGGAGCTACAGTCATAAAATCCCTCACTAGGAAGAATCAACCATTCCTAAGGGATGGCTGAGGAATGGGGGGATCCCCACATGAATAACTAAAAAAAAAATGTTTTCAGATCTCCATATATCCCTTTGTCCAAGCAGTTGGCCTAATGGCTATGCGCTTTGCAACCATATGCCTAGGGAAGGAGTGTCCTAGGTTCGATTTCCGTCGACAATGTGAGGAGCTTAAGGATCTACCTCAGCCATAGTCAAGTTAGCCGGTCTTGGGTGAGAACAGCAGGGCGTTTCCCCCAGTTTATCTGGGGTTTTTCATCCCGCAAGCAGGCAAACCGGCCCCGTGAACACATGGATACAGTCATGAATATCGCCCTTAGGAGATACAGCAGAGGAGTGGCAAACCAGCTGCATTAATACGCCAGTAACCCCTCATTAGGAGAAGACTCAACCCGTCCTAGACGGATGAGAAAGATAGGATAGGAGGATATATCCCTTTAATGTATGGATTGTGAGGATAGGCTGAGGGCAAGCAGCCTGCAGAGTTTGGTGGATAGAAGTCAAAAAGAGGATATGATTGAGACATTTAAGCTCTTGAAGGGGTATTATTGTATTAACACTGAGATTTTTCATATGGTAGAACAAGAGAAATTAGCAAGATCAAGGGGCCATCCCTGGAAGTTGCAAAAAGAGGTGGTGAGTAAAAGGGTAAGTAGTAAGTTTTTTGCATGGAGAGTGATAGGAGCATGGAATGTATTGCCTGAGAGGGTGGTGAATTGACTGGATGATTTTAAGGATTGGGATGATAGACTACCAGTGTTGAAATCCCATGATGAGTCTTGTGACTACGGATGTAAAGAAAATAATAACCATGTATATAATATATCAACTATATATCAACATGAGGGGTCAAGACCCCTGACCAAAGTGACCAGAGAGAATAAAGACATCTTAATATGGTTCTTGAAGAGTTGAAGGTTATGTGTGTTCAGGAAAATAGTATGGGGAAGGCTGTTCCAAAAGACAGAGGTATATTATTATCAAGTCCAAGGTCTAATCAGAGGAAGACACTCTACTGCACTATGCTCAACTCACCATTTATCCCTACTTAATTCTTCAGCTATTAATACCACAGCACTACCATCTACTGCTTACTATAGTTCGCCCACTGATTAGAGATCCTTCGACACTTCTGCGCATGTCAGAAAAAGGAGAATCCATTCCGATAATAGGGTAATCAGTCCATATTGTGGGATGAGTTGTTTATTATTACACGTCGGAAAATTAACTTCTCTTTTATGATTATTGTAGTTAATCATGTTGCTTGTATAACAGTTGGAAAATTTTACCTATAAAGCATGTGATTTCGCGTGTTGGCGACCACTTCGTACGTCCTTCATTTCTTTCTCTCCTTCAGCATGAATTGACTATTCTTGGCAAGACGCCAAGCAGCGACCTACAAACGGTGGGCGAACTATACCACTGCCAACAGTATTTTGGGGAAAAAAGGATAAGAATTTGATTCAGTTGTTTGTATAGGCTTCTATGGAGAAAGGACATGCTAGAAATATATTTCCTTAATTTTTCCACAAAACAAATATTAAAAAATACTAACAAATAAATAAATAACTAATTGAAAAATAAAACTATTTTTATTTTTCAATTAGTTTTGTGAAAATTCTTTTGTTTCACTTCATTAGGATAATTATATGAATAAAATAAACTAGAAAGCAAGTAATAACAGTTAACAACTCTAGGGAAAAAATTTGAAAATGAATAACAATAGAAATCCTGCATTTGTTATTATGCAGGCTGCTGGTTTGAGGGTTGCTGTATACTACTGGATACGAGTGCATGATGATGAATTAATGAAGACCAAACAATGTGAAATCCCTTCTTTTTTTTGTTGCACTAGAGGATGTTTCATCATTTCAGCTAATTCTTTGAACACACTTGAGAAAAAAATGATCATTTGCGTAGAGCATTTTTATTTGTTGCTTTACTACTCGACATTCTGTTTCGGTTGTATTGAAACAGTGAGTTTCGTTGATTCAGTGGGTCTGGAGCCAAACAAAAGTATATTTTCAAAGGCAGTGAGAATAAAAGAAGACAAATCGGGACTAACAGCACATACAATCACCATCCCGCTGTCTTGAACTACTGGATGCAGGTCTGATCTCCTGGCTCCCATTGTGATTCTAATATGCTGGAGAAAGTGCAAAGGAGAGTGTTAAAAATGATATGGGGATTGTGAAATACTGATTATGAGAACAGATTGAGAATTTGTAGACTGCAGACACTAGCAAACAGGAAAAAGAGGGGTGATATGATTGAGACTTACAAACTTCTGAAAGGGTCATACAGGATTTTCATTGATGGAATTTTTCAGTTTATGGATGTTGGGGAAAGGACAAGAGGGTATCCTTTGGAGCTGAGAATGAATGCTGCTAAGAAGGGGCGAGGGCTAGATTTTTCTCTCATTGGGTGGTGCATGATTGGAATGGACTGCCATTGGATGTTGTGAGTTCAAGCAGCGTGAATGAATTCAAGAATAAGTATGATATCTGGTGAGTGTAGTATGTGGTCTCCCTTGATGAGTCTCTGACTCCCTGGAGGTCTCTCTTAATAATTCTCATTGCTAGATGAACTGTCTCAACAGCAACTACCCAGTTTCACACCACCACCACCACCCCAATGCAATAAAAAGGCTCCCTCCTTCTCTTAAATTTCTTCCATTTGCCCACATATCCAAAGTCTCTTTTCTATGCATCCTAGCTATCATACCATTCACAATTACTACTCTTTTCCTCAGCTCTCTGTAGCAATGACTATACCTCTCACATCCTCTCTTTACCTTATTCTCTAATAACATTCATACTTCCTTCAATGCCTATATGCTTACTCTCCTCTTCCCAAACATATCTTCAACATTTCAACACTGTACTCTAAACCTGCAACTCCTCTTTCAATAGCACCTTCTAGAAGAAAGGTGTGAAAGCAATATTTGTGTAACCAAGTATTTCATTCATCCCACTTTCTTTTTCAAAGAAAATTTAAAAAAAGCTGGCTTTGTTTTAGAAATAGCTTCTTTAAAATGCATTTTAAAAAAAACAGTCTTTTTCTCTGAAATAAAAATATTACAAGAACAAGTAAAATTACTTATTTATATGTGGATACAGTGGCAATAGCAAGTTGTATGTGACTCCACAATGATCCCTTGGAGGTGTCACATAATAATAATCATTCTTCTGCAGTTTTTTTTAAGAAAATCTGAAGAAAATCTTTAACAGACAATACTTGAAAATCAACAAGAAATATCATAACCTTTGCCCTTTCTCTAATTTTTAGGAAGTTTTTTTTTTAAATATTGATCAATAATCCCTCAATTATCCAACCATAGTGGGAGAGCAATTTGTCAGTCAGATAACTGAAGGTAGAATTGCATCATATTGTATCAGAAGTTAGTTGACACACAAACCTATTCAAGAGGAGGTTAGTTGAAGGTGCATTCATTTGAGGATTGGATAGTTGAGAGATCATGATATTATGAACTTTCTTCTGCATAAGTTTAAGATTCCTGATTAAGTGGACTGCTACTATACCAAACACCCCCCCCATCACTGTTTACATACAATGAAGGGGTTACGGATCTCTAACTCTTGCCTACACCAAACCTCTAGATGTTTTGCTTATTTTTCTTTTTCTTTCTTTCTCTCTCTCTCCTTTTATTAAATAATTCTATTATGGTACTTGATTCCTGCATGTCCATCAAATGATTTAGAATCAAAAAGATTTATTACTTTTCCTCATGGTATTCTTGCCAATCTTCTTCCATGACATTACAGTCCAGTGACCATTATGACACAAAATCTGCAAGGTAATATAGCAGTGATATTGTTCCCTTCTCTCTCTCTCCTTTTATTAAATAATTCTATTATGGTACTTGATTCCTGCATGTCCGTCAAATGATTTAGAATCAAAAAGATTTATTACTATTCCTCATGGTATTCTTGCCACTCTTCTTCCATGACATTACAATCCAGTGACCATTATGACACAAAATCTGCAAGGTAATATAGCATTGATATTGGTTCCCTTCTTTGAATTTAGATGGTAGATTATTTTTAACAGGGGGTGCTTAAGGGTCTAAGCTGTATAACTGAGAGGAGACCTCCACATAGCCTTTAAAGGAATGCGGAGAACCGACCAGGGCTTCTGACCTAATGTCCAATCCTCACATTCCCGTGGTGCACCCTGTTGGTTATCTACTTGGATACTGAACGGACGAGGATGGGCTGGCAATTTGGAATTTAGCCGACCAAATTGTAATTCTTATTGGTTAAACCAAAATATAGAATGATGGTACAACATGACAAAATTTCATGCCGGCTGGGGCGTCGCCCGGTTAAACAAGGCCCCCGTTGTTTTTGCCAGGGAACCAGGGCGAACAGCGAAAAGTCAGCTACTGGAACAAATCTGAAAATAAACCCCAACTCAACATCACCAGAGTTAAAGATCGGTACTATCAACATAAGAAGCCTGAATGGCAAAGAAATGGAGCTAGCTGAGGAATTAGATAAGTACCAGATCGACATAATAGGGGTGACTGAAACAAAAAAGACCAAAACTGGTGAGATCTTTCTGAGCAATAAATACAAAATGTTATATTCAGGCAATGACAATCAAGGAAAAGAAGGAGTAGCCATAGTATTCAACACAAAATACGAGGCTAATCTTCTTGAATGGCAGGCAGTCTCAAGTAGAGTAATGTGGGCAAATATGAGAATGGGGAACTGGACAATGAGACTTATTTGTGCCTATGGTCCCACAGAAGGTTCTACTAAGGTAGAAATGGAGGAATTTTTTGATGCTTTAGAAAAAGCAACTGTCACAATGAAAAAGGAAAAGTTGATCCTTGCTGGGGATCTAAACAGCAGAGTAGGAAATGATCGTGAGACATACAAAAATATTTTGGAAAAATTTGGAGAGAAGAACAAAGCTAATAATAATGGCAAATACCTGTTGGATTTCTGCTCAAGACATGGACTGGTTATTACTAACACCATTATATCAAGAAGGTGGTAAGATATTCTGGAGGTTGTTGAAGAAGCTTAGAAATGAACGAAGAGTGCTGTAAAAGGAGTTAAAGATAATAAAGGTGACATGAAAACAGGAGAAAAGGATATCGTTGAAGTATGGAGTAATTACTTCGAAAAACTGCTAAATGAAACAAGCAGTGATGACAGCACAGTGGTAAAAAACACTGACCAGGCATGTAGTCAGGAATACATATCCATACTTGAAGTAGAAAAAGCCATCAAAGGCTTGAAATGTGGAAAGGCAGCAGGAGTAGATGATATTCGACCAGAAATGCTGAAGTATGGTGGTATAAGAGTCTTGCAGTGGCTGCACTGCATAGTTCAGAAAGCCTGGACAGAGGGACGAATTCCCGATGATTGGAGTAGAGCTCTCATAGTATCCATATATAAAAAGGGAAATAAAACTGCATGTGAGAATTTCAGAGGTATTTCCCTACTGAGTGTTCCTGGCAAGATCTATGCAAGTATACTTGAGAAACGGTTGAGAAGAATTGTGGAAGAAAAGCTTGGTGAAGAACAAGCTGGATTCAGGCCAAATAGAGGCTGTCAGAAACAGATCTTCACTTTACGACAAATAGTTGAGAAAGCATGGGAATATAACAAAGATCTGTATTTAAGTTTTGTCGATCTGGAAAAGGCATATGAAGGTGCCAAGAGGGAAGCTATTCAATACGCTGCAGTTATATGGTGTCAATGGGGCATTATATCAAGCAATAATTAGTCTTTATTTGTGTTGTAAGTCAGCAGTTAGAATTGAAGGAAGTACAGGAAGATGGTTTAATGTTAAATCTGGTGTGAGAGAAGGATGTACATTATCCCCTCTGTTATTCATTATCTATATGGATCACATTATGAAGGAAAGTTGTATTAAACATGATATCAAAATTGGAGATGTTAATGTCAGCTCTTTGCTTTATGCGGATGATGTTATACTTCTAAATAAATCCGCTACAAGTCTGCAAGATTCTCTGACTAAATTAAATAGCTGTTGTAATAGATATGGTATGAAGGTCAGCAATAAAAAGACAAAGACAATGAAAATAGGCAGAATCATTGAAAATGTCAACTGTGTTGTGAATGGAGAACCTGTGGAACAAGTAAAACATTTCAACTACTTAGGCACGATTTTTACTGAAGATGGTAAATTAAATATAGAAATAGACAACAGAATCAGCAAAGCTGGTATGGTGGGAAGTCAATTGAATAAATTCATATGGAATAAGAGAGAAATTAGTCGGAACACTAAATTAGCTGTATACAAGACAGTGTTCAAACCAGTTTTAACTTATGGATCTGAGAGCTGGGTCAGAAGTAAAACACTTGACCAAAGACTAGAGACCACAGATATGAGAGTCCTGAGAAAGATTATAGGCGTGAACAGATGGCATCAATGGCAGTATCATATTAAAAATGAGGATATTAGGAAAGAACTTGACATTGTCAGCATTCAGGAATGCGTTAGCAGAGCTAATCTCAGGTGGTATGGTCACTTAAACAGAATGGGCGAAGAAAGATTAGCAAAACAAGTGTTCTCTGCCAGGTTGGCAGCAAAACGACCCAGAGGAAGACCAAGATATAGGTGGATTGATAAGGTACAAAGTGCTTTAGACGATAGAAATATAAAATCTGATAATGTTGGAGTGTTGACAAGTAACAGACTGATTTGGAGGAAAATTGTAGATAGGAAATTAATAGTGATGTAATTTTTTTCATGTAGTACTGTCATATCCTGTACACCCCTTGAGGGTACATGGCAGGAATTTGATGATGATGATGATGATAATTTTTAACGTCCAGGGTGGAGGTAATGTCATCACCACCTCCACCCTGATCAATAAAAGGCAAAAAGTGACTTGAAAAATATCCAGTGGACACCTAGCTCATACATAACAGAAAACCTGTTACATGTGTCAAACTTTCTATGGGTAGCTTCACCTTAAAAAAAATCAAATAAAATTAGTTGCATATTTTATAGAAGCATAACCATTTTTTAATTGTACCATTATGAGAATATCGATCTCTAAATCTAGCATCTTAAAAATAAAAAAGAAACTTCTTCATATATATATATATATATAAAGAGGTTTCTTTTTTTTTTTTTTTAAACCAAATATAAAATTTCTTGGTATCTTTAACCTATATATATATATATATATATATATATACACACACACAGATTATACAGATGGAGAGGAGAGAAAGATAATCTCATGTAGGAAAGTTTGGAAAACTATGAATGTTGACGTCCTTCCCCCCCCCCCCCCACATACACAACGCACCATATGGAAAAAATACCAAGCTCCTATTTAGAGAGGTGCATATTCTATGAAAACAAATGTAAGGTTTTTCGATATGTTCACAGAAGACAATAAATATGCACCTTAAATAAAATGTTCGATAGCTGTATACTTCCAGTCATGACATACAAAACTGAAATATGGCCGTTGACTAAAATAATGACCAGCAAGTTAAGGATTACCCAGAGGAAAATGGATAGATCATTACTCAGTATTATCATTCTAGACAGAAAGTGCAATATTTGGGTCAGAGCTCAGAATAGGGTAAGAGACATTACAAAAGCCATTAAAAGATCTATATGGCAATGAGCTAATTATACAGCAAGAAGCAGCAATAAAAAAAAATGGATAAGGCTGATATCTGAATGCCATCCCAGAGATGGAAAGAGTTACAGGAAGGCCAAGTAGGTAGTGGGAGGATGAGATTAAAGAGTAGCTAGAACTCAGTGACATAAAAAAGCTCAGGACAGGACTGAATGGAGGTCTTTGGGGTAGGCTTTTGTCCAGAAGTGGATGAAAACAGCTGAAAACAAGATGGTTAACGATAAGATTATAATGGTATACATTGAACAGGCAGCACCTGAAATACAGTACACATATCTGATCACTAGATGTGACACCCAAAGAACAAGTATTACTGCATCGTAAGGTACACACAGATCACTGTAGTTCACATTGTGAATGAGCCCTTAGAATTAGTGTTATAATTCCATGAAAGACAGAACTCATCTGGAACATATACAAATGATTAAACCCAATGTGTTACTAAAGCTCACAGGATTCGATTAATGGTATGTCATGCTAAATGTGTTACCACCACTCACCGGGTTTCCCCAAACAAGTGAAATTCTGCTCTGGGAACCAAATACAGTATTCTTCATACTGATTCAAAACTTCAAGCAAAAGGTATAAGACACAAGTAATATGTTTACTGCCATCCGCGTAACAATAATTTTCGGAATCGCAAGTTAATAAAAATCGATTCATTATTAAGACTTGCCTCTCACGCCGAAAACCATTTGCTTCGGCTCAGTATATTTATAAATTTAATTTTTTTTTATTTATTGGGTCCTGTAAAAACAAATCTAGGATGAAATTTTCGAAATACTTTTGAAATAGAGCATATCCAATAAGGAAATTTGCTCTCCGTTTACTACAATTAGTGAACTAAATATCCAGAAATGCCGAAACACAACAGAATATAAAACAGTGTAAAGAACAGAAAAAAAAAATCCTCAATACTTGATACCTGTTCTTTAAGAGAGTGTGCTAATACTGAAGCTCCACTAATTTGTTTGAGAAATGTAGACATTTTAAATGAATTTAATTCGATTACTAAAAATATTACGTAAGTGGCATGCCTAAAACACACACCACCACTTCTTGGTTACTCATCAACCAGGGAAATCTTATCATAATTACAAAGCACGTGTTTTGCGATTACATTTTTAAATAGCCTGAATGTTCCTAGTGGTAGTTCAGTAAACTAACAAAAGATACCATGCGGATTAGAAACATCAATATATATATAATACTAATCACGCTTTCTTAATAATAAAAGCTAATCCTAGCTTCGAAGTCAGTGGGATTACACAGCTTGAGCTCGTTGGTCTGAAGCACCAACAAAAAAGGTTTTTATTCAAGGAAATTCGGGTGTTTCATCACGTAAACTCAAGCAAATTGACAGTAAAACTCATATTATCACTAAAATACTTAGAGACGACGAGATCGCAACAACTGTTTGCCATACTCTCTTTCTCGTGTGCCTATTAAAATCATTAATAGCCTATTATAGGATTGGCTAGGTATGAAGGCTAGCTGTCCACTAGTCTTCAAAAATTAGCTAGGGCTAAATGGCTGCGCCTAGTACCTTTGTGAAATGAGAGGACAGCGAATTTATTATTATTATTATTATTATTATTATTATTATTATTATTATTATTATTATTATTATTATTATTATTATTATTGTTGATAGACTCCAGAGCTCAGTCACTCAAAACGAAGCGCTTTGTTTGGAAAGACCTGGGTTCGATTCCCGTCCGTGACGTGAGGAACCTTTATCTGATCACTTTCTACGAAAGGTGAGTTAGCCGGTCTCATAAGGAGGTAGGGGTTTTTTCACCCTGAAATTCGTGTTTCTATCCCCCAGAACAGGCAAATCAACCCCATTAATATAGGCATTTATAGACAAAGGACATTCCGGGAATAAGGACTGATCGATCTATTCCGTGAGATTTCCGGTTTCGAATCATAACAGGCCATTAGGCCTAATACGTCCATAACAAACCACTAGGCCAATTACATCAAAAGAAGAAGAAGAAGTATATTATTATTATTATTATTATTATTATTATTATTATTATTATTATTATTATTATTATTCACTTAACGCTTTGTACAGAACTGTTTGAAGTAAACAAAAATTGCGCTGCTTAACTGGATAAATATAATTAACCTATACGACGATGCTCTCTTTAAAAAAAAACGTTTTTATCAAAAAAAAAAAAAAATTAAAAAAAAAAAAAAAAAAATATATATATATATATATATATATATATATATATATATATATATAAAAATCAGCTAACGCCTTTTTATTCCCGTATACGGGGAGTAGGCGAGGCCATTTAGCCCTATCTAACTTTTGCAGACTGAGTAGGCAGTTCAATCTCCACTGGTACCAATCAGAGATAGATGGCCCAAGGCTATCACTAATTAAGCGGTACACAGTGAAGAGAGACGGCTCAAATGTGCCTGCCGCCATCTCGTGGTCCCTAACCCTAACACAATATATTTCATGTCTGAAATAATGTGGGTTCTACGGTCGATTTTCTTGAGTTTACGGGACGAAAATCCCGAGTTTCCACAAGGAAAAACCCGCTTGCCCGTGCCAGAGATCGACTAACTCGAGAACCGGTCGAAAAAAGCTTAAAAAAATTTCCTCTAGTCGCCGACTAGACTCGAAACCAAGTCTTCCTTCGTGCGGCCAAGCGCGGTAGTGTGCAAACGCCACTGAGCTACACAGGCTCATATATATATTTTTTTTATATTATTAAATTTCTAATGGTAATAACTCTAAGTTAATGCTGTGATTATTTACGAATAATTAGTGAATTTAACGGGAGGAATCTTTATATGGACTTTTTCAATCAAAGAAGCAGGGTTTTCTCTCTCGGAAACACAGGTTTTTCATCCCGCATACAGACAAATCGGCCCTTCAGAACACACGAAATTTACAGACAAAAAAAATACTAGCTGTGGTAGTGGTGTTTGGCAGTAGATGGCGCTGATGTAGATGATTGGTAGTAGAGGTTGGGTGTAGTGGTGTAGTCCGAAGACTCATCATCCTGCGATGAATCTTCGGACTCCTTGGACGTGTCACGAATAATAAACATCACACAGGAAAATTGCTTCAAAGGCTTTGGAGATCTCATATACATCAGCCATTAACCAAATTCCTTATGGTAATAAACAAAATCTTGAGCATTACAAAATCGAAAAACTTCAAATGTTAATAAGGAATTACTTCAACAACATATCATAAAAACAGAAACGCATATCGGATTGTATGACCACCACAGGCCTTCAACAACCGATACGATTTGGCAGTTAGGTCACAACTCTTATTCATACTACTCAACAACCTACCACAAAATTAAAAACACAATAAATACTTCACACTTAGCAGAACTACAGAATACAACGCCTATATCCAATCCATAAAAAAGTACCAAATGACATAAATAGTGTATCCTAAACTAAGTTCTTCATAATAGCTAACCCTTGCTTCGTAGTGGGTGAAATTATTCTGTTTAGGCACGGCTTAATCAATTGATATTGTAATCACCATTATCTCAGTTGCTATTCATATTACTATTATTCGCTTAGCGCTGAATACTGAACTCTTCAAAGAGACAACAGTCTGTTAAATGTATAACTGTAAATAGCATGAATGATAATAGTAATCTCTCTCTCTCTGTCAGATGTATAAAGGGCGATCAAAATTAAATTATTCCTGTTTAATGCCTTGTGGAGCGCCATTCAGTAATCTTAATTCCCCAAACTTTCGCAGGAATGTATTGTGCGTCATGCGGAAGCAATATCTAAGAAAAAAAAGTAATTTCAAAATTTGCCTCGTGTTTACACCGCCAGGGGCGGTGTAAACGCCAATTTAATTGAATTTGCATATCATGCAATTAGGCAGATGCTATGAGGGTGGAAAAAGATGGACACTGGATTTTTTTCCTTCATTCTGATTGATAGAGCTATTGATACATTCTATTCACTTTCACCTGACCAGAGCAGTAAATATCCACAATTGCCAGGTATAGGCTATGCAAAATTCTCATGAAATCCAAAAAATTGCTTTGCATTCACCCAAAGTTATTTCTGTTGTGGGATCACAGCTTTGTTTATCGTTTGACCAATTTTCTTTGAGGACATTCGCTAGTCGGATCTTCTGACCTGCTCAGTTACTGCTGAGAGATATCGCAATATAATAAACAATTTTGCTGTGCTACAACTACAGCAGCGATTATGAATGGATTCAGTCATTTTCATGCTGGATTAGGCCCCTCTACACCTTGGTAGATTCCTACAGGAGGTTATTCAAGAAGGTTTCAAGGAAACCAGAGTGATCAGCTTTGAAGAGGCCAGTGTATTGCCACCTTGTTCACCTATTCCGATCACTCTGACTTCTGGGTCTGGAGATTTCTCAAAGACACGGTTTAATACGATTATCCTGATAACTTGCCAGCTCTGAAAAACAACATAACGCAGCATGTGCACATCAGTTCCGACCACCTGCGTTCTGCTGATGTATACACTGCGAAATGGATACAATTTGTGGCAAAGCAAGAAGGACACCACTATAAACATTATAGCCCATGAATACATAATGGATGTGAATAAAATTGTGCCATTTATGTGTCACTTTTCTCCTTCCTACAAACACAGAAAAATTACTACGGCTACATTAGGCACATCACACATACCATGGTGGAAAATTTGTGAGTACTTAGTTTTCTCTGGTTTCTCTTCTGCTGATGCACAAAGAATTCCTGCAATTATACAGTATTTGGATCAAAAGGCCTTAAATAGGACACCATGATTCTGATCATCCTATATTTAAAAAAAATAGTACATTTAGAATTGTTCAATTAATCACTTAAGTGACAGAAAAATATAACTTATATCTTAGTTGTACATGTGTGTAAGATGATGGTTTTTATACATTATGAATATAAACAGGTATTTGTGTGAACATATATATATAAACAAGTATTTGTGTGAAGATATGTGCGTGTACACACACACACACACACACACACACACACACACACACACACACACACACACACACACACACACACACACACACACACACACACACACACACACACACACACACACACACACACACACACACACACACACACACACACACACACACACACACACACACACACACACACACACACACACACACACACACACACACACACACACACACACACACACACACAATAATCAGCTAATGTCTATTATTCCATTATAGAGGTAGGACTGGTCTTTTAATCCTATCTAGTTTTGGGAGACTTAGTGGGCAGTTCAATCTCCACTGGTAGCCAATCATTGTCGCAGTCCTTCAAGAAAATCTCTAAATCGTCACAAATTTTTCGTAAATGTTCGTTATTAATTTGTAGTATTCTGTACAAGAAATTGAAATTATCATATCTTTTATTTGTTCAAAACGTTCTCTTAACGAACACATTGCAACGTCTAGAAGTGTATAAAACACATTCAGTCTAAATTTATCTTCTGGCGATTGTGGCGTTTCGTAATGATGCTCGTAGTCAAATTGTCGTGTCTTCTTTCGTCGTCGTCGAACTTCCGTACCAGTTTTAAATTCTTGTTCTCCATCCACATCTTGACTCAGTTATTTTGCGGTTTTTAGAACTTCTTTAAAATTTGCATCTGATCGATACTCATGTAAGAATATTTTTAAGTTTTCGATAGATTCTAAAGCAAGTGTAATGCTCATATTTTTGTCTTGAAACATTTTACTGACAGGCTTTATTCTGTTAAATAAATCATGCCCAGTTATAAGAGAGCAAATAAATTTGTAGTCCTTTATTTTAGCACATAATGTTTGTGCTTCATGCTGAGTTTTTTTATTAAAATTTTCATTATTTAAAATTTCAAAAAGTGCATTATAAATTTCTCCTAACTGATATCGTAGAGGGCGGGTTGCATTAATTTTACTATCCCATCGCGTTTCTAATGGCTGTTTCAATGTTAATTTTTTGTACGAACTTTAAAAGGATTGCTCAACGTTTGTAAGAGAATGAAAAGAATTGTATATTTCTTGTATAATTGCAAAGAAACTAATTGCATCTGCGTTCACTTTGGCTGCATCATTAATGATTAAATTTAGAGTATGAGCAGCACATGGCACATAAAAAGCTCGAGAATTTTTGTTCAAAAGGAAATTTTGGAGCCCATATTTGCCCCATTATCATACCCTTGACCTCGCATGTCTTCAATGGGAATGTTCCATTTTTCCAGTTGTTCCATTATTGTTCCACATAAACCACGTCCTGTGGAATCTGATATATTTGCAAAACCTAAAACGTTTTCCCTGATCTTGACAATGCCATTGTCACAGGAAACAAAGCAAATAATAATGGTCATTTGTTCTGTTTTACTTGCATCAGTTGTGCAGTTTAAAATTATGGAATAATATTTAGATTTTCGAATTGATAATAAAATTGTATCCCTGATTGCGTTACTTAAAGTTTCCAATATTTCATTTTGACTGTCTTTACTCAAATAGTGTATTCGTTGTAGGCCACTTTCAACATGATTTTCCATAACGGAATCAAACTTCCCAAAAAGTTCGATTAATTTTAAAAAATTGCCGTTATTTCTTTCATATAATTTATCAGATGATCCGCGTAAAGCTAAATTTCGGCTACGAACGAATTTTATAATTTCAATCAAGCGTTCTAAAACACTCGTCCAATATTTCTTTTCCATTTCCTACATCTTTTGAATCTGGAAATCAATAGTAGTTTTGTTTTTTTAAATTTTTATCAAGTTCCTTCCATTTTAAGAAATTTTTCATGTGAGTTAAATTAGTCTCATTTCTATGTAAAATTGCTTACATTTCTCCAATCGTTGTAACCTTCTGCAAGACTCAGTGGGTGATTCAATTGATTCAGTAGGTGCGAGAAGTTTGCAACCAAAGGAAAAAAACAGGATTTAAAGTTTTGGAATAAATGAGCCATGTTCTTGGCACGAGCTACCGTTTTCCATTTTTCTATTATAATACGTGTAGCCAAATTTACGACCATATGTATCTGTGGGATATATTATATTTTTATTTTGAACAGGCCCCATTTCAATTAAAACAATTCGTAATTTTCCCTCACTATTTTCCCGTTCCCCTGGATCTTCTAAATTCACAGAGACTAACAATGTGTTAGTTTCGTGGTCAACTACAACGAAATCTTGTTGTAGTTGACTAAATCCTAACTATTTTTCACTTAAATAATGTTCAATTATCTTGTTCAATAGTTGCAATAGTACTTTCATTCGCACTGGATGATGTGCACGGTTATTCAACTCTGATTTCTGATGTATCGAGTTGGTTACAATCTGCATCAGAATATTTTAATATTTTAACAAATTTATTAAGAGTCCCAGTGTGTTTCTTAATATCTGCTTATTTCGCAGCATGATGCTTCCGATTTTGTGCACCGGATAACTTTTTTAAAATTTTTGATTCCATTTCTATTTTATAACCACAAGAAATTATTACACAACACGACACAGAGACGAAATAATAGTCCGCACTGCGCTGCTGTGATTAGCCTACTGAGATGCGTACCATATGACTGGTTAACTAGCAACAAACGTTTTGTACGAAAATTCGTTTCTGCGCATAAAAACTGTTCACCGTTTCACTTTAGATAGATTGCAGTAGACACAACATTCTGGAGGCAAACATTTAGCCTGCTCTAGCTGCAAAATTGTAAACAGCCGGCTGATCAAAGGGGGGGGCAATATACATTTTTTTTAAAAATTTTTATTGTGTATCCGGCCTTATTTATTTTAATATTGATCATTCTAAGAATTTTTTGTTTTTATGATAAAAATTTTGTTTCTTAAAAATTAACTTATGAACCATTCCCTGGCGGCGGCGCCCCAATCGTAGCAGGGCTCGGATGCTATGCATGCCTGCTTCCGCCGTTCCTGACTACAAGAACACAAACAAACAAGCAGACCATGTCTAAATCCAACCCTACTTGCAAAAAAAAAGAAAAAAAAGTTAAACTATAAGAGCAGTTGAAGTCTTCCAAGAACGTACCAACAAACAGTAAAATCAACACTTGGCTTGCGACCAGTATAGAAACATAACCATATGACCACCGCCATCTATTATCTTCCTCAGATAAGCTCTGCTAAGCTTGAAGGTAGAAATCAGAAATGTCTCCCAAAGAAAGAATATACAGTAATACATTATAAAGAAAAAAAATTAGTTTTTTGTAATCTAATGTGAAATTATTATTATTATTAGGGAGTGCTATGTGTAGCTAAATGAATGCACGCAGTCTGTTATCGCTGTTCCGGTTTTATAGGTTTAAATTGTTTTTAATTTGAAAGTGTACTTAATTCTTCTAGTCAAACTGAAGACAGGGACATTTAAATCATCAAAATCGGCTAAGTAATATCCAAATATCCAGCGCTGAAAGTCATCGTGTGAACTGTTGTCACCAACCAATAAAAGGACGTCGCTATTTTAAAAGTCGCACTACAGTCGCTAATGGCAAGAAAGTCTAAAGGTCAACAAGACAAAGAAGGTCAAGTACAATGAGCTGTGACAAGTACAATAAGTCATTAAGCGATGAAGGGGACGGGCCGCATTGTTCTGGATGTGGCCGAAGACAACACTTCCAATGTTCAGGGATCTCAGAAAGCACGTAGAAAGAAAAAGGAACCGCGAAATGGACCGAATGGCATTGTCTACAATGCAGTGAGAAAATGAAGAACAAAGAACAGACACCAAAGAAAAGCAACGACGCACATCAAGGTAAGTCGCTTCCTGCTTCTAAAATTACCGATAACTTTGATTCATTCAAACTCATGGTTAAAGCCTTGCTAAATACACACATGCAACAAATCAACAAAAAATTTGAGGAGTATGAACATTACATACAATTCAATAACATCACCTCTGAAGAAATGCTAAGAACCGTTCGAGAAATAAAGACTAATTTAACGGTAGCTATAGAAACACTCAAGCGCGAAAATGAATAAATGCGGATAGAGTTAAACACACCGAAGTGTTAAATGGAGCACATGCTATAAAATGAAAGAAAAAAGATCTTCAAATTGATGGAATAAGAGAAGAAAAGACAGAGCATTTAAGCAACATAATGCAACTGATCGGCAGTAAAATTGGCATTCAAGTCGCAACCACAGACATCAATCTATTAACCGAGGGCCACAAAAAACAAAGGGGGACAGCCACCAATCATCGCTCGTTTTACTAGCAGAATTCTGAGAGACTGCATTCTTGCAGCAAGAAAGGAAACAAGGCAGATAACATCGATCATAACTAACAAGAAACTCCCAACACCGATTGATATAAGTGAACACTGGACTCCATACGTTAAAAACCTTTTATTCCAAGCTAGGAAGACAAAATCAGAGAAAAACTACAAGTCGCTGTGGACTAAGGATTCACAGATATGAAAAAAAATGAAACACTCGAGTTTATATAATTGCAAGAGAATCAGACCTACACAGCTCACCAATATAAAACACTAACTCTTCACATCCTTAAGAACAAAATTAGAAATCACCTACAAACTATATAATGGAGATCTCAAATATAGGCCAACATACCCAGTCAGTCAATATAAACTTCAAGGTCTTTGACTCTTTGAAGAAATAATCAGACAACATTTTCACACGACTTCACTCTCGTATACACAAACATAAGAAGTATAAAAACCCACTGGCTTACATTGATAACACTGCTCAACTACACCATGACAAACATAGATGTGCTAATATTGACTGAAGGTGCAATAAACGAAATAGAAATCAACTCATACGACATTAATAATTACCAAACCTACAACTTATGTAGACCAAGCAAAAGAGGAGGTCGCATCGTGCCTTTATGAAAGAAAAATGCAATGTGACTGAAAAACAAACTCATTTTGAACATGCGGAAACAGTAATTTTGGAAATTACAAATGGCCACCAACGTAGTATCAAATACACAATAAAAATGATATACAGACCCCTAGATAATAATCCACTCAGCTTTCTGCATGAGTTAGAAGCATGACTATCAAATACACAATTAACATAATATACCTCAGAGAGCATGTGATGGAAGGGACAAGAGATTCTAGAGTGTTATATCTAGTCATAACATCGGAGAACATATCAGTAAGTAATTTAGTTACAATGTCTCCACTTGGGGAAAGCGATCATGTGGTCTTGACCTGGGATTTTGTAAGATGTGCTGAATATTCTATTAAGAATGGGTATATGTGGTATTGCAAGGCTGGTGATTATAACAAGCTGAGAAGTCAACTTTCAGGTGTACTATGGCAAGAGAAATTCAAGGGAAGAGAGATGTTGATGGTGCGTGGGAGATTCTCAAGGAGTATTTGAAGAAAGCTGTATCAGACTGTATTCCCACAGTCAGAAGGAGAAACCAAGTAGGAGTAAAATGGATGAATAATACTATTAAACAGGAGTTGCAGATAAAGAAAAGGTGATGAGCGTTCCAATGAGAGAACGTTCTAATTATGAGAGAACGCTAGCTGATGAATCCAAAAGAAACCCTAAAGAGTTCTTTCGCTATGTGGCTAGTAAAAGGAAGAATATCCATGGAAAGATTACTTTAAAAAGTGTTGATAGTAGGGAAATTACTGAAGCTAATCAAATAGTTGAGTTGCTTAGTGATCATTTCGCAAAAGTGTATCATCTTCATAGTGATAGTGCAGTGTCAAATATGCCATTGACTGATGAGAGTATAGAGATAGACGAAATTGAGGTGCTTAATACATTAAAGAACCTTAATGCTAACACGGTCATTGGCTTAGATGGCATTTTGGCCCATGTGTTACGAGAATGTGCAAGAGAATTAGCAACTCCTCTAACCAGGATGTTTAATTTAAGCCTCAGTTCTGGTAAAGTGCCAATAGAGTGGAAAGATGGGAAATAGCTCCATTGCACAAGTGAGGCTTTAAGATTGAGGTTGCAAATTATAGACCAATCAATATATCTGGACTGGTGGTTAGGATTTTGGAGAAATTGGTTAAAATTAGAATTCAGGACTGGGTGGAGAGCAATATGATACTGTATAAGGGGCAACATGGTTTTGTGAAGGGTAGGTCTTGCCTAAGTAATTGCTTACTTTCTATAATTAAGTAACAGTGGAGTTGGATAAAGGAAAACCTTACTCAGTGATACTGCTTGACTTTGCAAAGGCTTTTGACAGGATTCCACATGGAACTCTGTTACATAAATTAGAGCAAATGGGTATGGATCCGAAGAAGGTGATTTGGATTAAAGGATGGCTGGTGGACAGTTATCAAAGAGTGGTTTATGGAGGAGCTGAATCTGGGAAAAGGCAAGTGACTAGTGATATACCTCAGGGCTCAGTTCTTGGTCCTCTATTGTTTAATTTGTACATCAATGATATTGGAAATACCTTGAATGGAAATATCCACTTGTTTGCTGATGATGCAAAATTGGGAAGAGCGATAATCAACTCAAATGATGTAAATATTTTACAGGATGACTTAAATAGGCTGACGGCATGGACTGATGTAAATCGCTATCGGTTCAACGTGTCTAAGTGTATGGTGATGCACTTCGGGAGGATGACATCGCATGTTGTTTACTATATTAACAGAACCGAACTGCAGGAAGTTGATGAGACAAGAGACTTGGGAGTTATTGTGACAGAGAACTTAAGTTTAAAGGGCATATTTCAAAGATTGCCAAAACATCACATCAAATTACATGGTTGTTGAGGAACACACTAACAAGCAGGGATAGGGAAGTTATTGTTCCACTCTATAAGGCATTAATAAGGCTGCATTTGGACTATTGTGCACAGATCTGGTCGCCAGGATTTCTTGGTGATGCGGAAGTGGTGGAAAGGATTCAGAGGTGGTTTACAAAGATTGTTGCCGGTCAGTAAGATGTTCCCTGTGACGATAGATTGATGATCTGTGGGCTCCAAAAACTAGCTGATAGACGTAGGAGAGGAGATATGATAGTAACAAAACAGTAACAGAAAGAAGCGCTCTTACAACTAAAACCAAAGAGACTCCTGGTATCTACAAAATAAGACTCAAAATACCTTATGACACACTTTGAACAAATAAATCCAATACTTTTGAGACTCATAGGCATAATGTTTGACACTGGCAATATTCCACAACAATTAAAAACTGCAATAATTACGCAAATTTAGAAACATGGTGAAAGAAACGATACTCAGAACTACACACCAACAGCAACCCAGTCATCTCAAAAATTTTAGAAAAAAAAAAAAAAAAACACACACCAGACTACAGAAGTACAACATCATCTCCCAAAACCAATACGGCTTTCAGAAAACGAAAAGCACCATCACTTTATTAGAAGACAACGCCTACGCAATGAACAAGGCTCTCGACAAAAACAAGTACGCCGTCCTTATACTGCTTGACTTAACCAAAGCATTTGATACCCTTGAACATGACATACTACTCACCAAACAACACACACATTAGATATAAGAGGAACACTGCATACATGGTTCAGGAATTACCTCTCAAACAAAACACAAGTAACAAAAATAGGTACATGTCACAGCCAGGGTATACAAATAAAACACGCTGTCCCTCAAGGCGCCATATTATCACCCACTCTATTCATATACATTAACGATGTTCATAACATGGCCACAAGAAGTCAAATCTTTCAGTACGCAGATAAACACCGCACTACTAGCAATCCACACAGACATCAACACTGCCCTCTTCAAAGCACAACAAGACCTAAATGAAATCACAGCATACTGTTACCAAAAGGCTATTGTAATCAACGGGCACCAAAACACAGATGTTGGTAATACTCAACCCAAGAATCATTCGCCCCGCACCATAATCGAAACACTGTCACACATACTGCTGCATTAACAACAAAAAAGCTGCCATTGTCCCGAAATCAAACCTGTACCATATGCAAAATACCTTGGTCTCTACATAGATTGCCACACCTTAAATAGACAAAACATATAGAATACCTACATACCACAAACTCCGAATCATCACAGAAAAACTCTTCCAAGTAAAAGACATTATTCCATCCAACATTAATAAACTTATATATCACGGTAGCTGCGAATCTGTACTGAGATATGGTACATCAGTCTATGCAAACAAATCAGTCAGCCACCTAACAAAATTAGAAATAGTACATAGAAAAATTGTGTCAAAAGTGATTTGGACACCTTATACGAAACAACCAATATACGCGTCCAGCACATGGCAACTCACAGAATCTCGAGCATTAAAAACCTGAAACACTAGATGACATTATCAAGGAATTACTTCAACATCACCTATAGAAACAACAGAGACACATTGTATACACGATCCACAACAATTCTCTACATCCCTACCCCCTTCAACAACTCATACGGTTCTTTTGTGAGATAACATCAGATACAGAACATTAAAACACGAACTCTGGAAAATATAGCAACAAAATTAATATACCATTAACTCTAATATACACATCACAAATCACCAGCATCCAATGCCTACATCCCATACATAAACAGTAACAACAACATAAATAGTCAAGGCTAATCCCACTCTCTTCATAAAAGCTAACCCAAGCTTCGAAGTAGGTGGGATTGACTCGCCTCATAATCAAAGACTGCAGATTATGTAACAATTCAGTCAGTAAGGTGTATAACAATAATGAAGATGCTGATATTAAAAAATAAAAGTGTATATGTAAATAGGCTGTATGATGATAAATAAAATTTTAAAATGTTAAAAAATATATTATTATTATTATTATTATTATTATTAATATTATTATTATTACGGTGTCTCTATGGAGTCAAAAGACTCATCCCGAGAGCCCTTACATTGACACACTAACAATTATTTGCACAATACCTACCATACTTCTCCTTAAATTCATTCACAGACGACGCATTTACAACTACCACTGGCAACGCATTCTTCGCATTCACAGCCCTCCAAGCAAAAAATCTAGTCCTAACCCCCTTGTTAACCACACTCTTACATAATCTCCAGGGATGGCCCCTTGTTCTATCCCTTCCTGCACTGGTCTTAAAAATGTCATCAGTATACATCCTATAAAATCCCTTTAATAATTTATATGCCCTATCATATCTCCTCTCATAGGTCTATCAGCTAGTTTTTGGAGCCCACAGATCAATCTATCCTCATAGGGAACCTCCCACAGACCTTCAACAATCTTTGTTACTCGCCTCAAAATCCTCACCACCATTTCTTCATCACCAAGAAATCCAGGTGGCCAGATCTGTGCGCAGTAGTCCAAATGGGGTCTTATTAATGCCTTATAAAGTGGAACAATAACTTCCTTAGCCCTTCTTGTTAGTGCGTTTTTCAACAACCATGTAATTTGATGTGATTTTTTGGCAATCTTTGCAAAATGCCCTTTAAACTTAAGTTCTCTGTCAACAATAACTCCCAAGTCCCTTGCCTCGTCAACTTCTTGCAGTTCACTTCCATCAATATAGAAAACAGCATGTGATATCATCCTCCCACAGTGCATCACCTTACACTTAGCCATGTTAAACTGACATCAATTTATCTTTGCCCATACCGCCAGCATATTTAAGTCATCCTGAAAGATAGCTGCATAATTTCATTGACTATCGTTCTTCCCAATTTTGCAACATCAGAAAGAAGTGGATGTTTCCTGTCCAATGATTTCCAAATATCATTATATAGAAATTAAACAACAGAAGACCAAGTACTAAGACCTGACGTACTCCACTAATCACCTTCATTCTCCTGTACTCAGCAGCTCCATAAACCACTCTTCAATATCTGTCTATAAACCAACTTCTAATCCAAATCACCAGCTTCAGATCCGTTCCGTTTGCTCCAATTTATGCAACATAGTCCTATGTTGAATCCTGTCAAATACGTTTGCAAAGTCCAGCAGTATCACAGAGTAAGGATTTTCTTTATCCAACTCCACTGTTACGTTACTAAGGCAAGACCTACCATTTACAAAAAATGTTGCCTCTTATAAAGTATCATATTTCTGTTCACACAGTCCTAATTTCTAATTTTTTTAAATTTCTCCAAATCCTTACCCACCACTCCTGATATGCTGATTGGTCTATAATTTGCTACTACTGTCTCGGAAGTCCCACTATGCCCAGCTAAATGCTAACAAGTGAAGACAGAAGAGGAGATTGGCAGCATCTGTCTTAATTTATTGCCCGTTGCACATTCATGTTGAAGGATTCAACACAGTACACCATGCCGACTCGGACGTCAACCGGTTCAACAAGGTCTGCATTGCCATTTGGAAGCAGCTCCAGGAGTAGCAATTAGATATTAGCAACTGGCGCAACCACCCCATCACTGACAAAAATAATGAAAAAAAGTGGATCCAGATTCAGACTCCGCAGCCATTTGATGACTGGAACTCGGAATATTAGGACTCTACTACAATCAGGTCAACTCAAATTACTACAGCACGAACTAAAAATATATGAATGGAATGTTATGGGACTTTGTGAAATTCGATGGCCCAAAACAGGAAAGCTAACAACAGATGAAGGTCATTTGCTTCTTTACTTTGGATATGACTACAGCGGAAAAGAAGGTGTCTGGTTTTTGATACATAAATCATCATGAAATTCTGTCCTGGAAGTCAATCCTATCAATAGCAGAATTACTCTAGTCTGCCTAAAAGGAAAACCACTCAATATCACCATCATACAGGTCTATGTCCCAACCACAGGCTACGAGGACGCCGAAGTAGAGGAGTTTTATGGTCAACTTAATGCAACAATCACCGGAGCGAATAGAAAAGTCCTTTTGATTTTACAGGGCGATTGGAATGCCAAAATTGGAACAAACATCGGCATGGATTTTCTCCCATTTGTCGGAACGTATGGCTATGGGAAGACAAACGAAAGAGGTTTTGAATTGATCAATTTTGCCTCACAAAATGAACTCACCATTACTAACACTCTATTTCCTCATAAACCTTCCAGAAGATGAACATGGACTTCCCCCGATGGAAAAACACACAACCAAATTGACTTTATCCTTGTAAGTGCAAAAATTAAAAACTCCATCAGCCTCACAAGAACCAGTTCATTTCCTGGAGTTGACACTGCAGCGACCACAAGATGGTCATCACAACTGTGAATATGAAAATGAGGGAAATATCTATAAAATCAACTCGTAAAAGATATAATATAGAAAAATTAAAAGATCCCTAAATAAATACACTGTATAAATACAAATTAAACCAAATTTTTGACACAAGCTTCAAGAAATATAATAATATTGAACCTAAAACCATATACTTCTCATAAAAGATAACTGAGACAGCTGAATAAATTCTTGGATACAAAAGGAAAGTCAATAGACCATGGATAACCAAATATATTTTGGACCTATGCGACGAAAGAAGATATTTGAAATCTCATATTAATAGCGGTGATAACAGAGAACACTATAAAAATATTATTAAGATTATTAAAAAAGAAATCTATGCTAGAAACTTATGGATACTAGATGAATGCAAAAATACAGAAAAGGACTTAAAAATAATCCTAAAAGTGCTTTTAAAATTATCAATAATTAACCAAACATTTTACTGCAATTAATTGGAGCGTAGAATATGAAGATGGAACTCCTATCAGGGATAACCAGAAAATAGTTGATAGATGGAAATGTTATGCAACCGAGCTTTTTTAAAAGGATCCTCAACAGACTGACGATATTTTGGACAGTATTTTGCCAAGAGGTTCCGAGGAAGGAGATTATCCGATATTAAAAGAAATGTTTGCAGCAGTTAGTTCCTCAAAAATAGAAAAATCACCTGGAATTGATGGTATTACAATGGAAAACTGATACCCGAAGGAGGTGACATCATCATAGACACCATGCTAAATTTATTCCAAGACGTATGGAACACAGAGACTTGGCCTTCAGATTGACGGACTTCTGTCCTTGTACCTATTCCTAAAAAGGGAAACAGCAATAAATGTAGCAACTACAGAACAATAAGCCTTATTAGTCATCCAAGCAAAATCCTGTTAAAAATACTATTATCAAGAATCAAAACGAAACTAGAAAGCAGACTATCAGATGAACAAGCAAGTTTAAGGAAATCCAGAAGTACAATCGACCATATTTTTATAATAGACATACTAGGTGAAAAATACATAAAACATAACAAAATAATCTGTCACAACTTTTAAGACCTTCAAAAAGCTTTTGCCTCAATATGGCACGAGGCATTATGGAAAATTTTAGAACATTATGGTATTGACAACAAAATCATTAGGATTATTAAATCTCTTTACTCCTCATCTGATGTGGGAATTGAAATTAGACATGCCAGTAGTGAACCGTTCCGGGCAGAACGGGGGGTAAGGCAGGGATGCATCTTGTCCCCTCTACTTTTAAATTGTTTTCTGGAATATGTCATAAATGAAGCTCTTCATGAATATGACACTGCAATAGTAGTCGGTGGATTAAGAATAAATAACTTACTTTTTGAAGACTATATTAATCTTCTGGCAGAAAGTGAAGAAGAATTACAAGAGATACCCAGCCGCATTTTTGGAACATTAAAAAAATATGGATTATACACAAACCTACAAAAAACAAAAACAACGATAACCTCAAAATTAGACATTCAATTCTTAAAGATACAAATTAACAATAAACAAATTGAGAATGTAAACATGTTCACTTATCTAGGAAGCACGTTGAATCAAGATGGTTGCTCAAAAACCGGCATTAAATACCGAATTGCTAAGGCAAGAAATGAAAACCACTGTGAGGAGATAACAAAATAGCAATTACAACCAGACTAAGACGAATTGACACCTTGGTGAATTCTATCCTCTGTATGGTTGTGAGGCCTGGACTTTAGTGAGGGAAGATGAGAGGAGACTGCTGTCTTTGGAAATGAAAACTTACAGAAGACATCTGAGAATTCCCCGTACTGCTCACGAAACCAATGAAAATGTCCAAAAATTGATTAATTCAACAGACGTGAGAAAAAGGGAAAACATTCTGACAGTCATCAGAAGAAGACAGATGAAATGGTTCGGACATGTGGAGAGGGCTAATGGCTTTCCAAAGTAAGCACTAGAAGGAATCGTTCAGGATCAAGGGTTAGGGGCCGACCTCAATTAAAATGGACTGATAACATCAGAAAATGAACAAATTCCTTCCTTTCTCTACTGACATCAAGAACAAGAGACCGAGATGATTGGAGGAGGTTAACAAAGAATATCACCTACCATCCATGAGTGACCCAACGGTCCATTTAGGAGTACAGGAGAGAAAAAGGTCTTGGAGGTTCCCTTCTGCAGTGGAATTATTTTCCCCTCTTTCCACTCAAATGGAACTTGACCAGAACTGAGACTTAAATTAAACAGCTTGGTCAGAGGAGGTGCTAATTCTCTTGCATATTCTCATAACACATGGGCCAATATCCCATCTAATCCTATAGCAATGTTAGCATAAAGGTTCTGTAATATATTAAGCACCTCTATTTCGTCTATCTCTAGACTTATCAGTCAATGACACATTTGACTGATCACTGATTTGCAATATCACAACCAATATCACTTTCGCAAAATGATCACTAAGCAACTCAACTATTTGATTTGCTTCTGTAATTTCCCTACCATCAAAACCTTTTAAACTAATCTCTCAATGGTTATTCTTTCTTTTACTTGCCGCATAGCGAAAGAACTCCTTAGGGTTTCTTTTGGATTCATTAGCTAGCTTCCTCTCATAATTACTTTACTTTGACTTTACTTACCATACCGGTTACTCTCTTTGCCGGTACCTTGTACTGCCTATGGGAACGCTCACCAGTTTTTCTTTATACTTCCTTCACAACCTTTTCTTTATCTGCAACTCCTGCTTAATAATATTATTCATTCATCTTAATCCTACTTGATTTCTCCTTCTGACTCTGGGAGTACAGTCTGATACAGCTTTCTTTCAATACTCCTTGACAATCTCCCATGCACCATCAACGTGTCTGCCCTTCAAATGCTTATGCCATATTACTGCTGAAAGTTGACTTCTCAGTTTCTCATAATCACCAGCCTTGTAATTCCACATATACCCCTTTCTGAACAGAATATTCAGCACATCAGATAATCTCCCAGGTCAAGACCATATGATCGATTTCCCCTAGTGGAGACAGTGTAACTAAATGACTTGTTGAAATTTTCTCAGATGTTATGACCAGATCTAATACTCTCGATTTTCTTGTCCCTTCCATTACATGCTGTTTCAGGTAGTTATCTTTTAACAACTGTATAAACTCCACTTCCTTTGTTCCTTGTGACCATTCCTCGTCCCAATCTATGTCCCCAAAGATAAAATCCTCCATAATAATTATTCGACTTTTACTCATCCTGCTAATTTGCCACTACATACTATTATTATTATTCCTGATACCTCCTGATACTATCTACATTCTCCCTTATACCCATTGGATTATAACAACAACGATTACATATTTCGCCCTGTTGATTTCTATCTCACACCAAACAACCTCAAATGAACTGCCCTCAACTTTCCTGTTACCTTGAGGCACTTCTTCCTTTTTTGACTTTAACGCTTCGTCTATCATTAGTAAAACCCCTCGCCCATTCTGTCATCTCTGTCCTTCCTGAAAATACTGTACTATCCCCTTACATTCAATCCCTATAACAATTTCATTCTTAGTTAACCAACTCACTCATTCCTATAATTTTTGGCCAAGTTGTACTAAATAATGATAACAATTCTTCGCACTTATTCCGAATACTTCGAGCATTAGTATATCTGCAATACTCCCTTCCTCCCATAATCTCCCTGCGTGTGAATTAGCCCACTGTGTATATACTGTTAATTTTCTGAGAACAATTATTCCCAAATTCAGAGCGATTAATGACCTTAGTAGTGTTTACAGCTGAGTCTATCACCTGCCTCCATACCAAATCCCATTTCCCTGTTTTTGACCATTTACTCTATCTTTTATCAATAAATTGTTGCACTTCATCTTCACTTGAATTTATTTTTGAACTGTACATCTGTTTGAATATCATAATCACCTGTTATGCCTTAATTCTTACTGTAATTAATTCCGTCAGAGTGGATTGCAACCAAAAATGTATTTCGCACAGTGTCTTCTAACTTCGAACTGTTCTCCATTTCTTCTAAAACTTTAATATCTGAAGTAATAAATTCTAAGGTCATAAATATCGAAGTGACCCTATTCTATCCAACGAGGTTCACTACTACCAAAAAACTTTACTTGAGTTATTTTAATTTCTTACATTTCCATTTCTTTCATGACACATACTCTCTGAGTTCCATCTAATGGAACTCATGAGAGTATGTGTGATGTATGTATGATATCTAATGGAAATCAATAAATCGGAGTCCCGAAATATTTAATCTAAATTAAACACTATAGTGAATTTCGTTGGAAATTCCCATATGCTCTCCCATACTATACTGATGCCATCTGACCTGCGTGTCCTATCCTCTATATCTCAATAACTTGGGCCTATGTTCATAAGATTTCCTTGCCAAAATCTGGAAAACCGTGCAATTTTTAGATAGCATAGACAGCTTTATCCAAAGTTCTCCTCATCACTACACTGAGGTGTGCAGGGGAAGAAACTCACTGTCTAGACATCATCATCCTCATTGCGCGCGCGCGCGCGCGCGCACACACACACACACACACACACACACACACACACACACACACACACACACACACACACACACACACACACACACACCACACACACACACACACACACACACACACACACACACACACACCACTATGTACACATTGTTATTGATCCTCTTTCTGCATTTTAGGTTGACCACAAAACCAACTGAAACTCTTAAGCATTATCGTTGTTTGGAGTTATTTTTGTGAAGTAAATGAATAAGTTTAAGCTGTTATGGCCATTTGCATTTGCTGTTTACAGAAAAAAAAACTATTGTATCTGGTAGGAAATATCTCTTACCCTCAGCAGGATGGAGTGGAAGGCTTTTTCGAAAGGACCATCAGAACACTGTCTTAAGCCCTGGACCAACAATTTGTAGTGAAATCGGATTGTTATGTACTGCTGTCAAATGAAAATTACTAAAAAGAGCTAAATCTAAAAAAGAAAAGCTAAAAAAGAGCTAAGAAGGAGCTGGAATTAAAAATTTGAAGCAAACATTTTAGTAGTAGTAGCAGATACTTTCAGTAATTTACTTCGAGTAAGTAACTGAAGTAAAGTAAAGTAAGTAACTTGAGTAAGTTAAGTGGTTCTTATATTACATGAAGTGGCTAAAAACATCTTCTAAGTGGTCTTTTGTGCTTAATTCTCCCGTATTTCACTTACATTTTCTGCTTCATTATATGTGGCCATCGTTCCAATATTACTCAATGTAGATGCTGGTAAATGATAGCCCTTACAGCACTTGTTGTTACGCCTGAAGACATACTTGATAGACAAAATATCTCTCATCATTGGCAATTCCATTTCGTTTCTTAATTTAGTTTTCACTATATACATGGAACTAAAAATTCGTTCAATTTCCGCATTAGAATTTGGCATTATTAATAAATTTATTGCACAATAAGTAATTTCTTTGAATGGATTCATTCCAAATGCAACTTTGTATTTTTGTACTTCAGCCCAGAATAGCTAAGTGTTTTCTATATTTGTCCATTCATTTAAGTGGATAGTATTGAACTGATATTCAGCCGCAGCAACATCTTTTTTCTGATTTCAGCATTATTTCTGAGATGAGAGTAACAGGTTCTTTATATGTTTTGAAGAATTTTCAGCCGAAAAAGAAAAGACCATTCTTAAAATATTAAAGTTTACAGGTTTTCTTGATCCATGTAAACGTGCTTTCTTTTCTGAAGTCCTTTTCGTTACTTTCCACAGGCACACCTTTAACAATAACTCCAACAGTTACATTTTTCAGACTTCTGTTTATATTCCCTATTACGTCTTATACTGTGAAATAGAGAATATTAACATAAGTCCGAAAAATGAAAGTGTTGGAGATATTGTTAAAGCGTGGTGGTGGAAAGTAAAGAGAAGAAAAAGGACAAAGTACCTCAGAAAAGAAATAGCCCGTTTACACTGAGAGTCTCCACAGAAGTGGCACTCTCTAAATACTTCGTATATATTTACTCCTCAGTCTCGCATTACTCTCACAAATCTTTCAACTTTTGCAATTTTGCAACGAATGTATTTGCACCGAACAAAATATCGCATCTTTAAATCCCCCAAGAAATGGGTCTTAGCGGTCATTGTTCTACTACACATTGGAGCAGTATCGGCAGTTAGTATGTTAATAGAAATTTCTTTAAACTTGAATAACTCAGTATACCACACATTCATAAAAAACAAATTAACTTTGGCCACTAGGTTAGGAATGTGAAGCATGGGTTGTAGCAAGGTAAGTTAATTTTCTGTATATATATAAATATCATATGACGATATTGTGGAATTTTTAGATTGAGTGTTGCTGTGTAATATTTGTGACTGTAGCGTGTGATTAAATAATTTGGACAGTTATTTTAAATTCGCTGTTTCTTATTTAGTGTTTAGTGCTTTGGAACAAAATGGCGTTGAAAGGGGGGGGGGGGATCGCTTCATCAGTCGGCGCGGAAAACAACTACGGAGTCTGTCAAAAAAAGTGTTTACACACGTTAACAGATGTCACCAGGGCCGGCGCTACCGCATGGTTAACAACTGCATTTGTCCAGGCCGACAAATTTTCATAAATTTATACAAAATTTTCAGGCGTATTATTTTTTAAATATTTTTTTTATATTACACTGCGCGAGTTTATAATATATAAATTTATATTTATATTCGTGGTATGACTAACTTCATTGGAAAGCATTTGACAAATCTCGTTAATTATGTCGGGATACGGAAGAAAACGGTTACCGGGGACTCAATACCGTAAAAGCTGAAAAAGACGCAAATATTCAAAAAAATCGTATATGTCTGAACAACGATTTGGTGATTTGGCATCTATTTCCATCGAATACGAGCTTGACACAAATTTAGATTTCAAGGAAATCGTTATAGAATTTGCAGCCCAGAAGCTCGTAAAGATTGATACTGGCAGAATAAAATATACAGTTGGGTGCTGCTATAGACCAGGTGATGGAATAGATGGTGGAGATGGTATGCATGAACAAATTGATGAAATGAGTGGAAGGAGGGTAATTATTATGGGGGATTTCAACTATGGTAACATTGATTGGAAGGAGGAGAGGACACATGTGAGGAAGGAAATGGATTTTATTCAATTATTAAGGGATAACTATCTGAAACAGCATGTAATTGAAAATACTAGGGGTGTGAGAGTGCTTGACCTGGTAATAGTATCTGAGAATTTGACTAATGAATATGACCATGTTGCCACCTATTGGTGAGAGTGATCATAAGGTCTTGACCTGAGAGGTGGCTAAAGGTGTGAAATTTGTGATTAAGACAGGGTATATGTGGAATTACCGTGCTGGCAAGTATGACAAGCTTAGGAGATTGCTTGGATCAGTGCCATGGCATGTACAACTGCAAGGGCTGGACGTCGATAGAGCATGGGAAGTGATCAAAGAGCATTTACAGGAGGTTATGGCTGATTGTATACCTAAGGTCCGAATAGTGAAACAAGGAGGGGTTAAATGGATGAATAACACCATTAAGCTTGAGCTGCAAAAAAAAAGAAACAACTGTGGAGGGAATTTAAAGAAAGGGGTGACCACCTGCAGGCACACGAACGGTATAAAGTACAGGCCAGAAGGGTAACGAGTGTGGTAAAAACAGCAAAAGCCGATTATGAAAGGAAACTAGCTATGCAAGCAAAAGAGAATCCCAAACAGTTCTTTCAATATGCTGCAAGCAAGAAGAAAACTGTACATGGCAAAATGATTTTAAGGAATGACGATGGTAAAGAGTTCACTGAACCAGTCGATATAGTGGAGTTACTGAGCGCGCACTTTGCAAAAGTATATCATCCAGGTGGTGACGTTGAAAAAATGAAGGAACCATTAGTTTATATGGGAATTGTGATGAATGAAGTGGAGGTGAATAGTCTATTACAGAACCTTAATGTGAATACATCTGTGGGATTGGATGGTATACCGGCATGGGTCTTGCATGAAGCGGCTAATGAATTATCAGTGCCCTTGACCATGTTGTTTAATCTGAGTCTCAGGTCTGGCTTAGTCCCGAAGGCGTGGAAAGAGGGGAAAATAGTTTCACTGCATAAAGGAGGATCCAAGACTATGGTTGCAAATTACCGACCGATCAGCATATCAGGAGTCGTTGTCAAGGTCTTGGAGAAAGTAGTCAAGGGAAAAATACAGGAATGGATTGATGAAAATGAGATACTGTACAGAGGACAGCATGGCTTTGTGAAGGGTAGATCATGCCTCAGTAACTTGCTCAAGTTTTATAACAAGGTGACAGCTGAACTGGATAAGGGAAATGGGTTTACAGTGATACTGCTGGACCTGGCAAAGGCGTTTGACAGGATACCACATGGAATTCTAATCCGTAAACTACAACATATGGAATTGGATATAGGGTTGGTGAGATGGATAGCTGGGTGGTTGATGGAGAGATATCAAAGAGTAGTTTATTCAGGAGTAGAGTCCAAAAAACGGCCTGTGACTAGTGGTGTGCCACAGGGTTCTGTTCTTGGACCACTGCTGTTTAATCTGTTCATTAACGATATAGGGAAGGGTCTAAGTGGGACAGTTCATTTGTTCGCTGATGATGCAAAGTTGGGTAGGGCGATAGTGAATGCAGAAGATGTCAAAGTCTTGCAAGATGACTTAGATAGATTGGAGTTCTGGACTAAGGAGAATGGATGTCAATTTAATGTGACAAAATGTAAGGTTATGCATTTCGGAGTGAAAAGATTAGCAGCAGTATACCACATTGGTGGAACTGTACTCCAAGAGATTGATGAGGCCAGGGACTTGGGAGTGTGGTGGATAGGGAGATGAAGTTTAGGGGGCACATTGCAAAAGTAGCTAAATCAGCTCATCAACTCACTTGGTTGTTGAAAAATACCTTGACGAGCAGAGAAAAACAAGTTATTGTACCTCTGTACCGAGCCCTGATAAGACCTCATCTTGACTACTGTGCCCAGATTTGGTCACCTTGGTTCCTTCTTGATGGGAAGGAGGTTGAGAGGATCCAGAGGCGAGTGACTAAGATGATAGCAGGTCTATGGAATGAACCATATGAGAACAGGTTGAAGATTTGTGGGTTGCAGAAACTAGTTGATAGGCGGAAAAGGGGAGACATGATTGAGACATTCAAATTGCTAAAAGGATTCTATAGGATTAATTCAGATGATATTGTTGAGATCAGGACTGGTGGTGGGAGAACTAGGGGACACCCATGGAAGCTGGGCAAGAGCGTGGTTAGCAGGGGTGTTAGAGCTGGGTTTTTTACTTTTAGAGTGGTAAATGAGTGGAATAAGCTGCCAGAGTCAGTTGTGGGTGCTATGACAGTGAGCGAGTTCAAGGCAAGGTATAATAGATACTGTGAGAATGTTGAACAGCTGTGTGAACATGATGTTTAGGGCCTCCCTCGATGAGTCTAAGGACTCCTGGAGTAGCCCGTGGTAATAATAATAATAAAAAAATAATAAAGTATATTTTTAACATTTCTCAGCAGTGCCTTTTCATTTTCGCAAGTGAAAATAACAAACACTGAAACTATTGTAGTAATTATTATTATTAACAACATTTGACCTCCATGGAGTGAAACTATTGTAGTAATTATTATTATTAACAACATTTGACCTCCATGGAGTCCGAGACTAGTCGTAGGAGGTACTCACTATTGCATACAATGCTCATCCAACCACATCTTAAACTGATTCAATGTTGTGTCTACATCCATAATACACTCAGGCAATACATTCCACTCACCAACCACCCTCCATGCAAAGAACCTGCTTCTCGTTCCTTTGCACACCCTCCTTATACAGTTTCCAGCAGTGGCCTCTTGTTCTACTCTCCCCTCTCCCATTCTATGAAAAATCTCTTCCATGTCTACCTGATAACAACCCCCGACCAGCTTGTGTGTCTCAATCGTATCCTCCCTTTTACTCCTATTCACGAGGCTCTGCAACTTACATTCTCTCAATCTGTCCTCGTACTCCACATTCCAAAGACCACTGACTACCTTTTTGAATCTTCTCTGTACCCTTTCCAACATATCCTCATCACCATGAAAACCTTGCGACCAAATCTGTGCACAATAATCCATATGAGGCCTGATCAAGGCCTTATATAATCTCTCTATTTCTGCATGTCAGGTTTCTCCGCATCATTGCCATTATTCGATGTGATGTCTTCCCAACTTGTGCAATGTGGCCCCCGAATTTCAGGTCGATGTAAGTGAAATTAAAATATTTTAAATAAAATTAAAATATAAAAACATTGGAAAATTTCTTTCCACTTCTAATAGGTAAGGTATTTAAAAAAAAATTGTTTTTTTTTTTCATTTTATGTGTGTGTGGGGGAAATAAGGGGCATCAAATGCATGTCTTGCCCTGGACGACAAACTCTAGCACCCATCCTGGATGTCACCTATGGACTTTTTTCGAAGTTGGATCGAATTACAGTAGCAATGTGTAGTATGATGTTCTCTCAAAAGATGTCATTACTCACATGAATACTAGCATCAACACGTGACTGATAGGACAGTCAAACAAATTGGCCGAGGTATACGATTGTCATTCAAGGAACGCAAGACCATTTTAAAGTGGTATTTCAAATTTGAGAATGTTGTTGAAGCAACGACAATGGAGGCGTGAGTTTGCAACACAGCCTCCAACGCGCCCGACAATTGCACATATTCATTTGTGTTTACTGGGCTCAAGAAAATCCGAGTGTTCATATGGACAAGGCAGTCAATTTTTCTGGGGCTCAATGTCTGGTGTGTATTGTCATCTAGGGTTTAATAGGACAATTCTTCTTTGAAGGTACTGTTACTGGTCAGGTGTACCTAGACATGTTGTGCTTTATGGGGATGGTCAATTTCTCTTCCAACAAGATGGTGCACTACCACCGAGACATGAGAGCTTATATCAATGAGAATTTGCAGGGACAATGGGTTAATGGCTCCAGGTGCAGTTGAGTTCCACCCACATTCTACTGATTTAACAACCTTGGACCTATGGGCTCTAAAGGATGTGGTGTATCATCGAAAACCAACTACACTGGTGGCTTTTCGGAAAGAAATTGATATGGCATGCGCAGCAATCCCGCTGGACACTTTGGCCAACATTTCCCAAGCAGTAGTTTGCCATAATAAGTGTCTGGACGCTAATGGTAACCACTTTGAGCACCACCTCATGTAATTGTAGAAGTCAAAGGTAATTTGTATTCATCCCTTAATGTCTATATAAATTTAGTATTATAATTTTTATATAGGTTTTTCTTTTGCTGAAGTGTGTATACATTTTTTTTTTGATTCTGTATATAAATAAAATTAATGCTGTGGATTTTTCACTGATGGTATGGTGTTGTGAGTGTAATATGTATGTGGGAGTTAGATGTTGCATAAGAGTAAGGAGAATGTGAGTGTGCAGAAAGTGCGATAAGCCAATGGAACACAGTCTTGTTTGAATCAGAATAGGGAACACAGTGGGATAAGTGAAACGGATGTAGAAGATAGTGTGGTCTGACCACATGACAATAGCGCTTTCTACATCAGTGAATTCATGTGATCTGGTTGGTTATGTGATTTGGCTGGAGCACAGCAGGTGAAATTTTTGAGTCAAGGATTACATTGTTGCCAGGCAGGTGTTTGAGGTTTTTTATGACTCACATCCTGTGACGTCACTTCTGGTGACATGGGCACAGGATGTGGGTCTGGTCAGACCACACGACGATAGCACTTTCTACATCAGTGAATTCATGTGATCTGGTTGGTTATGTGATTTTGCTGGAGCACAGCAGGTGAAATTTTTGAGTCAAGGGTTACATTGATGCCAGCAGGTGTTTGAGGTTTTTTATGACCCACATCCCGTGACATCACTTCTGGTGACATGGGGACAGGATGTGGGTGTTTAATGTGGGGCACAGTGGGTTGGTAGGTTTATCTTACTCTCTGAGGGCTGCAGGCCACAGGTGTTTGGTTCTTGTTGCCGGTGTTTGTTGTTGAAAGTTTATTTTTCACTTGGTTAGAGTATAATAAATTTAGTTTAATCCTTTATCCAAGTGTGAGCAAACAAAGTTTGTACCTGAAAGTATCTTCAGGACTAGGTTAAGGTGGTACAACACCAGGGGAACTCATTGCAAAGGTGGAGCAAGCTACCAACCCTCCTATCTCAGTATCTCCTATAATGCAAAACACATCTCCTTATGGATATGTCTAATGTTATGCATTAAGGGAAGGGCCACTACCCAGACTAGCTTTACCTTTATTGAGGTCTCTTCAGTGGGAGCCAGGCCCAAGTGGAGATATCAGGCAGAAGCATTAGCAGGTCATCTCTACCTATAGGAATTGCCAATTGGTGTGCCACCCTTTTTTAATAATTTACTCTGGATTTAGAGAAAGATGTTGAAAGTTTATTTTTCACTTGGTTGTGGCCCTTCCCTTAATGCATAACATTAGACATATCCATAAGGAGATGTGTTTTGCATTATAGGAGATACTGAGATAGGAGTGTTAGTAGCTTGCTCCACCGTTGCAACGAGTTGCCCTGATGTTGTACCACCTTAACCCGGTCCTGAAGACATTTTCAGGCGCAAACTTTGTTTGCTCACACTTGGATAAAGGATTAAACTAAATTTATTATACTCTACCCAAGTGAGAAATAAACTTTAAACATCTTTCTCTAAATCCAGAGTAAATTATTAAAAAAGGGTGGCACACCAATTGGCAATTCCTATAGGTAGAGATGACCTGCTAATGCTTCTGCCTGATATCTCCACTTGGGCCTGGCTCCCACTGAAGAGACCTCAATAAAGGTCGAAACTAGTCTGGGTAGTGGCCCTTCCCTTAATGCATAACATAATGCAAAACACATCTCCTTATGGATATGGATATGTCTAATGTTATGCATTAAGGGAAGGGCCACTATCCATAAGGAGATGTGTTTTGCATTATAGGAGATACTGAGATAGGAGTGTTGGTAGCTTGCTCCACCTTTGCAACGAGTTGCCCTGGTGTTGTACCACCTTAACCGAGTCCTGAAGATACTTTCAGGCGCAAAAAAAGTGTTTGTTGTATTGCCTTTTTTTTTTTTTTTTCTGGGTGTTTTTTGTTTGTGTTGAAGTGGTGATTTGTTAATTTGACTGACTGATTTTAAATTGTCAGGTTAGCTCTCTCTCTGAGGGCCACCAGACCCTTAGAGAGAAAACAAACAAAATTTGCATGTGACGTAGCTTCGCGACTGGGCAACTCATATATAGAGGCTAATGACTTCGCATTGCTTCCCTTAGAAAGGACACTACCCAGACTGGTTTCGACCTTTATTAAGTCTCATAAGTGGGAGCCAAACCAAGAAATAATACCAAGGTTGAAGTAATGCAGTAGTCATATTTTTATATACTAGTAGCCAAAAGATGTTGCACTTTATTACGAAAATACTCTGGATTAGAGATAGACGTTGAAAAGATTGCTGCAAGTTCAAATGTGACTTCTGCATTACTTCAACCTCGGTATCACTTCTTGGTCTGGCTCTCAAATGAGACCTCAATAAAGGGCAAAACTGGTTTGGGTAGTGACCCTTCCCATAATGCACAGCATTGCACATGTCCAAAGGATATCCCATTTAGTATCCCATAATGCTTTGCATTATGGGATACTAAAGCAAGTGATGTGAAGTCATTAGCCTCTATATAGGAGTTGTCCAGTTGTGAAATTACTTCATGTACAAACTTTGTTTGCTTACACTTGGATAAATGATTAAAACATGAATATAATTTCTTGGCATCTTTAATTTATAAGGTCCTCAGAGAGCTACCTGACCTTTTAAAGTCAAACTCAGTTTAATGATTTAAAATTTGAAAAAAGAAAAGATATTGACTGTTCCATGGTCAAGATATACTGGACAAGGTGGAGGAAGTAAGAGATCTGGATTGATAGGGATCTAAAATTTAGAGGTCACAATTTTAAAATTGTGAGGACAATGATTTCTGCGATGATGTGGCGGGCACTGACTTATATAAGTAAGGAGATTCTGTTCCATTGCATAAGGTCTTCATTAGGCCAGCTATTTACTATTGCGCCCAGGTTTGGTCACCTTGTTTCCAAAAGGATGAAGAGGTATGGGAAATAATGATGGTGATTTATGGTTTTAATGGCTCCAGGACAGCATAAGTCATGCTATGCCATATCAGATATTAGAGTAGTACACAAGATAGGACAATGACATACATCCATGCCCACAGCAAGATTTGAACCTGGAACCTGTTTTGTTGGGAAGGATCCATAGATGATTGACTAAGGTGGTTTCTGGTCTCTGGAATGTTGACCATGAAGAAAGGCAGAGAATATGCAATTTACAGTGTAGTGGATATGAGAGGGGGGGGGGGTAATATATTAGAGTCATATAAGTTAGTAAGGTTTTTTTTTATCAAATTAATATTGAAGAGGGTTTTGAACAGGACCACCTGGTGAGGATTGGTGTGGCAAATCACCAAGCATCTGAGTGACCATATGGCATCTGTTGATGTCCAATGAATATATGGATGGAGGATTTTCATAGAATGTTCAGAGAGAGGTGGGGGGAAACAAGAGGTCATCCCTGGAAATTGTATAAGGAGAATGAGAAAAGGTGAGAAGCATGTTTTTTGCATGGATGATGGTGAATTGATTGGAATGCATTGCCTGAGAGTGTGGTGTCTGCAGAGAATGTAAATGTATTTAAGGCACAGCATGATGAACTGTGTGTATGACAGGAATCTCCGATGACGTCTTTGACTCTGTGGAGGTGTGAGAATGATAATAAACTACAACATATCAAAATTATTAACTTAATAATATTAAGTTTAGGAGATTGGCTGCTCTTCCAGTTTCCAAATGGTTAAGACTAAATGGGCTCACATACTCCCTTTGGGGAACAAAAGGGGTATTAGCAGATTTTTTTTCTGTTTGTTTGTTTTTATTAATATATGACAAATGTATCCTTTCATGATTTCTCCTCAAATACTCCAGTGAGATCTAATTTACTGAGCAAGTAAATCACAGGGAATGTATACAGCAATATAGTTGATGAAAAATTTAAATTCATTACAGAATGAAAGTTGAAGAAAGAAGCGAAGGTTCCTGCAATGAAGATGGCAGGGAAAGCAACAAAAATCTCTCATGAAAGCTTTTCATGAGAGAGACTGTTGAAAGTAATTCAAGAAAAAAAAAAAAGACCATTAATGTTCGTCCAGTTCCCAGGTTTTATTGTTCAGCTGCTTTATTCATTGAGTACATTCCCATCTCTTAGCCTGACTAAGACTTCAAGTTTCCCCATGTTCAAATAACTGAGGAGTATCTTGTTCCATTTGTCTTCCTCATGCTGATCAAAGCACTTTTCTTGTCCTTTATGATTGTTTGCTTGGGTCCCATTTCTTGTTAATGTTTCTTCTTCTTCTTATTATTATTATATAACACCTTCAGGGAGTACAAAGACTCATCGAGTGAGGGCACCTGTTCCACAACTCTCCTTCTTCACCAATCGCAACTACCTTCATCATCTACACCAATGCCATTGTATTCTCTACTGTAGCTGCCATAGTATTTGTTGTTATCTTTGCTGTTCTTCCATGGAAGGTGGAAGAATGGTAGAGAGCAGATCATAATCATGAAAGGGCTAGGAAGAATGAGTGGTTAAAGAAACCATCAAAGAGGTAGACAAATATTATGGTCAATACTGAACATTAGAGTTATCAGTAACATCAAATGGAAAAGAGCAAAAAGCAGAGAACCATGAAGGATAAAGCAAAAGTGAAACCTTAAAAAGATAAAATGCTTCCTGACAACGAGGCAAAAGGAAGGAGACCCAAATCAGCACATTGCAGTTTTCCACATTTAGATATAAATGATATCAGCTGTGTGTGTCAATGTCTTCAATGGCTTCAGAGGCATTAGGTGAGATAAAATGCAGCAAACAACTGCTGTCATCTAGTGGTCTCAAATCCTAACAGAAAAAAAAAATCGGCTAATGCCTTTTTATTTCCATATAGGCGAGGCCGTTGTAGCCCTATTTAAGCTTTTGGAGACTGAGTGGGCAGTTCAATCTCCACTAGTAGCCAATCAGAGATAGCTGGCCCAAATCCTAACAGATATATGTATATATAATTGTCTGAAATAATGAGGTCTACGGTCTTCTTTAATTGCAAAGTTAAAAATTCAAATGGAATTTTCACTCATGGAATGAAGAAAAACCCTGTTTGCCTGTGCAAAACTTGTACCCATCAAAGAAAATAAAAAGTACTTGGCAGCTAGAATCTAACCTTTACTAATTGTGTAGTGTTATGGAAGCAAGCAGCATTTTGCAGTGCTACATTATTAATACGATTCAAACAAAACTGTGAGAACAGTAGATTAAGCATAAATTATATTTGTGAGATGTAGATAATTTTTTTTTTATGTGAAGAATCAACATTTCTACATTTTGCTGTAAATAACTAACAGTTCAGTAGCACACTCAGGATTTAATCTTGGGGGGGGGGGGGGATGGCTGAGTTGAGTAGATGATTTGAGAATACATACGACTTATGACTGAGCATCTGCAATGATCACTAATTCATAAGTAGTATAGAAATAGAACACACGATGACACAACATAAATAAAAAAATGAATTTTAATTAGGAAAAGAATTTTGGAAAATTTTCTAGTGTTTTTTCCCTTTTTCTTTGGGGAGGGGACCAGAGGCCCTTCCCCCCCCCTCTGGGTGTGCCACTGCCTTTGTCAGTAAGATTTATTATTATTATTACCCCAAGACCTCATGGAGTCAAAGACTCATCTGGGAGATTAATGTATTAGTCTATTACTCTATTCTGCAATTTATTCCACGAATAAGGATCAACAAATATAGAATCACTGTTTAAGTTTCTCCCTCTTACATTCAACCTTTTCAATTTTAGTTTCCTGCCCAGTTACTTCCACTTGTTCAGAAAACAGTAACTTCTTCAATCGTTTATTACCTTCCATGTTCAGATGCAACCCATCTCTTGCATACAGCTGTCTTTTGCCTTCAAACACACTCCAGACATCAACAAATTCCAGACCTCTTTTATTGCACGTTCGTGCAATCATATCATTCATTATCATCGCTTGTCTACTTAACTCATAATTGTCAAAACAAGGCAGCACACACACACACTATTGTTAGATCTAGAATAAGGGTCCTATCAAACTTTGAGCCATTCTTCTAAGATCTAACATGAAGAGACAAAATTACGCAAAGATATACCTGTACTTTCAAGAAAAGGAGACGATAAACATTTCTTCGTAGAAAAAGCATGTCACAGTCTAGTTAGAAAAGGTATTAAAGTTAAAATTATGATGTATGATTAAATAAGAAAAAAGGAACATGGAACTGAAAGTATTATAATCAAATTCTAATATGTGTTAAATTGCATGCCTAACATAGAAATATAACGTTGAAAACATAGATGTAAATTATGCTCTGTACAAGAAAAAGAAACCACATCTATCAGCCAACGAGAGTCCAAAAGGTCACTATCTAACGACGACATGATGACGTGATGCAAGGTGAGTAAGCACTCAGTCAGTAGAGCATAACAACCTCCCATGAAAGCAGTACTGAAAGGAGGGAGGAGATGTGACGTCATCCATGACAACCAATGGGAAGGAGACATAAGAATGAGTAAAGTGCTGAAAGAGGGCGTTCGAAAGCAGAATAAAAGGAATCGCGCGCAATTTGAAATTCTCTCTTGATTTTCTGTTCCTGTTCGAGCTGTGTTGTTGTGGCGTTTGCAGGAATCTTTTTTTGTTGTTGATTCGCTTTATTGTGATATCTCTTTTCTTAACATTTTACTAACGTTGTATTGTTACCAACATTAACCTGCTGGTAGTGCGTTTTATGCCCTACGGGATTTCAGAGTCTTTTAAGACTCTTAATTTTTTTTATATTTTTTTATAGACGCAGAGACTAAAGATGAGGTGAGTGATTCCCCCCCCCCAAACCGGACCTTAGGAGTGGAGATTCCAGGGTTGGAAGACCCCAGAGTTCTGACCAAAGTTTTAAAGGAGACCATAGGAGTTCAGAATATCTTCTCCTTCACCACCTACAGAGGAGGACGATTTCTGTTTGTTAAAAACGCGACAATGAGAGAGAAACTCATGGAGGGCTTCCAAGTCCAAGGGAAGCAGGTGATCCCTACCATGGTGGGGTCGCAAGTGCACCAGCTAAAGATCAGCTGCTTCCCCATGGAGAATTTAGAAGCTGGAGACGACGTGCTCACTCAAGTGCTCAGCAAGTGGGGGAAAGTGAGTAACATCAAAAAGAGCGTCTCCCAGGAGGACCCTGCCTGGTACCACAATGAAGTCACCTTCACCATGGACATGTGACAGCCAGTGCCCAACCTTGTTACCATCAGCACGTCGCATATAATGGTGAATCATCCCAGGGTACAGAGACAGTGTCTGCGATGTTGCTCGGTAGAACATCTGGGAAGTGACTGCCCCCGAGCCAAGTGTTTCAACTGCGTCAGTGTCAGGCACATCTCAAATCAGTGCCCACACCGCTGCTGAAAGTGCTCCAGCACAGAGCACAAAATAACATCATGTCCTCTGTGCGCATTTGCAGAGTGGGCAAGAGCACCGATCAAACCGTTGACCCTGCAGCCTACAGGAGACGCCAGTGAATTTCCAGTATTACCCACCACCAGTGGGGAGAGGACGTTTTCACAGACAGTTCTGGGTAAAATAAAGAGGCATCCTGCATCAACAGCAGCAGAAGACACTGTTTTCCCCCCAGCAACAACATCAGCTGAGGAAACAGTCTCTCCCTTGGCTATTTCCACCATTCCATTACCACCGTCAAAAATAGAACAACACCCAGCTGAGGGTATCCCTCCCCCTCAACAACACAAGAGGAAGCTTCGTCTGTCTGTATATTTTTCGATCTTCTAGTTGATGCTCTCTGATCGAAAAATATACCAGCTCCCTGTTTAACTGTTATGACTAAAAAATAACAGAAAACAAACTCACCAGCTTTAAGATTAAGAACAGTCACCACGAGTTCGAGGTCCTCTCAGGCTTGTGTGCAAAACTGGAAGCTGGTCTGCAGGGGGGCCGGATGCTCTGCCTCCTCCCTACAAGTCGACTCACTGGTTAAATACGTCAAACAACCGTTCACCACCAAAACAAGATATGCAGGAACTGAGCCATAAGTACCCCGTACTATCATATTGGAGCTTCGACACAAGTAACAGCGCCAGGGTCGGGGTACTTATGCTATCCCCCCCCCTCCTCGGAGCTTTCCATAACATCCATAGGGACACAGAAGGGAGAGTTCTTGCCATTGACTGGAAGTACCGGGCTGAATCATCAGGTACATTAACATCTACGCCCTGGTAGACTGAACATCTAGGTCAAGATTCTTCCAGTCACTCCACAACTACCTGTATGGCATCCACCATGTCATCCTGATGGGGGACTTCAATTGCATGGCAGACCCAGCCTACGACAAAGTAGGGGGAACTCCCAACACAGGTACAGCTGGCTACAGGGACTTGGAAATTCACCTTAAGTTGACAGACATCTGGAGTGCTCGCAACCCCTACTGTTGGGATTATATTTGGACAGGCCAAGGCATTGGTACACGGATCGACCGCCTCTATTTGTCACCTTCCCTTGTCTCCAGAGCGACACAATAATGCACGTTCAAATTAATTATTCCATCTCGGACCACAAATTAGTTGTCCTCACGTACCATTCACTTGAAACTGTAGAAGTAAGTCCGGGCCCCTGGAAGTTACCACCAGACTTCCCGTCCCTGTTCTCGGCCAAGCTTAACCAACTGTGCTCCACCTGGAGTACCGCTGACTGGGACACGTGGGCGCGACTAAAAATTAACATGAAAGACAACATGATAAAATGGGGCCAGGAACGTACCTTCCTCAGAAGAGCTCAGCTCCGTGATCTCTATAAGGAGAGAAGCTGGTACGTGGCCAGCCAATGCCAAGGCTTTCCATGTCACAACGCTATCCATGACATTAATCTCGACATTGAAACGGAGAAACAGAAGCAGGTGGAAGAAAAGAACATTAAAATCCGTCTCCACCTCCGCTCGGAAGACAGGCAATCGGCCTGTCTTCCGAGCGGAGGTGGAGATACCCTGTAGCCAGGTGTCTATAACAGGTGTTTCGTCAACTTCCTGCAGGAGCGAACCATTAATACTATCCCTGAAGGCGGGTGTAATCACACTACTACACCTGACATCCTGAATACCTTCTGGGGATACTATACCAACATCTATCAAGACAACAGTACCCCCCAGGATTACGATTACACATCAGAAATAACATCAGCCTTCAAGCAATGCCTTACAAAGAAAGCGCTTGGGCCAGACAGATTAAGCACAGAACTCTATCAAGAGGCCTGGGATCACATCCTCCCCGTTCTCGTGGCAATCTTCAACATCTTCCTTACTACCGGAAACATGCCATGGGAATTCTTGGAATGCCATACCGTCTTCATCCCGAAGACCAACAGGGACCCTTCCAACATCAAGAACTGGTGCCCCATCAGTCTGTCAAACATGGACTATAAGCCCACGTTCTCAACAACAGACTGAAGATCGGGATGAGGTGCGTCATCAAAAGTACACAAGTGTATGGTGTTCCTTGTCGATCGATGGAGTTCAATCTCATTTTCATCAGAGAACTGCTATGTCTGGTTAACATCAAAAACTACTCCATGGCATTGTTGACTATTGATCTCAACTGAGCGTTCGATAGCGTCCAGCACTCCTTTCTCTTTAACATCTTGGAGAAAGTCGGGGTCAGCAGTGGACTCCCTAACATCATCAGAGGAGGCTACAACAACAGCTTCACTCGTCTCCTCATTAACGGACACCTATCTGACCCCAATACCATCCAGAAAGGGGTCAAACAGGGGTGTCCCCCTTAGTCCACTGCTCTTCGCACTAGCTCTTGAGCTGTTCTTATGGGGCTTTCAACAGCTCTTGTGCCATTAGAGGGATTCCACTCTCTCTCACCACGGATGATTCCAAGGTAATTGCTTATGTGGATGACGTGGTGGGCACCCTCAGGGACAACGACTCCATACTGAACTTCTATAACATCCTAGAGAAGTTCAAAGTGTCGGGGCTAACATCAAACCCCGACAAAACTAAGATCAAGACGTATGGAGTCTGGGACCTGAACAACATCCCTGCAGGTCTCGTCCCTACTGCCAATCCCCTCGCCATCTGGGGGGTCCCGTTTGCTGAACAGCCCATGCTCAACACTGAACATCTTGACAACAACACCATCGAGAAGCTCAAGGACTGGAAAAATGGACAACTGTCACTCTCCTCCAGGGCCTTTGTCATCAAAACCATCATATGTCCTGCACTTCAGCATGTCCTGAATATCACCAATATCAGTGAGGATCAGGAAATCTGGCTCTACTGGAAGCCATCCCTGCAGGTCTCGTCCCTACTGCCAATCCCCTCGCCATCTGGGGGGGTCCCGTTTGCTGAACAGCCCATGCTCAACACTGAACATCTTGACAACAACACTATCGAGAAGCTCAAGGACTGGAAAAATGGACAACTGTCACTCTCCTCCAGGGCCTTTGTCATCAAAACCATATGTCCTGCGCTTCAGCATGTCCTGAATATCACCAATATCAGTGAGGATCAGGAAATCTGGCTCTACTGGAAGCCACAGAAGTTCTTCTGGGGCAATCTATGCCATGAAGTTGACATCAAGACCCTTCAACTTCTGGAGAAGCTGGGGGGCTCGGCCTCCGATCCCTCAACATCGGGTACCTAAGTAATACCGCTTTCCATCTTAGCAGGATACTGCAGACTGAACATCCCTGCAGCCATCCTGTTCGGTATTTTTTAGGCTTCAAGCTTCCCCTTTTTGGGATCCAAGTCCATCAGGGTCCCAAGGTGGGCATTGTTCCAGAAGACTACAACAGACTTTGCCAGCTTATGCAACAACTCAGCTCATCGGGTGTGAACACCACTGGTGTCGTGACATGTTCTCTTGATGTTCGAATCCGCCATCTTGTTACAAGTCACTTTCATAAAACAAAACACAACTAATTGTAAATTGATCACTGATCTAAGGGTAGAGAAATTTCTATTATACTGTGCCACTCTATCCTTAGATAAGTCGATATGAAACAGTACGATCAATTCAAGGTTAGTTAGCAGTCTCCTCATTCATTCTGGCCGAAGTATTTGTTTTCTACCTGGGATGCCCACAAGATTCGAATTTTTGTGAACGGTGCAATAAAAAAGAAATTCAGGCAAACACAATAATTAGATTAACAAAATGAAATATTTAATATAAGCTATATAACATATACATAAATTCTACTTCTAATTTACAAGCCTTCACATACACTTTCTCAGCTTCTGAGTTACAAAGTTCCTACACATATATAAATATAATAGAACTTCCTATCTAATCAGTTTTCACACACTTCTCAGTTATGCTATACGCTTAAAGAACACCACAGGCACTAATTGCGGCGTTCTTTAAGCTCTCAACAATTCTTATTTTCAAATTCTCATTCGCAAAGAATTTCCACAGTTAAAGTTAGGTTAAACGTAGCGTAACTAACATTCAATTCTTCATACATTGAAAATGATCAATATGTCAGTGCTTACCAGAGACAGTTCCTAGTACATCAATTACGTTGCGAATAACTTTCAAAATATATTTGTTGCACTTAAGAACACATTTATAAGACTTCTCCGCAGTTATAACTAAAACACTATTAATCACGCTTCACGACTATGGATATCAACTGTAAGGTACTTTGATTATCCTTGTTACCACTCATTAAATAATTAAACACTGTGCAGTTCTGCTTAGGGCGATTTAGAATTAAGTCGCAATTCTAGATTAACTGGGTTTAATCAGAATTCTTCACTGAACGTCCAGTTTCTTCATATTATCAGATTGCGGCATTAAATTCCTTTAATTATCACTGCTGACTTTACTTTCAGCTAACTATAAAATTCACTTCGTCTTTTTTCGCTTATAATTATTATCCACTTTAACTTCTGCCCTTGAGAACTTTTTATTTACTTCCACCTCTCTAGTTTATACCCTTGCTTCCTTTCACTTCAAAATTTCCATTCCAACTCCTCTACTACGTATATATTTTCTCTTCTTATTTAGCCCATGCTCCCTTCCACTCGTGCTCGTTTCTTTCACGCGTCTCTATGACAACCGATAAACGTAAACATTCTCGCGAATGTTACATTAGGCTATACAACTACATTCAGTTATTACATAACGTTAAACTTTCACAAAAAAGAATAAATAGAATATTTGCATTTCAATAAATGTGTAGTTAAATTACAAATACAACTTCTTATAATATTGACATAACAATAAATAAAATAACTTATTAATATTTAATACAGTATTTTCATTATTCATACATATATCTTTGTTTAAATAATTAAATATTAGACAAAATTAAGGCAGTTATATGAATATTAAGTTTTAAAATAAGTTATATACATTAAATAATATTTACAAGTCTAGCCTTTGTGATGGAAGATCATGTTGGATTCTGAAGCAAATAATAATTACTCTAATCTCTACATAATCAGAATCCAACACCGGGATCCGGAACAGCTACACCTGTTCCGGATCCCAGCATACGGACATTTCTTTAACATTCTCTGTACCAACGTTCCGGATCTAGGAGTCATCAACAATGACATCCACTTCGGCCACCTCTCCAAACATCGAGGCTACCCGTCGAGAAAGGACCTGGCATGGAGGATTGCCTATGGACACCTTCCAGTCAACATCTGGCAGTTCCACAACACCCGGAACCCCCTTTTGTGACTTCTGCAGGAGTCTGGACACCGTAGAGCATGCGTTCTACCAGTGTCCCATTTCCATCTTCATCTGGAGGAGGCTAAGCGATGTGCTCCGCATCCCCCCCCCCTCCTGCTGCAGGAGCAAGTCATCTTCCTGCAGTTTGCTTCCCCAGCTAACAACAAGCAGAAGTTAGTGGTATTTATAATTAATGAACTTAAATACCACATCTGGAAAGTAAGAAAGAAATTTCTTAATCCTACTAATCCTCCCAATCTGTTGGATCTCTCTTGGATTGTTTTTTACAAGTTCTATGGTTCCTTGAGGAGGTTTTACATCTCGAAAATGAGGATCTGGGTGACACCACATTTAATAATAAGTGGCGTTCACCTCCAATTCTGTGTAATGTCAGAAATAACACCATCAAGTTCTGCTGCTGCAGCAGCAGCAGCTCCACTTCTAGTCATTTCCTTGGTCTCTGCATCCCCCTTGTGGTCTGTTTTGTTCCCTGGTCTCCCACGGAGGTAGTCCGGATGAAGAACCCAGGCAGCGCGGGCCTACTCGAGGCGGGCTGCCCTGAAGGGATGGGTCACCTGGGCACCAGCTACCTTCGTGGTCCTTTCAATTTGTGAGCCAGGTGGTCCGGCAGGGTGAACAGTTATCATCTGATAGCATGGAGCTAGCAAGATATATAATATGTGCTGAGGCCTATATTTCTTCTCTTCCCTACTCCCCACCTGCTCTCTCCATCCTATTCCCTCTCCTCTCCTTTTCCCCTTTCCCAGCACCCCACCTTAACATCTCTGTCACTTCCTCACCCTTTTTCTCTTCTCTCAGGGACACTCTGACCCCACCATTTTTCAGTAGGCCGATGATGAGATTCCTTTACTTTCACCCCGCATGGCTGAGGAAGCTTGTTGCCGGTGACTAGCAACTACCTTCCGTTGCTGTTGGATCTGAGACGAACAAGGCAACCTGCGGAATGAAGGCAGATTCTCTGATAGAGCCATTGGTAAGCCTAGTACCAATGTGAAGACAGCGAAGGACACCCTTCGAGGAAGAATTAAGTGAATCACAACAGCCAAGGAAGTGAGCGGCTGATTGATAAGGAAGTCATGCCATATCCGAAGTGAGCACGTGGTGGGACCGAGGAATCCCCCCTTTGTAAAGACAAGATGGTAAAGTACAGCACTTCATTTTTCTTATATAGTAGTAAATCGTAGAGAAGAAAAAAAAAGGGGACAAAGAAAGGAAGAATTCGAAACACGTTTGCTCTTAATGTTCTAGTGACCGTTTTGGACTGATTGTCTGAGATAGAAGATTTGTGCTATTCTTAATTTTGCACAAAAGGGAGACATGACTTTTTAACAGTTTGTTGAATGAAACTAATAATTGTAGTGCTGTATATGAGCCTGACTTACACTTAAGGTGTGGACACAATAATTGCAGGATTGAACTTTGTCCTCTCATTTTAGTTATGAATTAATTATGCCATGTGTGAACCTTACTCATATGTAGAGATTGAATATTGCATAATTTTAGTGAATATTGTTTGATTTTGAGTTTAATTGTGATGCAAATATGACTTGTTAAGATACTTAAACTTAGTAGATGATTTTTGGTGACTCCAATTTAGGGGGGGGGGGGGAATTTAAGTGCCTCAATTTGAATAACGGATAACTTTAATGAGATTATTGATTCATGTGTTTTTAGAATGTGTAATCTTTCTTTTGCCTTAATAAATGTATTTTGTTAACTTAAATCTGAGAGTTGTATAAATGTGAGACTGAATTACCACTTACAAAAAATTACGGACCTAAGCATAGAGGGGATACCATAGATTTAAGGGAAAGTGAGCCACGACTGCAAATTACATGGTCTCTGTCCCTAGTTTCTGACTGGTGCAGTATAAATCTAAATTTTGTCAGAAATCAAAAGGAAAATTCCTCCCCATAACTAAACTAGGAGTAGATCATAGTAGGCATGTATAGGACGATACATAACAGAAATAAGGAAAAGTGACGCGACATAACACTATCCTCCCATTGACACTTTTCTTCTTCACTATATCTAACAATGTTCTTACATCTTTTGCTACCTGATTTATACTACCACTCAGGTCATTTGTACCCACCATAACTATCACGTTTTCTGCATCATGCCCTCTCTTTATTGCTAAAGCCACTCTCTCTATTGTTCCACTAGCCAAGCACTCCTTAGGCATACCACTCTCCATACCCTTAATCATAGAATCATCATATATTTTACCACTCATAACTTCATTCTTTTACTTACTCCTCACTCTCACGACATCTCGTTTCTTCTAGACCTCTTGTGCTTTCATTCTGTTGACTTCCATACTATTTATTACTTCATCAATCACCAAAGACTCTCCCATACTTAATCCTGTTCTAGTTACTTCAGCTAAAGTAATCTCCATAATCCTAATTTCTCTATTCAACACATTTAATTCAGTTTTAATTTCCAGACCTCCTCCTTACTGAGCACTTCCAATTTCTCTTTCAGAAGATGAAGGTCCCTTTTCATTTTCACGAACTCCTGCCGAAGTTCTTCCGCTACGGTCCCGACATCTGCTTCCATTCTTAACCGCTCCAGCCTATCCCGACACTTCTCACATACATCGACGTTTTCATTCTTCTCATTTAGCCAAACAGTCCACAGACCCTTCACATTCTTCGGCGCATACATACAACAGTTTCTGCAATGCATCCATTGTGAAAAATCCAATGCAGAGGTAGACTTTTGTATAGAAGTCCTACGAGCCGCTGACGTATGTCTCTTGTTGGACACCATCTTTGGACACTGAAGTAGTGAAACCAACAGCAGCAAAAACACAACATATACAACAGAGTTTCAAACAACAACACCACTAAAGGACACTTGTATCCAACCGAAGCACAACTGCAGCACAATTTGAGACAAAAAGCTACACTATACTTTAATTTAAAAACACGTTTTCTACACAACTCAACACGAGCGCCACATTCTCTAGCGACACTTATATTAAACTTATTGTTAAAAAAAAAATGTTACTTTTTTTTTTTTTACCTTTTGTGAATAATAACAGGACTTGGGCCAATCAGTACATCCTAAATGGTGATTTTAGACTTTGATGTTGTTTTGAATTAAGGCTAAATCAAGGAGGCTGTTTACAAAACCCTTATAAAGGTTCTTTGTGTTATTGACCTCAGTCTCATCTGATGTTATGCAGTTTTTTTTTTTCTTCTGACAAGAAAACAGGCTGACAGTATTTGTCTCTAAGCCTTTTAGAATTAACTGTTTTATCATCTCCATGGACCATACTGAGCACCATGGTCTAGATGTGTTCTTATCAAGGCCTTTTAAAATGGGAGAATAACTTTCCTATTCCTATGGTAGTATTGTTTTTAATATTATATTCAAATAACATTCAAAATTGTGATTGTAATATATAATGGAATTAGAATTATAGGAAATCTGTTCAAACATTTTGTAGACTTTAATTTAGAGAACTACCTTGCATGAGTCACCAAAGGGTGACTTATGCATCCCCTCAATTAAAAATGTGCCTAGATAGGGAGTGCATGATTGCACAAAATGTAGATAATGGAAAGAGCTGGGTCATATCAGTATTGATGGTTTTAGAAGCAAAGTAGAAAAATGAGTAGGTGCTGTCAGAGAGATAAGAGTAGTGATGAGGATCATGCTTGCCTTCCTCATCAAGGAACGAGTAAGGCAAGCATGACATGGAGGTGAACATAATATTAAGTATGATTGGGGATTTAGCAGATTTGGAGGATCATGTTGATTGGGTAGGCTAAGGTGGGATGCTTGAAGAGAGAAATAGACGTGCTTAGAAAAGAAGTTGGAAAGAATGAAAAATGAGTTGAGATGCATGCAGAGAGAGAGAGAGGGAGAGATTAGAAGACACGAAAGGCTAACTGATGGAATACAAATAAGAGTTATGGGAATGATGGAAGGAGAAAGAATGGAAGACCCAAGGAAAGAGAGGAAATTAGAGGAAGCCAGGGTAGCACAAGTCATGGATAGGGAGATTAGAGGAATGCAGTGAGAGAACAAGGAGGGAGAGTTGGAGAAGAGAGAGTGAGGGATGCAGATGAGCAAGGAATGGATGGATCTGTGAGAAGTGTGACACATGGAGATTTCAGTGATTTGTCATGTGCAAAATAGAATGTTTGAAGAGTGCTTGCCTGAAGGAATGATAGTGTAACCATGGGAATAAACCACTCTAAACTTATGCTCCTACATTCTATCGTTATTGTAAGTGTTTTTCATTGAAATTAATCATCAAATGGAAATCTTAACAGTGGGTATTAAGGAGCAGATTACTCCTGCACAAAATGTAAGTACTTATAGTGCATTAAAGCAGCTATCTTTCCAATTCTAAATCAGCCATGTGTAAGTGCCCACTATGCCTACTGTATGAAGTAAAGATGGTGGCAACAAAAGCCAACGACGAACGAGCACTCTGTGTCTCACCAGTGCAGCGTCATCAGTCGTTGCCAACAAACCCACAACATGCAGCAGCTGTAAAACTGGTGTCACACATAAAAAAAAAAAAGGGTATATTCTGAGAGTTTTGTTGCCACTGGCTGCATGCTCCCTGCGCTAAAATAGACAAAACAGCACACAAGCTATTTATCGACCTCAACCAGCCCTTTTTCTGTTCGCTGTGCCTCCCTTCTGTAAAACTACTCCTGAATATGTGTAAACATGTGGAAACCTCGAACAGCACTTCAGTGCTATGAACAAAACTTTTTCCTCATATACGAGCAGTGGAAACTAAGCTCAAACAAATTGATGACCAGCAGCACAATGCAAGTTCACCCATGCCTGCGAATAAACTCCGCGACCTAATTGCATCAACGGTATGCGACTTGATGGAGGCCAAAAACAAAATATTCAATACCATTATTTTGAACTTTCCCATGATTTCCCATTCCCATAAACGGAAAACAGAAAATCATTAAAAGAAGACATCAACAAATTATCAGAAGAATGCAACAATCGTAAACACCCATAAATAAAAGAAAGGAGGGAACGAACTTTCCACACCTCATAAAAGTGACTTGAGACTCTCCGACAATCACATCTAAATTAATAACAGCGATCAACAACAAATTCAAAGACACTTGACCCCCAGTTGCACATACCTGCTCGATCAGACCTTACATTTGCACAGAGGCAACAAGGACTCCATCTTCGAAGAGAACTTGAAGAAAAACATCAAAATGGAGTACCAGTTGGATCATTGACTACAAGCAAGTTAAATTGGTGCAGAAATCAAGTGACACCACTAGTAGCCACCATGGAAACCAGTATGCAGGCACTGCATAGGAAATGTGCAAGACCCTTGTGGTTAAATATATGCCTCACAGAACCCCTTGCATAATCACTTCACCAACATCCGTGGCCTAAACTCCAACCCTTAATAGTGTCCACTACCACCTTTCGATCCACCAAACCCCACCTATGTTTCTGGCAGAAACTCAAATCTCACCTCCCTCAGCACTGTTTATCTCAATCTTCCAAACTACACATTCTTTAACTCCTTTCGACTCAAGGGTGATGTCTGCACATGCATCTGCTCTGACATTCCTTGCCAGAAAGCACCCCAACCTACAATCGCCCAACTTTGACCATCTTTGATTGAAAATATCCTTTCCCCACTCGGTCAAATTCATTTGCTGTCTTTATTTCTCCCCCCAATGCAACCAAACACTCTGAGCTCTTTAATTTCCTCTCCTTAAAAATTAATTTTCTCCATTCCCACTTTCCCAACAGTAAAATCATCTTCCTAGGAGATTTTAATGTCCACAACACCAACTGGCTTTTCTCTTCCAGTTTTACAGATCTTGCAGGCAAAGATGCTGAAACATTGCTGTCACTAACGACTTTACACAACTTGTTCAGATGCCTACCAGATAACCCCCCCCCCCAAACACTGCAGATCTCTTCCTCACCAATGACCCTTTCCAAATACACAGGGAAAGTAGTGGGCCCCTAGCTAATTCTGACCACAATCTAGTGCTCGTCTCATCTCCTCTCCCATGCAACAATGCTTATACAGCCACTCCCATACAAGAGTAGTTTGGCATTATAACAGTGCCAAGTGAGACAGCCTCTTCAGCTTCTATGCCACATTCCCCTGATTGGACTATTGCTTCTGCCTTTCCAAACATATGTTCGGAAAAATATGTTTGTGCCAAAGCTGTACAAATGAGAAAAACAAACATACCATAACTAGCTCAAATCAGAACTCCATCCTCCTTATACTGAAGCCTGAAATAGATTCAAAAAACAATCAATGCTTCCAAAACAGAATTCGAAAGAGCAAAAAGCACGAAACTAGCAACCTATCCAAACAGCAACCAAGCCTTTTAGTCTCTCTCGCCAAAGCAATGGGCCAATACTTCTGCCCAACACTATTCCCATCCTTATCATACCCAGATGGCTCTATTGCATCATTACCCACAGAAAAAGCCAATCTTCTGGCTTGACACTTTCCATCCAATGTATGCATTACTGACAATGGTAAATGACCCCCAACCATTCCAGATGCCCAACATACAATGTCTCTATTTCCTTTTGCCAGAAAGAGATCAGAAAAATACTGTCCAAATTAGACACAAGAAAGTCTCTTGGCCCTGATGGCATTCCTCCAATTGTCCTGAAAGTATGTGCACTAGAACTAACTCCTATCCTGTGTTGCCTGTATATATTGTCTGTCAATTCCCAACTCCCACACTATCTTGAAGGCACCAACATAATAAACGACTACCAGTATGGATTCCATTGCTGCTGATCAACAGGAGATCTGTTCACATATGTCGCTCATCTCTGGACAAATGCCATGGAGAAGTTTGGCGAATCTCAAGTGGTTGCACTTCATATCTCCAACGATTTTGACCAGGTCTGGCACAAAGGCTTACTAAGCAAACTACCATCATTTGATTCACTCAGGACTTCTGTAGTTAAATTGCCAGCTTTCTGTCTGGATGCACACTCTGTGTGATGGTGGATGGTTCCTTATCTTCTCACCATTCAACTAATGCTGGGGTTCCACAAGGTTCTGTCCTCTCACCAATCCTCTTCCTGTTATATATCAATGACCTACTTCAGTTGACTTCCAACCCAATGCACAGTTTTGCAGGTGACAGCACATTGCACTCCTCCCTTTTATTTGATAAACCATACTTTACACAACCCACCTCAACCTACAGAACATCAACCACCACCGCTCTCAATTCTGATCTCCAAGCCATCCAATGGGGGTTTCAGATAACCTCATCAATTTCAATACTAATAAAACTGAGTTCTGTCTTATTTCTCATAAAAAAAAGAACCCTTTTTTTTCCCAGTATTATTTTTGACTTTACCCAAATTTGCAGACAATTGAGATTTCTCTTCTTGGAATTACCCTGACATCAGATCTCTCCTGGCATAAACACATCACGACCATTGCATCCTAAGCTTCAAATTTCTTTTTTGTTCAAGACATTACTTCACCCTTGAACAGCTGTTAGCATTGTACATATCACAAATCTGCCCAGGTATTGATTACTTTTCTCACATATGGGGTGGGACCCTTAAAAGCCGTCTCAAAATGCTTGACTTGATACAGAGGAGAGCAATTAGACTTATTAATTACCCATCTCCCTCCACTTTGACACAGGCGTTTGGTTTCCTTAATGTGTATATTCTATAAATATTTCTATGGGAAATGTTCATCTGAAATAACATTAATAATTCTCCCACTTAGTAGTAAGCTCGTTGGAACATGTGCAGCTGCTGCTCAACATCTCTTCACGGTGCACCTTGAACCAAACAGAACAAGTTTCTTTTCCTCTTCCTTCATCCTTGCAACTGCTGTATTGTGGAACAGCCTTCACCCTGTAGGGTTCCCCAAGGAATTCAATATGCAGACTTTCAAATCAAATGTAAACAAGTTCCGTCTTTCCTAACCAAGTATGATAGTATTTTGGCTTTAACCATTTTAAGAAGGTATTGCTGATAACTGATTGTCGATTGCTGAGAAGGTATTACTGAACAAGCACTTAAAATTATTAAAAGTTATCAGCAATACCTTCTTAAAAAAATGGTTACAGCCAAAATACTATCAACAAAATTCTGTACAAGACCTCACTTAAAAAAATAATAAACAAGACTACAATAAAACTGTAACCATTCCATACATTAAAGGGATATCAGACAAAATAAACAGAATACTACAAAAATACAACCTTTAAACCACCTTTAAACCTCCTGCAAAATTAAAGAACTTACTTAACTTTATAACTATTTATAACACAGTTGTAGAGTCCATAATTTGTGTAAAATGAATTCACTAACCTGATAACCAAACTCATTTAATGCAACTTAAAGATCAACTTGCCATGTGGTACCATGTAAAATGTCTTTGAAAAATCCAAAAAAAAAAAAGACAATGTATTTCTTACCCTCACCGCTGCTCTTGTCCTTGCTCCTTCCATACGAAAATCTGTTAACATGATAATAACACTTCAGCAGCCTAAATGTCTCAATCACATTCCTTTCCCCCCCCCCCTTGTCTTCTACCCATTCAAACTGCAGTCTATGTTACCTCTCTATCCTCATAATAAACGTTGTACAGTCCCGATATCATTTTTTGTTATACGTCTCTGCATCCTTTTCCTGATACTACTTCCCCATATACAAATCTCTAATATCCACCAGAGAGCAATCACCAATCCACCTGATAACCAAACCCATATAATGCAACTTAAAGATCAACTTGTCATGTAGCACCTTGTAAAATGTCTTTGAAAAATAAAAAAAAATGACAGCACATTTCTTACCCCCATTCACTGCTCTTGTTACGCTATTGTAAAAGGTTACCAGATTACTAAAACAAAAGTGCCCTTTAACAAATCTATTCTGGCCTACATAAATACACTGGTTTCTGAAAGCAAGGGACAAACTACATTTTTAACTGTATATGAAAAATTTTTGATGACTACAGCCAAACGTGGACATAAATTTATTGCAGGATTCTATAATAAATTTAGTTTAATCCTTTATCCAAGTATGTGCAAACAAAGTTTGCTCCTGAAAGTATCTTCAGGACTGGGGTAAAGTGGTACAACACCGGGCAACTCCTTGCAAAGGTGGAGCAAGCTACCAACACTCCTATCTCAGCATCTTCCATAATGCAAAACGCATCTCCTTGCGGATATGTATAATGTTATGCATTAAGGGAAGGGCCACTACCCAGACTAGTTTCGACCTTTATTGAGGTCTCTTCAGTGGGAGCCAGACCCAAGTGGAGATACCAAGGCAGAAGCATTAGCAAGGTCATCTCCTCCTATAGGAGCTGCCAAACGGTGTGCCACCCTTTTATTAAATTACTCTGGATTTAGAGAAAGATGTTGAAAGTTTATTTTTCACTTGAGACTATAATAAATTTAGTTTAATCCTTTATCCAAGTGTGTGCAAACAAAGTTTGCGCCTGAAAGTATCTTCAGGACTGGGGTAAAGTGGTGCAACTCCTTTGGGCCTGGCTCCCACTGAAGAGACCTCAATAAAGGTCGAAACTAGTCTGGGTAGTGGCCTTTCCCTTAATGCATAACATTATACATATCCGCAAGGAGATGTGTTTTGCATTATGGGAGATACTGAGATAGGAGTGTTGGTAGCTTGCTCCATCTTTGCAAGGAGTTGCCCGGTGTTGTACCACTTTACCCCAGTCCTGAAGATACTTTCAGGCGCAAACTTTGTTTGCTCACACTATGATAAAGGATTAAACTAAATTTATTATGGTCTGACCAAGTGAAAAATAAACTTTCAACATCTGCCAGGATTCTAATAAATTACATTACACAAAAATGTGTTATAAATTTTGTACAAATTTCCTAAGGACATAGTTAAGGAATTAATGTACAGTGCTTACAGAAAACTATGCAGAGAGACATTTTGGTATGGAATATGTCCTCCATGAACTGCATTGCAGCTCTCATGATGTCGTACCATGCTTAGCACCAAGTGATTCAGGAGTTCTTGAGGCTAACTGGCCCACTCCTCCTCCTTCAGAGTAAGGATAAGGTTTTGTCTATTTTCTGGAGGGGAATTTTGAGCAACAGTGTGTCTCCCTATTGTATTCCAAACATGTTCTATGGGGTTGAGATCTGGGGAGAAAGTGCTGGCTACTCAATTTGATTAATATCCTTGGTTCCCAGATCTCCAGTGCTACAGTACCATCCATAAAAATGAATTCTTTGCCTAAAGCAGCACTATGGAACAATTGAACATGAAACGTTGAAGAACATTGTTGCAATATTGTTCACCAGTCATGGTCCCTTTTTCAGCACTTGTAGCTCGGTGCATCCATTAAGCATAATGCCTCCCCACACCACCGTATCTATCCTTTTCAAGAACATTCTTGTAATGGTAAGCAGTAGTACCATTTTCACTCCAGATTGTGTCATCTAGGATAGGAGGAAAGACTAAATCGACTCCCATCTGTAAAGAGTACATTAGCCCACTGCTGTTTGGTCCAATTTTAATGGATATAATACCACTGAAAATGTGCTCTGTGATGAGAGCTGTGGATAAAGGGACGTAAGACATCTTGTAACAGTTTGTCAGGATAATATCTGCTTACCTGTTTGAATGGAGCGAACTTGCAAGCTGATTTGCTGTGGTGTGTTGATTACATTTTGTTGTTATAACCAAAAATCTGTCTTCATGCTCAGTAGTAGAATGAATGTGACCTGGATACAACACTATGTGAGATTCCAAACTCTGGCAATATCAGTAATTCTGCTGCCTTCTTGAAGCTTTCCAATAATTCTTCTTCCCATGAAATCATCTAGATATCTTTGGAGCCTCTGTAGCTTATTTGGTATAGACAAAGCCCTTTGGTCAGAAAGACCTAGATTTGATTCTCATCCATGACATGAGGAACCTTCATATGGTCTCTTTCAACTAAAGCGAGTTACCTGGTCTCATATGGAGCTAGAGGATTTTTCCACCTGGAAACTCAGGTTTTTTTGTCCCTCAGAACAGGCAAACTGGTCCCGTGAATACATACGGACTACAGTCATAAATGCTTGTTGCCCTTAGGGGAAGGCAACAGAGGAGTGAAGGGAAGGATGTCTCTGAGACATTACAAGATATCCAAGCTTGCATCTTTATTTTTCAAGAAAAGAGCTTCCTTCAAACACAATTTACTTAGTGCAGCCTTTTGCTTTTTATCCTGTTGAATGCTATTATGTAAGCCCTTTGTGCGTGATTCTAAAATTTGCCTATCTATCCCATTTTATATTCAAAATTGACAGTTAAAAATCTCCACAAGTTGATTCATCTGAATTTGTGGTTTAATCTTAAGAAATAGTGTTTTTCCCTTAGGTTTTGTACACCAGTGTAATATTGACCTCATCTGCTTAATTCTGCATATGAGCTGTTACCAATTTCTCCAAAATCTTAACACCTACATAAGAAATACTAGTTTGATACCTCAATTATACTGCCACCCTTGCAATGTTACTATCTTATCCTCCTCCTACTCTCCTGGAACCTGTCCCATTGCAAGGCTTTCATTAAACTAAGTTAATGGCACAGTCATTTCTATAGTAGCACATTCCCTTAAAATACATGGTGTAATTTCATCTACCCCCCCCCCAACCTTATTTACATTAAGCATACTAACACTTCACCACTCATTATCCTTCTAGGAATAAAGCCTGTAGTACCAAGATGGAACACACTAATAAAGTGGTCATTAAATAGTTCAACTATGTGATCTGCTTTAGTGACCCAATCCCCATCTCCCCCAAGCAAGATAATCCGTCCATTATCATTTCCTCCTACTTGCTACATAGTGAAAAAAACTCCTTGGAATTCTCCTTGGATTGCAGTGCCATTCTTCTCTCATATTCTAATTTTTCTCTCCTTACAATACTAGTCACTTTCCTAGCATGAGCCTTATATTCTGCACACAACTGCTCTCCACCTCCCTCTCTCTCTCTCTCTCTTTATATGCCTTCCATAATATCTTTTTCTTCTGTAGTTCCCCTTTTATCCCTTGTAACCCATTTAACTCCAAATTGCTTTATCTTCTTCACTCAAGGTATATCTGTCATTCACACAATCTGTCATTGCTGTCAAAATTATTATTATTTTTAATTATCTCACATACTAATGACCCCTCTTCCTTCAAATTCTTTCATCCATTGTACTGCTGCAAACTAGTTTCTAAGTCTATGATAGTTGCCTGTCTTATAATTTCACATAAATTCTTTCTGTTTTGATACCTCCATATGCTTATTCATCTTCCAAGTCAGGAATTCCTGGTCTAGCCATAAATACTATTACAACTTGAACAGCAATAAACATTTAATCTATCAGTAAATCATTTACAGCTTCTGGCACGTACAGACCACAAAGTTATACAAACGTGTGAGAGGCCTAGCCAAAATCAACTGAACATTCCTTTAGCAAACTGACTGATATTCCATCTGTCCCTATAGACAAATTCTTATCCAGGTTATGCAACAGCTCTTCAACCTCATTTTCATATCACCTGTTTTTTCTTAGATTTTAACTGACTTACCTTGTTATTAATATTATGATTACTAAATATGATTACCTGTTAGAACATCCTCCTCATCGAACTAAGTTTCACTGATACCAACAACCTTTGGAGGGGCTGAGTCGATCAATGCCACAAACTCATCATCATTATGATGTAGCTTCCTGCCTGTTCTTATCCTAAGCTTAGTTAAACGTTTTTCCACTTTTACTAATTCTCTGGTCAATTTTCTAATAATTTCTTTTGAGATATTTCTAATGTCAGCTTATCCTCAGATAAATCATCATCATCATCACTGCAGCAACACTTTTGTTCATCAGGACAAACGCTCTCCTCAGTAGTAACAACTTTAAACACTGCCCTGTTGTGACGACTTTTTGGCACTATTCTTAAGAGTAGTAAAAACTAATAATATTTCTGCAATTATGTTATAAAACCGTAGTACAATATACTAAAACTACAGTAATATACTAAAAATACATCATTAAATCTAAGAAACACTCAATAAATCATCAAGAATCACAAATTTTCAGGAGTTTTCTAACAGCACATCTTTTCACCAGATAGCCTTGAACTCAACTAAAATATGGTAAACTTTTTGATTTCCTGTTAGAACATCCTCCTCATTGAGCTGAGTTGCACTGATACCAACAACCTTTGGAGGGACTGAGTCAATCAATGCCACAAACTCATCAAAATGTAGCTTCTTCAGTGAAAGGGTGCAGCACCATGTCCTTCCAGTTCTCTCTGTTTGGTGGCTTTCCTTTTTGTTTCTGCATAGCCATGTGATCCTATCCATAATCTTATATCTTCAAACCATGTCCTTCGTTTTTTCCTCTTGATCCTTTTCACAAACTCATCATCATCATCAAATTCCTGCCATGTACCCTCAAGGGGTGTACAGGATATGACAGTACTACATGAAAAAAATTACATAATTACTAACTTCCTATCTACAATTTTCTTCCAAATCAGTCTGTTACTTGTCAAGACTCCAACATTATCAGATCTTATATTTCTATCGTCTAAGGCACTTTGTACCGTATCAATCCACCTATATCTTGGTCTTCCCGTGGGTCGTTTTCCTGCCAACCTGGCAGAGAACACTTGTTTTGCTAATCTTTCCTCTCCCATTCTATTTAAGTGACCATAGCACCTGAGATTAGCTCTGCTAATGCATTCCTGGATGCTGACAATGTCAAGTTCTTTCCTAATATCCTCATTTTTAATATGATATTGCCATTGATGCCATCTGTTCACACCTCTAATCTTTCTCAGGACTCTCATATCTGTGGTCTCTAGTATTTGGTCAAGTGTTTTACTTCTGACCCAGCTCTCAGATCCATAAGTTAAAACTGGTTTGAACACTGTCTTGTATACAGCTAATTTAGTGTTCCGACTAATTTCTCTTTTATTCCATATGAATTTATTCAATTGACTTCCCAAAATACCAGCTTTGCTGATTCTGTTGTCTATTTCTATATTTAATTTACCATCTTCAGTAAAAATCGTGCCTAAGTAGTTGAAATGTTTTACTTGTTCCACAGGTTCTCCATTCACAACACAGTTGACATTTTCAATGATTCTGCCTATTTCTTTGTCTTTTTATTGCTGACCTTCATACCATATCTATTACAACAGCTATTCAATTTAGTCAGAGAATCTTGCAGACTTGTAGTGGATTTATTTAGAAGTATAACATCATCCGCATAAAGCAAAGAACTGACATTAACATCTCCAATTTTCATATCAGGTTTAATACCACTTTCCTTCATAATGTGATCCATATAGATAATGAATAACAGAGGGGATAATGTACATCCTTGTCTCACACCAGATTTAACATTAAACCATCTTCCTGTACATCAATTCTAACTGCTGACTTACAACTCAAATAAAGACTAAATATTGCTTGATATAATGCCCCATTGACACCATATAACTGTAGCATATTGAATAGCTTCTCTCTTGGCACCTTGTCATATGCCTTTTCCAAATCGACAAAACCTAAATACAGATCTTTGTTATATTCCCATGCTTTCTCGACTATTTGCCGTAAAGTGAAGATCTGATCCTGACAGCCTCTATTTGGCCTGAATCCAGCTTGTTCTTCACCAAGCTTTTCTTCCACAATTCTTCTCAACCGTTTCTCAAGTATACTTGCATAGATCTTGCCAGGAACACTCAGTAGGGAAATACCTCTGTAATTCTCACATGCAGTTTTATTTTCCTTTTTATATATGGGTACTATGAGAGCTCTACTCCAATCATCAGGAATTCGTCCCTCTGTCCAGGCTTTCTGAACTATGCAGTGCAGTCACTGTAAGACTTTTATACCACCATACTTCAGCATTTCTGGTTGAATATCATCTACTCCTGCTGCCTTTCCACATTTCAAGCCTTTGATGGCTTTTTCTACTTCAAGTATGGATATGTATTCCTGACTGCATGCCTGGTCAGTGTTTTTTATCACTGTGCTGTCATCACTGCTTGTTTCATTTACTCCTTTCATTTTCTAATTACTCCTTACTTCAAGGATATCTTCTACTCCCATTTTCATATCACCTTTATCATCTCTAACTCCTTTTACAGCACTCTTTCCTCCATTTCTAAGCTTCAACGACCTCCAGAATATCTTACCACCTTCTTGATATTTATTTTCTATGTTCTTGCCAAAGTCCTCCCATGACTTTTGTTTAGCTAGTTTTACACAGTGTTTCGCTTTCTTACATCTGTCTCTGTATTCTGTAAGAGTAAAAGCTGACTTATTTGCCAGGAACTTTTGATATGCTTTCTTCTTTTCCTTCACTGCCTCTTTAACTTCCTGTATCCACCAGGGAGTTCTGATTTTTTTATCCTTGCACACAACCTCACCACATGCCCCTCTGGCAGAATCAATCAATGTTTTCTTCAGAGTTTGCCACTGAATCTCCAAGGTTTGATTCCTGTTCTCAAACTCTTTCATTTTCTTTTCAATAATCTTTCTGTATTTTAGTCTACAGTTCACATCTGAGAGCTGCTCAACTTTTATTCATTTTAAAACTTTCTTACATGTTATTCTTTTCAATATGAAATTCAATTTTATCCTGCTCAAGACTAAATAGTGATCACTTCCAATTTCAAATCCTCTGTACACTCTGGTGTCCTGCACCAGGGAGAAAACATCGCTATCAACAATAAAATAGTCAATGAGACTTTTCTTATTCCTAGCCTCTTCTCTCCATGTGAATTTGTGCACATTTTTATGTTGGAACATGGTGTTAGTAATAACCAGTCCATGTCCTGAGCAGAAATCCAACAGATATTTGCCATTATTATTAGCTTTTTCTTTTCTCCAAATTTTCCCCAAAATATTTTTGTATGTCTCACAATCATTTCCTATTCTGCTATTTAGATCCCCAACAAGGACCAACTTTTCCTTTTTCATTGTGTCAGTTGCATTTTCTAAAGCGTCAAAAAATTCCTCCACTTCTACCTTAGTAGAACCTTCTGTGGGACCATAGGCACAAATAAGTCTCATTGTCCAATTCCCCATTCTCATATTTGCCCACATTACTCTACTTGAGACTGACTGCCATTCAAGAAGATTAGCCTCGTATTTTGTGTTGAATACTATGGCTACTCCTTCTTTTCCTTGATTATCATTGCCTGAATATAACATTTTGTATTTATTGCTCAGAGAGATCTCACCAGTTTTGGTCTTTTTTGTTTCAGTCACCCCTATTATGTCGATCTGGTACTTATCTAATTCCTCAGCTAGCTCCATTTCTTTGCCATTCAGGCTTCTTACGTTGATAGTACCGATCTTTAACTCTGGTGATGTTGAGTTGGGGTTTATTTTCAGATTTGTTCCAGTAGCTGACTTTTCACTCTTCACCCTGGTTCCCTGACGAAAACAACAGGGGCCTTGTTTAACTGGGCGATGCCCCAGCCGGCATGAAATTTTGTCATGTTGTACCATTATTTTTTATTTTGGTTTAACCAATAAGAATACAATTTGGTCAGTTAAATCCCAAATTTCCAGCCCATCCTCGTTCGTTCAGTATCAAAGTAGATACCCAACAGGGTGCACCATGAGATGGTGAGGATTGGACATTAGGTCAGAAGCCCTGGTCAGTTCTCCGCATTCCTTTAAAGGCTATGTGGAGGTCTCCTCTCAGTTATACAGCTTTGACCCTTAAGCACCCCTCATTCACAAACTCACAATTCACAAACTCATTCCCTTTATTTATTATCCCCTTAGTATTTGTATATAGAAAATCCATTGCACTTTCATTATTCTCATAGCGATTATTACTCCCCTCATATTTCACCTGGCTCTGTAACATAGTGTACACCTTCTCATTTCTCAAGCCACCATCCCAACACGAGGATGTCCCCCACTGAATTCCACCTGTACAATTCTAGTTTCCCTGCCCCAGTACACTTAATTGCTCAGAATACAAGTCTCTCCAAATGCTTGCATTCTTCTGCATTGAAATGTAATTCATCTCTTGTATAGAACTCTCTTCTATCCTCAGTGTACTCCATGCATCCACATATTCCAGACTTCTTTTTTCTACACCTTCTTGATATTATCTCATTTGTTATTATTGCTCTTCTCCTCCACTCCGCATTATTATACTTGGACAACACGCTCACTTTCTTTCCTCGGACACATTTCTGCTACACTATCTCTGACATCAACCTTAAATTTTATGCTATATGATTGTTAGTTACAGGATTGACACTGAGGAAATCTTTTATATGGTAGAAGGGGAAGGAGCAAGCAAAAGGAGAGGGGGACATCCACTGAAATTGCAAATGAACATGGTAACTGACTACAAAGTGGTTTTTTGCATGGAGGGTGGTGAGAAAATGAATGGTGAATGAGTTAAGGAATGGTATATTGTCTGAGATGAGCCTCCTATGATGAGTCTTGTGACTCCATGAAGTCCTGAATAATATCATCAGTCAACTTGTCCCACTCTTATTCATTCATTTCAGTGGATAGTCCCTGAATTTAGTTGTTCTGGTTTTTGTGATGCTAATAAAGTAATAGTTTTTTTTTTTTTTTTAAATGAGAGATTGTTCTCGGCAAGTGAGTGTTAGGACAGGGAAACTAGAGTTTCTAGGGTGGATGGTAGTAGGGTGGCTTTTTGTCTGAATAGTCACTTGGGAGATGGTAGAATGCACTCTGTATTGCAGAGTCAAATGGAGTCTGGAGGAAATAATATGTTCATAAACATCGATGATGCATTGACATTTCTTTATACAAATGCCAGGACTATCAGAAATAGAAGAAATGAGTCGGTGGCCTTGATAGCCTCAACCTGTCAAAAAAAGATTACTGGAATCAGTAGTTGACAGAAGATGATGTCCTGACAGGAATGGAAGTAGAGGGATATAGCATATTTTGTCAGGATGGATGATGGTGGATGAGTTTCATCCTCTTAGAGTAGAGAATTGGAAGGAAATGGCAGTAATGGTTTTGAAACTGTATGGTGTGAGGTGGAGATCAGTAGGACAGTATATTTATTTGAATGTTGCTATAGGCCAAAGAGCAGGATGAGCAGAAAATATTCAGGCTGATAAGTTGGGCATGTATGAAGTGAGTGATCTTAATAGGAAAATTTAACTCTTAAATACTACAGGATATCAAAGATCTGTCAATAAAAGAACAGTATCAAAGAAAACAAAGGTCAAGTGGGGTTTAAGGAATGAATACTGGGGCCTTTCCTTTTTAACATTATGTGGATGATATTGTTGCTGGGTTACAGAGATATTCAGTTAATCCCTTCTGAGATGTGAAGCTGGAAAGGGTTATTAGTAATAGTACTGGTTATTAGTAATAGTAATGGTAGTCCTTCAGGGGGATTTAAATAAGCTGGACAGATGGGAAAATGAATGAGGATATCAGTTTAATGCAACTGCATGTAAGATCTTGAATTTGGGATTTACCACTGGGAAGCTGCATACTTTGTCAGTGGAACTATACTAAGGGATCTTGTTGTGATAATCAATGAAAATGTGAAGTTAAGGGTACATCTTTTTAAAGATAGTGAAGGTAATTCAGAGAAAAAAGAATGGCGATTCCATTTTATAAAGCCCTGATCAGACATCATCTGTATGATTGTGTTAAAGTCTGGTTAGTTATCTGGATTTAATGAGGATAAATTAACCTTGGAGAGGGTACAGAGGTGGATAACAAAAATATGATATCAGGACTCTACAATGTTAGTCATGAAGATAAACTTAAGGCATGCAAACTACAGAGTTCGGTGGATAGAACACTAAGAGGTGACATGACAGACAAACTGTTGAAATATTTACAGAATTGACACTGGGGAGATTTTTCATATAGTAAAAAGGAACAAGAGGCTATCGCTGAAACTTGCACTAGGAAGTGGTGAGAAGTGGCTTTTTTTGCATGGAGGATGGTTAGATCTTGGAATTCATTGCTAGATAGTGAGCATGAAAATGGTGAACAAGTTTAAAGAGTGGTATGATAGATTGTTGTCCAGGATAGGCCTCTCTCAATCACTTTCACAGAAATGGAAGCTTATAGCAGGTATGCAAGTAGTGGGGGGGAGGGTAGAAGGCCACAAAAAGAGAAGGAAAATATACACCAGATTAAAACTTGATTCAGTGTAAGTCTTTGCTGACATTTAAAAATGAGAATAAAAATGGTATTTCTTATGGAATGAAAAAAAAAAACTGAAATACTTTCTGAAGATATGAAAATTTTACTCATTATTGGGGAAAAAAAAAGAAGTTTAACGGAGATTTATTGTATAATGATATGACACTGCCAAGGAGTCCAGTAACTTAACTACTGAAAAAGCCTACTTAAAAAATTATCTTCCTGGCCACCTGACATCAAAAAAATGCTCAAAGCTTTTGGTTTTAGTTCCCTCCCCAAGATATATAGTTTACCGAAAATCCACAAACCCAATTCCCCCACTTCCCCAAGACCTATAGTAGATTTTATGTTTCTCCTATCCATGAAAGGTTATTAGTAATCCTGTAATATATCTTGTACTGTGGGCAGGCTAGTAATATACCGGGTGATTATAAAATAACATCATGTTCAGAGCCCTCTAGTGAGTAATGTATTGGACGAAACACACCAATATTCGGTAGACGTACAAAGTGGAACATGGGGATTCGATTTAACTAAAAAAAAAAAAAGTACCAAAAGTCGCCAACAGGGGAAATTTTGGCGTTGTTTACCGAGTAAAATGCATTAATTTGCATTATCTTGTTTCTTGTGAGTGATCATGCAATAAAAGGAAAGCCTGTGAGATTTCTTATCGTTCATAGACGAACTGCTTTTCAATGCCTCTTACCTTACGGGAACGTGATTTGTTAGTCAAACTCTATTATCAGTGGAACAATAATGCCAGTGCTTGTCTTCGGGATTTTCAGCATATGAAAAATTTACGAAAAGGGCTGATTAGCATAACAAACTTACGAAAACTGATTCGGTGATTTGAAACTGCTGGAACTCTAGCAGTACAGGTAGGCAGGGGATGCAAACCAATCAATCACCAACAAGTTGAACAAGTTGGAACTGCTATTGTGGAACAGGAGATGATGAATGTTCAGGGTACCAGTAGTGCACGAGCAATATCCTGGCAAACAGATATCGCATACACAACGGTGTGGAAAATCCTACATCAGATGTTGAAGTTTTAGCCCTATAAAATTAGTAATGTTCAAGAATTGCGCCCTGGTGATGCGACCACACGAATCGACTTATCTTTGAGATTCTTAGCACGCATGGAAGTGGATGATGCATGGCCGTGGCAATTTTATGGAGTGATGAAGCGCACTTTTATTTGAACGGCGATATTAACACAAGCAACTGTCGTATATTTGGGCTGCAACTAATTTGCACGTGTCTGTAGATGCCTATCCACTCGCCCAAAGTCACAGTGTGGTGCAGATTTACGGCATCTTTTATCATCGGTCCATACTTTTACGAGGAAAATCGCCAAAACGGACCAGTGACCTGTTCCATCAATGCTAACAGGTGTACCAATATGCTACAGAACTTTGTGGTTCCACAACTGCAGCAAAGAGGATGTCTCGATTCGACCATCTTCATGCAGGAAGGTGCACCACCCCCACATTGGACTTCAGGTACAGCATGTTTTGCGACAACATTTCTCTGACAGAAGAATCATTAGTTGTGCATTTCCCACGGCATGGCCACTGAGATCGCCTGATCTCAATCTTTGTGACTTTTGGTTGTGGGGATTTCTTAAAGGCATCGTGTATCAAGGACATGTACCCGATATTCCAACTTTGAAAGATCGAATAACGTTACACGTGAGACAAATCAATTCCGATATGTTGCGAGCCACTGTGAAAAATGTCGTGCACTGTATGCAGTTCCTGGAACATCAGAATGGTGGTTATATTGAACCTCATTTGTAATTAACAATAAACGTCATGAAATTGATGTGTGCTGTCTCTCATTTGCCATTTAGTCATTCATTAGTCACACCTACTAAAATTAATTTGGCAGCACCAAAATTTCCCCTGTTGGCGATTTTTGATACTATTTTTTTTTTGTTGTTAAATCGAATCCCCATGTTCCACTGTGTACATCTACCGAATATTGGTGTGTTTCATCCAACAGATTACTCGCTAGAGGGCTCTGAACACTTGATGTTATTTTATAATCACTCAGTATATATATATATATATATATATATTTTTTTTTTTTTGTCAGTTTTATATATGATGCCACTGATGCTCCATGCTACAAATTGTCAGAACAGCTAGCAAACTTTTATCCCCCCCCCCAATGATCGTACCACATCCTATATAAAAAAAACTCTACCCATTTTAAAACCTCAATTGAAAATCTAACTTTAAATAATACAGATATATTGGTAAGCTTTGACATCACCTTGCTGTCACCAATATTTCTTTGCATAACTGTCAGATTTTAGGGAAAGACAACATATACTAGAATAGTAATTAAAAACTTTAATTAATACTTCCTATATTTCGGTAATGTTACATTATTACCATCTTCAGGGATCGCAAAATAATGATATGTGCATGCAGGCACTATAGACACCTGCCATGGTCTATAGTGCCTGCTCTGGAAATATGCTCTGGAAGAAAGCCACTTTACTACACTGCAGCAAGTATAAATATGAGAGATTATTCCTGGAATCACCCTCAGCTCTAAAAAAAAAAAAAAACCCAAACCTCAACAAATTTGGATGCATGAGACTGCTCCAAATATGGGAAGCTTGCATTCTAAGAACATCAGCCAAACTAGGAAAACAGTCAAGACAACCCAATTTAGCCCACTAGGGGGCACCTTTAGGACTCAACGACCGACTTCAGTTGTTTTCTTCTGCCATATTTGCTTATTGTTAGAGCCTGCATGCATATATCATTATTTTGTGATCCCTGAAGATGGTAAGGTAACATTACCAAAATATCTTCTTCTTTTCAGCCGTTTTTTGTCCACTGCTGGATGAAGGCCTCCTTTATTTCTTTCCACCATTCTCTATTCTTGGCAATGGTTGACCAATTTTTCCCAACAAAATTTGGCAATTCATCACTCTACCTTCTTTTAGGATGTCCTTTGCCTCGTTTCCCTTCTTTTGGAATCTAGTTCATTAATATGGTGGTCCATCGCTCATCTTCTGTTCTAGATAGATGTCTGGCCCATTTCCATTTTAGTTGCTTATGATGAAGAATGATGTCAGTGATATGAGTCTGGCTTCTTATCCAGGTGTTTCACTTCTTATCTTTTAATGTGATGCTTAGCATCAATCTCTTTTTTCTTTGAGTTGTTTAACTGCCGGTGCTTTTGTTAGAGACCAAGTTTCACAGCCATATGTGATGACTGGAAGTATACACTGGTTAAATGTCTTCCTTTTTAAACAGAGTGGGACATCATTGTTTTGAAAAATGCTTTTCAATTTTCTGAATGCACTTCAGGCAAGTTGAACTCTCCTATTTATTTCCTTTTGGAGTCCACAGTTTGGATCAGTGAGATGACCTAAGTATGTATATGAAGAGACTCTTACCAAGAAATTGTTTTCTATTATTATCTTTTTTTTGGTGTTACAAAATGATTAAACATGATTTTATTTTTTTCTCTGTTTATTTTCTCTGTATATTTCTCTGTTTAGTAAAATATAGGCAGTATTAATTAAAGTTTTTAATTAATATTCTAGTATATGTTGTCTTTTCCTAAAATCTGACAGTTATGTATTACCAACGTATAAGTTTATCTACAAGAATTACAATATTCCTTTGAATGATGCCTTAAAACTCCTAAATATCAGAAGGAAAAACATTTTCCTTCTGATATTTTAGATCTCTTTTCTTTTGGCGTCAACTCTGATTATTTTTCTTGGAGGAACAAAATTGACAAAGAGAGAGAGGGAACTGCTATGGGTTCCCCCTTGCACCTCCACTTGCCAATTACATGGAAAACTTTGAAAAATGAGCCATAGACTCAGTCCTCCCCACTCATACCTTCTATCTGGCTAAGATATATGTGGATACGTTCTCTATTCGGCCAAGACACATTAGACTCCTTCCTCTGTCACCTCAATAGCCTATATCCAAGAATCCAATTTTCGATGGAAAAGAAAAGTAACAATAGTTTACTTTTCCTTAGACACTAGTGACACACACACCTTCCAAAAGGTAATCCCCCCCCCTTCACTGTATACAGAAAACCCACTCACACAAGCAGATACATTCACAAACTTTCCCGCGACCACCCCTCCCAACAAAATGGCATCATTAAAACTCTAACCAATAGAACCTACAATCTTTGTTCCAGTAGAACCTTTCTTTTAACAGAACTCAACCAGGTACACAACACTTCCTATCCAATGGCCACAGTGCTTTTACAGAATTAAAAAAAAAAAAAAAAATGCACCCTCCCCCCCAGTCCTCAGCCATTATTTCAGAAGAATTTCAGAAATGCCCTCACCATCCCCTATGTCCAGGGTACACTTTTAAAAACGTGTACCCAGACACTTTTAAAAAAGTACAATCTTTACACATCTATTTAAAATTTCTCTAAAAGACCTTATTCCCTAATTTTGACTGTTTAAGACATACAAGGAAACAGTGAATGCAGGTTTAATAATAATTTTAATAATAGCATTTTTAAGTCACTAATAAATGGGTTACTGTAAAAATTCGATGCAACAAGAATAAATTTTGTATAACGAACGCATCGAGTTTTTACAGTTAGGCAGAACCAAGAACACCTGTAAATAGTCCTTTCTTTTAACATTTAGTATTGTGTATAACATATGTACAGCCCAACATGAATTACCAATCTCTTTGAACAAAAGATGCAAAACTTTCAAGGCTAAGGGAAACGCTCTACAGTCGGAACGCCGTTTGAAAGTTTGTTTACGAGTTCAACTTTAAGTGACCTCAAGGTCAATGCAAAAAGGGGGGGCGGCAAAATTCAAACGGATGTTCCGCTGACTGACTTAATGAGATTAGAACACGAAGACAGAGAAGAAAGGGCTTGTCGAAGGTTCCAGAAACCAGGAATCATATGACAATGTAAGGGGTTCGCATAAGTGTTGGCAAGGAGTGCACGGGGCTTAGAAAACTGAACCCAGGGTCTTGAAACTGATGAAATATAAGATGGGACTTCCAGAGACACAAAAGGAGTTTTTTTTTGCACAGAGAAGAAACGAGCATACAAGGGGAGAGAAAGCCTGAGGGCAATGTCCTGACGTGTCAAGGAGGGAAGCCATGCCGCGAGCCGTCGTTCATTCCAGAAGTGTAGATGACCAGTTAGTTCGGCTGCACCAGCTGAGGTGCAGCCGAACTTGTCTATGAGCCATTCCGCTTATCTAAGTCCGTGAAGGCCCTGACAATTCGCAATCTTTCGGCGGTGTATTTACACGCCGGAGAATTGTAACCCACATCCCGCAAGCCAACCTGACGAACGGCCGGTATCCCAAGGATCTGAAGGAGGAGAGATCAAAAACTCGAGACGAAAAAAAGGAAACATAGGAAGTCGCAGCCAACGAGATCTGAGAGTGCAACCCAACAAAAGACAGCTCAAGTGAGTTAGAATATTGTTTTATGTAGACTCTGTGATGCTATAAGGATAGGTTGTAGAAGTTGAAGATTGCATGTAAGAATGAATATAGCTTTGATGGTAGCATCTAAGAAAGAGTATAACTAATTTCCTAGGAACTAATTTTGGGTTATGATTTCGTTTCTAACGCCTGTATGTGATCTTGTATGAAATTTTTTCTAAGTTTGTGATATATTATATTAATCGTAATAAGTCCTTGACACCATCTATTCAAGTAATAGGATGATTGTTAACGATACTTCTTTAAGTGAGATAGATAAACATTATGTATGCTTTGTATAAAATGAAGAGAGATATATGCAGATATTAAGAAGTTTGTTAAGTGATAATTCTTTAAGCCAGATAGATAACATGTGTGTTTTGTATTAATTGAAGAGAGAATATATGCCTGTTTGTTGAATATTAAATCCCATGTTGCATTTTAACGAAGTTTTTGCCTAATCTTATTCTTAATTGCAATGCATTGATCTTAAATAAAAATCGAACCTAAGTGGGAAACATTGATATAAGTAGTAAGTGAGAAAGGGGCCAGGACTGCAAGGTAAAAAATGGAAAACTACTGGAAATACTGTTTCTTGCACCATATTGAGACATGGATGGTGCAGTCGAAAAATCTAAATAAATATTTCCATTGCTCTCAGGTGGAAGGAGTACAGAATACTAAAAGTAGGAACACAGAGAACAAAAGGAGAACCATGTAAGATTAAGTGACGATATTATAAAATAAACCCCCCCGATTACAAAAGTCGCAGTAAAATCAAAGGATAAGGATATATTAGAAAAAAAGCATAATTTTACAATGGCGCAGTAACGGCAGGATTAGATTAGAGACCCCGCCAATAATTTTACAATGGGGCAGTCGACAGGAAACCTTTCTTTTAACAGAACTCAACCATATATACAACACTTCCTATCCAATGGCCACAGTGCTTTTACAGAATTAAAAAAAAAAATAAATCACCCCCCCCCCCAGTCCTCAGCCATTCCTGCAGAAGAATTTCAGAAATGCCCTCACCATCCCCTATGTCCAGGGTACACTTTTAAAAACGTGTACCCAGACACGTTTAAAAAAAGTACAATCTTTACACATCTTTCTAAAATTTTTCTGAAAGACCTTATTCCCTAAATTTGACTGTTTAAGACATACAAGGAAACAGTGAATGCAGGTTTAATAATAACTATAGCATTTTTAAGCCACTAATAAATAGGTTACTACATCAATGGCTTGATTAAGATCAGTTTTTTCATTTAAGCCTCCCTGGAAACTTGTTACTCATTGTACCTTTGGTACAACGGATAAGGGTAACAAGTTCCCTCCTCCCTCAGTGCCCGGAGTATATTAAGTGTCCTGTTCCTGCAAGTTTGCTTTGTACAGACAGGTAGATCAGCCACTGTCCATTTAGATGAACACAAAACTTACATCTGCAATTGCAATTATGGCCAATCTGGTCTTGTGGTATTGGATACCACTCACAGGATCTTCTGAAGAAAACTACAAGGCTTCATCACAGTAAATTTAGAAAAGAAAGACTTTTTAGAATCTTCAGCAGCACTCAAATCACTAAATTTAACAAAGGGTGCAAAATAAACTTCCCAAAATTTGGGAAACATTAATCATCAGAGGCCTCAGTTTACAACCTAGGCCACCTACAAATGCCTGTAGAGGATGCACCACCTAGATAGGACTTTAGTCATCATAGCCACATTTCATTGACTATTGTGTTACCTTTGCATGGGTGTGTTGCAAGTGTTATTTGTATTCCCTGAAGATGTCTCAGTGATTGAGACAAAATATTTGAAGCGTTAAAATTAATCCTTCATTAAATTCATTTATGCATTAAATCTTCTCCAACGTGGTCCAGTGACTCATTGTGGGAAGGCATTCTACTCCACTACACACACATCCCTCTGTCTCTCCTACTATTTTATTCTCCAACTACACACAGCAACACTACTACCATCAATAAACAATGCCTCTGCTACCCACAGCTAGCAATACAAAGCAATGCACCTTGTTAAAGACTAATGAAATCTAAACATGAAAAATTGAAAACAATGAACTGCAATCAAATTACCATAGATGAACATCTTAAAAAGAGGGGGGGGGGGGATTTATATAGAAGTGTATGTAAATTTGAGCAAAAATATACTTGGAAACAAATTTTTAATAGTCTGTTATATCCATGAATTAGGAAGGTGAAGAAGTGGTGTATATGTAGAGTTACTTCAAAAAAAGCTAACGATCTCTCTAAAAGACCTAATTCCTAAATTAGACTGTTTAAGATATACAAAGAAACAGTGAATGCAGGTTTAATAATAACTATAGCATTTTTAAGCCACTAATAAATAGGTTACCACATCAATGGCTTGATTAAGATCAGTTTTTTCATATATTTTCCACTCCAGCATTAAGTATTTCATTCTTTTTCCTTTACTAATGTAACATACATTTTATTTTGTATTTGTGTTACAAAATTAATAATGCTAGTTATCTGACAAAATTCAGAAGAATAAGTGAATGAATAAACTCTGGAACACTGGGCTGCCCAAAGGTAGACTGATGTTTAAGTCTAGTCGCCAACTGGAGGAACTTTTTCTAATCCTATCAAAGATAGGCTTAGAAAAAGGCACAGACAAGCGGGTTTTTTCCACTTCTGGAAACTCGGGTTTTTCATCCCATAATATTTGACCATAGAACCCACATTATTTCAGACAGTAACATATCCTGTTAGGGTTAGCTACCAAGAGATGGCAGCACTTGTTTCCCCTTCTCTCCATTGGTGCCACCTATAATTAGTGATAGACATGGGCCAACCATCTCTGATTGGCTACTGGTGGAGATTGAACTACCAATTTAGTCAACAAAAGCTAGATAGGGTTTAAAGACCTTGTCTATTCTCTATAAGGAATAAAAGGAATTCGCTGATTTTTGATTTAATTTTTTTAGTTACGAAGGGGGTCTGGAAAGTTCTGATAACACCTTGAACAAAAATGATATTAAAACAACTGATATAACTACAAGAAAGAACATACTAGTAGCAGAGTTATGAAGGTAACTTATGCTCTTAGATCCTTGTATGTTCTTTCTTTCTTGTGGCTACAATCTCTGGCAAAAAGTATGCAATCAATGACTGTAATACTAACATTGTATGTATAAGGATTTATTTTTCTTCAATACATAAATTTTGTTCAAATTGAACAGTTATGAATATAAGTATGGTTAAAAAAAGAAATAAAATTTATTACAAAAAATATTTTATAGTTACTTTTAACCAGAAATTAGGTGAATGGAAAATCAAACACTGAAGAAAAAAGTATGTGATCATTCTTTGATCGGCAAATATATATCTGTTCACCAAACTCAGTATTTTGTTATTCCTCCTTTAGCCCGAATGACAGCTTTTATCCTTTGTAGCATAGACTCAATAAGCTTTTGACAGTCAGTTGGCAGAATTTCTCTCCAGTTTTCCGTGATTGCTTGACGTAATTCAACGAATTTGTGGACCTTTTGGTGTCGATTTTTGGCTTTAAAATATTCCAAATATTTTTGATCGAAGGTCTGGGCTATTCAAAGGCCAAGTCATGGTTTTAGTTGGAGTATTTCCATTGTTTCGCATAGTTGTTCTTGATTCGTCTGCTGCAGTGACAAGATGCATTATCATTTTGAAAAATGAAGGTATTATTATTATTATTACTCCAAGACTTCATGGAGTCAAAGACTCATCTGAAAGGTCCTTTTATCACACACACACAGTTCATCATGCCATGTCTTAAACACACTCAAACTCCCTGCAGACACCACACTCTCAGGCAAGGCATTCCAATCATTTACAACTCTGCACGAAAAAAAAAAAAAACCTGCCTCTCACTCCCCTACTCACACCCTTTTTATACAGTTTCCAGGGATGACCTCTGGTTCTCCCCCAATCTCCCACTATTTTCTGTAGAACTACTCCAGCATTGATCCTATAACAACCCCTTGCCAACTTGCAGGTCTCGATCGTATCTCCCCTCTTCCTCCTATCCACCAGACTGCAAATTACATCTTCTCAATCTTTCCTCATACTCAACATTCCAGAGGTCATAAACTACCTTAATCAGTCGCCTTTGGACCCTTTCCAACATCTCTTCATCCTTCTGTAAACCAGGTGACCAAATCTGGGCACAATAGTCCATGTGCGGCCTAATCAAAGCCTTATACAACAGAACAAGAATCTCCCTACTTCTACAAGTCAGTGTCCTCTGCATCATTCCCAGAAGCCTTTGTGTTGTCTTTACAATTTTGGCTATGTGTCCCCTAAATTTCAAATCCTTATCCACTATTATCCCCAGATCTCTTATTTCCTCTACCTCCAACAATATATTCTCACCAAGCATAAATTTCCATCCCATCTTTGTTTTCCAAATTTTAAAACCTTACATTTTGCAACATTGACCTCACATCCCCATTTCCGTGCCCAATCACTCAATTTATTCAAGTCTTCTTGTTAGGCCACTACATCTTCACTGCTCTTTATGGTTCATCCCAACTTTGCAACATCTGCAAACAACTGAATATCTCCATCGAAATCTTCACCAATATCATTAATATACAAGTTAAACAGTAATGAGGCACTCCACTAGTGACTTTCCTTTTCTTGGATATCGCACCCCAATACATAACTTGTTGATACCTATCAGATAGGCAGTCTCCAATCCAATGCATAAATCTAATATCCAACCCCATCTGCTATAGTTTGACTGTCAATTTATCATGAGGAATCCTGGAACCAAACAATGCTCTCAAATTTCTTTGTAGACTTCAGAGTTGACTGTACGTAACACAATACATAGTTTTCCAACACCTTGTGATATCATGCAACCCCAAACAGTAAATGAGGGTGAAAATTTAGCCTTGGTGTTAATGCACTCATTGAAGAACTTTTCACCAACTCTTCTCCTTACGAAGGTACTATTATTATCACCGGGTTCCAAGGTAAATTTGAGATTCAACACTAAAAATTACGTTTTTCCAGTCATCAAATTCCCAAGTTACATGATTTTTACCCCATTGGAAATGTGCCTTTTTGTGCTGCTTTTTCAAAAGGGTTTCATTTTTGCTTTGCAAAAGTGAAATCCATGACCATTCAGATGATTTCGTACTGTGCAGTCAGTCACGTTCACTCTGTAGCTCGATTGTGCAGCATTATATTGTTTGGATGTTGAACGGCACATGGTTTTCCAAGTTCAGCCAGTTTTCTCTCCTGTCTGCGTGAGGTGGCACGTGGATGTCCACTTTGGGGCATGTTTTTTTACACTATTATTCAACGATTTTTTCCAAATGTCACATACAGTACTTTGAGCACATTTTAGTAATCTAGTTTTTGAGACATTCTGTCTTTCAGATATTCAATCATTCTATTTTTTAAATC